>NW_023416324.1:54227577-54895077 GCF_014108235.1 Myotis myotis
ATGGTATTTCCTAGTGTTGCTTTGAAAGCAGTATGCTTTTTTTTGTGTAATTTTTGAGACTGCAAAGAATAGTAAAACAAGTTTGCAGAAATTTCTCATGACATTTCCAAAATAGTGTATGGTTAACAGCACAATTTGAAGCCATTTTTATTATGAGAACTTGAAGCATATATTCAAGTAGAGAAAATACAGTGGGCTCCAATATAACCATCGTTCAGAAGCAGGGTTTTAGAAGTTTTTGTTTCCTAATAATCTGAATTCTTATTTTTTTATAGGTAGATCCTTTTCATACTTTATTTGGAATTGCTGGATTGTCACTTTTGGGAGAAGAACAAATTAAACCTGTTAATCCTGTTTTTTGCATGCCTGAAGAAGTACTTCGGAGAATGAATATTCAGCCAGAACTAGTGAGCTAGATTCATTGATGCAAAGTTGCTTAGTATAATTTTGTCATCCTAAAATTTCTGTTTTGAAGTGCTTGTCATACTTAAAAATGACTGTTAATATTTTGTATATGAGTTGTGATTGTGATAATTTTAATAAATTATATAAGTATACATATTGTAAAATAAAGGCCTATCTTCAGCTTTTGCTTTTCTTATAGAATGCTGTCATTCTGAATACAATATTTTGTTTACACTTCAACGTATTTAAATTTCCCTAAGAGTAAGAACTCTAGTTAATGAAGTCTTGTATTTGACTTGATTTCCCCATGTGCTCCCTCCATGTTATGTAATGATAGTTCATGTAAATTGGTCTATGTCAATGAAATTGTTAACTGATGATAAATATTGATATGCCCCACATGAATTAAAAGATGCACAAAGTGAAATAAACTTGAAATTTGGGAGTTATTTCATAGGAGCATGGTTATTCTGAGTTGGTCACAGAGTAATTTCGGTAAATGACAGTTCACCATCTTAGAATATGATTGATATCTGGGCTACACTTTATGCTAATTTTTAACATTTTATGTCAGAATGCCAGCTACTGACTACCAAAGGGTTGGCTCCCCCCCCCCCCCCCCAATAAGGAAACAGGAGATAGTTACAATACTTTTGTATATGTGCTTTCAGATAGACTATAATTCCTGTCTTGCATTCTTGGTGAAAATAAGGTATTTCTATGAATATTATTTTTAAGAGCATTTGTAAGATCACAGAAGTAGAAGTAAGTTATGGAAGAAATGGACTGCGGAAACAACTTATAGATGCAAAGGAAGGGTCCCTGGAGCTTAGAAGTGAGGAAGGTCAAAGTGATGTGCCAGGGATGGAAGGTGAAAGGCAGGCCTGCTCCCAGGAGGGAGAGCATGCTATGAACATTTTTCTTGGAAGTTGAAATCTGTTTTAAACATGCTGCAATATCTTGTATACTAGTCATTTTAGGAGTAGTTTTCCACATGAGTAATTGTAGGGCGCAGCTATAGCGTTAAGCCACAAGTCGCAGCTTAGAGGGCACAGCCCTCAGCATAATTAGGCTTGACCTTATGATGCTCCCTACATCTTACTGGTAGCTAATGGGCTGGGAGAGGTGCAGCAAGTGCTGCCAAAACAAGTGAAACAAGAACATTGAAACTATGGTGACCACTGCCTTGTTTACCTCTGGCTATAAAATAAAGGCTCTGCTTGCCTCTGGATCTCTCTGTGGTCTCAGCCAGGCACAGGAAGATCCACCTAGACTCAGCTTACTCTCTTTGTCATTTCTTCATTCTTTACAGCCCTCAAGCTTTTGAACCCTTGGCTGAGCTGGCTCGGCCCAAATAATGATGGTTCACTTAACACATTGACCAGTGTCAATTTTATCTTGCATATAGGTGCTTACATTAGATTCTTTTGAGTGTCCAATAGCATTTGATAATACACTAGTCTTTCTGAAAGCCTGGAGGTCATTGGAAGGAACAGCTTATTTAAATGGTATTTTTGAAGAAGTTTCGATGTCTATGGGCACTGCATATGGGTGAACTATGCTGTGAATATCTTATAGTTAATTGCATGAAATCAATGTTTTAAAGGAATGTCTAATGGTATCCAGAGTATTTTACTTTTTTTTTCAATCCTATAATTTCTATGAAACCATAGTACTATTTCCATATTTATGAAAACTGAACAGATACAGAACTTAATTTCCCAAAGGTTATTTGTTGAGAAGCTATAGTTTGAAATTTTGTAATTTGCTCCTAACTAAATTACCCGTGAAAGCACTGTAGTAGAAATTGAGATTGGGGAGCCCTTTTTAAATCTCTCCCAAGACAGATCCATTGTTTGCCTGGTTCCTATTAATGGTTGAAGGGTAACAGTCTTGTGGGTGCTTATGCAGTAAGGCGGTGTTTCTCTAATCTTCCTAATGCCTCGACCCTTCAATACAGTTCCTCATGTTGTGGTGACCCCCAACCATAACATTATTTTCGTTGCTACTTCGTAACTAATTTTGCTACTGTTATGAATTGTAATGTAAATATCTGATATGCAGGATATATTTTCATTGTTACAAATTGAACATAATAAAAGCATAGTGATAATCACAAAAACAATATGTAATTATACATGTGTTTTCAGATGGTCTTAGGCGACCCCTGTGAAAGGGTAGTTCGACCCCCAAAGGGGTCGCGACCCACAGGTTGAGAACCGCTGCAGTAAGGTTAATGGCTCTTTCCTGTATTTAGCCACAAGACCAATGTTAGATGTGTTGTACTATAAAATGCGAGCATTAAAAGGAAGCTAGTGTGGCCCTGGCTGGTGTGGCTCAGTTGGGCACTGACCCATGCACCAACAGGTCACAGGTTTGATTCCTGGTCAGGACACATGCCTGGGTTTGGGGCTCCATGCCCAGTAGGGGGCGTGCAGGAGTCAGCCAATTGATTGTTCTCTCATCCATGTTTCCCTTTTCCTTACCTTCCTCTCTAAAATAAAATCATATTTCTAAGAAGCGAATGTGTGTGGGAGTATGTGGGAAATACTAAATTAGGCCTTGGGATGAGGGAAATGGGGTGGGAAGTGAAGAATGAGGCAAACTAATGGTCATTGGTGAGCCATAAATTCCGTTCAAGTGATAACCTGCAGGTTGAGGAGGGCTGTACTTCAGATTAAGCTCATAACCAAATCTTGTGGGAGGTGATGGGATTGGAAACCACTGGGAGTACTTTCTTAGGAGCAGATGGGGAAAGACATGCGGGTGTGGAAAGCTGCAGTCCTGGGCGCCTGCGCCCTGCTTCTCTGCGCCTGCGCGCTGCTCTACGCCTGCACCCTGCGGCTCTGCGCCTGCGCGCTGCCCTCCCGCCTCTTCCTGCGTCGCTTCTGTCCCTGAGCCACGTTGTTCCGTCCGAGGGCGAAGGGCCTTTCCAGAATCTCCCGGTGCCAGCGGAGTGTGAGGATGCTGAGGCCGGAGATCTCATCCACCTCGCCTTCCGTCCCTGCGGCTTCCCAGTCATCCGCGGAGCCTTGGTCACAAGGGCCCCGCTACAATTTCGGACTCCAGGAGACCCCTCAGAGCCTCCCTTCAGCCAAGGCCTCTGCCTCCACCCCTTGGGGCACGTCCGGGGCCGCGGGCGACCGGAGCAGCAGCAGCAGCCTCCCGGGGCCTGTGCCCAGCGCCCTGCTGGCTCCCCGCGCTCGAGGCAAGGAGAGGTGGGGGGAATTCCCGTGGGTGGCGGCCTGCGGCCCCCGGGGGTTCCGGGAGGTGGTTGGTGGTTAGCGGAGAAATCTCACTGGTGGTTTGGTTGGAGGAGGAGAACCGGGTCCCCTGGAAATGTGATGGTCAGAGTGATTAGCAGGCTGACGGTGCAAACTGGTTTGATTACAAGGCTGTGATGGCGGATGGCTAAGCCCCGAGGAAGACTGAACTGTCCGGTATAATGACCCTCCTTCCCGCGGCCGCTCCCCCCTCCCCCCCCAAAGTCCAGTTGGCCATTGAAGGAACAGTGTAAGTGTGTGGGGTGTTAGGGCCACGACCCCACCCAAGCGAAAATCCCTGTGTAACTTCTGACTCCCCCAAAACTTAACCTTCTGTTGACCGGAAAGCCTTACCACCAATAATACAAACAATAAATTAATGTGTATTTTGTATGTTTATATGTATTAATACTGTATTCTTACAATAAAGTAAGCTAGAGGAAAAAAAATGTTATTAAGAAAATCAGCCCTAGCCGGTTTGGCTCAGCGGATAGAGCTGATTCTCTGTCTCTGGATCTGTTTTGTTCATCAGTTTATGTTGTTCATTATATTCCATAAATGAGTGAGATCATGTGGTATTTATCTTTCTCTGACTGGCTTATTTCACTTAACATAATGCTGTCCAGTTCCATCCATGCTGTTGCAAATGGTAGGAGTTCTTTCTTTTTTACAGCAGCATAGTATTCCATCGTGTAGATGTACTACAGTTTTCTAATCCATTCATCTACTGATGGGCACTTAGGCTGTTTCCAGATCTTAGCTATGGTGAATTGTGCTGCTATGAACATAGGGGTGCATGTATCCTTTCTGATTGGTGTTTCATGAATTCTCTTAATTTGACTTTCTTGGCTCTACTCCCAGTTTTCTCTTGTCTTCCAGAGAACTGTGCTCACCTTTGTGAGTTGTCTAATTGTTGGTTTGTCCTTAGTTCTTCCTAGACCACTTCAACTTGGATGTGATTACCACAACTCTGATTTCATCTATGTTCCAAATTCCTTTCAGACTGTCCTCTGGAGGAGTTTCTAGTGAGGGACCAGTGGACACCTCAGACTCACTATATGAATAAATGAATTCGTCTCCTTATCTCAATCATTGGGTTGTTTAAATCTTTTAAACTTAGAAGACTTCAACAATTCAAGTATTCCCTCACAACATCCAAATATAGTCCTGTTTATCTTCCAAATAAGTCTGTCCCTTTCTGTTTCTGTGCCATTACAGAACCTCATTATTTTACATCTGAATTATTGCATCAAACTCCTAAGCATTCCTTTTTCCAAGCTTAGTGTCACCAGAGTCAGGGGAAATGAAAATCTTATATCCCTTGCCACTTAAATTAGTGGTTCTGTATTTGCAGGTATGAGATCAAACTCTAACAGGACAACCAAGGCCCTTTGGGTCTGTTTTCCAGTCTTTACAGCCTATCGCAGATCATTTCTTTATATTGATCCTATATTCTAACCTAACTGGGCTATGTGGAGTTTGTCCAAAGCAGCATGCATGCTCACACTGTCAGTATAATTCCCCTCTTCATGAATTGCTTTTCACACACTTATTTTCAACAGTAATAATAACAGTCACTAATTAATGAGCACTTACTGTGTTCTAGCTCCTTATTAGGCATGTGGTATTTTTGATCCTCACAAAGAGTTAAGTAAGGATCTGAGCATAATAATATTCTGTGTCCCTGAGGAACTTATAGTTCAGTAGGGAAGACAGACTTGAATATCAATAAATAAATTTCTAAAATAACTAGCTATTCATGGATTTTTTTTAGGTCTTTATAAGAAAGATAGGGAACAAAAAAATTTTATAGAGGACGTGCAACTTGAACTGGTATTGAGGCATTACTAGGACAAAGAATGTCAGCTAAAGAGAAGAGAAACTGAACAGTCTTAAGAGAAAACGTTGTGCAAAGGCACAGAAGTCTGATATAGGATATTATGCTTATAGAACTGCAACTAATTTTGACTAGAGCAGAAGGATGATCTGATATAAACCTGGAGTACTTATAGCAGTTTGGTCTGGGAGGGAAATAGGTTTTGTCTGCCATGCCAGCAACAGGCTTTGGTGACTGGATAAACAGTAGTATTGTTTCCTGAAAAAAAAAAATGAATTTAGTTGGAGAACCAACTTTTAGAGGGAAAATAATAATTCTGTATGGACATATTGAGTGTGAAGAATCTCTGGGATATATGTGTATATTCATATTAAGGCAATTGAATATATGGATCTGGGGCTAAGAAGAGAAATGGGAAAGATACAGATTTGTAAATTACCACTGTATTTGAGGCCAGAGGGGAGAAGATAAGGTGCAGCAAAAGAAAGGTCAAGGAAATTGGAGGAATGAACTTAGGTTCTAAAAGTAACCTGAGAACAAGACATACTCCTCTCTGTCTCCAGATTCTGGTAACCTCTCCCTTCCTTAGCTCCTTTAAGCCTTAAGTGGTAATGGAGCAGACTTTGTTCTGGATCTACACACTTCTTTTTTTTTTTTTAAATATATTTTATTGATTTTTTACAGAGAGGAAGGGAGAGAGATAGAGAGTTAGAAACATCGATGAGAGAGAAACATCGATCAGCTGCCTCCTGCACATCTCCCACCGGGGATGTGCCCGCAACCCAGGTACATGCCCTTGACTGGAATCGAACCTGGGACCTTTCAGTCCACAGGCCAACGCTCTATCCACTGAGCCAAACCGGTTTCGGCTACACACTTCTTTATGATGATATCCTGATACCCTCTCCATACCTTTGTAAATAATTCCCTTTATCAAACTCTCCTAAAATAATTGTAGTTTGAATATGTCATCCAATTCTTACTGGGACCCATACAAAGGAATTGTATTTTACTAGAGGCCTGGTGCACAAAAATGTGTGCACTTGGGGGGTGGGAGGTCTCTCAGCCCAGACTGTGCCCTCTTGCAGTCTGGAACCCCTTGGGGGATGTACACCTGCTGGCTTAGGCCCGCTCCCTGGGGGATTGGGCCTAAGCTCGCAGTCAGACATCCCTCTGGCAGCCCGGGATCCCTCGGGGGATGTCCACTTGCCAGCGGGGAGCAGGCCTAAGCTGCAGTTGGACATCCTTAGTGCTGCTGAGGAGGCGGGAGAGGCTCCCACCACCACCGCTGTACTGGCAGCCATCAGCCTGGCTTGTGGTTGAGCAGAGCTCCCCCTGTGGGAGCGCACTGACCACCAGAGGGCAGCTCCTGCATTGAGCGTCTGCCCCCTGGTGGTCAGTGTGTGTCATAGTGACCAGTCATTCCCAGTCGTTCTGCTGGTAGGGTCAATTTGCATGTTACCCTTTTATTATATAGGATCATTTGGTGAGTAATGGGAGACACTGAGGAATTGTAAGAAAGGGAGACATGGTGAAATTTTTTTTCCCCAGAGATATGAAGACTATTAGAAAGGCATTATACCAGAGGCAGGGAGACAATTAGGAGACTTTTTTAAAAATCCTGAAGAAGATATGGGCTTAAAATGGGCCAGTAGGAGTTGAGGTAGAGAGAAATTTTAGTGACATTTAAAAGGAAAAATTACAAGGCTTGCTCATGGATTGGTTTTTAGGATTGATGAAAGAAGAATTAAGAATGACTTCTGTCCTAGCCAGTTTGGCTTAGTGGATGGAGCATCGGCCCACGGACTGGGGTCCAGGTTTGATTCCTATCAGGGGCACATACCTGGGTTATGGGCTCAATCCCAGGTCCTAGTCAGGGCACATGCGGGAGGCAACCAGTGGATCTCATCAATGTTTCTCTGTCTCTGTCTTTCCCAGTCTCTCTCTCTCTCTCTCTCTCTCTCTCTCTCTCTCTCTCTCTCTCTCTCTCAAAAAGAATGACTCCTAAGTTTATGATTTGGGTGACAGAGTACAAGGTGGTACAATTGACCACAACTGGTTGTAAAGAATAAATTTTGAGGGAAAGATATTGAATTAACTTATGGACATTTAAAATTTTGAGGAAGATATCTAAATACATCCAAGAAGTAGTTAGACAGAGGAACCTAGAGCCACACTAGCTGATAGAAATTTCTGTGATGATGGGACTATTCCATATCTGTACTAGTCAAATATGGCTTGAGATCATTTGAAATGTGGCTAAGGAATTGAATTTTTACTTTTATTTATTTCTGATTTAATTAAATAGCCACATGTGGTACATGGCTACTATATTGAATAATGCAGCTATAGACCTAAGAATATTTTTTTGCATTTTTAAAGGGCTGAAAAGGTAAAAATAATATTTTATGACATGTGAAAATTACATGAAATTCAGATTTCACTATTCACAAATAAAATTTTATTGAAATACAGCCATGCTCATTCAATTCCATATTGTCAATGGTACTCTCCTGCTATAATGTCAGAGTTGAGTAATTGTGACAGATCCTATGGCCCACAAAGCCTATATCATCTGATCCTTTATTAAAAAGTTTGACAACCTGTGGTTTACAGTGTAAGAGAGGAGTTAGGGCTGTATATGAAGACTTGAGACTTGTCAGGAAATAGATATTAATAGAAACTAAGAGAATAGATGAGAGGCCCAGAGAAAATGTATAATGTTAATTGTGAGAAGTGGTGAAAATGTATGGAATCCTTAGAAGCCAACAGTTAAGAAGCAGGCAGAAAAATAAGGATCTGTCAAAGGAAACTAAAAGCAAGTGGCTTGAGGATCAAGATAATTGTCATGGAAATCAAGGGAAATATATATATACTCCTCACTCAAGAATATGCTCATTGATTTTAGAGGGGAAAGGAGGGAGAAAGAAAAAGATCCATGTGACAGAGAACATTAATTGGTTGCCTTCCTTGCATAGCCACAATCTAGGTATGTGCCCTGACCTGGAATCGAACCCCATGCTCCAACCAACTACAACACCGGCCAGAGCCAAGCCCCATTATTTTATTTTATTTTTTTAAAACAACACTATGCCAGGCTGTTTGTGTACATTCTTTTAAGTTTTATGACAGTCCTGCAAAATAGGTAATATACCAGGTAAAGTACCTAAACAAGGAACCGAATTTAAGTGAATCCAGAGCTTTCTTTATACATTTACATGGGAGGAGAGAATTTCAAGTCCGCAGATGAAAAGTCATCTCATAATTACAAAGTAAATATATCTGTTGTATTTGAAAATTAGGAGGTAACTTAAAATTTCAGCAAGAGTAATCTTAGTGAACTTGTAGAAGCAAAAGCCTTCTTAGTAAGCACTTTTCCTTATGTTTTAGTATAAGATTATTTATCAATAATGTCATTTGCCATAATTCATTATATTTTTAAAAATCATTAACATGAAATTTTATAGAAGGTAAACATGGTAAAATTGTAGGGATTGTAGGCATCATTGCATAATTCTGAATCTTTAAAAACTGATATTTAATTTTTTGGATTTAGGTTCATACTTTGAAAACAAAAGATCCTATGCAGAAAATACATTTGCATCAGATTTTAATTTTGGAACAAGCTCATCTTCTACACGAGACAATAATTATCCTCAAACACTAAAGACTCCATTGTCTGCTGGAAATCCACAGAGATCAGGATATAAAAGTTGGACACCGCAAATGGGATATTCAGGTAAAATGAGTGGAATATTGAGCTAAATGACTTTTTGAAACTTTAAAGTTTTTTAAATTATAAATTAGGGTGGTTATGTTCATTTGAAGTGTTTTGTACCTGATATGACTGATTGAAAGATAAATGTACCAATTTATCCATATCCATAATTTGAAATGAGGTTAGTTCTCATAGTTCATTAATTAATGCAGGTCTACATTATTTTAACCATTCTGGCCTCAAAGAAAAATTGTCTACTTTTGCTGGGCTTTCCTCTCTGGATTGTTATATTTTTTGTATCTAGACCCCAAAAGTCCTCAGTATCTTTCTGCTTTTTAATACTTCTTTTTTTTTTTAAGGTAAATTGAAAGTATCAGTATGATCTCTTGCATATTTTTCAGCAGCTTTAGTAAGATATAATTAGCATACAATAAACTACACATTTAAAGTGTGTAATTCAATATGTCTTGACACACAAACACAGGTATTCCTGAAGCTCTTTAATACTTTTAAGGTTTTTTTGTATATTTGTATGTATTTTGGTTATGTTTGTGTTTTGTATGACTTTTGTGTATATATTTGTATATTTATATTTTGTGTACTACTTTGTTGCTTTCACCAAGACAGTTGATTTAAAATAACTTTGCCTACTATTACCAGAAGCAGAAATCAGAATTCTTCATTTTAGTAGGACCAAATTTATCAATATTTTCTTTTATGATTGCTGCATTGTGTATATTTGATTAGAAACTTTATCCCTGTCCCAGGTCAGAAAAATATTCTCTTATATTTTCTTCTAAGTGTTCTGAAGCTTTGCATTTTACATTTAAGTTTTTAATATACCTAGAATTGATTATTGTTTATAATATGAGGTAAGAAGTCAATTTAATTTTCCCACAGAGATAATTCCTATTTCTTGAATATCCTTCCTCCACCTTTGTCATATATCATAGACCCATATGGTTCTGTTTCTGCCTCTCTTAATTTCCAATCTCTGCCAATATCACACTGTCTTTAGTTTTATATTACATCTTGATATCTATAAGGGAAACCCTTCTACCCTTATCCTCCACTGACCATTTTGATCAGATGTATTACTGTGCTGAATGCCACAATGGTGGATAAATCATTCTGTGAATTCATAAATGGTGATGCTGGTGGAAGCACTGTGTGCAAAGAAGGCAAATCTGTATCTAGAATATGTGTTTGTTCCAGTGAAGACAGATATCTTCCCTCTCCATGATGTAATGAATCTCAGGCTGTCTCCTTGAGGAGTGGTGTTTTTTGGGACATTTAATGTTGATCTCTGCTTTTGGCAGGTTAGGCACTCAGCAGTGTGAGTAACCAGGTCAACTTTGATAAGTGGAAGTTCCTGTTATTGAGCCCATGCATAGGCACAATCCTGCCACCATGGCCACTTTGTTAATGGGTCTATTGAGGAAGTACTGGAGTGGCTGGGAAAGAGGCTACTTGACATCCATGGAGCTATCATTTTGTTCACCTGATTATTAAGAGTCTACTCTAGAGTGAATGCCCTTTCATACTTCCTTTTTAAAAAAATATGTTTTTAGCCCTAACCAGTTTGGCTCAGTGGATAGAGCATCGGCCTGCAGACTGAAGGGTCTCAGGTTCGATTCCTGTCAAGGGCATGTACCTTGGTTGCGGGCACATCCCCAGTAGGGGGTGTGCAGGAGGCAGCTGATGGATGTTTCTCTCTCATCGATGTTTCTAACTCTCTATCCCTCTCCCTTCCTCTCTGTAAAAAAAATCAAAATATATTAAAAAATATGTTTTTATTGATTTCAGAGAGGAAAGGCAAAGGAGAGATAGAAACGTCAATGATGAGAGAGAATCATTGATTAGCTCCCTCGTGCAGCCCCTACAGGGATTGAGCCTGTAACCTAGGCATGTGCCCTTGACCAGAATCAAACCTGGGACCCTCCAGTCTACAGGCTGACATTCTATCCATTGAGCCAAATCAGCTTATGTCCTTTCGAAGAGATCTATCCACATACGTCTTTTCCAGCTTCCCTTGTCGCCATCTTCCAATCCTGTTCCTTTCAAGTCCCTGACCATCCAGCTAGACATTAAAAACTGCTTATGAATGAGTCTAAATCTGTACTTCCTGTCATCTCTTATTCCAAATGTGGACAAATTTACTGCTCATAGTTCTGCGGAGATGAAAGATCAAAATGAATAAAACAAGTCAAAAAAGTTAGAGAAAATAGTAATGAATATCAAATATCTTAATGAAGGAGGAATTTCTTAGCAGAAAAGCAATGGAAGAAATTATAAAGAAAAATAGTGTCTGGCTATGGCTTAGACCCACTCCCTGAGGGCTCCCAGACTGTGAGAGGGCACACGCCAGGCAGAGGACCCTCACTATCCCTCCAGTGCATGATTTTCATGCACTGGGCTTCTATTATAGGATAATATATATAATCCTATTTGATTGTTTCAGTCAGCTCAAGGTAGGCAGAGAGTTATTTCATTATATTTTGTGATTGATGATTATTTATTACTAGAGGCCCAATGCACAAAATTCGCGCAAGTGGCTTGGCTCCTGCTGTGGCGGTGGTTGCCTCTGCCTGGTCCCCTGCTGCTGCGGCTTTGTCTGGAAGGACATTTGGTCTAATTAGCATATTACGCTTTTATTATTATAGATAAAATAATTTGCTCACATTTATATAGATTTTAAATGACAGTGTTAAAAAAAATCTGGGTTTTGTTTTATTTTAGAAGCAATTTTTTTTATTTCTCTTTTTTTAATTTAATTTATTTTTTTAATTAAATCTTTACTGTTCAGATTATTACAGTTGTTCCTCTTTATTCCCCCCATAGCTCTCCTCCACCCAGTTCCCACCCCACCCTCTGCCCTTACCCCTCCTACTGTCCTCATCCATAGGTGTACGATTTTTGTCCAGTCTCTTCCTGTACCCCCACACCCCTTTCCCCCCAAGAATTGTCAGTCCACTCCCTTTCTATGCCCCTGGTTCTATTATATTCACCAGTTTATTCTGTTCATCAGATTATTTATTCACTTGATTTTTAGATTCATTTGTTGATAGATGTGTATTTGTTGTTCTTACTTTGTATCTTTACCTTTTTCTTCTTCTTCCTCTTTTTAAAGAATACTTTTCAGCATTTCATTATAATACTGGTTTGGTGGTGATGAACTCCTTTAGCTTTTTCTTATCTGTGAAGCTCTTTATCTGACCTTCAATTCTGAATGATAGCTTTGCTGGGTAAATTAATCTTGGTTGTAGGTTCTTGCTATTCATCACTTTGAATATATCTTGCCACTCCTTTCTGGCCTGCATAGTTTCTGTTGAGAAATCAGCTGAAAGTCGTATGGGTACTCTCTTGTAGGTAACTGACTGTTTTTCTCTGGCTGCTTTTAAGATTCTCTCCTTGTCTTTTGCCCTTGGCATTTTAATTATAATGTGTCTTGGTGTGGTCCTCTTTGGATTCTTTTTGTTTGGGGTTCTCTTTGCATCCTGAACTTGTAAGTTTTTTTCTTTCACCAGGTAGGGGAAGTTTTCTGTCATTATTTCTTCAAATAGGTTTTCAATATCTTGCTCTCTCTCTTCTGCTGGCACCCCTATAAGTTGGATGTTGGTGCGCTTGAAGTTGTCCTAGAGGCTCCTTACACTATCTTCATATTTTTGGATTCTTTTTTTCTTTTTGCTTTTCTGGTTGGGTATTTTTTGCTTCTTCATATTTCAAATCTTTGACTTGATTCTTAGGATCCTCTTGTCTGCTGTTGGATCTCTGTATATTATTCTTTATTTCAGTCAGTGTATGCTTAATTTCTAGTTGGTCTTTTTTCATATCCTCCAGGGTCTCACTAAATTTATCGGCGGTTTCTAGAAAATTCTTGAAAAACCTTAAAAGTGTGGTTTTGAACTCTGTATCCAGTCGTTTGCTTTCCTCCATTTCTGTCATTTGTGACCTGTTTCTTTGTCTCCGCATTTTTTATGCTTCCCTGTGTTGGTAGAGTGGCTTTGTGTGCTAGGTGTCCTGTAGGGCCCAGTAGCTCAGCCTCCCCAATTACCTGAGGTGGACACTCTTGGTGCACCCCTTTGTGGGCTTTGTGCACAGTCCTGTTGTAGTAGGGCCTTGATTGTTGTAGGTATCACTGGGAGGAATTGACCTCCAGGCCAGTTGCTGTGAGAATCAGCTGTGTCTGCAGTGGGAGAACTTCTGTGCTGAAGACACCCTTCTGGGGCAAGACTTGCTTCAGTGGGGCTTTGGTGCTCACTGAGTCTGCACCCTGAGTGTGTCCCTTATGGATCTGAGGAGTTGTAATTGGATGGTCCCACTTTGACCCCTGGGTACACTGGCTCTTGGATCTCTAAGGAGGTGCTAATTTAGCCTCTGCCTGAGGCTACCCGGCAGGAGCTACAAAGAGATCTGCAGATTCCCCTTTCTTGTTTGGGGTTTGGAGGTGCCCAGATAAGGCCCAACTGTGAAGCAATGCAAGCTGCTGTGGGGCCTTGTGCCTTCTCTTGTAAGTTCTGGGTCTATCTGGCCCAGCTGCAGTTTGTTAGGTAATTTTCAGGTTGCAAAGGGCCAGGGCATTCATATGCAAAAGCCTCTGATGCAGCCTGGGTGGGGCGGGGTCTCAGGGAATCAACAGGGCGGAGCAAGCAGCTGTGGCTGATCCTCAGCCCTGCCCTAAGAGGCCCAGGGGTCTCAGTGTCCCAGTAATCGCTGCAAGCACCTCTGAGAGAAAGCTGCCCTCGAGTTCCGAGTTCTGCCCACTGCCAGACAGTCCATTTTCTCCCCATATGAGTCTGGGTCCCCAGAGACTTCCCAGAACTGGAGTTCAGAGCAGTTGGGGTCTTGTGACTCCCTTCCGATTCAAAAAGACAGCCGCGTCCTCAGTTGCCAGCCCTTGCTGCATGTGCCTCCATACCTCTGCACTTTACTTCTGCACCTCCTCTGAATCTCAGTGTGCTTTTCTCTGTCCTTCTAGTTGTAGAATTTCCACTCAGCCAGCCTTCCTGTAGTTCTGGATGATGTCCGTTTTGTCTTTTAGTTGTATTTTTGAAGTTGTTGTGGGATGCAGCAATTTCAGGTGTTTACCTATGCCGCCATCTTGGTTTCTCCTTGTTTTGTTTGTTTTTTGTTTTTTTTTAAATACCAAATTTAGTGTTTCTTTTGTGACTGCATTTCAATGAAATGAAAACTAAGACTATATAAATTATTTCTAAATGTTAATGAAGTTAAGTTTTGGCAAAATACTTTGAGAATGAACATTTTTATTTGGTGTGAATATGAAAAGTTATTTTTTGATGAGTAAAAAAAGATTATTTCTCTGGATATTAATAGCTGTGTCCTAGATTTGATGTCTTGAGATTGTATGAGAAAAAACTGGAAATGTTTTTTATTAATGTTTATACATTTAAAAAATTATTTTTAGCAGCTACATCTTCATCTGCAGTTTCTGTACACTCCCCATCAGTTATTGTAGCTGTTGTAGAAGGGAGAGGACTTGCCAGAGGAGAAATAGGAATGGCAAGTATTGATTTAAAAAGCCCACAAATTATATTATCTCAGTTTGCAGACAACACAACATATGCAAAGGTAAGTATTTATAATCCTAGAAAATGATTGATCTATTGGGCACTAGCCTGATTTTGAAGTCATTACTTTCCTAATTAGTTTACTTTTTGGTAGCATGCAGGTTTAGTAGTCTGAATTAAAATAAAATTGCTTTTCATCTCATATATTTTTAGTATATACTAGAGACCTGGTGCATGAAATTTGTGCACTTGGGGGTGGGGTCTCTCATCCTGGATTGCGAGAGGTGGCAGGTCAGGCCAAGGGACCCCACTGGTGCACGATCTGGGTCAGGGAGGGACGCGGGAGTTTGGCCAGCCGGGGAGGGACCACAGGAGGGCTCCAGGGCATGTCCGACCTGTCTCGCTCAGTCCCGATTGGCCGAAGCCCAGAAGCAAGCTAACCTACTGGTTGGAGCATCTGCCCCCTGGTGGTCAGTGCATGTCATAGCATGTTATAGTGAGCGGTTAAGCGACCTTGGCATATCATTACATATTACGCTTTGATTGGTTGCATGGATGACTGGACACTTAGCATATTCGGCTTTTATTATATAGTATAGTTCTAAAAAATAATGTTTTGCTATTACTTAAACATTTCAAATTATTAATACTAGTTTCTAAAATTATACCTTTAATAATTCCTGGATTTGTTCCAAAGGTAATTTATTTCTTCCTTCCTTTCTCTCTTTTTCTCTTTCTTTCTTTCTTTCTTTCTTTCTTTCTTTCTTTCTTTCTTTCTTTCTTTCATCTATGTATCTATCTATCTATCTATCTATCTATCATCTATCTATCTATATCCTATATAATAAAAGGGTAATATGCAAATTGACCCTAACAGCAGAAAGACTGGGAATGACTGGTCACTATGACACACACTGACCACCAGGGGGCAGACGCTCAATGCAGGAGCTGCCCCTTTGTGGTCAGTGCGTTCCCACAGGGGGAGCTCTGCTCAACCACAAGCCAGGCTGCCAGCTGCCAGCACAGCGGTGGTGGCAGGAGCCTCTTCCACCTCTTCAGCAGCGCTAAGGATGTCCGACTGCAGCTTAGGCCTACTCCCTGCTGGCAAGTGGACATCCCCCGAGGGATCCCGGGCTGCCAGAGGGATGTCTGACTGCCAGCTTAGGCCCCTTCCCCTGGGGAGCGGGCCTAAGACAGCAGGTGTACATCCCCTGAGGGGTCCCAGACTGCGAGAGGGCACAGGCCGGGCTGAGGGACCCCCCTGAGTGCACAAATTTTTGTGCACTGGACCTCTAGTACATATATATAAAAGCCTAAGCAACCATTACAACCGGTTGACCAGTTGCTATGATACATACTGACCACCAGGGGGCAGATGCTCAATGCAGGAGCTGCCTCCTGGTGGTCAGTGCACTCCCACAGCCAACCTCCTGCTGTTGGCCAACCTCCTGTGGTCCCTACCCCCGGTTGGCCAGCCCTGATCAGCCCCAATCGGGACTGGGTGAGATGGCCCTGATGGGCCCTGATCGCTGGCCAGGCCAAGGGACCCCACTTGTGCACAAATTTGTGCACCTGACCTCTAGTCCTATATCATAAAAGGATAATATGCAAATTGTCCTTTCTGGAATTCGACCGACCAGGAGTTCGGCGACTCGCTCTGATGTGCACTGACCACCAGGGAGTGGCATGGAACGAAGGAAGGCCCCGGCCGGCAGCTGGGGAAGGAAGGCCCCAGCCAGCAGCTGGAAGGCCCTGATCGGCCCTGATCACCAGCCAGACCTAGGGACTCTACCCATGCACGAATTTCGTGCACTAGGCCTCTAGTCTATAATAATGCTATCTCCAAAGTATTATTTCCACTGAACTGTATTTGAATTTTATTTTTGAGTGTTAAGGGAATTGGTCTTTTTGATCAATCATAATTTAGTATGTCTTCTTGCCTTTACTTCCTATAACTCATTAATTTGGGCCAGTGGCCTATTATGGGAATTTGTGTGACTTAACAGGTAGATGCAGTCTATTCCTACTCTAAGTCCATAATGATGCCCCAGGATATAGGCTTTCTTTTTTTACCTAATAATAAATTTTTAAATATATCTAACAACTTAACTGATATTAGTACTGTCTACTACCTTCATCTCTGGGTATTTCACTTTTTTTTTTAATATATTTTATTGATTTTTTACAGAGAGGGAGGGAGAGAGATAGAGAGTTAGAAACATCGATGAGAGAGAAACATCGATCAGCTGCCTCCTGCACATCTCCTACTGGGGATATGCCCGCAACCCAGGTACATGCCCTTGACCGGAATCGAACCTGGGACCTTTCAGTCCGCAGGCCGACGCTCTATCCACTGAGCCAAACTGGTTTTGGCACTTTTTTTTTTTTAATCCTCACCCTAGGATATTTTTCCATTGATTTTTAGGGAGAGTGGAAGAGAGAGGCAGAGACAGAGAGAAATACTGATGTGTGAGAAATACATTGATTGGTTGCCTCCTGAGCTGGGGAGGAATTTGCAGTCGAGGTACATACCCTTGACTGGAATTGAACCTGGGACCCTTCAGTCCATAGGCTGATGCTCTATCACAGAGCCAAACCGGCTAAGGTGGTATTTCACATTTTTATGCAATTTAAAAAGAATAGGAAATAAGTTTTTATAAAATAGGAATGTTAAACTGACAAAAGACTTGGTATGTCTAAAGTAGTTCTAAAAAATGCCCTTTACTAGTATATTGGGAAAAGTGTAAGTCATGAAGCAGATGTTGTCATCTTCGATTTTTTTACTTTTCAATTTCTAAGATGTACTGGTGAGGTCATATTGATTGTATCACCATCGTTACACTATTGAATGTTTTACATTGAGATGGATAAAATGCTGATTGGAAGAATTTATTTTAAAAAACCTTATTTTAAGAATATGTATTGGATAAATTCAAGTTAATTTTTGGGCTTTGAATTGTTACAAACTGTTATGAATAAATACCCTATGTTTATGTAAATATTTTATATTTGTAATTATATAGGATATATGATTAATACATAATCATTAGAAATACATTTTAATTGAATATATAATTTGGAAAGTTGTAATTTTATATCTCTATGAAATGATTTTAAGTACTTCTCTCTAAAACAATATGACAAATTTTTGTTGAAGAGAATTCTAAGCTTACATTTAAGAAACTGATTTTTCAAATGATTTTAGGTGATCACTAAACTCAAAATTTTATCACCTTTGGAAATAATAATGTCAAATACTGCTTGTGTTGTGGGGAATTCAACTAAGTTGTTTACTCTGATCACAGAAAATTTCAAGGTATGTGATTTTATTCTCAATGGTAACATTGGAGATCTTACTTTATTTAAAATCCATTTTGTAGTATTATTCTAAAGAACAATACTTTGAGTGACTTTATAGGCTGGACCAAAAGTAGGTTTAACAGAGTTTATTCTTGTATTCTTGTATTATTTTCCATATCAACTACTGTAAACCAATTTTTGTCCCACCCTGTATTTAGTTCCCTGAAGAATGTACTAAATACAAGTTCTAATCTAATGAACTGTTAATGCATATAATAAAAATGAGCCTTGATCTATTTTAAATAAAAGGGAAAATATTTTAGGTAATAAGGAGGTTTCTGCCGAGTATACAAGAGGCAAACCCATAGAGAAAGCATGGATTTCCTTAGGTCTAGCTTCCTGGAAACTAGTTATTATGCTTGCAGATTAGTTGAAATTAAAGTTCTTGTTCTTTAGGGAGTAGCAGCTATCAACAAGTACTTTCCTTTAGAGAATTTGATCTATATTACAGAATTGTTTCAGCTTGCTTTGGTAGTATGTATTGCCTTACAATTAGCCTCCTACTTTAACCTCCATCTGTGGGACTATGACAGGTAAGTGCTCTGGAACCTTATCCAACCAGTGCACTTCCCCTCAGTAAGGCTCTTTCCACCATGTAATTTATCTTATCCCCCTGGAAAATTTTCCTTTTTTTGTGGAAGGAGGGCTGTTGCTCTGAACCAAGTAGGCAGCATTGCAGTCAGAATAATTACTGATGAGTGCAAATTATTTTCACAATACTCTGTATTCTGTTATGTTTGTAGACTTATTTTTGACACTTTGGGAACCAAAGCTGAGATTTAGGGTCCAATGAGTTCTTTATTGTTCTTAATATACAGAATCTGTTTTCTTCTTCTTTTTAAAAAAAATTTTTTTTTTTTTTACATTTCTTTATTGATTTCAGAGAGGAAGGGAGAAGGAGAGAGAGATAGAAACATCAATGATGAGAGAGAATCACCGAACGGCTGCCTCCTGCACACCCCCTACTGGGGATTGAGCCCGCAACCCAGGCATGTGCCCTTGGCCGGAATTGAACCTGGGACCCTTCAGTCCGCAGGCTGATGCTCCATCCACTGAGCCAAGCTGGCTAGGGCTGTATTCTTCCTAATATACAGAATCTGTAGTCATAAAAGATTTTTCTAGATCCTCTGTAGCTCAGCTGTCTTTGATTCTCTGCCAGAAATGCTCCCTCTTGTAAATCTATTGTCTCTATTAGACAAGTCTCTTTATCTGTTGCTTCTTTCATTCATTCACTACTTCTTTCCATCACTCTTATTAAAGTAAACCTCTCCAACTTCCGTTACTTTGTTTTGATTAAGCATTCTGTTTTTGGTTATAAATAACAAATTCAACTTAAACTAGCTTGAGTGAAAAAGAAATTTATTGACTTATGTAAATGGGAAGCCGACTAGTTGGATAGATGCTATCTCACCACGCTTTTTTTTAAAAACTGCTGATAGATAACCCTCTATGAGGTTTAAGAGGAAGATTGCTGATGGCTAATTCATCTCAATTAACCCAACTCTGATAAAAAAAAAAAAAAGAACTTCTTTCTTCTAGTGTCCATATAGGAATTCCAGAAAGGACCCTGACTGGTTCTGCTTTGTTTACATTCCCACACAATAGGCTAATCACTATTTCTGGGGATGGAGACACTATTAATTGATTAACTTCTGGTCATGTGCTTTATTTATGCTGTGGGGAACTGAGTACTATAATTGCTGTGAGGCAGAGTACTATAATTGACAGTCAGACCACAAAGGGCAAAAACAACATATATTCACTACACTTGAGGTGTAAGGCAGTATAACATAGTGCTTAAGCATAGAGGAGTTGGACTATTTTGGCTGTCGATGCTGATTTTAAGTGACTATGCAAGTTAACTTACTTAAACTCTTTGATTTTTTTTAGTCAGTGAAATAGGGACAATAACAATTTCTATCTCCTTAGAGAACTGATTTTTATGTAGGGAAATCATAAATGACTTTATGAAGATGGTTACATTTGGTCCTGAATGGAGTGAGGTAGCAAGCCATGGAAGTATTTGGGCTAAAAGTATTACAAGTAGAGGGAAAAATCAGTATTATTATTATTACCACACTTAACTATAAATAGACCTTCATTAAATCAGGAGCAATATGAAGTGGAAGGAACATAGACTTTGTAAGTTAAAGATTCTAAATTCAAGTTTTAGCTCTGACACATATCAACTGTATGATACGTGAAAAGTGACTTGACTTTTCAGAATTTTACTTACATGGAAATTGTAGTTAATAAGACTTATGTCGAAAACTAAGATGGCGGTATGGATAAACACTGGGAAATTGCTGCCTCCCACAACAACTTCCAAAAAAACAACATAAAGACAAAACGGACATCATCCAGAACTACAGGAAAGCTGGCTGAGTGGAAATTCTACAACTAGAAGGAAAAAAAAGCACACTGAGAGCCAGAGGAGCTGCGGAAGTAAAGTGCAGAGGTACGGAGGCTTACGCGCACGCGCGGAAAGGGGATGGCACCTGAGGACGCGGCTGTCTTTTTGAATCGGGAGGGAGTCACAAGCTCCCGACTGCTCTGAACTCCGGTTCCGGGAAGTCTCTGGGGACCCAGGACTCATACGGGGAGAAACTGGACTGTCTAGCAGCGGGC
Source organism: Myotis myotis (assembly GCF_014108235.1). Lineage (NCBI taxonomy): Eukaryota > Metazoa > Chordata > Mammalia > Chiroptera > Vespertilionidae > Myotis > Myotis myotis. The sequence goes on from NW_023416324.1 coordinate 54,248,317, forward strand.
AGAACTCGGAACTTGAGGTCGGCTTTCCCTCAGAGGTGCTTGCAGCAATTACCGGGACACTGAGATGCGGGGCCCCTTAGGGCAGGGCTGAGAATCTGCCATAGCTGCTTGCTCCACCTTTTGATTCCCTGAGACCCCGCCCCACCCAGGCTGCAGCAGAGGCTTTTGCATATGAATGCCCCGGCCCTTTGCAACCTGAAAATTACCTAACAAATTGCTGCTGGGCCAGACAGACCCAGAACTTCCAAGAGAAGGCCCAAGGCCCCACAGCGGCTTGCATTGCTTCACAGCTGGGCCTCATCAGGGTACCTCCAAACTCCAAAAAAGGAAGGGGAATCTGCAGTTCTCTTTGTAGCTCCTGCTGTGTAACCTCAGGCAGAGGCTAAATTAGCACCTCCTTAGATCCAAGAGCCAGTGTACCCAGTGGTCAGAGGGGGACCATCCAGATTACAACTCCTCAGATCCATAAGGGACACACTCAGGGGGCAGACTCAGTGAGCACCAAAACCCCACTGAAGCAAGTCTTGCCCCAGAAGGGTGTCTTCAGCACAGAAGTTCTCCCACTGCAGACACAGCTGATTCTCACTGCCAATGGCCTGGAGGTCAGTTCCTCCCAGTGATCCTACAACAATCAAGGCATAACTACAACAAGACTGTGCACAAAGCCCACAAGGAGGTACACCAAGAGTGTCCACCTCAGGTAACTGGGGAGGCTGAGCCACTGGGCCCTACAGGACACCTAGCACACAAAACCACTCTACCAACACAGGGAAGCATAAAAAATGCGGAGACAAAGAAACAGGTCACAAATGACAGAAATGGAGGAAAGCAAATGACTGGATATAGAGTTCAAGGCCATGTTTATAAGGTTTTTCAAGAATTTTATGGAAACCGCCGATAAATTTAGTGAGATCCTCGATAAATCTAGTGAGACTCTCGAGCATATGAAAAAGGAACAACTAGAAATTAAGCATACCCTGACTGAAATAAAGAATAATATACAGAGATCCAACAGCAGACAAGAGGATCCCAAGAATCAAGTCAAAGATTTGAAATATGAAGAAACAAAAAAGACCCAACCGAAAAAGAAAAATGAAAAAAGATTCCAAAAATATGAAGATAGTGTAAGGAGCCTCTGGGACAACTTCAAGCGTACCAACATCAGAATTATAGGGGTACCAGAAGAAGAGAGAGGGCAAGATATTGAAAACCTATTTGAAGAAATAATGACCGAAAACTTCCCCTACCTGGTCAAAGAAATAGACTTACAAGTCCAGGAAGCGCAGAGAAACCCAAACAAAAGGAACCCAAAGAGGACCACACCAAGACACATCATAATTAAAATGCCAAGAGCAAAAGACAAAGAGAGAATCTTAAAAGCAGCAAGAGAAAGAAACTCAGTTACCTACAAGGGAGTACCCATACGACTGTCAGCTGATTTCTCAACAGAAACCATGCAGGCCAGAAGAGAGTGGCAAGAAATATTCAAAGTGATGAATGGCAAGAACCTACAACCAAGATTACTTTATCCAGCAAAGCTATCATTCAGAATAGAAGGTCACATAAAGAGCTTCACAGATAAGAAAACGCTAAAGGAGTTCATCACCACCAAACCAGCATTATATGAAATGCTGAAAGGTATTCTTTAAGAAGAGGAAGAAGAAAAAGGAACTCTTACCATTTGTCACAGCATTGATGGAACTGGAGAGCGGATAAATACCACATGATCTCACTCATTTGTGGAATATAATGAACAACATAAACTGATGAACAAGGGAACGGGTAAAGATGGCGGCGGTATAAACGGACGTGTCCTGTGCCTTGTCCTGGAGCAGATAAGGGTGAGCAGCTGAAACGGGTAACATGCAGCCCGAATAGGCAGAGGATTTTCAGCTGAGAGACTGTCTGCAGCTAGGAAAGACCGAGAACCCCCAGGAAAAAAAAAGGACGGTTGGAGACTGCAGCTGAAGCTTCTCGTGGTGCGCCAGCTAAGCAGCGGAGACTGCGCCATCTTGGGTGGTTGTTGCCGGCATCCAGAGACCAGCTACTAACCTGGGAACAAGGGATCTCAAGCAGCGTCACTGCCTGAACTCGGACGAGCACTGCTTCTTCTCACGGAAAGGTTGGACATCCCCTAAAGGTGCGGTTTGAAGTTCGGGTTGGAGGGAGGACCAAGCTCGCGTGCGCGCGGGGAGGAATCTGCGCCCCACAGAGTCTGCAGCCATTGGGACCAGCGTGACCCACGAGTGGGGAAGGGGCCCCACAGGGCTGCTGGCAGAAGGGAACGCGAAAAATGAGCACATAGCTGGACTGGATGTAAGGGAGCAGCCTTGGACTTTGCCAATCTGCTGGCTGCTTGGTGCCAGGGGTGAGTGAGCGCGCGGAGACTGCGCGCGGAGACTGTGCGCAGACCTGGAAGGTGGAGGCTTGCAAATTCGCACAACTATCAGGCTCTTGTTACAGTTCCCCTTAGATCCGTGCATTTGATTATTAAACCCAGTGCATGGGATTCCCCAGTTGGGGTCATTCACAGAGCCTGTAGGGGAAAGTTCTTTTTGGGGAGCCTGGGAAACAGCGGGCAGTGGCAAGGAACCAGCTCTGGGCAGTGGTCTTTCCTGAATCAGTTCCCAATACCATAGAGGAAAAAAAAAAAAAAAAAAAAACCCTACTGATAGAGAGGACTTATAGCCTCGGAGGTCAATCCAGACACACTGCCACCCAGAGGCAGAGCCACGAACTGTCTCTTCTGCGATCACAAATAAAGGCAGTCTGGTAAACAAATACAAGCTGCCTTGAAATCAGGTCTGTGGTTTACTGCACGGAGGGACAGTGTATCGCAGGGAAGTTCAACACTCCCCTGAATGCCTGGCAGGACTGAGGCGTGCCAAAAAGAAGAGTGGAAGATCTGAAGCACCTTCACTTCCGAATATTTTTATATATATATATATATATATATTTTTTTAAATTCTTTTTTCACCATTTCATTAAGAACCTATTTTATTTTTTTTTTATTTTTTATTTTTTTCATCACTTGATTTTACCTTTTTAATTACTACATTTTTTAAACCAGTATTATTGCTATCCTTTTACCATTTTTTCAAGTGTCATTTTATTTTTTATTATTTTTTTAATTTTTCTTTATTTTATTTTGGGATTAGTGTTATACACACTATTTTCATCATTCCTTTAGCATCATTTCTCTCTAGCTCACATTTACCCTTAAGCCAAAACTCTCTTCCTTACTTTTCCCCTTTTGTTGTCCTGTTTCTCTTACCCTATTCCTGCTTTGGATTTTACCTATTCCTTCTTTCTAACCACTGTCTAAATTTCACCCTACTTATATATCTAATTTCCAATCCCTCGCTCTCCCCATACAAATAGCCTCTTCCCCACCTCTATTTCATTCTCTTTTTTTTTTTTTTTTTTTTGTATTTTTGTTTTTTTTCTTCTCTCCCTTTTCCCAATCTCATTTCGGCACTCCTTTTTGTTTTTTATTTTTCTCTTTAATCTTTTTCTCTTTTTTCTTCTATATCCCCTAATTCTCTTCGCTCGGGGGGTCACCTTTATTTGGGGTTATTAATATCGTGAATGCATTTAGTTTGTTGCCTTGTACGTTGTGCCTTGTTGTGTTGTATTTTGTGCCTTTGAATCAGCGCAGCAGAGAGAGAACTACATAACCAAACACCTTGAGAAGAGAAATCATGGTGAAACAAAGAACCAACCCAAATATGAGAGAAAAACAGGCATCATCAGAAAAGGAAGTAAATGAAATGGAGGCAATGGAGGCAAGCAACCTGTCAGAGAAAGAATTCAGAGTAATGGTCATAAGGTGGATGAAAAAAATGGAAGACCAATTCAACAATATGTGTAGGAACCAAGAGGAAATGAAGAAGAACCAAGAGGAAATGAAGAGAAACCAAGAAGAAATGAAAAACGACATCACTGCCATAAAGAACTCAATAGAAAGCATCAACAGTAGACTAGAAGAAGCAGAGGACCGCATCAGCGAGCTAGAAGACAAGGTAGAAAAAAATACCCAAACAGAACAGCTTCTAGAAAAAAAAATTAAAAAGCAGGAGGAGAGCCTAAGAGAACTCTGGGACAATGCTAAACGAAACAACATCCGAATAATAGGGGTGCCAGAAGGAGAGGAAACTGAGCAAGGAATAGAAAACCTGTTTGAAAAAATAGTAACAGAAAATTTCCCTGATATAGGGAGGAAAAAACTCACACAAATCCAAGAAGCTCACAGAGTCCCAAACAAAATGAACCCGAAAAGACCGACACCAAGGCACATAATAATTAAATTGGCAAACACCAACGACAAAGCCAGAATCTTAAAAGCAGCCAGAGAGAGACAGAAAGTTACCTACAAAGGATCCCCCATCAGACTAGCGACCGATTTCTCAACAGAAACACATCAGGCAAGAAGGGAATGGAATGAAATATACAAAGTCATGCAAAGGAAGGGTCTGAATCCAAGAATACTATACCCAGCGAGGCTATCAATCAAAATTGAGGGTCAAATCAGGAGCTTCACAGACAAAAACGGTCTACGGGAGTTTATTACAACCAAACCAGCAATGCAAGAAATGCTACAGGGTCTGCTGTAAATAGAAAAAACAGGAAACAAAGAAGGAACGCAGCGGTAAAGAACAAAAATGGCGACTAACAAGTTTCTATCAATAATAACTTTAAATGTAAATGGATTAAATTCCCCAGTCAAAAGGCATAGGGTAAAAGAGTGGATAAGAAAACATGACCCATATATCTGCTGTCTACAGGAAACCCACCTCACAAAAAAAGACGCACACAGACTGATGGTGAAGGGATGGAAAAAGGTTTTTCAGGCCAATGGAAGTGAAAAAAAAGCCGGGGTAGCAATACTTATATCTGACAAATTAGATCTCAAAGTGAAGGACATAAAAAGAGATCAAGAAGGCCACTTCATAATACTAAAGGGAGCAGTCCAACAAGAAGAAATAACTCTGGTAAATATATATGCACCCAATATAGGAGCACCCAAATACGTAAGAAATCTTCTGGAGAAGATCAAGGGAGAGATTGACAGCAATACAATTATAGTAGGGGATCTTAACACCCCATTATCTCCACTGGACAAATCCTCTAAACAGAAACTCAGCAAAGAAACATCAATCCTAAATGACTCACTAGATCAGATGGAATTAATTGACATCTTCAGAACATTTCACCCCAAAGTCACAGAATATACATTCTCCTCGGGTGCACATTTGTCATCTTCAAAGATAGACCATATATTGGGTCACAGACAAAGTCTCTTCAAATTCAAGAAAATTGAAATCATATCAAGTATCTTCTCAGATCACAAAGGCATAAAACTGGAAATCAACTACAACAAAAACAATCCAAAAAAATCAAACACATGGAGACTAAATAGCATGCTATTAAACAACGACTGGGTCACCAGTGAGATCAAAGAAGAAATAAAAAACATCATGGCAACAAATGACAATGAAAACACAACAATCCAAAACCTATGGGACACAGCAAAAGCAGTCTTGAGAGGGAAGTTCATAGCTCTACAAGCCTACTGCAAGAAACAAGAAACAATGAGAATAAATGACCTAACTCTACAACTCGAAGAATTAGAAAGAGAGCAACAAAAAAAGCCCACTGTAAGCAGAAGGAAGGAAATAACAAAGATCAGAGTGGAGATAAACGACATAGAGACCAAAAAAACAATACAAAAGATCAACAAAACCAAGAGCTGGTTCTTTGAAAGGATAAACAAGATTGATACACCTCTAGCCAGGCTCACCAAGAAACAAAGAGAGAGGACCCAAATAAACAAAATCAGAAATGAAAGAGGAGAAATAACAACAGACCCCATAGAAATACAAAGGATTGTTAGAAAATACTATGAACAACTCTACTCCAACACACTAGACAACCTGGAGGAAATGGACATATTCCTAGATAAATACAACCTTCCAAAACTTAACCAGGAAGAATCTAAAAATCTCAATAGGCCAATAACTATGGAGGAAATCGAAGCAGTAATCAAAAAGCTTCCAGCAAACAAAAGCCCGGGGCCAGATGGCTTCACAGGGGAGTTTTACCAAACATTCAAGGAAGACCTAAAACCTATCCTCCTCAGACTATGTCAAAAGATCCAAGAGGAAGGAGCACTTCCCAGCTCATTCTATGAAGCCAACATCACCCTAATCCCAAAACCAGATAAAGACAATACAATGAAAGAGAATTACAGGCCAATATCCCTCATGAACATAGATGCCAAAATCCTCAACAAAATCCTAGCAAATCGGATCCACGAGTACATCAAAAAGATCATACACCATGACCAAGTAGGATTTATCCCAGGGATGCAAGGATGGTACAATATCCGCAAATCAATAAATGTGATACATCACATAAACAAATTGAGAGAGAAAAACCACATAGTCATATCAATTGATGCGGAAAAAGCATTTGACAAAATCCAACACCCTTTCTTGATAAAAACTCTCAGCAAGATAGGAATTGAGGGATCATACCTCAACACAATAAAAGCCATATATGACAAACCCACAGCCAACATCATAATCAATGGGCAAAAACTAAAACCATTCCCCCTAAAAACAGGAACAAGACAGGGATGCCCCCTCTCACCACTCCTGTTCAACATAGTACTGGAAGTACTAGCCATTGCGATCAGACACGAAGAAGAAATAAAAGGCATCCAGATTGGAAAAGAAGAAGTAAAACTGTCCTTATTTGCAGATGACATGATACTGTACATACAGAACCCTAAAGACTCCATCAAAAAATTATTAGACTTAATAAATGAATTTGGCAATGTAGCAGGATACAAAATTAATGCTAAGAAATCCATGGCATTTCTTTACACCAATAGTGAACTTACAGAAAGTGAAACTACAGAAGCAATCCCATTTACCATTGCACCAAAAAAATTAAAATACCTAGGAATAAACTTAACTAAGGAGGTAAAAGACTTATATGCTGAAAACTACAGGACACTGAAAAAAGAGATAGAGGAAGACATAAACAGATGGAAGAATATACCGTGTTCATGGATTGGTAGAATCAACATCATCAAAATGTCCATACTACCCAAAGCAATTTATAGATTCAATGCAATCCCCATTAAATTACCAACAGCATATTTCACAGATCTAGAACGAACGTTCCAAAAATTCATCTGGAATAAAAAAAGACCCCGAATAGCTGCAACAATCCTCAGAAAGAACAAAGTAGGTGGGATCTCAATACCAGATATCAAACTGTATTACAAAGCCACTGTTCTTAAAACAGCTTGGTACTGGCACAAGAACAGACATATAGATCAATGGAATAGAATAGAGACCCCAGAAATCAACCCAAACCACTATGCCCAATTAATATTCGACAAAGGAGGCAAGAACATACAATGGAGTCAAGACAGTCTTTTCAATAAATGGTGTTGGGAAAATTGGACAGATACATGCAAAAGGATGAAACTAGATCACCAACTCACACCATACACAAAAATAAACTCAAAATGGATAAAAGACTTAAACGTAAGACGGGAAACCATAAAAATACTAGAGGAATCCACAGGCAGCGAAATCGCAAACATATGCCGAAGAAATTTCTTCTCTGATAATGCTCCTAGGGCAATGGAAACTAAAGAGAAAATAAACAAATGGGACTACATCAAAATAAAAAGCTTTTGCACAGCAAAGGAAACCATCAACAAAACAACAAGAAGACCCACTACATGGGAGAACATATTTGCCAATGATACCACCGATAAGGGTTTAATTTCCAACATTTACAGGGATCTCATGAAACTTAACAAAAGGAAGATAAACAATCCAATAAAAAAATGGGCAACGGACCTAGATAGACACTTTTCGAAAGAGGACATACAGAAGGCCGAAAGACATATGAAAACCTGCTCAAAGTCACTAATTATACGAGAGATGCAAATCAAAACGACAATGCGTTATCATCTCACACCTGTCAGAATGGCTGTCATCAACAAATCAACAAACAACAAGTGTTGGAGAGGATGTGGAGAAAAAGGAACCCTTCTGCACTGCTGGTGGGAATGCAGACTGGTGCAGCCACTGTGGAGAACAGTATGGAGCTACCTCAGAAGACTAAAAATGGAACTCCCATTTGACCCAGTGATCCCACTACTAGGAATATATCCCAAGAAACCAGAAACGCCAATCAGAGAGGATATATGCACCCCTATGTTCATAGCAGCACAATTCACCATAGCTAAGATTTGGAAACAGCCTAAGTGCCCATCAGCAGATGAGTGGATTAGAAAACTGTGGTACATATACACAATGGAATACTATGCTGCGGTAAAAAAAAAGGAACTCTTGCCTTTTGCAACAGCATGGATGGAACTGGAGAGCATTATGCTAAGTGAAATAAGCCAGTCAGAGAAAGATAAATACCACATGATCTCACTCATTTGTGGATTATAGAGAACAACATAGACTGATGAAAAGGGACAGACTCAAAGACTGAGAAACAGCAATCAGGCTACCAATCCCCAGAAGGAAAGTAGGGGAGGGCGGGGGTAAGGGGAAGAGATCAACCGAAGGACTTGTATACATGTATATAAGCCATACCAATGGACATGGACAACAGGGGGATGGGAGCATGAGTGTGTGTGTGGGGGGGAGGTTGGGGGTTAATGGGGGGATGAGGACACATTTGTAATACCTTAACTAATAATAATAATAAAAAAAAATAATTTGGTCAAGAAAAAAAAAAAAAAAAACAAAAACAAAAAAAACAAAAAACAAAACAAAAAAAAAAACTGATGAACAAGGACTGATCCAGAGACGGAGAGGCATTGATTGGACTGTCGGGCCTTGGGGGGAAGGTAGGGGAGGGTTGGGGGTAAGGGGGAAAGATCAACCAAAGGACTTATATGCAAGCATATAGGCCTAACCAATGGACACGGACAACGGGGGGGTGAGGGCATGAGCGGGGGTGGGGGGTGGGGGGGGGAGGGGAGGCGGGTAGAGGGTAACGTGGGGATAAGGACACATATGTAATATCTTAATCAATAAAAAATATATTTAAAAAAAAGACTTATGTCATAGGGTTATTCTGCAGTTTAAATGACAACTGTTGCAACACTTTTGGCACATAACAAATTATTTGTTTATGACTTTTTTCAATTTTACAGCTTTTAAAAAATCCAGTGTTAAATTACCTTTCTTACCTATTTTTATTCAAAGTAGTATATACCTTTTGCTCCATAACTTCATGCTGTTTTCCTCTTTTTTAAAATTCCATTATTAACTTTTCTTTATTTTAAATAAATTAAATTCACCTCATAAGGATATCACTTCATAGATTTGGTAGATGCAATAGATGTTTTCATTTTTCCTCAACTAGCACATTATAAAGACCTTCTCTTAATTATGATGGAGTATGCCAGGCTGGTTGTAAGCCTGTGTGATGATGTTGCTGTAGAATAAAATTACTAGAAGGAGGATACTCTTTATGTTTATTTTTTATTATGTTTCCTAACATATTCAGTTAAATTTCACGTGAGGATGCTCTAATAAGAACTACAGGCTATGTTATAATTCACTTAAGACAAATAATCATTCTTTTTTTATAAATAAGAAAACTTTAATTCTAGAAAACATAAAAATAAACTTTATATAATATTTAAGCTATATACACACATGTGTTTAAGAAACCAGTTTTGGGTAAGTGCATGAAACTTAAACTTTATTTTGAAATTAAAATTTATTTTTAGAATGTAAATTTCACTACAGTCCAAAGGAAATACTTCAATGAAACAAAAGGATTAGAGTACATTGAACAGTTATGCATCGCAGAATTCAGCACTGTCCTGATGGAGGTTCAGTCCAAGTAAGTTATGACTTAAGGACAGTCATAAATGTTTAGCGTAAGTTCCACAAGGACAAGGTCTTTTGTCTGTTTTGTTTTCTGCTATATTCCTATTACCTGGAAAAGTGCCTGGCTTATTTTTAAAAATATTTTAAAAATTATTTATTGATTGATTGATTTTTAGAGAGAGAGGAAGGGAGAGGGGGAGAGAGAAAAACACATCAATATGGGAGTGCAACACCTATTGGTTGCCTCCTGCATGCCCCCTACCAGCGATTGAGCCTGTAACCTAGGCATGTGCCCTGACCAGGAATTAAACTGGCAACTTTTTGGTGCATGGGACAGTGCATGCACCAACTTAACCACACTGGCCAGGGCAAAAAGTGCCTGGCTTATAATACAATTGAGCAGTTATTAAAATAGTAAAATAGTTAACTAAAATTTATACACAAGGCATATCTTGCTAACTTAATTTATATATAATTTCTCCAAATTAGTCATAACCTATTGCCCTAATGGTTGCTGCTTACTTTATTTTGGAGTGAAAAGCTCAATAGCTATTTAGTAAACTAGAAATGTGATTAAAGCTGTGTTCCTGTTAATTCATAACTTTACTCCTAAAAGATTCAGCATGAGACAGGGAATGATATTTTTGCAAAGGATATTTCTTAGAGCATGCTAAATAGATACTGTGACCACTTGTTTACTCAGTTAATCATAATGACTACTCGCACTGAGATCATAATGTACTTTCCTATATGTTGGGACCTCCTGACTTTACCTTCGAAGCTCAGACTCTTTCAATATTATTTGAATACTTATAATGGCACATAAAAATTGACACAAATTATCATTGAATGTTGACTTCTAATGTGATTTATTGGCATTTAATATCCCTTGAGTGTCAGACTTCAGAAAATTGTTCATTTTTATCATGGTTTATGATTTAGAGGTAATTTACATTGTTTTAAAAAAAATCAAGAACACTTAGTGTACTTTTTTTTACTTTAAATTTGAGCAGTGCTATGCAAGTATTTATAATTTTTCTAGTATTAAGTTGCAATACATGTTTCACTTAGAGCAATTTTTTTAAATTCTAAAGCAGTGGTTCTCAACCTTCCTAATGCCGAGACCCTTTAATACAGTTCCTCATGTTGTGGTGACCCCCAACCATAAAATTATTTTCGTTGCTACTTCATAACTGTAATTTTGCTACTGTTATGAATCATAATGTAAATATCTGATATGCAGGATGTATTTTCATTGTTACAAATTGAACATAATTAAAGCATAGTGATTAATCACAAAAACAATATGTAATTATATATGTGTTTTCCGATGGTCTTAGGCAACCCCTATGAAAGGGTCGTTTGACCCCCAAAGGGGTTGCGACCCACAGGTTGAGAACCGCTGTTCTACAGATTTATAATTATGTATCATGGGTCACCTTACAGGTATTACTGCCTTGCAGCTGTGGCAGCTTTATTAAAATATGTTGAATTTATTCAAAATTCAGTTTATGCACCAAAATCGCTGAAGATTTGTTTCCAAGGTAGTGAACAGACAGCCATGATAGATTCATCATCAGCCCAAAATCTTGAATTACTAGTTAATATTCAAGACTCTAGGTAAGATCACCCATTTTTTTTATATAAAATGTATCAGCATATTTTACTATGTCATATTTTTTATGTATAGTTTATATTTTAAAAAATTGGTTAGTGGAGAATAATTGCATTGTTGCTCAACTGTTCAGATGTTTCACCAAAATCAGATTTTTAAAAGATACTTGCGGAAATGGCATAAGCCACTGCCTGTGTGCTGCCCAGGGCTCCTGGGGCCATCTGACATAAGCTACAAAGTGATCTGCAGATGCCTGTTACTTGTGCTGGGCTTGGAGCTGCCCAGGAGAGGCCAAGCTACAAACCAAGGCTGGCTGGCTACTGCTAGTGCCAGGCCTGGGGCGACTTAACGAGAGGTATGGGGCACACTGAGGCCAAATGCTGCTATTTTAAGAGGTTTAAGGAAAGTCTGAAGCATGAGACTTCATTCGTATGGAACAAGTCATTCGTATGGAAAAGTCACTGGAAACAGCCTGGGTGGGCCCCCACGTTGGGTGGGGCAAGATCTCAGGGAATCCCAGTGTAGGGAGAATAGTGGCAAGCCAGGTTGATGGAAACTCAGATACGGTGCTTGCCTGCCGACTTTGTGGAGGGGTCATTGTATCTCAGAAAAGGAACAGTGGTCTCTGCCAGAACTTCTCTGCCCTTTGAGCTCTTGATCTGATGCCAGACAGTTCCTTTTCTGTCCGCATGTCCCTGGTGCCTTTTCAGCTGATGCTCCGGCACTGGAGCCCAGAGGGAGCGAGTCTGAGTAAGTCCATGCATGGGCCATTTAGGAGGAACTGCCTCCTGGAACTCCAGCATCTTTTCATCTCACTCAGCTACAATCCCCTCTAGTTTTTGCTTTTTTAAAAAATATATATATATATATATATATATATATATATGTATATATATATATATATTTTTTTTTTAATTGATTTTAGAGAGGAAGGAAAAGAGAGAGAGAGATAGAAACATCAATGGATGAGAGAGAATCATTGATTAGCTGCCTCCTGCATGTCCCACACTGTGGATCTCGCCTCCTGTTTCATAGGATGATGCTCAGCCACTGAGCCACGCAGGTCCGGGCCCTGCTAGTTTTTACAGTAATGGAAACTTCTCTTCCTGGCACTGGAATCCTGGTCTCTGGGGCCTGGTGTGGGGCTGGGACCCCTCGCTCCTCAGGGGGGATCTCTGCAGCTGAGATCCCTTCCATTATCCACCAAACATGGGTTTGGGACTAGCCTGGTCTGCGTCTCCACCCCTCTTACTAGTCTCAAGTGGCTTCTTCTTTATATCCTTAGTTGTAGGACTTCCATTCTGCTCGATTTCAGGATGTTCTGAATTATGGTTAGTTGTAATTTTGATGTGGTGGTGGGAGGATGTAAATACCATATTTACCTATGCCTGCCATCTTGATCTGGAAGTCTGTGTTTTTTTGTTTGTTTGTTTTTAACAGTTTCTGTACCTGAATTTTTTTTCTCTCTTTTATTTGTATTTCTCTAACTTCTTAAGTTAGAATGAAGTGATTATATTAAATACTCATTTTATTAATGTAAAATATTTTCCCCACCTAAGGATGAATTAATATTATTTGTTTTTCATCACAGAAAAAAAATATCCTTATTATATCAACTAGAGAAGCCTGGTGCATAGATTCACACGTGGGTGGGGTCCAGCCTGCCTGCCCCAATTGGGGCCGATCAAGCGGGGCCAGCCAGAGGGGAGGGTACGTGGGTGGTTGGCGGGCTGGCCCCACCCCCTGGTTGGACTCCGGGTGGAACTCCTGGTGGAGGAGACAATTTGCATATTAGCCTTTTATTAGATAGGGTTATTATTGATATCTTGCTATTACTAATGGAATGTCATGGATTAGAACAGTGGTTCTCAACCTTCTGGCCCTTTAAATACAGTTCCTCATGTTGTGACCCAACCATAAAATTATTTTCGTTGGTACTTCATAACTGTACTATTGCTATTGTTATGAATACTAATGTAAATATCTGATATGCAGGATGGTCTTAGGCGACTCCTGTGAAAGGGTCGTTTGACCGCCAAAGGGGTCGCGACCCACAGGTTGAGAACCGCCAGATTAGACCATTTTATTTTATTTTTTAACGTATTTTTTTATTGATTTCAGAGAGGAAGGGAGAAGGAGAAAGAGATAGAAACATCAGTGATGAGAGAGAATCATTGATCAGCTGATTCCTGCACACCCCCTATTGTAGATTGAGCAACCCAGGCAACCTGGGCATGTGCCCTTGATTGGAATAGAACCTGGGACCCTTCAGTCTGCAGGCTGATGCTCTATCCACTGAGCCAAACTGGCTAGGGCTGGATTAGAACATTTTATATTAGTCTGAATATGGTAAATGATCTATGAAAAAATTGTTAAATGTAAGAAGATACTGTAGATTCTTTTTTTAAAAAAATATATTTTATTGATTTTTACAGAGAGGAAGGGAGAGAGAGAGTTAGAAACATCGATGGGAGAGAAACATCGATCAGTTGCCTCCTGCACATCTCCCACTGGGGACGTGCCCGCAACCCAGGTACATGCCCTTGACCGGAATCGAACCTGGGACCCCTCAGTCCGCAGGCCGACACTCTATCCACTGAGCCAAACCGGTTTCGGCTGTAGATTCTTATTAATCAACATATGGTTCATTGACTGACAGCATACTTGGGAGCGTATTCAAAATGTAGATTCTTAGGTTTCATGCCTGTCCTGAATCAGAATACACATGTGATTTGTATGCATGTTAACATTTGAGATTCACTACTATAGATTATAGGATTATTTAGTTACAAATTAAAATTGCAATTTTCTTATAGTTGTCTTTTGTATACTTAATGAAAATTTTCCAACTTGTGTTTTCAAAGGAATAATCACACTCTCTTTGGTGTTCTAAATTACACTAAGACTCCTGGAGGGAGTAGAAGACTTCGATCTAATATCTTAGAACCTCTAGTTGATATTGAAACCATTAACATGAGGTTAGATTGTGTTCAAGAACTACTTCAAGATGAGGAACTCTTCTTCGGACTTCAGTCAGGTAAATGAATATCCTCTAAGTTTATAAATAGAAATTATTAGAAAGATACATTATCTTCTTATAAGGACACCAGTCAGTTTAAGGCCCACACTAACGACTTTATCTTAACTTAATTACATCTGCAAAGATTTAATTTCTAAATAAGGTCACATTCACAGATATGGGGATTTAGGACTTTAAAATATCTTATTGAAGGGACACAATCTAACCCATAACATGAGGTAAGAGAATTGCCCATGGCACCTGGCTGTTTGTTCACCGGCAGGCAGTGCAATGTTCTTAAAAAATTGGTGGAAGGACATTTTATATACTTTGTTCCTAGTTCAGTTCCTGGTTTCTAGGAACTTGGTCTGTCTTTCATACCCCATTTTCCAGCCACCCTCCTGGTGTACTGGTAGTGTAAACAATTGGCACATGAAAATCTGGAAGGCATTTACAGCCTGAACAATTTTTCCTCATTCCAATTCCAAATACATTTTAATTTTACAGTTCCTTAAAAATTCTGGCATTATATTGTCTGTGACTGTGCACTTCCAATGTTGTTGAATATATTCACTTTTTCTATATATTCCAGTGTATTTAGTAAAACTTTGGGAAAGGTACAAAGAAGCCGTTTTTAACTGATAACCCTTTTCTTGTTCACAGCAACATCTTGTTGGCCTATCTATACCTGGCATTCCGTGTAATACATAAGTGCCAGGAATATTCAAGTCATTTAATCATGTAATGTTAGTCAATCTCCAATCATTTCTATGTTTCCTGTATTGTGACAGTTTATAATTTATTGTAACATGTAAAAAGTAGGGGAATATGAACATAGAGTAGGGTGGGAAAGTAATTTTTATAGTTTATTAAAATATGAGAATCTGAAACTTACTTTAAAAGCCCCAGTATTACTTTATTGTAGGTATTTTATAGGTATTAGGGATAAAAAGATAAGGAAGAGTAAGTTATAAGTTTCTGTTCACAAGGATTTAAGATGTTAGGGAAGCAGACCTCCAAATATGTGATACAGTGTGGTAAATGCAACCATAATTGAGTATTTTATGGGAACAGAGGAAGAAACTGGGATAATGACAGAATCCATATGGGATTCACAAAGACAATATTTCAGCTTGTCTTGAGGAAATGAGTAAGACTGACAACAGGAGGATCCTAGAAATGATATTCAAGACAAAGGGAGCATGCCTATGCAAGGTTTGTTAATGCACATGGGGTAACAGAAAATATGTTTAGATGTGGTAGCAGGGGTAAAGATCTGGTATGAGTCCTATTGGCTGTGATCTTAAATACTCATTACTTTTTAAGGTACACTTGTTTTTTGGGGAAGTTGGGTAAGGTAGAGTTATACTTACATTGATATAAAAGAGCTTGCTGTATTTAAGATATGGCCAGTACTTATTTATGACTTGAAGCATTGGGGAATAGCAGGAAATGAGTGCTGGAGCTAGCTTATGAAGGACCTTTATGTAATACTAAGACATTGGGATTTTATCATGCAGGACATAGGGAGCTGACAGTTCTAAACTGAGAGAGTAATACAAGCAAACTTTTATTTTAGAAACATTATTCTGGTTGTTGTGATAGATTTGGGGAAAGGAAGAAGGAAGAGACTGAAAAAGAGAAACGCCAATCTAAGGACTTTAAGAGTCTAGTGGAATCACATGTAAAATGTCATAATTGAACAGTATAAGAGTATTATAAGTAGTATACTGAGCCTATTTACTCTAATTTTTAAAAACAGTTCAAACATAATTAATTTACAGTAGAAGTGGTAAATTAGAAAAGGGCACAGTGCTAGAAATAGGCACACTGAAAATTATCAGAAGACTTAGTGATTTGAACAGGAAGCGAGTGGCATACAAAGGTGTTTTTTTTTTAGATATGTTTTTATTGATTTTTTTTTTTTTTTAGAGAAAGAGGAAGGGAGAGTGATAGAGAGATAGAAACTACAAACAACAACCTGGGGATATTAAAAAGAGATAGATTATAATTACCTATACATTTATTTTTATAGAATACAGTGGGGCCTTGACTTACGAGTGTCCCGACTAATGAGTTTTTCGAGATACGAGCAGTCTCTTGGCTGATTTTTTGCTTTGAATTGCGAGCTAAAATTCGGGTTATGAGCCAGCTTCAGATACCCCACCGCTAGTTGGCTCAGTGAACGTCACAGTGATTTGACATACGAGTAATTTGAATTACGAGCTCCGTCACTGAACGAATTAAACTCGTAAGTCAAGGCCCCACTGTACTTTAAACTGGAAAATGAGTTGGAAGAATAAAAACAGTTTTGAGCTGTGATATGTTCAGGATACTTTATACACATTATCTCACTTAATCCTCACAGCAACCCTAAGGAGGTAGATGTCATTATCCACATTTAAAAGATGGAAGTTAGGCCCTAACTGGTTTCGCCCAGTGGATAGAGTGTCAGCCTGCAGACTCAAGGGTCTCAAGTTAGATTCCAGTCAAGGGCATGTACCTTGGTTGCGGGCACATCCCCAGTAGGGGGTGTACAGGAGGCAGCTGATGGATGTTTCTCTCTCATCGATGTTTCTAACTCTCTATCCCTCTCCCTTCCTGTCTGTAAAAAATCAGTAAAATATATTTTTTTTTAAAAAAAAGATGGAAGTTAGGTAACTTCTGGAAGATTACATGATTAGTGTTCTAACTATGCTTTTAAACTAATCTTTTTAAGTATCAGAAAGAAAAGTTAGAGATCAGAAAGGTGGGAAGAAAATTATGAGAAGCAACATCTAAAAGTTAGAGAAGTAGAGTTTCAAGAATGAGGGGTGATTAACAGTGTCAAATTTGGAAGACAGATTGTGAATAATCAAAATTAAGAATTGACTATTATTTTATTCCTGGCACATGTAAGATAGATAAAGACGCCTAAAACAAGTAATATTTGTAGGTAGAATGGTTCTAGTTTATTATTTGAGGATACATAGTCTATATTTAAAAAGTTCAAATGCTCATTATTTTTTTGTTTCTGTTTGTTTTAGTTATAGCAAGATTTCTTGATACAGAGCAGCTTCTTTCTGTTTTAGTCCAAATTCCAAAGCAAGACACGGTATGTTTATATATACATTATAGGTTATATTATTATTATACATTGTGATAAAACTTGTCTTAATGTAATGTAACAATTGGACATTATTAAAATATTTTGGAAAAGTGCTTCATTATTAATATCAAAGTTTTTTAAGGCCTTTAAAAGCAAAAACTTCTGACTAAACTAAATGTCCTCTGAAAATCTCCAGTGTGGAATTGGCTTAAGATGAGTTATTGTATTTCCCCTTAAGGATATTGATTTTAGAAAATGCCGTTTTTTGATCATAAGTATTTAGTGAGAAGAATAATGCTTAAAATTTGTTATTTGAATTAACCCAAATGTTTTTTCTCCCTCCCTCCCTCCCTCCCTCCCTCCCTCCCTTCCTTCCTTTCTTTCTATATATTTTTATTGATTTCAGAGAGGAAGGAAGAGGGAGAGAGAAAAAGCATCAAAAATGAGAAAGAATCATTGATTGGCTGCCTCCTGCACGCCCCCCACTGGGATTGAGCCCACAACTCCCGCCATGTGCCCTTGACTGGAATAGAACCTGGGACCCTTCAGTCTGCAGGCTGACACTCTATCCCCTGAGCCAAACCGGCTAGGGCCCAAATGTCTTTTCTTCTATAAAATGTTTCTGACCATACTATTTTATTCTATTTATTTATTTTTTTCTTTTTTAAAAAATTTATTTTTATTGATTTCAGAGAAGAAGGAAGAGGGAGAGAGATAGCAACATCAGTGATGAGAGAGAATCACTGATCGCCTGCCTCCTGGGGACCGAGCCCTCAACCTGGGCATGTGCCCTTGACCGGAATCGAACCTGGGACCCTTCAGTCCACAGGCCGACGCTCTATCCATTGAACCAAACCGGCCAGGGCCAGGATAAGGTCATATTTCTTTATTGATTTCAGAGAGAAAGGGAGAAGGAGAGCGAGAAAGAAACATCAGTGATGAGAGAGAATCATTGATCGGCTGCCTCCTGCACTCCCCCTACTGGGTTCGAGCCCACAACCCGGGCATGTGTCCTTGGCCGGAATTGAACCTGGGACCTTTCAGTCTGTAGGCTGACGCTCTATCCACTGAGCTAAACCAGTTAGGGCTGACCATACTATTTAATGTATTAGAAGGTTTTGTGTTTTTCATTACAAACATCTAAAATTCTTTCTTTAATATTTGAAAATGTCAATATTAAACCAAAAATTTCAAGTTTTATCTAAGTTTCTTTGCTTCATTTTGAATAACTTAATTTTCTCAATTGATTTCAGACTGCCATATATGAATATTTGTAGTGTATGGTTCCTTTTTACGTTAATTCAACAAGTGATTTTATTTTACCAAACATTGTGATAAGTGCTAGGGATACTATAAGAAGTAAGTTTCTACACCAAAGGAATTAATGATCCAGTGTGAGACTTAGGTTAAAAAAAAAAAGGCAATTACAGCATAGTATATAAAGAACTATTAGACATCTGATATTTTACCATACTTGCAAACAAGTTAGCCTAACACAATTTCATAGATGCTGACAGAAGATATGAGAGTCCTGGGTCAGGAAGAAAGGTTGCTTGAGTACTTACAACTATAGCAGTAGCCAGAGTATCAGCATTTTCTTGCACTGTACACAAAGAAAACTGCACAAAACAAAATTCAGTGCTTACTGATTTATCACAAAGTGAATATCCATGTAATGAATACTCAGGTAAAGAGATAGATACTGCCATTACTTCAAAAATGCCCCTTCTTGCTCCTTCCCATCTTCTTTTCTACCTCTTTCAAAAATCCCCCAAATTTTCTTTATAATTTAATTTTGCCTATTTTAAAACTTTATATACTAGTATAATAACCCAATTTTTATTTTTTATATCTGGATTCTTTTAGTCAATATTATGTTTGTGAGATTTAATCATGTTGCATGTAGATATAGCTCATTTATTTCTATTGTGAAATAATATTTCATTGTATGAATATGCCATTACTCCTTTCACTGTTGTTTGACTTGTTGACAGTTTTTGGCAATTAGAAATAATGCTGGTAAACAATATGCACCTGTTTCTTAATACAATTGTTTACACACTTATTGGGTTCATAGTTAGGAGTGGAATTTTGGGGTTCTGGAGGATGTATATCTTCAACTTCAGGAAATAATGGCAAAATATCTGCCAAAATGTTTTTCACAATCATTGCACAATTTATATTCTCAGCAGTGTATGAGAATTCTCATTGTTCTTTATCAAAATGTGATATTGTCAGTTTAAAAATCTTAGGCATTGTGATTGGTAAATAATGGTATTTTATTGTGTTTTTTTTTAATTAAATCTTTATTGTTCAGATTATTACATTTGTTCCTCTTTTTTCCCCCCATAAGTCCCCTCCTCCCAGTTCCCGCCCCACTATCCGCCCTCACTCCCCACCCACTGTCCTCATCCATAGGTGCACGATTTTTGTCCAGTCTCTTCCCGCATCTCCCACACCCCTTTCCCCCCCAAGAATAGTCAGTCCATTCCCTTTCTATGTCCCTGATTCTATTATGATCACCAGATTATTTATTCACTTGATTCTTAGATTCACTTGTTGATAGATGCATGTTTGTTGTTCATAATTTGTATCTTTACCTTTTTCTTCTTCTTCCTCTTCTTAAAGGATACCTTTCAGCATTTCATATAATGCTAGTTTGGTGGTGATGAACTCCTTTAGCTTTCCTTATCTGTGAAGCTCTTTATCTGACCTTCAGTTCTGAATGATAGCTTTGCTGGATAAAGTAATCTTGGTTGTAGGTTCTTGGTATTCATCACTTTGAATATTTCTTGCCATTCCCTTATGGCCTGCAAAGTTTCTGTTGAGAAATCAGCTGACAGTCGTATGGGTACTCCCTTGTAGGTAACTGAGTTTCTTTCTCTTGCTGCTCTTAAGAGTCTCTCTTTGTCTTTTGCTCTTGGCATTTTAATTATGATGTGTCTTGGTGTGGTCCTCTTTGGATTCCTTTTGTTTGGGGTTCTCCGTGCTTCCTGGACTTGTAAGTCTATTTCTTTGACCAGGTAGGGGAAGTTTTCTGTCATTATTTCTTCAAATAGGTTTTCAATATCTTGCTCTCTCTCATCTTCTGGCACCCCTATAATTCTGATGTTGGTACACTTGAAGCTGTCCCAGAGGCTCCTTACACTATCTTCGTATTTTCGGATTCTTTTTTCATTTTCCTTTTCCGGTTGGGTGTTTTTTGCTTCTTCACATTTCGAATCTTTGCCTTGATTCTTGTGGTCCTCTGGTCTGCTGTTGGGAGTCTGTATAATATTCGTTATTTCAGTCCGTATATGTTTAATTTCTAGTTGGTTCTTTATCATAACATTGAGGGTCTCGTTAGATTTGTTGAGGATCTCAATAACTTTATCGGCGGCTTCTAGACAGTTCTTGAGAGACCTTAAAAGTGTGGTTCTGAACTGAATATCCTCCATTGACAGTTTTGTCCTGTTTCTTTGTCTCCGCATTTTTTATGCTTTCTTGGTGCACCCCCTAGTGGTCTTTGTGCACAGTCTTGTTGTAGTTAAGCCTTGATTGTTGTAGTTAATACTAGGGGGATTTGACCTCCAGGCCAGCTGGCTGTGAGAATCAGCTGTGTCTGCAATGGGAAAACTTCTGTCCTCTAGGGAGGTGCTAATCTAGCCTTTGCCTGAGGCTATCTGGCAAATGGCTCTGCGCAGGGCTTGGGCGGGGCGGGTGGGTCTCTCAGGCTTGGGATCAACAGGGTGGGCCGGAGAGAGCAGTTATGGTGGCTCTCAGTTCCGTCCCTAGGGGCTCTGCCTCACAGAGTCCCAGAAACCGCTGCAAACCTCGGAGAGAAAGCTGCCTTCGAGTTCCGACTGAAGCCAGACAGTCCCGCTTCTCCTGTTTGAGTCTGGGTCCCTGGAGACTCGCCCAGATCTGGAGCTCAGAATCTGAGACTCCCTCCCGATTGAAAGCACCAACCGCGCCCTCCGCTGCCAGCCCGCTCTGCGTGCACTCCGTACCTGAGTATTTCACTTCAGCACTGCGCCTTCTCTGAGTCTGGGTATGATATTCTCTTTCCTCCTAGTTGTAGAATTTCCACTCAGCCAGCCTTCCTGTGGTTCTGGATGATGTCCGTTCTGTCTTTTAGGTGTATTTTGATTTGGTTGTTCAAGGCAGCAATCTCCGGCGTTAACCTATGCCGCCATCTTGGTTCTCTCCTTTATTGTGGTTTTAATTTACATTTTCCTATTACTGAAGATGAATACCCTTTAATATATATACAGACAACTTGAATAATTACTTTTGTGAAAGTCTTGTTCAAGTCTCTTGCTCATTTTCCTCTTCTTCATTATCTTCTTTTGTGACTTGTAGAATTTCTTTTTATATTTTAGATATGAGCCCTTTATTGGTTCTTTGTTTCAGATATCTTTTCCCACTTTTTAGTTTGCTTTTCCCACTCAATATTGTGGTATAGATGCTGTTGGTGTACTACCCACATCCCCTTGGCATTCACTTTTGTACAAGGAAGGCTTCTTATGCAAGTAGCTGAAACTTACTGCCTGAGGACTTTCTCTGGCTGCAGGAGAGAATAGAGTTTGCTCTGGCAATAGGTCATAACCAATACTGAACAGGAGTAGATGAGTAAATATTCCACTTTTCTTACCTGTGGAGATAGCTTCCAAAGCTTACCTTATACCATCTTTGACAGGTCTGAGCCATAGTACCATGCAGCAGTAACCGGATCATCAAGGCATCCTCTTGTGCTGTCCTCCCCTTCCCTTCTTACTTCTGCTTACTGAAATTACTTTTCAAATACATTATTTGCCTCAAATTCTAGTTTCTCAAACTTGGCTTTTGGAGACCCGGTCCTGTGTCAGTAGTATCTTTTTTTTTTTTTTTTTTTTTTAAATATATTTTATTGATTTTTTACAGAGAGGAAGGGAGAGAGATAGAGAGTCAGAAACATCAATGAGAGAGAATCATCGATCAGCTGCCTCCTGCACATCTCCCACCGGGGATATGCCCGCAACCCAGATACACGCCCCTGACCGGAATCGAACCCGGGACCTCTCAGTCCGCAGGCCGACGCTCCATCCACTGAGCCAAACCGGTTTCGGCCAGTAGTATCTTTTGATGAATAGAAGTTCTTAATTTAAATGTAGTCTAGTTTGTGTTTTTTCCTTGGTAGTTAGTGTTTATTGTATCCTGCTTAAGAAATTTTTATCTAACCCAATGTTTTGATTGCACCCATTGGATTTTAACTTATGGAGGTGACTGAGTGATGATATGGTGAGGCTGTCATTAAAAGAAGATTTTTATTACTTGGTATTCCTGAGAAGAGGGAGCATACCACACAAGATCACATGGGAAAGTATTAGGGTTGGTCAGGAGTCAAAAGGAGTGAGGGGAAAACATTGCAAAAATCTTTATTATAATGGAAAGTTGTTAGGTGGAAACATCCCCTATTGGGTAGGATGCAAAACACAAATGTTGGAGTTTGTGGTTGGAGGGCTTATAATATGATTTTTGTGCATCCATAAGAGCCACGACCATAGGGGAGATGTGAACAACTTTGGCCATTGTTAGGCCTTGTGATGAATGTATGCCAAGTCATTAATTATGAAATTTATAAAAACTGATTCGAACAAACAGGAAATGAAGATATTCTTCTTTGTTATATTCCTGATGTTTATTGCTTTTTTTTAATATTTAGATTTACAATCTGCCTGGAATTGATTTTTGCTTTTGGCATTTTAATTATGATGTGTCTTGGTGTGGCCCTCTTTGGATTCCTTTTGTTTGGGGTTCTCTGCGCTTCCTGGAGTTGTAAGTCTATTTCTTTCACCAGGTAGGGGAAGTTTTCTGTCATTATTTCTTCAAATAGGTTTTCAATATCTTGCTCTCTCTCATCTTCTGGCACCCCTATAATTCTGATGTTGGTACACTTGAAGCTGTCCCAGAGGCTCCTTATACTATCTTTGTATTTTCGGATTCTTTTTTCATTTTGCTTTTCCGGTTGGGTGTTTTTTGCTTCTTCGCATTTCAGATCTTTGCCTTATTCTTGTGGTCCTCTGGTCTGCTGTTGGGAGTCTGTATAATATTCTTTATTTTAGTCAGTGTATGCTTAATTTCTAGTTGGTTCTTTATCACAACATCGAGGGTCTCAGATTTCTTGCAGATCTCATTAAGTTTATCGGCAGTTTCTAGATTATTGAAAGACCTTAAAATGTGGTTCTGAATTCTATATCCTCCATCGACATTTGTGTCCTGTTTCTTTGTCTCCGCATTTTTTATGCTTTCTTGGTGCACCCCCTAGTGGTCTTTGTGCGCAGTCTTGCTGTAGTTAAGCCTTGATTGTTGTAGGAAATACTGTGGGTGATTTGACCTCCAGGCCAACTGGCTGTGAGAATCAGCTGTGTCTGCAGTGGGAGAACTTTTGTCCTCTAGGGAGGTGCTATTCTAGCCCTTGCCTGAGGCTATCCGGCAAATGGCTCTGTGCAGGGCTTGGGCGGGGCGGGTCCCAGGGGATCAACAGGGCAGGCTGAGCGAGCAGTTATGGCTGCTCTCAGTCCCGTTCCCAGAGGCTCTGCCTCTCAGAGTCCCAGCAACCGCTGCAAACCTCGGAGAGAAAGCTGCCCTCGAGTTCCAACCGATGCCAGACAGTCTCGCTTCTCCCATTTGAGTCTGGGTCCCTAGAGACTCGCCCAGAACTGGAGCTCAGAGCCTGAGACTCCCTCCCGATTGAAACAGACAACCGCACCCTCAGCCACCAGCCCACTCAGCGCGCACCTCCACACCTTTGTATTTTCCGCACTGCGCCTCCTCTGAGTCTCGGTATGCTGTTCTCTTTCCTTCTAGTAGAAGAATTTCCCCTCAGCCAGCCTTCCTGTGGTTCTGGGTGATGTCCCTTCCGTCTTTTAGTTGTATTTTTGAAGTGGTTGTGTGAGGCAGCAATCTCCAGTGTTTACCTATGCCGCCATCTTGGTTCCTCCCAATAAAAATATCTGGAATTGATTTTTGTATGTGGTATGAGGAAGGGACCACATTTCATTTTTCCTCCCATAGATTCATAATTATATTGACACCATTTATGGAAAAGACTGTCCTTTTTCCCACCTTTGTCATAAATCTAGTACTCAAAATTTATTGGGTCTATTTCTAGTCTCTATTTGTTTCATTGGTCTCTGTCTGTCCTTAGGCCTATACCACAGTTTCTTAGTTACTCTATTAGAAATTGATTTTTGTTAGATTTCTTTTACCTTGTTCTTATACAAGGGTGTTTTGGCTATTTTTGGAAGATGTTTTCCTTTGGTAATAGTAATAATAGTTGTCTTCTGTTTGATGAATTTTATTTATTTTTAATCTTCCAGTTAGTTTCAGAGATCCATTATAAGAGAGCATGAGATAACTTGTTTTAGGGTTACAAACCTACATTTTTGTATTTCTTTTAAAAGAAATGACCCATCTGATGACAGAACAGTTCAGGTACATTGCGTGTACAATAGGGATAAAAGTCAGAAGGTTTCAAAAAGAAACAGTTCCATATTAATTACTACTATATCTCAATAGTAATATCCCTAAAGTTCTTGTCAGATTGGTAAAGTAGTCCATCCTTGAGAACTTTTTTATTTCCCCAGGTATAGTACCATTTTAGAGATTGTACTATTATTTAATTTATAAAATGTTTATTTATAAAATTTAGGATGCTGGTGTTGCTTTATTTTGAAAACTGTAAGTCCTTTGGACCACTGGAATTATGAAAATTATTTTATTTGAACAAACAGGAACCAATAAGGGAAATTGGTGTTGTTTTGTAATTATCTGGGTTGTTTGGATTCAGTTTTTCAAATATCTTCTATCCAGAAATAATCTTTTTACCTTTTTCAATTAATCCTTTTGCTCAGAATTGAACTGTTATTTCCTATCACTACTATGAGTTAAGGTAGATCAAGTAGCTTTAATAGAAATGAAAATTGGGTACAATGATGTGAACTCTTTTTCATTTTCAGACTTTCAGGAGACTAGTGTGCTAGTCTTACTATAATGGATCAGTAATTTCCTAACAGTATTTAGGCTGGCAGGTACCTTGGCTTGATTGACATATAAAAAGTATATGAAATAAGATAAGCATAGAATGTTTAGAGGAAAACACATTTTTTTTGAAAAGCACATTTTGTATTAAGTGTTTACGGTATCCACATTTGGATTTTTATTTTAATAGGTTAATGCAGCTGAATCAAAGATAACAAATTTAATATACCTAAAACATACCTTGGAACTTGTGGATCCTTTAAAGGTAATTTATGTGTGTGTGTATTGTACAAAACATGTCTAGTAATCCATATTTTTAAATTTTTTGTTTTGCAGAAATTTCAAACTCAGAGAAAATCACAAAATAGTATAACTAATTCCCATATTCTCTATCTTTACATGCACAATACATACGCATATTATTACTATTATTATTTTTTTAAATTCCAGATGTTTCTTTTGTCTCTTTTTTATGTTTTAATTTTAATTTTTTTATTTTTATTGATTTCAGAGAGGAAGGGAGAGGGAGAGGGAGTTAGAAACAACGATGAGAGAGAATCATTGATCGGCTGCTTCTTGCATGCCTCCTACTTGGGATGGAGCCTTTAACCCAGGCATGTGCCCTTGATTGGAATTGAACCTGGGACCCTTCAGTCCGCAGGCTGACGCTCTCCACTGAGCCAAAACAGCTAGGGCAGCGGTTCTCAACCTATGGGTTGTGACCCCTTTGGGGGTTGAACGACCCTTTCACAGGGGTCACCTAAGACCATCAAAAAACACATATGTAATTACATATTGTTTTTGTGATTAATCACTATGCTTTAATTATGTTCAATTTGTAACAATGAAATTGGGGGTCACCACAACATGAGGAACTGTATTAAAGGTCGCGGCATTAGGAAGGTTGAGAACCACTGGGCTAAGGCCTTACTATTATTATTTTTACTGAACTATTTGAGAATAAGTTATAGTACCTAAATACTAAAGTGTATATCTCCTAAGAGCAAATATGTTCCTTTACCCAAACACATATGATTATAAAATTCAGGATATGTAGCATTAATAGACTACTGTTATATAATCTATAGCCCATATTCAAAATTTTCCAGTTGTCCTAATAATGTTCTTTATGGATTCCATCCTCCACTCTCCCCCCCAGTTACAGGGTCTAGTTCAGGACCGTGCATTATATTTAATGTCAGGATTTTATATACTCCTTTGAATTGAAAAGTTTCTCAGCATTTCTTTGTTATGATATTGACATTTTGAAGCGTAAAGGTCAGTTGTTTTATAGGATATTCTTCAATTTGTCTGATTATTTATTCATGGTTAAATTCAGCTTATGCATATTTGGCAGTAATATTCTGTAAAAATGTATATTTCTCATGTTGATGCCATTTCCCTATTTTTCTTTTTAAAGTTATAAGTAATGTATGAAGAAATACTTTGAGACTGTGTAAATATCCTTTTTCTCATCAGACTTTCACTCATTGATTTTGGTATTTATTGCAACTCTTTTTTTTTTTTAATCCTCACCTGAGGTAATTTTTCTATTGATTTTTAGAAAGAGTGGAAGGAAGGGAGAGAGACAGAGAGAGAAACATCAATGTGAGAGAGATACATCAATTGGTTGCCTCCTGCATGCACCTCACCCAGGGATCCAGCCTGCAAAGGAGGTACATGCCCTTGACTGGAATCAAACTGGGGACCCTTTAGTCTGCAGGCCGGCGTTCTAGCCACTGAGCCAAACTCTTAGCTGAAGTAATTGCTACTCTGTTGGTCACAAAATGGTGATTTTCTTATCAATTTTTAAATACTATCTTGTGCAAAATATTTTAAAAATGAAAGTGGCAGAAAGAACTTTTTTAAAAGAAAAAATAATGAAAAATAAGGAACAATTTTTATAGAGTTTATTCTGGTAAATATGTAATAAAAGCAATTTGGCAAAAGATTTCAAAGTCATTGTCATCTTTCTTCGGATGAAAGTGGTATAGTAATAAATCTTCTCCCCAAATTGACAGATTTGATTCAACAAATTTCAAATTTTGATATTTCAAAGGCAAAGTAAAAGCCAAAGAACCTCAGGAAAAATTTATAGCAAAGGAAAGACAAAATACTAATTTCTGTCATCATAAAAGTTATGTAATTTTTAAAGAAAATACTGGAATGACAGTGGAAATAAGGAAAATGACTCCAAAATGGAAATCAAAGTGCAACTTACTGCTACTGAGAGAACAGTGAGACGGGAAACTCCATAGCTGGCAGGAATAAAAATTGAACATATTTTACAGGAAATTTTTGAAACATATATTTTTTGATCCTGTAATACCACATCTAGAAATCTGTCTGAAATAACTTAAAAAATGTTGACCAAGATTTATGCCTAGTGATGGTAATTGCAGCATTATTTATATTAGAAATTATAAGTAGCCTAGAACTCCAATAATTAGGGGAAGAGACAACTTGCTTCCTTCAGGGTGGAATACATATTAGGAATTATTTAAAATTGTTGCTATAAAAGTTTTTTAATGCTTATGCTATAGTATTAAGTGGAGGAGAAAAGGAACATGCAATGAATTTTTTTTAAAGAAGTGACAGGAAATGTACCATAATATTTAGATTATTTATCTTTGGAAGGGTGGTAGAATTAAGAGTGATTTAAATGTTTTTCTTTATGTTTTTCTGAGTTTTTTAGTTTTTATTAGTGTATAAGTATTACATTTTATTCATAAACAAAAAATATTGCCATTGCCTCATAGCACTTAAACTGTTTTGTTTATTCAAGTAATGAAACTTATAGTAACCATTGAGCAAAATAAAATCCATACTTTTACCATATAAGAATGGAGAAATTGCTCTATTTTTTAATATACAGAGCACTTTTTTAGTTTAATGTAAATATAATGCAAATTGTGGAATTTTATGTAGAGTACTCCAAATGTATAATGATAGCTGCTTAAGTACTTATCTCTGATAAGTAGTGGGTATTAACAGTTAGTTGGGAGACAAGAAAAATAAGTCGTAATAATGAAGCAATGGAGGCCACTTATTGGCCCTGTGCTCTTAATATGGAAAATGAGAAAGATACCATTTGTCCTCACCTACATATCTAAAATATGTTTTATGAGTATGTAAGTGAGGAGATGAAGCAAGAAAGCACTTGGTAAGCTGTAAAGTATTGAACAAATGTAAAATGCTGTGTGAATAATGTCATACTTCATTATCCTTAACTATCTTTATTTTATTCTCTAATAGATTGCTCTGAAGAACTGTAATACACCTTTATTAAGAGCTTACTATGGTTCCTTGGAAGATAAGAGGTCTTTGTCACTCAACTGTTAATCAAATATCAGATTATCCCTTTCTTCCTGATCGTCACTGATTTTTAAGAACTCTAATTATATTTTGTAGAATAATTACTTGAGCTTTAGTTAATAGATCCTTTTAAACTATTCTTCAAAATTGTAACTATACATTTTATCTTGTAAATACCAATAAGTAGGGCAACATCATATTGAGTATTTGTGTTAATGGACAATTAGAATAGCATTAAAAATCATACACAATTTTAATATATCTTTTTAGCCATTCTCTTATGGAAAGTCTTACAAATATAAGCATGTATTTTCTCTTTTGTTAAATTGTGAAGGGCCTAATATAACCAAAAATAATAGACATGAATACTGAATAAGATCTAAATACAATTTAATTTTAATATTGTTTATAGCAGTAGCACCTTGGCTCTTGACCAAAATGACTTTATACTTAAAAACTGTTATTTCATTGATTTAAGATTCAGATCTTATGTAAGCCTACAAATTGGGGTTCATAATAAAACTGAATTACAAATAGAATACAGAACAGAATAAACAAAACGTTAGACTTCAGGTTTGCATAATCACTGTATTTAATCACTTGTATACTGTTTCACAATATATGTTCAGTCTCCCTTTCCCCCATTAAGTGTGAGGACCATATGTTAATCCTTCTTTGAATCTCTGCATCTAACAGAGTGCTTAATACATGGTATAAGTAAATGTTTATTGAATCAATGAACATGAAACCAGAAATTTTTTAACAGTTGTTCCAGGGTACATTTTATATTCATGGGCACAGTCAGTATGTATAATTTGGGAGATCTGTTTACTAGCAGTTGTAGAATCGCTCTTGGTGGCCTCATATTATTTTCAGAATCTAGTCCAACAAAGTAGTTTAAAATTGACATAGTCAAAGTTCTAACTTATGTAAATTTAAATATATATTGCTTAATCGTTATTTTCAACAGTGATTTAAGATAATATGATATTTGTTATCATTAACTATGACTCAAATTATGAATTATAATTGTTTTACTTATTGCCTGTAATATTCTTTTTTTAGGTTTGGAATCATACTTGAAAAGATTAAAACAGTAATTAATGATGATGCAAGGTACATGAAAGGATGCCTGAACATGAGGACTCAAAAGTGCTATGCAGTGAGGTCTAATATAAATGAATTTCTGGACATAGCTAGAAGAACATATACAGAGATTGTAGATGACATAGCAGGTAATTTAATTGAGCATATTTTTTTGTTTTTTAGAAAGAAAACAAACTTTTAGACATGCTGTGCTTTTTTGTTGGTGATAACCTGCTCTGAATACTTTTTATTTTTTTGTTATCAAACAGGTAATATTAACACATATTACCACTTAAGGAATATTTAAAAAAATAAAGATTACAAAGTGTTAATAATATGTCTATTTTTTTTCTCCAAAGTTAAATATAGAAGTACCTTTATAGAACATAGAAACTGCATAAAAAATGCAGGCTATCAGTATTAAAGGGTTTCAGTGGAGGAAGAGATATAATTTTTATCTAGAAGAGGATGCATTTGAGCCAGTATAGTAATTTAACAAATATAGGGGTGAGCAAAAGTTGATTTACAGTTGTGAATACATAAAACAGAAACATTCTTGTACAGAAACATGTGCATGAGAGGGGCACATCAATTGTCTAACACTGGCCAGGGCTGGAATATTTTGTTTTGTAAAATATGTTTTATAGAGGGTATTTCTTATTGTGAAGTAGTTATTGCAATAATTTATGTGTTCTCTTTTTTAAAAAAAAATAGAATGAATCAAAAACTAATATTCCTAAAGGACTTGTATGCATGCATATAAGCATAATCAATGGACACAGACACCAAGGGTGTGAGGGCATGAACGGGAGTGGGGTGGGGGGGACAATGGGGGAATAAGAACGTATATAATAGCTTAATCAATAAAAAAGAGCTTGGAAGGTGGCTGCTGACGGGAAGGCAGGCTGCAAGATAGTGTGTGAGTGAAAGAACGGAAGGAGAGAGTGTGGACGTGTGGGGAGTGTCTATTAGGGACAGCTATATTCCAAGGGACTGTTGGGGTCTGCCTGACTGGGTTCCCTTGACCAGGCAGCCCCTACTGCTGCTGAAATCTCTCCCGGAGCAGCCGCCTCTGCCACAGAGACTGCGCCATCTTGAAGGCGAGAGTGGCTGTGATCAGACGCCTAGCCTTATCTTCAACCGGGAAGAACTCGGATACCTCCCAGGACCCTACAACCACGTTACCCAGGGACCAGCTACGAACCCAGGAACACCAGGTCTCAAGCAGTGTGAATAAGCGGATGCGGACGAGCCCTGCACCTTCTCACGGAAGGTCAAATATCACCTAGAGAAAGGTGAGGTGTGCGATCCAGGCTGGAGGGAGAAACGCAAGCAGCGGTATCCAGGGTTCAAAGGAAGTCTGCGCCCCACAAAATCAGTGGCAGTTGGGGTCAGCATAGCCCACGAATGTGGAAGGGGGTCCACAGGACTCCTGGCAGAAGGGAACTCTAGAAATCAACCCATAGCTGGGCTGGGCACAGAAAGACAGCCTGAAGTTCTACCAGTATACTGGCTGTGCAGTGCCAAGGAAAAAGGATGTGCTCAGAGACGCGCGCAATGCTGGGAGAAAACGTCGCGAGTCCACTGTCTCTGGCTTTTTTTTCTCTTTAAATCCTTGCTTTTGATTCCTAAACCCAGTACATAGGATCTCCCAATTAAAAACACTCTCAGACTGCAGGGAAAAGTTGTTTTTGTGGAACCTGGGGATCAGAGCGGGGAGAAATGATCAGAAAACCAGTCTGGGGCAGTCCATTCCCCCAACCCAGTATTAAGTGCAGCAGGGAAAACAAAAACTAAATACTGGATAGAGAGGACTTCTGGCCCTGGATGTCAATACAGAAACACTGCCACCCAGGGGTTGAATCACAAATTGACTCTTGTGTAAATACAACTAAAGGCAGGCTGAGAAACAAATACCGCCTGCTTGAAAACAGGATTGTGGCTTACGACACAGAGGAGCTCAATAATGGGAACTCAATAATGTCCTGACTACCTTACAGGAAACAGGCATGCCAAACAGAACAGTAGAGGAAGTGAATGACCTTCACATTTTTATTTTTTATCTTTTACTTAAGAAAGTAAATTTTTCTTTTTTTCTCAATTGATTTTACCTTTTTAATGATTATATTTTTATTTTTAAATAGTATTATTACTACTATTATCCTACCTTTTATTAAGTTTCATTTTATTTTTTCTTTATTTTATTTACTTTATTTTGGGATTAGTGTCCTACATTCTATTTTCATTTTTCCTTTAGCATCATTGTACTCTATCTCAACTTTACCTTTATGCCAACACTCTTACTCACTTTTCCCCTTTTGTTGTCCTGTTTCTCTTACCTTATTCCTGCTTTAGATTTTCCCTATTCTTTCTTTTACCCCCTGTCAAAAATTCATCCTAATTATATATCTAATTTCCACTCCCCTGCTCCAAGTACATATACACTTCTCTCTTCTCTTTCTTCACTATCCAATTCTTTTTCTCTCTTCCCTTATTTTTTCTTTTCTGTTTTTTTTTGTTTTATTTTGCTGTATTTTTCTCTTCTTTCTCTCTGACCTATTGTTGTTGTTTGTTTTCATAGTTGATTAGTTTACTTTTTTTGTTTGTGTGATTGTTTCTTTTTTTTTATTTTGCTTCTGTTTTTTCTCTTCTCGCTTGTTATTAGTTATTGTTTGTAGTTTGCATTCATCTCTGGGTGTTGTTCGCATTTTTTTAAATTAGTTGTTTTATTGGAGTTTTCTCCCCACATAGTTTTTTCCCCCTTCTTTTTTTATTCTCTTTCTTTTCTCTCTTGCTTTTTTCCATTTCTCAATATCATTTTTACACTCTTTTTTTTTTATCCCCTAATTCTCTTTTCTCTGGTGGTCACCTTTATTTGGGGTTATTAGTATCATGAATACATTTGTGTTCAGTGCCTTGTGCATTGTGCCTGGTTGTGTTGTATTTTGTGCCTTTAAGTCAACACAGAAGAGAGAGAGCTACATAACCAGACACCCAGAGAGGAGAGATCATGGGGAGACAAAAAAACAGCCCACATAAGAAAGAAAAGGAGGCATCACCAGAAAAGGAAGTAAGTGAAATGGAGGCAAGCAATATGTCAGAGAAAGAATTAAGAGAAATGGTCAAAAGGTCACTGAAAAGGTTGGAAGACAAATTCAACAATATATGTAAGAACCAAGAGGAAATGAAGAAGAACCAAGAAGAAATGAAAAATGACATTACTGCAATAAAGAACTCAATAGAAAGTATCAACAGTAGACTAGAAGAAGCAGAGGACCACATCAGTGAGCTAGAAGGCAAGGTAGGAAAAAATACCCAAGCAGAGCAGCATCTAGAAAAAAAACTCAAAAAACAGGAGGAGCGCCTAAGGCAACCGTGGGCAAACTACGGCCCGCGGGCCGGATCCGGCCCGTTCGGCTGTTCTATCTGGCCCGTGGAGCCGAAAGAGCGGAGGGTTCTCTTGCTCTCCCCTCCGCTCCTTCACCAGCAGCAGTGTTAACATGGCAACGTCGGGAAACACGGCCGCAGCTCCTTCTTCTGAGTCCAGTTTAAGAACCCATTGTGGCCCTCAAGTCAAAAAGTTTGCCCACCCCTGGCCTAAGGGAACTTTGGAACAACATGAAACGAAACAATGTTTGCATAATAGGGATGCCAGAAGGAGAGGAAACTGAGCAAGGAATAGAAAACCTGTTTGAAGAAATAATGACAGAAAACTTCCCTGATATCGAGAAGAAAAAACTGACACCAGTCCAAGAAGCTCACAGAGTCCCAAACAAAATGAACCCCAAAAGACCAAAGCCAAGGCACATTATAATTAAATTGGCAAACACCAACGACAAAGTAAGAATCTAAAAAGTGGCCAGAGAGAGACAGAAAGTTACCTACAAAGGATCCCCCATCAGACTAGTGATTGATTTCTCAACAGAAACACACCAAGCCAGAAGGCAATGGAATGAAATATACAAAGTCATGCAAAGGAATGGTCTGAATCCAAGAATACTCTACCCAGCAAGGCTATCAATCACAATTGAGGGTGAAATCAGGAGCTTCACAGACTAAAAAGGATTAAGGGAGTTTATTACCACCAAACCAGCAATGCAATAAATGCTAAAGGGTCTGCTGTAAAAAGAACAAATAGGAAGGGGAGAAGGGACACAGGCATAAAGAATAAAAATGGCAACAAACAAGTACCTATCAATAATAACTTTAAATGTAAATGGATTAAATGCCCCAATAAAAAGACATAGGGTAGCTGAGTGGATAAGAAACCATGATCCATATATCTGCTCTCTACCGGAAACCCACCTCAGAACAAAGGACTCACACAGACTGATAGTGAAGGGATGGAAAAGGTTTTTCAGGTGAATGGAAATGAAAAAATAGCTGGGGTAGTATTTCTTATATCCGACAAATTAGACCTCAAAGTGAAGGCCATAACAAGAGATAGGGAAGGCCACTTCATAATACTAAAGGGAGCAATTCAACAAGAAGACATAACTCTGGGAAACATATATGCACCCCATACAGGAGCACCCAAATACATAAAAAAACTTCTGGAGGATATCAAGGGAGAGATTGACAGCAATACAGTCATAGTAGGGGATGTTAATACCCCACTAACACCATTGGACAAATCCTCTAAACAAGAAATCAGCAGAGAAATATCAATTCTAAATGACTCACTAGATCAGATGGAATTAATTGACATCTTCAGAGCATTTTACCCCAAAGCAACAGAATATGCATTCTTCTCAAGTGCACATGGGTCATTTTCAAAGATAGGCCATATATTGGGACACAGGCAAATTCAAGAAGATAGAAATCATACCAAGCATCTTCTCAGATCACAATGGCATAAAACTAGAAATCAACTATAATAATAATAAAAAAAAATCAAACACCTGGAGGCTGAATAGCATGCTATTAAACAATGATTAGTTTACCAAAGAAATCAAAGAAGAAATAAAAAGCATCATGGTAACAAATGACAATGAAAATGCAACAATTCAAAATCTATGGTTCACAGTGAAAGCAGTCTTGAGAGGGAAGTTCATAGGTGTACAGGCCTACCTCAAAAAATAAGAAACAATGGCAATACACTATCTAACCCTACAACTCAAAGAGTTAGAAAGAGAGCAAAAAGAAAAGCCCAGCGTAAGCAGAAAGAAGGGAATAATAAAAAATGACATAGAGACCAAAAAAACAATACAACAGATCAACAAAGCCAAGAGCTGCTTCTTTGAAAGGATAAACAAGATTGATGAACCTCTAGCCAGGCTCACCAAGAAGCAAAGAGAGAGGACCCAAATAAACAAAATCAGAAATGAAAGAGGTGAAGTAACAACTGATCACATAGAAATACAAACGATTATGAAAAAATACTATGAACAACTCTATTCCAACAAAATGGACAACCTAGATGAAATGGACATATTATTAGAAAAATACAAGCTCCCAAAACTCAACCAAGAAGAATAAAAAAACCTGAATAGGCTGATAACTACCAAAAAAATTGAAACAGCGATCAAAAATCTTCCAGCAAACAAAAGCCCTGGTCTGGACGGCTTTATAGAGGAGTTCTACCAAGCATTCAAAGAAGAATTAAAACTTGTCCTCCTCATACTATTCCAAAAAATTCAAGAGGAAGGCAGACTTCTAATCTTTTTCTATGAAGCCAGCATTACCCTAATCCCAAAACCAGATAAAAGCACCACAAAAAAAGAGAACTACAGGCCAATATCCTTGATGAATATGGATGCTAAAATCCTCAACAAAATTCTAGGAAATCAGATTCAGCAATATATTAGAAAGATCATACACTATGACCAACTGGGATTTATTCCAGGGATGCAAGGATGGTACAATATCCACAAATCAATAAATGGGATACATCACATAAACAAACTGAGAGACAAAAATCACATAATCATATCAATGGATGCAGAAAAAACATTTGACAAAATCCAACACCCTTTCTTGATAAAAACTCTCAGCAAAATGGGAATAGAGGGATCATACCTCAACATAATAAAAGCCTTATATGACAAGTCTACAGTCAACATCATACTCAGTGGGCAAAAACTAGAACCATTTCCCCTAAGAACAGGAACAAGACAGGGATGACTACTCTCACCATTCCTGTTTGATATAGTTCTGGAAATGCTAGCCATAGCTATCAGACAAGAATAAGAACTAAAAGGCATCCAAATTGGAAAAGAAGTAAAACTGTTCTTATTCACAGGTGACATGATACTATACATAGAAAACCCCAAAGACTCCATGGAAAAACTACTGGACCTAATAAATGAATTTGGCAATGTAGCAGAATATAAAATTAACACCCAGAAATCTATGGCCTTTTTATATGCCAATAATGAACTCACAGAAAGAGAAATGAAAAAAATAATCCCATTTACCATTGCACCAAAAAAATTAAGATACCTAGGAATAAATTTAACTAAGGATGTAAAAGACCTGTACTTGGAAAACTATAGGACATTGAAAAAAAAGATAGAGGAAAACATAAACAAATGGAAGAAAATACCATGTTTATGGGTTGTTAGAATCAACATCATTAAAATGTCCATACTACCTAAAGCAATCTATAGATTCAATGAACTACCTATTAAAAAACAATGGCATATTTCAAAGGTCTAGAACAAACTCTCCCAAAATTCGTCTGGAATTAAAAAAGACCCTCAATAGCCACAGCCATTCTGAGAAAGAAGAACAAAGTTGGAGGGATCGTAATACCACAAATCAAGCTATATTACCAAGCCATGATTCTCAAAAATGCCTGATACTGGCACAAGAACAGACATATAGACCAATGGAACAGAATAGAGAACCCAGAAATTGACCCAAGCCATTATACTCAATTAATATTCGACAAAGGAGGCAAGAGCATACAATGGAGTCAAAACAGCCTCTTTAATAAATGGAGCTGGGAAATTTTGGCAGATACATGCAAAAAAATGAAACTAGATCACCAACTTACACCATATATAAAAAACAAACTCAGAATGGCTAAAGGACTTGCATGTAAGATGGGAAACCATAAAAATCCTACAAGACTCCATAGGCAGCAAAATTGCAGACATATGTCATAGCAATATCTGTATAGACCCAGATCCTAGGGCAAGAGAGACTAAGAAGAAAATAAACAAATGGGACCACATCAAAATAAAAAGCTTCTGCACAGCAAAAGAAACTATCAACAAAACAACAAGAAAGCCCACTGCATGGGAGAACATATTTGTCAATGTTATCTCCGATAAGGGTTTAATCTCCAACATTTACAGAGAACTCATATAGCTGAACAAAGAGAAGATAAACAATCCAATCAAAAAATGGGCAAAGAACCTAAATAGACACTGTTCAAAAGAGGACATTCAGAAAGCCAAGAGACATATGAAACAATGCTCAAAGTCATTAATAATCCGAGAGATGCAAATCAAAACAGTGAGGTACCACCTCATACCTGTTAGAATGGCTATCATCAACAAATCAACAAATGACAACTGCTGGAGAGGATGTGGAGAAAAAGGAATGCTTCTTCACTGCTGGTAGGAATGCAGACTGGTGCAGCCATTGTGGAAAAACAGTTTGGTATTTCCTCAAAAATTTAAAAATAGAACTGCCATTTAACCCAATAATACCACTTCTAGGAATATGTCCCAAGAAAACAGAAACACCAATCAGAAAGGGTATATGCACCCCTATGTTCATAGCAGCACAATTTACAATAGCTAAGATTTAGAAACAGCCTAAATGCCCATCAGCAGATGAGTGGATTAGAAAACTGTGGCACATCTACACAATGGTTTACTACACTGCTATTAGAAGAAGGAATTCTTACCATTTGCAACAGCATGGATGGAACTGGAGAGCATTATGCTAAGTAAAATAATCCAGTTAGTGGAAGAAAATTATCACATGATCTCACTCATTTATGGATAATAACATTATAACCTGATGAACAAAAATATAGTTACAAAGGCAGAGAAGCATCGAACAGACTGTCAAATTACAGTGGGAAGGCCGGGAGGATTTGGGGGGAGGTAAGAGATCAACTGAAGGACTTGCATGCATGCATATAAGCATAACCAATGGACGCAAGACACTGGTACAGTGGGGTGAGGGCAAGTGCTGGGGGAGGGGAGGTTGGGAAAAGGTCAATGGGGAAAAAAGGGAGACATATGTACTACTATTTGTAATACTTTAAACAATAATATAAATAAACCCCTAATATTCCTAATACAGAGAACATAAAATAGTCTTAATTTAATTTAATTTTTACAATTCTTTTACTTTCAAAATACCAATCAAATGACCAGCTTTGCTCTACAATTTTAAAAAAAGAATACTTAACCAGATATTTTAGACATTAAAAGTCTTTAGAGTTTAAAAGTATAACAAGACCTTCCTATTTATATGTAAAATAAAAAGTGGATGTGGTATTTTTAAACAGAAAAAGTAATTTCTCATTAAAATTTATTTTGTTTTTATTTTTTTCTGGTCACTAGGAATGATATCGCAGCTAGCAGAAAAATATAGTCTTCCTTTAAGGACAAGTTTTAGCTCTGCTAGAGGATTTTTCATTCAGATGACTGTAGATTGTGCAGCCCTACCCAATGATCAACTTCCTTCAGAGTTTATTAAGGTACGCTCTAGAGCTTGGTTAGATTATTGTTTCTGACTTTTCAGGATTACGTTTACATATTTTCAGGCACTTCGTGAGTTTTACATGCCAAATTTACTAATGTTCTGTATATTGCCTCTCCTATTCCTACCTACCCATCTAATAGCTATAGTAATTTAAGAGTGATTTATGAGCATTTTTTTTTAAAAGAGAAATACCAAGCAGTGCTTCCCACAGTTCTGGGAGCTTGGTAAAAAAGGAAAATGAAGAAAGATAGTCCAAAAGATATTTTTGATCAAAGAAATTTAGAAAATACTATACTGTCTCATTTTAGGTAGTTCTGTAGTGCACATTTGCCTATTAAAGTTTTAAAAGGACTGAAGTAGAGAAATATACTTAATTTGTTTTAATCTAATATTGCCAAACTTTTGGACCAGGGAAATATTTTTTTCTATATACGTATTAACTCCTCCATAATATACCACTTTGGGAACATCTAACCTACTCTAGTCTTCGCTTTTCTGCTCCAAGGGAGTCCCTTTTGACAAAAACAAACCATTTAAATTTCAGGGCTTTAAAATATATACTGTATTACCAAGTAATGTGGATGGATGAAGTAAAGAATGGATTGAGACTTGGTAATGGGATTAGAGATTGACGTTCAGTTATGGGGCAAGGCCTAAAATAGGCATCAGAATCGGAGTGAGGACTACTAATATGTGTCCTGCATATTACTTGATATTAAGACTTTAAAATAAGCATTTCTAGACAGTTGTTTTAAGACTTATTAAAAAAAAGTCAGGTCAATGGACTAAGTTAAAAAATTCTGTTTTAACCTTAGATGTGATCTTTTCTCATTCACAAACATTATTTGGTACTTTCTCTGAGAAACTAACTGAAAAATTAAAATGACTAACCTAAATATCTGTATTTTTATTGTTTAAGATTTGTATGCTTTATTTCATAGGAGTGTACATCTATATTGACTTTTGTTCTTTAATTTCCTGACAGATCTCTAAAGTGAAAAATTCTTATAGCTTTACATCAGCAGATTTAATTAAAATGAATGAAAGATGCCAAGAGTCTTTGAGAGAAATCTATCATATGACTTATATGTAAGAGCATTTGAAATTTTTGAGTATTGAATTGAATTGCTTTCATTTGAGTCACTATAGTAAATTTCATTAATTTACTTTTTATCTGATTGCAAAATAAATGGTAAAGAAAGAACATTTTCTGGACAAACAAATTTTGTTACTGTGATCGGGATTAGTGAGTCTCACAGAAGCCTTAGGGCAAATCTGATTGCCAGATAACCTTATTACTACTGATACTCCACCATTATATAGAATTTGGCACATCCTGGCCTTATTTGGGGTTTTATTCAGTTTACTCTTTTCCTATGTTATATAACTTCCACTTTGCATGCTTTACTACTTATACAGCAACATCACAGAAGTGTCAGTCTCTTGCTTTTCATGAAACAATAGCAGTTTAGCTAGAAATAAGAAATAGGATGTTTAGAATTGGTGAGCTGAGATGATAAAGAGAATATTGGGCTTTCCAAACAATTTCAGGGCAGAGACCACAGAGATTACATGATGCAGTATATTCTGGGAATATATTTTTCCTTGTAAGGAAAAAACTTTTATATTATGTCACAATTATGTTAACTCTACCACATAAAAGCTTAAATAATTATGCTGTTAAGGTGTATGTGTGTGTGTGAAAGAGAATATATGGGTGAGAGAAAATACATGACAGGTTTTGCAGAGAATTTAACATACACAAAAATCAAAATTATTAGCAGATAGGATATGTTGAAATATAGTGAACACTTAACCTATATAAAATATTTTTATTAATAAAAGTTTATTTCATTAAGATTTAATAAAAAGCAGTCATTTTAAAAACATGGTGCTCACACACAAGAAGATGGTTTCTTTGCTACTAAGTAGCTATGACCTTGAGCATGAGCTTCAATTTCCTCATGTCTATAATGAGAAAGACTTATCTTTAGTGTATAACTCAAATGTGAATGTTATTTTACCTGAGGCAATGAATTTAATATTGTTTTACAATTTCATAGTATGCCCCTCTTTAAAAAGAATGACTTATCTTACCAAATGTGTACTTTCAGGATAGTGTGCAAACTGCTTAGTGAAATTTATGAACATATTCATTGTTTATATAAATTGTCTGACACTGTGTCAATGCTGGATATGCTACTGTCATTTGCTCATGCCTGCACTCTTTCTGACTATGGTAAGTTATTTTCTTTGGAATAAGTACGTTGCATACTGAAATTTCTGTTCCATTCAAGCAATTTTATATAACAACTAGAGGCCCAATGCGCGAAATTTGTGCAAGAGTAGGCCTTCCTTCCCCCGGCTGCCACCACCAGCTTCTCTCTGGCATCTGGGACCCAGGTTTCCCTCGCATCCCTGGCTTTGTCCAGAAGGTTGTCGGTCTAATTAGCATATTATGCTTTTATTATAGATTATGAACATTTTGCATTTTTACCTGAAATATAGTCTCTTGCTGATGGTCCTAGACTCGCTCAAAACAGAGCAAACGAAATTGCCCTTAAAATTTCTTTTAAAAGTAAGAAATTATTTACTGAGAAATTGACAAATCAGAAAGAAAAAAGTGCAAGAAATTTTAAAGGTTCCCTAAATAAGAAAGACTTCAGAGCTGTTTCCTTGGTGAAAATGATAATGACCCAAATTTATAAAGTTCCAATTTGAAGACTCATTAAAAGCAGACTGACTAATACTAATAGACATGAGAGAAATGACTCTCCAAAGTGAGCATTTTCTAAACTAGCTCCTTAGATGTGAGCTTCCCAGGATCAGGAATTATATCATTTATTTTTGTATAGGCCTTGAATATAAATGTTAAGTAATTTTCTAATGTTAAATGAATACTTGAAATTTCTTATTTAATTCACCAGCAATAACCATACTCCCATATACAAGTTTTCAGAACTAGTATGTGATAATTAAGGTTGAATAATTATGGACTTAACAACATTAATAACAAATTTTTTTCCTATAATTAGCAGTAACATTCCCAAAATGTTATGCTTATTTATTTCTATGATGAGAAATAAATATCTTATAAATATTTTTTCATATTTCCATACTTTTATGGAAATATTAACTTTTTTAATAGTTATTTTATAGGCCCACATTTTTTAATCTTTTTATTTCCTTTTGGGTCAAGATTAGCTGTATTTCCTTAGGGATCAGCTAATCTTTATAGTAGTTTTCTTAACTGTTAAGATACTTGATGCTGCTTCATTTTAATTTGAGAGGGACCATCTTGAATAATGAATTTTTGGTGTAAAAAAATATTTTGAAATAATTAAAAATATTTTTTCGAACCAACTTCACTGAATACTTTTAAGTTTATCCCTGCGGTTCATCTAGAGCAGCGGTTCTCAACCTGTGGGTCGCGACCCCTTTGGGGGTTGAACGACCCTTTCACAGGGGTCGCCTAAGACCATCGGAAAACATATAATTACATATTGTTTTTGTAATTAATCACTATGCTTTAATTATGTTCAATTTGTAACAATAAAAATACATCCTGCATATCAGATATTTACATTACGATTCATAACAGTAGCAAAATTATAGTTATGAAGTAGCAACGAAAATAATTTTATGGTTGGGGGTCACCACAACATGAGGAACTGTATTAAAGGGTCGCGGCATTAGGAAGGTTGAGAACCACTGATCTAGAGGAATGTAACATTTTATATCTCTCTGACCTTCTTCCTTCTCCCTTTACCACAAAAAGTTTCTATAAATTAACATATTTTGTGTATGTTTTCTTTAGCCTTTGAGATTTCATTTTAGATACAATTTTTATAAGGGTTTAGACATAAAATTATTTTTATATTTGGTTTTACTCTATATTTATACCTCATTTGAAAAGCTAAGTATGCCAGATTTGAAATAATGCTTACGGTGGGGATTTAGTAATGTACAATTTTGTAGTACCAGTAATTGATTGTTATTTTAAAACTACTATCTGACTAGTTGATTCTTCTTAATATATACAAATCTGAAAATGTCATGAACTCTTTTGGAGCCCAGGATGACAGGAAACTAAATCCTAGAGCTCCCTGGAAGTGAGTAAAAGTGATGGTGTTTAGAGTGTGTCAGTTATAATTTAGATGGATATATATATTTGGAATAAAATAATACCTTACTGTTCAGAATTGACCCTAGTAAAATCTGTAAGGTGTCATAATATATGCTTATCACATAATTTTAAAATATAAATATAGACTATTCTTTCAAAAACTATTCTATTTTTTTTCTTTAGTTCGGCCAGAGTTTACTGATACTTTAGCAATCAAACAAGGATGGCATCCCATTCTTGAAAGAATATCTGTGGAAAAACCTGTTGCCAACAATACCTATATTACAGAAGGGAGTAATTTTTTGATAGTTACTGGACCAAATATGAGTGGGAAATCCACATATTTAAAACAGATTGCACTTTGTCAGATCATGGCCCAGATTGGTAAGTTATGTCTTACTTTATAATTACCATTTCTTCTTCCCATTTTCAATATTTTGTGCCTGATATTTTAGATCCAGGTGCCTAATTAACCCAAGAACAGTTTGGAGTAGACTTTCTTACCTAAAAGATTATGTAGTAGTGCCCATTATGTAGACCATAACTTTTAGGATTTGGTATTTATTAAAGTTCATCCAGTTTTGGATTGGATTATACTAAAAATTTTGTGGAATATAACAGAAGACTTCCTTATTATAACTATTCATGTTGAATCAATTATTAATAAAATGAATAATCTAATTATTAAAAACAAACTTTGTTGTGAGAAAATGTAAAATAAGTAGGATAAGCTACTGCCTTTAATAACCCATATAAGATTTTTACAAAGTTTTAACATTGGTCAGATAAGCATTTCCCTTATTTAATTTAAGGGGTACCAATTGCTTGTCCACAACAATTGATATATTACACGTGTACACACATGCATATAAATGGCTGTCACTGGCCCAACATTGTCACATATTTCTTGGTATAGAGACACAGCTTTCCTTTAGTCTCTGAAAACTGGGTTTCCTTGAGATTATATGAGTCAGAGATAGATGACTGGTTCTCAACCAGGGGTGATTTGGTTTCCCTTCCTCCTGTTATTTGGCAATATCTGGAGACATTTTTTGTTTCACAACTGAGGGGACTGTAGAGTCCAGGGATGCTGCTAAACATCCTACAATGCACAGGACATCTTCCCTCCCCACATCCCCTCCACAAACACAAGAAAGATTTATCCAGCCCAAGATGTTAGTAGGTGCTGTGGTTGAGAAAACCTGGTCTAAAGTAATAATTATAAGGGCAATACAGCAATAATAATATTGATGATGCAGTGCAAATTTACCCTTACTGAGAAAGAAAATTGGAGATGAATGAATGAGGTAATGGTAAATATTTTATTGAGTTTATGATTTTAGTGGAATTAAAAGAACATCTTAACCAACTTCCCTTTCCTTATAAGAATACAGATTCATATGTAACATCACCCTACTTGTGTTTGAATAGTTATGAGAAGCTCCGTCCTTTAAAAAACAGACTATTCAATTGGACAACATTAATTGTTAGAGCATTAATTATATTGAATTAAAATTTGACTTACTATGGCTTCTACTCATTGGTCCTAATTCTTATCTTCTATGCATCACAGAATAGTCTTTCCTAATAATAACTAATCAAATATTTGAAGAAAATTATTGTACTTCTCTTATCACTGTCTATCTTAAACCTCTGAAATACCTAAAATGTATGTATGTGAGTGTATGTGTATATATATGTGTATACACACACATACACACACACACACACACACACACATACACTAGAGGCCTGGTGCACAAAAATTTGTGCACTCGGGTTTCCCTCAGTCCGGCCTTTGCCCTCTTGCAGTCTGGGACCCCTTGGAGGATGTCCACCTGCTGGCTTGGGCCCGCTCCCTGTGGATCGGGCCCAAGCTGACAGTCAGACATCCCTCTGCCAGCCTGGCAGCCCTCAGGGGATGTCCACTTACCAGCGGGGAGCAGACCTAAGCTGCAGTCAGACATCCTTAGCGCTGTTGAGGAGGCGGGAGAGACTCCCGCCAATACCGCTGTGCTGGCAGCCATCAGCCTGGCTTGTGGCTGAGCAGAGCTCCCC
This sequence comes from Myotis myotis, assembly GCF_014108235.1. Lineage (NCBI taxonomy): Eukaryota > Metazoa > Chordata > Mammalia > Chiroptera > Vespertilionidae > Myotis > Myotis myotis. The sequence goes on from NW_023416324.1 coordinate 54,293,173, forward strand.
GTGTGGGAGTGCACTGACCACCAGGGAACAGCTCTTGCATTGAGCATCTGCCCTCTGGTGGTCATAGTGACCAGTCATTCCCAGTCGTTCTGCTGTTAGGGTCAATTTGCATATTACCTTTTATTATATAGGATAGAGGCCTGGTGCACGGATGGGGGCCGGCTGGTTTGCCCTGAAGGGTGTCCCGGATCAGGGTGGGGGTCCCGCTGGGGTGCCTGGCCAGCCTGGGTGAGGGGCTGATGGCTGTTTGCAGGCTGGCCAAGCCCCCCGGCGGCGGAAGCTCCCAGCCTCTCCTTTTTTTCTTTCTTTCTTTTTTTTTTTATTCTGGGATTTATTTACCTTCTATAATTGAAACTTTGTAGCCTTGAGTGGAGCTCAGAGCTGGGTAGGGCAGGCGGGAAGCTTGGCTTCCTCCATCGCCAAGGGCAACCCAAGCCTCCTGCTTGCTCCAGCTCCATGGCCACAGCTGGCTGAAAGCAGGTATCTGGGGTTTATTTATCTTCTATAATTGAAACTTTGTTGCCTTGAGTGGAGCTCAGAGCCGGCCGTGGCAGGCGGGAAGCTTGGCTTCCTGCTCGCTCCAGCTTCGTGGTTGGGTTAATTTGCATGTAGTTGCTCTCATTAGCTGGTGGGCGTGGCTTAAGGCATAGTGAAGGTATGGTCAATTTGCATGTTTGTCTTTTTTTAGTGTGTGTGTGTGTGTGTGTGTGTGTGTGTGTGTGTATATATATACATATATATATGTATAAAATCTCATATGATCCAATAATAAAGAAACAGTAGGACTTGGAATGCATGGAAGTGAAGAACATAGGCTTTGGAACTATACTTAGCTTATCAAGTTACTTAGTTATGTGATCTTAGACAAATTACTTAACCTCCTTAGTTTTCCTGTCTGTAAATGAAAATTATAATAATACTTCTGAAAATAGTTGTAAAGATTGATAATGGGTATACAGTGATATGGATTCAAGGAAGGAGAAAGAAGGAGACTTTTCAGGCAGAGGTAAAGAACATGTTATTAAGCATAGAAGCAAAAAATAAAAATAAAAATTAGCATGGTATTCCCAGGGAACTGTAAGGAGTCCAAAGCCTTTGTAGTTCCTTTGCTTTGTAGCAGGGAATAAAACTGGAAAGATATACAGGAAGGAGTCAGATCATGAGGGCCTTAGGAACTTAACTGAGGAGATTGAACTTTATCCAGAAATCTGTAGGGAGCTGTTGAAATTTAAGCAAGAGAATGGCATGATTGGATTTAACTTTTAGATGGATGACTCTGGTTGATGTATGATTAGATGAAAGCCAGACCAGAAGCAAAATATCAGCCAGGAGGTTTCTGTAATAATTTAGATTAAAAATATTGGGAGCCTTTTTGGTGGTGATAAGAGAGAGGAGAAAGTATAAACATACATCAAATATGCTGTATTCTGTATTTGGCACTTTCACATTTATTTTCCCATTTAATCCTTTTGATAATCCTATGAATTATGTTTAAGAAATCTGCTCTCTGAGGTACAATCATTGTAATTACTGTTGTTATTATTAACTAAAGGCCCTGTGCATGAAATTCATGCATGGGGCGGGGGGGTGTCTCTCAGCTGGACCTGCACTCTCTCCAATCTGGGATCCCTCGGGGGATGTCCAACTACCAGTTAGACATCCCTCTCACAATTGGGGACCTCTGGCTCCTAACTGCTCACCTGCCTGCCTGCCTGCCCTAACCACTCTGCCTGCCTGCCTGATCCCCCTAACTGCCCTCCCCTGCCGGCCTGATCACCCCTATTAACTTTTTTTTTTTAATCTTATCCCCTTCACACACAATTGTTTTTGACTTCCTTTTTGGCTTCTCCCTCTCACACAATTTTTCTCTCTCCCTTTTTTTTTTTTTAATTAAATCTTTATTGTTCAGATTATTACATTTGTTCCTCTTTTTTTTTCCCCCCATAACTCCCCTCCTCCCAGTTCCAGCCCCACCCTCCACCCTCACTCCCCACCCACTGTCCTCATCCATAGGTGCACGATTTTTGTCCAGTCTCTTCCCGCATCTCCCACACCCCTTTCCCCCCCAGGAATAGTCAGTCCATTCCCTTTCTATGTCCCTGATTCTATTATAATCAACAGTTCATTCTGTTCATCAGATTATTTATTCACTTGATTCTTAGATTCACTTGTTGATAGATGCATATTTGTTGTTCATAATTTGTATCTTTACCTTTTTCTTCCTCTTCCTCTTCTTAAAGGATACCTTTCAGCATTTCATATAATCCTGGTTTGGTGGTGATGAACTCCTTTAGCTTTTCCTTATCTGTGAAGCTCTTTATCTGACCTTCAATTCTGAATGATAGCTTTGCTGGATAAAGTAATCTTGGTTGTAGGTTGTTGGTATTCATCACTTTGAATATTTCTTGCCACTCCCCTCTGGCCTGCAAAGTTTCTGTTGAGAAATCAGCTGACAGTCGTATGGGTATTCCCTTGTAGGTAACTGAGTTTCTTTCTCTTGCTGTTTTTAAGATTCTCTCTTTATCTTTTGCTCTTGGCATTTTAATTATGATGTGTCTTGGTGTGGTCCTCTTTGGATTCCTTTTGTTTGGGGTTCTCCGCGCTTCTTGGACCTGTAAGTCCATTTCTTTCACCAGGTGGGGGAAGTTTTCTGTCATTATTTCTTCAAATAGGTTTTCAATATCTTGCTCTCTCTCATCTTCTGGCACCCCTATAATTCTGATGTTGGTACGCTTGAAGCTGTCCCAGAGGCTCCTTACACTATGCTCGCATTTTTGGATTCTTTTTTCATTTTGCTTTTCCGGTTGGGTGTTTTTTGCTTCCTCGCATTTCAAATCATTGACTTGATTCTTGCGCTCCTCTGGTCTGCTGTTGGGAGTCTGTATAATATTCGTTATTTCAGTCCGTGTATGCTTAATTTCTAGTTGGTTCCCCAATATAAGATCGAGGGTCTTATTAGTTTTCTTGTAGATCTCATTAAGTTTATCGGCGGCTTCTAAACATTTCTTGAGAGACCTTAAAAGTGTGGTTCTGAACTCTATATCTTCCATTGACAATTTTGTCCTATTTCTTTGTCTCCGCATTTTGTTATGCTTCCTTGGCGCACCCCCTAGTGGTCTTTGTTCGCAGTCTTATAGTTAAATCTTGATTGTTGTAGCTAATTCCAGGGAGGGTTTGACCTCCAGGCCAAGTGGCTATGAGAATCAGCTGTGTCAGCAGTGAGAGAACTTCTGTCCTCTAGGGAGGTGCTAATCTAGCCTTTGCCTGAGGCTATCCGGCAAAAGCCTCTGTGCAGGGCTTGGGCAGGGCGGGTCGCACAGGATCAACAGGGTGGGCCGGAGAGAGCAGTTATGGCGGCTCTCAGTCCTGTCCCCAGGGGCTCTGCCTCTCTGAGTCCCAGCACCCGCTGCAAAGCTCAGAGAGAAAGCTGCACTCGCTCTGACCGAAGCCAGACAGTCCCGCTTCTCCCGTTTGAGTCTGGGTCCCTAAAGACTCGCCCGTATCTGGAGCTCAGAGTCTGCGACTCCCTCCCGATTGAAAACGCCAACCGCGCCCTCCACCGCCAGCCCGCTCCGCGCACTCCGCACCTCAGAATTTGACTTCAGCACTGCGCCTCCTCTGAGTGTCCGTGTGCGTTTCTCTTTCCTCCTAGTTGTAGGACTTCCACTCAGCCAGCGTTCCTGTGGTTCTGGGTGATGTCCCTTCCGTTTTTTGGTTTCACTTTTGAAGTAGTTGTTCAAAGCAGCAAACTCCGGCGTTAACCTATGCCGCCATCTTGGTTCTCCTCTTTCTCTCTCCTTTATGTAACACTTTTTCCTACTGACTCATCATTTATAAACTTTTCTTTCTTCCTTATTTCCTACTTCTGTTCCATTATCCTTCTTCCCATCTTTCTTTTACCCTCCCTCCCTCCCCACATTCCTTCTTTCCTTTATCTTTACCCCCCCTACCTCCCCCTTTCCTTCCTTCCCACCTTAATGTTTTTCTTCACTTCCTCCCTCAGACCTGCTTTGCTCCGTCTCCCATTTCTTCCTTCTTCCCATTCTCCTTTTAAGGTCTACTGACTCCCCTTTAAAACTTTTCTTCCCTGCCTCTTTCTCTCTCATCCTACTTTTCCCATATGTTCTTCTCTACTTACTTCCACTGTTTTAATATCTATCTATCTATCTATCTATCTATCTATCTATCTATCTATCTACCTACCTAATTATTCACTATCATTTATCTTTTTTCTTCTCTGACTCCTACTTTTAAAATCTGTCCCTAGTACACAACTATACTTGATTTTCATTATACCTCCTACAGTTCACTCATACATCCTCTTTCCTTCTTTAACTCTGCTCTCTCCTGACTCCTTTATAAAGTTCTTCCCTCCCTCCTTCCTTTCTTAAAGTTTCCGTTGGGGGGGGTGTTAGCCCCCAGCCCAGGGCTCAGCCCCAGCCAGGTGTTTGCCGCTCCCCCTTCCCGGCCTCCCCACCGCCGTCTTGCTCCCATTCCCTGCCTGGGATGCCTGGCCCAGTGAGGGTGGCCAAGGCCCTCATGGCCCGGGCGCTGCTGCTGCCGGGAAGCAGGGGCGCCTCTGCCCAGAAGTCCTCAGACCATCCACCACTCCATCCTGGACCTGTGGGTGCCTCTGCACTGGGGGACACAGCCTGCCCACCCCCCACCCCCCCCCGCCCAAGGTCACCACCTCCTCCTGCGTGCAGCCCCACATTTCCTTTCCTTTTCCATTTCTGCATCTTTTTTTGGTTCCCTTTCTGTATTTCTGTTTCTCCTCTTGCCAGTCTGCATGCAGACCTGCCTTCCTCTCCCTCTCCTTTCTTATCCCCTCCTGTCTATCCTAGCCTACCCCAGGCCTTGCAGCTGCCTGAGCAGAGGGCGGGGATGCAGCCTGCAGATCCAATCATGATGTGAAGCTGTAATGGATAATTTGCACATTTCTCTATTATTAGTATAGTAATAGTAGAAGTAGTATCCTGACTTTTGCCTTCTTTTCCTACTACTTTTTATTTCTCGGAGGTAGATCCTATTCTCCATCCTTACCTTTGTTTTAAATCCTTAACTAATACTAGTATAGCTGTGTTTTTATTTACTCCCATTATTTCACCATTTTGTCTATGTAGAATTCTGTATACTTGATACTTTTCCCATTCAACTCTTTGTATGTTTTTATCTTATGATTTCAGAATGTATTTTATATGCCATTTCATAGTGAAGTAGTTGTATTAATCAGAATTGTTTTCAAAAGATGAACATTTTAGATTAGTTACCCTGATCACTTCTCAGGCAGAAATCATCTCGTAAATGAATATTCAACTTTTAAAAGAAGTATTTTGCTTTCATTCTGATTGTGTGTATTTCTGTACACTTTTATTAACAGATATTTAAAAATATATTTTTCTATAATGATTTTATTAACTTTAGCTTTATAAGCATTTTCCTCAAATTTTCATACTTTGAATGTTCTTTATCATCTATTATTTAAAAATTTTATCACTTTTATAACAAACCTTTCTAATGTACTTGAGTATACACTATTTTATTTAAACTTCCAAATAACTTTGGACAATAGGTAGGGCAAATATTCTATTTTATATATGAAAAAGACTGGGAGAATTTAAGTGCTGTCCAAGGTTATACAATAAATAACATAGCTGGGACCATGTTTTCTAACTCCGTATCCAGGGGTTTTTTCACCACATAATTCTTAGGTAGGCTAGTAAATAACCTGAGGTGATGGAAAGTACAAAATGTTAGTACTTATATTTTACAAAAATATTTCTGTTTATTTTTATCTTATATTTTACAGGATCATATGTTCCAGCAGAATATTCTTCCTTTAGAATTGCTGAACAGATTTTTACAAGAATCAGTACTGATGATGATATAGAAACAAATTCATCAACTTTTATGAAGGAAATGAAAGAGGTACCCAAACTAAACTTTTCTTATGTTAAAAAAATTGAATTCTGCTGCTAATAGTCAATGATCATGTAAGAAAGTATTCTTAAACTAAAACATGCAGATGTGCTTATACTACCCTGCAAGAGCCAGAGGGCAGTCAAAGACAACTTCCTAATTTCTGTCTTATGTGGAAATGGAAATTAATGTTTAATAATAAAATACAGTTTTAAAAAAAAAAAGCTAGTGTTATTGAATGATAAAAACGTGCATTCATGTTTTGGTATGGGAGATATGAATTACTTGTTCAGGAACAATTTGCTTAGTATCTATTCCTCTTAGGTTTAGTTTTAAAATAAAAGATCACTGTGTTTAAAAATCATCCTATATTCTGTGCTCTTATAGAATTTTCACTTCCTGTAAAAAAGTATGTATCATCACCTATTTCTTTTTTTTAAAAATTATTTTAGCCAACTTTTATTTATATCAAAGTGCTATCGTTGAATAGCATAAATCATCAAATATTGCTAAAAGTAATTTTTACAAAACAGCAGCCCCTTCTGTTCACCTTCCTACCCCCATTATCCACCAAGCAACCAACTTTAATTTTATTAGCTACTTTCTTGGATTTTACTTTAAGTTAAATTAAATCTTTATTTTTCAGATTATTACAGTTGTTCCTCTGTTCCCCCCCCCCCCCGATAGCTCCCCTCCACCTGGTTCCCCTCCCACCGTCTGCCCTCCCCCCTCCCCCATGGTCCTCCTTCATAGGTGCATGATTTTTGTCCAGTCTCTTCCTGCATCCCCCACACCCCTTTCCCTCCCAAGAATAGTCAGTCCACTCCCTTTCAATGCCCCTGATTCTATTATAATCACCAGTTTATTCTGTTCATCAGATTATTTATTCACTTAATTTTCAGATTCGCTTGTTGATAGATGTGTATTTGTTGTTCATAATTTGTATCTTTACCTTTTTCTTCTTCTTCCTCTTCTTAAAGAATACTTTTCAGCATTTCATTATAATACTGGTTTGGTGGTGATGAACCCCTGTAGCTTTTCCTTATCTGTGAAGCTCTTTATCTGACCTTCAATTCTGAATGATAACTTTGCTGGATAAAGTAATCTTGGTTGTAGGTTCTTGCTATTCATCACTTTGAATATTTCTTGCCACTCCCTTCTGGCCTTCAAGGTTTCTGTTGAGAAATCAGCTGACAGTCGTATGGGTATTCACTTGTAGGTAATTGACTGTTTTTCTCTTGCTGCTTTTAAGATTCTCTCTTTGTCTTTTGCTCTTGTCATTTTAATTATGATGTGTCTTGGTGTGGTCCTCTTTGGATTCCTTTTGTTTGGGGTTCTCTGCGCTTCCTGGACTTGTAAGTCTATTTCTTTGACCAGGTAGGGGAAGTTTTCTGTCATTATTTCTTCAAATAGGTTTTCAATATCTTGCCCTCTCTCTTCTTCTGGCACCCCCATAATTCAGATGTTGGTACGCTTGAAGCTGTCCCAGGGGCTCCTTACACTATCTTTGTATTTTTGGATTCTTTTTTCATTTTGCTTTTCCGGTTGGGTGTTTTTTGCTTCTTCGTATTTCAAATATTTGCCTTGATTCTTGCGATCCTCTGGTCTGCTGTTGGGAGTCTGTATAATATTCTTTATTTCAGTAAGTGTATACTTAATTTCTAGTTGGTCCTTTATCACAACATCAAGGGTCTCACTAGATTTCTTGAGGGTCTCATTAAGTTTATTGGCGGTTTCTAGAAAATTCTTGAAAAACCTTAAAAGTGTGTTTTTGAACTCTATATCCAGTAGTTTGCTTTCCTCCATTTCTGTCATTTGTGTCCTGTTTCTTTGTCTCGGCATTTTTTATGCTTCGCTGTGTCGATAGAGTGGCTTTCTGTGCTAAGTGTCTTATAGGGCCCAGTGGCTCAGCCTCCCCAATTACCTGAGGTAGACACTCTTGGTGCACCCCCTTGTGGGCTTTGTGCACAGTCTTGTTGTAGTTAAGCCTTGATTGTTGTAGGTAACACTGGGAGGGATTGACCTCCAGGCCAATTGGCTGTGAGAATCAGCTGTTTCTGCAGTTGGAGAACTGGCTTCTGGATCTCTAAGGAGGTGCTAATCTAGCTTCTGCCTGAGGCTACTCGTCAGAAGCCAGCTGTGAAGCAAGTTGCCCTGGGGCCTTGGGCCAGCTGCAGTTTGTTAAGTAATTTTCAGATTACAAAGGGCTGGGCCTTTCATATGCAAAAGCCTCAGTACATGGCTTGGGCGGGGCGGGGTCCCAGGGGATCAACAGGGTGGAGCGAGCAGTTATGGCTGCTCTCAGTCCTGCCCTCAAGGGTCCCCGGCAATCGCTGTGAGCACCTCTGAGAGAAAGCTGCCCTCGAGTTCCGACCGATGCCAGTCAGTTTCTCCTGTATGAGTCTGGGTCCCCAGAGACTTGCCCGGAACTGGAGCTCAGAGCTTGAGACTCCGTCCCAATTGAAAAAGACAACCGGGTCCTCAGCTGCCAGCCCTCTCCTCATGCACCTCCACACCTTTATATTTTACTTCCCCACCACACCTCCTCTGAGTCTTGGTATGCTTTTCTCTTTCCTTCTAGTTTTAGAATTTCCACTCAGCCAGCCTTCCTGTGGTTCTGGATGATGTCTGTTCTGTCTTTTAGTTGTATTTTTGAATTTGTTGTGGGAGGTAGCAATTTCCGGTGTTTACCTATGCCGCCATCTTGGTTTCTCTCACCTATTTCTTATCTGAGAAAATCTCAAGTAGGCTTGAAGGGCTAAAGCAGTGGTTGTCAACCTTGGCTGCACATTAGAATCACCTGGGAATCTTTTTAAAATCCTGATTTCTGGGCCTCATCCTCTGGAAATTCTGTTTCTTTGTTACTAATGTTGTGGCCCCACCCCATAACAAAGAAACAGAATTTCTGGAAGATGAGGCCCAGAAATCAGGATTGTAAAAAGATTCCCAGGTGATTCTAATGTGCAGCCAAGGTTGACAACCACTGGGCTAAAGGAATGCAGTATAGCTCTTGGCCTACTTTTAATAGTTAGGAATTATTTAATCACTATACAGTTGGCTAATTTTCTGTAGACATATAATTATTGAATATCTATGGGGTAATATAGCAATGTATTAGGTGCTCCAAGTTACATTTTTATTATTTATTTATTTTTTAATGGAATACATCACTTCTTAGTTATTTTTAAATATATTCTTATTGATTTCAGAGAGGAAGAGAGAGATAGAAACATCAATGATGAGAGCGAATCATTGATCGGCTGCTTCCTGCACACCCCACACTGGGAGTGGAGCCCACATCCTGGGCATGTGCCCTGACCAGGATTCAAACTGTGACCTCCTGATTCATAGGTCAATGCTCAACTACTGAGCCTCACCAGGTGGGCTCTAGTTATAATTTTAAATAGTTCTAGCTCTCAAGAAGCTTAGTACTATAGCAAGGTAAAATGGCCATGAAGGTTACTATTGTGCTATTACATAACAAAGGTGGTATTCTGTTTTTTGAGAAGGAAGTTAATAATCTTCAGTGGAGAAGGAACATATTTGTTAATTAAAGTCTTGATCTTTGTTGGGCATGAATTTAAATTTATTTGTTTAACCAGGAATCAATTGACTTGGATTGGATGCTTTTCCCAAAAATTTTCTTACTATCTTTACAAGCTATAAAGAAGTTACAATTAGTTTGAGATATAGTTTTGAGTATTTTATGACAATTGATTAATCATTTGTGGAGAAGGAAATGACCATCTTTCTGCTTTATTTAAACATTTAATTCATTGCTTTGCTTGTTCCATTGTATCTAAAACGTCAATATTTTTTTTTTTTTTTTTTTTTTTATTGCTTAAAGTATTACAAAGGGTATTACATATGTGTCCATTTTATCCCCCCGCCCTAGACAGTCCCCTAGCCTCCCCTATCCCCCCATGTCTTATGTCCACTGGTTATGCTTCTATGCATGCATACAAGTCCTTTAGTTGATCTCTTACCCCCCTACCTCCTGCCCCGCAACCCTCCCCGGCCTTCCTGCTGCAGTTTGACAATCTGTTTGAGGGAGCTCTGCCTCTGTATCTATTATTGTTCAAAAGTTTATAATGGTCTCTATTATCCATGAATGAGTGAGATCATGTGGTATTTTTCCTTCATTGACTGGCTTATTTCACTTAGCATAATGCTCTCCAGTTCCATCCATGACGTTGCAAATGGTAAGAGTTCCTTCCTTTTTAGAGCAGCATAGTATTCCATCGTGTAGATGTACCACAGTTTTCTAATCCATTCATCTACTGATGGGCACTTAGGCTGTTTCCAGATCTTAGCTATGGTGAATTGTGCTGCTATGAACATAGGGGTGCATATATCCTTTCTGATTGGTGTTTCTGGTTTCTTGGGATATATTCCTAGAAGTGGGATCACAGGGTCAAATGGGAGTTCCATTTTCAGTTTTTTAAGGAAACTCCATACTGTCTTCCATAGTGGCTGCACCAGTCTGCATTCCCACCAGCAGTGCACAAGTGTTCCTTTTTCTCCACATCCTCTCCAGCACTTGTCGTTTGTTGATTTGTTGATGATAGCCAGTCTGACAGGTGTGAGATGGTACCTCATTGTTGTTTTGATTTGCATCTCTCGGATGATTAGTGACTTTGAGCATGTTTTCATATGTCTCTTGGCTTTCTGAATGTCCTCTTTTGAAAGGTGTCTATTTAGGTCCTTTGCCCATTTTTTGATTGGATTGTTTATCTTCCTTTTGTAAAACGTCAATATTTTTTAGATGCTGGTTATTTATTCTTTTGTCTATTTATTCTTTTTGACACATATGCTTATGTCTGTGTACACATAAGCTATGCTATTGGAGTTATTGGTCATGAGAGTTTTAGAACACAGTATATTAGTTTCTGCTCAGTTGAATTTCTCTATAAAAATATATTTCAGATGAACAAATAGACTGAATTTTTTCTATGATAGTTATAACTGGTTATAATGAGTAATATTAAAATTATATTTTTCAGATAGCATATATTCTCCATAATGTTAATGACAAATCACTAATATTAATTGATGAACTTGGCAGAGGTACTAATACAGAAGAAGGTATTGGCATTTGTTATGCTGTTTGTGAATATCTGCTGAGCTTAAAGGTATTCTCTATTTTTAGTATATTAGTTTTGAGCCCTTTTTTGATGTGTCCTTTACTTATCACGATTGGATTTTACAGGCACCTATAAATAGCTCTTTAAACAATTTTAGATAATGAAAAGTACTATAGCATTTATATTTTTGTTTTTTTACTTCTGATGGAAGTAGGAATGGTTGGTACAATCAATAGTCATGATGTAGACAAGGAAAGGAGCAAATAAAAAACCACAAATAATGTTAAAACGAGTCACTTGCGAAACATGAATGCATTTCAGTAATGGTCTTCATGTGTAATAGCATTGACTGTGATGTCACAGCATGAAATAGAACCAGGCATTAGAGGTCACTTTATGGAAAATCTATTTACCTGACAGTCCATTCCTTTAAAGAAAATGTTTTTTTCCAAAAATCAATTATATAAAACAAGCTATGACTTTTGCTCTATTATTAAGTTAATTTGTGAAGTACCTTTTAGATCATCATTCAAATTATATTCAGATATGAAAAAATTTGAATAAAAATATTTTTCCATTTCTAAACTGCCGGAAGCCGGTCCATCCTTGTTGCTTGACACAGTCGCTGCAGGATAGAAACATCTGCACAGCATATGTTTCAAGGGACCTGGCGTATATAGCATACTGTTCTTAATATGTTTGCTCCCCTTAGCGCTGTGTGTTTTAACCAAGGTCACCTCTCCGAGAAAGGTGGTTTCCCCAGGTAGGGATTTTTCCCTGAAGTTAGGGAGGGGATGAAACTCCTTAACTAAGTGCCAGGCGGGTAGTTAATCACTTTAACTACAAACAATCATGCTTAAGCTACATAATCTTTACTCCCTGGAATGGAGATAAGAAACGCCCTAACCTTTGTAATAGAAATTGACAGGATTAAAATCAACTGGTATAGATATGGATGTAACAAGACAATAAACAGCAGAACCTCTCTGGAGATCCAGACCAGAACTTGGCTGGAGATCCTGGCTGGAGATCCTGGCTAGGCTGCTGATCAACTGAACATTGTCTCCGTGTCCTTCCTTCTTCGCCGACTCCGTCTACGCCTTTGGGAACCCCTGGACCTACTGGGGTTGGACCCCGGCACTAAACTACCTCAAAAAAACATCCCTAAGATGGGAGTCCATAATGATTTATTATGCCTTAATATACCTTAAATGAGATTTCATAATGATTTATTATATAGAATAAGAAAAATATTATTTTATACTTAAAGTTATGTGATGAGTCAAAAGTAACATTGGATAACATATTGGTTCTATGGTTTCTGGAATGGACTCTGTAATATGATTAATTAAGATACTCATGACTCTATTTCCAGGAGTAAAGAAAGCACTGTTAATCCTGGCAATAGAAATATGCAAAATATCACCATTGGATACTCTTAATCACTTATGAGAAGCAAGGAACTGGGTGACTGTATATATGATACCTACAAATATTTTTTGCAAACTAAGGAGTCTAATGAGATTGGCTGGTTGCTCCTAATGTTTTTGGACAAAATGGGGAAAGAAAAGGAGGCAATCAGGAATTGAAATGCCTGCATAAATCTCTATATACATGACCTGAAAGCTTCTATTTGTGTCCTTAAGGGGCATGTGCCTCTTACCTCCTGTCTTACACCTCAGGACTGAGATTCTGAAAATACAACCGAGATCTCATCCCGTAACTGGCTGAATTACAATGCAAGTTGAACTCTTAGCCATATGGTAGCAATTCTATTATTAAAGTGAGAGCATTGGTTAGGAAGAAATGGGATCCTGAAAGTTGGAAGGGGGACATGTGGGAAGACTTTAATGAAGCTGGGAGCATTGAGCCTCTAAATTCTTTTTTAAAATATATTTTTATTGATTTCAGAAAGAGGAAGAGAGAGAGAGAGAGAGTAGAAACATCAATGATGAGAGAGAATCACAGATTGGCTGTCTCCTGCACGCCCCTACTGGGGATTGAATCCTGGCATGTGCCTGACTGGAAATTCATGGGTCGATGCTCAACCACTGACCACCACCAGCTGGGCTGAACCTCTAGATTCTGATGAGTCTTTTTTTTTTTTTTTTTAAATATATTTTATTGATTTTTTACAGAGAGGAAGGGAGAGAGATAGAGAGTTAGAAACATCAATGAGAGAGAAACATCGATCAGCCGCCTCCTGCACACCCCCTACTGGGGATGTGCCCGCAACCCAGGTACATGCCCTTGACCGGAATCGAACCCGGGACCTTTCAGTCTGCAGGCCGACGCTCTATCCACTGAGCCAAACCGGTTTCGGCCTGATGAGTCTTTTTTGCCAGTGGAAGATGCCTCTCTACCATAAGTGGGAGTAGCTTTGCCACCCCATCTGTGCAGATTTACTCTGCTTTGCCTGGAGAAACCGTAATGGCCTCCCCTGACGCAGTTGTTGTGTAAGACAATGCTGATTTTCCTTAGGATCCATTTGTAGCAACCTTCATAATAGGATACAGGTCCTAGCAGGTCCCTAAGGGTAAAGTACAACTTATGGCTGATGAGGAGGGACACTATACTTCCAAAGAACTACTTGAGTTTTCTAATTTATACAGATAGAAATCTGGAAAACATGTGTGGAACTGGATATTAAGGATATGGTATAATGATAGAAAGAATATAAAGTTGGATCAGACTGAATTTATTAATAGGGACTTGCTAGGCAGAGTCCCTATTAATCAATGTTGCAACTTGGGATGTTTGGTTGGTTGATTGAGACATGAACCAAAAGGTCGCCCGTGGTGAGTTGGAAGTGTTGGATCTGCCTTGTTTTAATATAGAGCTCTTGATATAAGAAATGTCTAAACCTGTAGAGAATTTTTATAAGGGTTTATTTTAGCCAAACTGACATGTGCTGGGGAGAAAGATCTCAAATGCTCTGGGTAATAGCAGTTTTAAAGTTTCCTTTATGCATTTTAAATTAAGAGGGAACATAAAGAAGATTACATGAAGGTGGGGAAAAAAACAAGGTGAGGTTGGATTACAGAATAGTTAAAATTTTATGATTTCTTGAGGGTTAATACTATGATATTTCAGGGGTATTACTTTTTATATTTCAAAGGTGTGTTAACCTAGATGCACAGGAACAATTGACTGCTGGCTTAAAACCTTTTTACTAAAGGCAATATAGGCCAGAGGTCTGACTACCCATCAGGACCTGCCCAGTTAGGAATTTATGATCAGATGCCCTGTGTGGTTACTTTCCATCCATAGAATAAGTGTTTCAAAGGCTTAGGGAGATAAGAATGTTATTGTAGATTTATTATTTAAGGCCCACTCACCCACCCTAGACAGGGCCAAAAGACATATCTTTCACCATGACTGGGAGAAATAAATTTGTGAGGAGAGCCCCGACATCCTTGAAGAGCTCTGATAGCTTTTCTCTATAGGCCAGTCCTTGCAGTGGAAAGTGTAGTTATTGAATTGGGAATCCTAAATACAAGGAAGTAATTGGATCTCAGGGTTGCAGGAGCCAATTGGTAGCACTCAACCACCAAAGGTAAGGTTGGTGTGGCTACCAAAACAGACAGTAGAGTCAAAGCAGCAATCAGAGTAAGTCTTGACTTGGGAAGATCTGTGACATTGGCTGGTTGATCATGGTGTCTCTAGAGGTAAAAGAGATAGGAAATTTATTAAATTCTTAATCTGTGTAAGCATAAAAGTTTTAGGTCAAGTGAACAAAGGTCTATCGAATTATAAAAACAGAGTCAGGTGATAAATGGAGTTTTAGCTCAGGTCTATCTCATACTGGGCCCAGTGGGTTCCCAGCCCATCCTGTGGTTAGAGGAGGTACAGAGGTGAAAGATGCAAAGGTGGTGATTTCCACCACATCTCCATTACACTCACATATTTGGTCTGAGCAGAAGACAGATGGATCATAACCTTATCCATGTGGTGACTGTAATTGCAGCTGCTGTATCAGATGAGGTCTCACTGCTTGAGTAAATTAACGTATCCCCTGGTACCTGGGATGCAGCTAATTGGTCTAGCCCAGTGGTTGGCAAACTGCGTCTCGCGAGCCACATGTGGCTCTTTGGCCCCTTGAGTGTGGCTTTTCCACAAAATACTGACTTCTGCGCATGGGCCACGAAGTTTCAATCGCACTGTATGTGCGCGCCCACATGTGGTATTTTGTGGAAGAGCCACACTCAAGGAGCCAAAGAGCCGCATGTGGCTCGCGAGCCGCAGTTTGCTGACCACGGGTCTAGCCAATGTTTTTTCCTCTATATCTGTCAATCAAGACCACCAGAAACAGATTGCTTTCAGCTGGCAATGTCAACAATATACCTCCAACTTGAGGGGTATATCAGCTCTCTAACTCTATGTCATAATTTCGTTTGCAAGGACTTTGATCACTTTAACCTGCCACAAGATATTACACTGGTCCATTACATTGATTACATTATGATAATTGGATCTAGTAAGCAAGAAGTAGCAACTACTCTAGATTTATTGGTAAGACATCTGTGTGTCAGATGGGGGAAATAAATCTGACAAAAGTACAGGGGCCTTCTATCTCAGTGAAATTTCTGATCACTGATTCTAGGGATCCAGTGTGTAGGGCATATGTTATGATATTCCCATGTTGAGGTGAAGTATAAGTTGTTACATCTGGCCCCTCCAACTCTTGTTACATCTGGCCCCACCACCTTCCATAGTTGATATCCATTTGCCAGTCAAATATTTTATCTTAATGTCTTAATATTGTAATTTTCCACTAATAACCTATTTAGTTGCTCACTGGTAATGTCTTAAACTTAATCAACTATTCAAATTTCTTTCTGCTTTAGTAACTCTGGGTAAGAAACCATGTGCTGGTCATAAGTCACTTGAATTACCTCCATCAAAATCAACTTAGGGGAAAAAAAAGTTTCCTGGGGCCCCACATTACAGCTCCTGATTGAGAATTTCAGGGAGATAAGCACCAAGAATGTGCATCTTTAACAAGCTCCCCAGATGATTACTAAAGTTTGAGAATCATTGTCCTAAACAATTTTCTCAAAAACTTAAAACCTTTTCCTGGCCAATGTAGCTCAGTTGTTGAGTATCGATCTATGAACCAGGAGGTCACAGTTGGATTCCTGATCAGGGCACATGCCTGGGTTGCATATGCCCGGGTTCAATTTCCAACGTGTGTGTGTGTGTGTGTGTGTGTGTGTGTGTGTGTGTGTGTGTGTGTGGCGGCGGAGTGGGGGGGCATGAAGGACGCAGCTAATCAATGATTCTCATCATTGATGTTTCTATCTCTCCCTCTCCCTTCCTCTCTGAAATCAATAAAAATATATTTTTAAAAAACCACTTAAGCCCTAACCTGTTTGGCTCAGTGGATAGAGGATCAGCCTGCGGACTGAAGGATCCCAGGTTCGATTCCGGTCAGGGGCATGTACCTTAGTTGCAGGCACATCCCCAGTAGGAGGTGTGCAGGAGGCAGCTTATCGATGTTTCTCTCTCATTGGTGTGTCTAATTCTCTATCCCTCTCCCTTCCTCTCTGTAAAAAATCAATAAAAAATATTTTTTTAAAAAAACAAAACAAAAACCACTTAAAAGCTTTGCAATTTCAAATACCTAAGACTATCCATTGAGTCCATTGTTCACAAACTATTTATATGGAGGGAAGATACTTTTAAAGTAGTTTTTTTTTTTTAAAGTTGAGGGAAATACTGATTTTGTTAATGGATTACTTCTCTAATAAATGATTACCGAAGTTAATAGCTTTATTTCTGATAAACTTTACCTTTTCAATATCTTTAGACTCTTCTTTTAGGATTTCATTTTTGGATTTGTTTTCTTTCCCATAATGTAACATAATTGTGTATGTATAAACATAATAAACATGTTCTTCCTTGAATATAAATTTTTGAAACATTTAAAAATGAATTGACCATGTTAGACTTAAAGTTACTAGTTTCATTCTTACTTTTCTGCTAAGCTACTTGAAAAACAGAGCTAAATTTTATGTTAAAGTTGTTAAAATAGAATTTTATTATTCATTAAAAAGTATTAAAATTCATTATTATATATTCTAGGCATTCACACTGTTTGCCACACATTTCTTGGAATTATGCCATATAGATGCCATGTATCCTAATGTAGAAAACATGCATTTTGAAGTTCAACATGTAAAGAATACCTCAAGAAATAAAGAAGCAATTTTGTATACGTACAAACTCTCTAAGGGATTCACAGAAGAAAAAAATTATGGTAATACATAAGGAAAGTTTATCTATATACTGAAACTCTATATGTTCTTCTTCTCCCCTTTACTTGGCTGTCAATCTAAGTAACTTTCCCTCTCAATCTTTTGAGTGCTTATATGCTCTAAAACTGGTTTATATGTCAAACTTCTATTTTATATGTTCATTTTAAAACTTATATTAACCAGTAACTGTAGAATTATAACACATGAAGGCCCCAGAAGTATTAGTGTCTATCCTTAGGAAAATGTACTTTAGTTTATATTTGCAAGTTAGATAATGAATTGAAAATTATGTGTTTCTTACACTCTTTCAGTAACAGGGTTCTTTTTCTGTATTCTTCAGAGTCTAGGAACTTGATAATTAAATCTAAAGTCTTAAAATGGGGTATATTACCAAAGCATATGATATTCATAAACTTGATTACATATTTTCCCTCTACATTATTTTTGACATGTGTGAAATCTCATGGATTCAGAGAATTTTCAATTGACCTATACATAAAACATTCCAAAAATTATTTTAGCTGTAAATGTGACCCTTGTAAGAGGGGAAAAAATCATTTTTTTTTTTTTTTTACCATTTGAAATTTAATTTGTATCAGATGTTTAATCTTTATAAGCCTCAACTTTATTAAATGGGATAATTTTCCACATATGTGGGCTTGTGAAGATTAAATGAATTATCAAATATGAACTAGTATAGTGCCTAGCAATTATTAACTTCTAAGTAAATATTATATGCTTCTATTGCCTCTAAAAAATAAATACAATAAATTTTTAGCATACAGTAGAAAGCATATATGGCATCCTATATAATAAAGAGCTAATTAGACTGGGCAGCAGAACAACTTTCTGGGATGACCTTCGACCAGTGGCGGGGGGGGGGGGGGGGAGCGGGGCCATGAGGCAGCTGGACTGATGTGGTAGCCAGGGCTGCTGTGAGGGCCAAGGTGGCAGCCGGGGCTGCGAGGGCTGAGACCCTTGCATGAATTTCTGTGCGTCAGGCCTCTAGTTTATACAGTTAAATTAAGGTCTGAGAGCATGAGACTACTAGTTGGTACTTTGAATTTGCATGAAGAGTAATCACCTACCATTCTATATTCTGAGAAATTCCTCTCTCATTGATCTGCTAGCTAGAGGAACATTCAGCTGTATGGTGATCTCTGTGACTAAACATTCTCTTCCCTTGTAAAACTTATATATACTTGGACCTTCTGTTACCAACTGCATTTGTAGCTGGTCAATGTTATTACTATTTTTCAATTTTCTAATTGCCTCTTTTCCTTTGCTAACATGTTTTCCTATATCACAGAAATATCTTCAGAGATTTTATCTAATATGTCTTGCATATGTAATTAAATATAATAATATGGAAAGTTGAACTTTGGAAAACTTAATTTTGAGAATTGTCTAGTAGTTCAGAAATGTATATGAATGGAATTTTAAATATCTGAGAAAAGATTAATACTGGTTAAAAGAAACCTAATGACACTAGCAAGAATAATATTGAAGCCCCATTGCTTATAATTTTAGGATTAAAAGCTGCAGAGGTGTCATCACTCCCACCATCAATTGTCTTGGATGCCAAAGAAATCACAACTCAAATTACCAGACAAATTTTGGTAAGAAACTTTTTAGCAATAAGAATTGTTTTTCAAATTTAAGGATACTTCTAGTGTATATGTTTATAATGGCCTTGGATTTAAGTATATAATAATTAAAATATTTAAAAGAATCCTCTTTACTTCTCAAAACATTTTGGGTTTTGTTCATTATAGCCTTTTCCTTTATTTTATTTTTTAAATTAAATCTTTATTGTTCAGATTAGTACAGTTGTTCCTCTTTTTTCCCCCCATAGCTCCCCTCCACCTGGTTCCCACCCCACCGTCTGCCCTTACCCCCATCCCCCACTGTCCTCATCCATAGGTGCACGATTTTTGTCCATTCTCTTCCCGCACTCCCCACACCCCTTTCCTCCCTGAGAATAGTCAGTCCACTCCCTTTCAATGCCCCTGATTCTATTATATTCACCAGTTTATTCTGTTCATCAGATTATTTATTCACTTGATTGTTAGATTCACTTGTTGATAGGTGTGTATTTGTTGTTCATAATTTGTATCTTTACCTTTTTCTTCTTCTTCCTCTTCTTAAAGGATACCTTTCAACATTTCATATAATACTGGTTTGGTGGTAATGAACTCCTTTAGCTTTTTTCTTATCTATGAAGCTCTTTATCTGACCTTCAATTCTGAATGATAGCTTTGCTGGATAAAGTAATCTTGGTTGTAGGTTCTTGCTATTCATCACTTTGAATATTTCTTGCCACTCCCTTCTGGCCTTCAAGGTTTCTGTTGAGAAATCAGCTGACAGTAGTATGGGTACTCCCTTGTAGGTAATTGACTGTTTTTCTCTTGCTGCTTTTAAGATTCTCTCTTTGTCTTTTGCTCTTGTCATTTTAATTATGATGTGTCTTGGTGTGGTCCTCTTTGGATTCCTTTTGTTTGGGGTTCTCTGCGCTTCCTGGACTTGTAAGTCTATTTCTTTGACCAGGTAGGGGAAGTTTTCTGTCATTATTTCTTCAAATAGGTTTTCAATATCTTGCCCTCTCTCTTCTTCTGGCACCCCCATAATTCAGATGTTGGTATGCTTGAAGTTGTCCCAGAGGCTCCTTACACTATCCAGGCTAGAGGGAGAAACGCGCTCAGTAGGAACTAGAGCCTCAGAGAAAGACTGCCCCCCAAAATCCGTGGCTGTTGGGATCAGTGTAGCCCTCGAATGTGGAAGGGGGTCCACAGGGCTGCTGGCAGGAGGGGATTCTAGATATTAACCCACAGCTGGATTGGACCCAGAAAGGCAGCCTGAAGTACTGTACCGGCTGTGCAGGGTGGCGCACAGAGTCATGCACAGAGCCAGAGTAGAGAGGCCTTTTATCCCAGGATATTAAGACAGAAACATTGCCACCCTGGGGCTGTAGCAGAAATTGTAAACACAACTAAAAAAAGACTGAGAACCAAAGAGAGCAGAGAGATCCGCCTGCTTGAAAATAGGGTGTGGCTTACGACACCAGGGAACTTCAATACTGTGCTGAATACCTGCAAGGAAAAAGACGTGCCAAGCAGAACAGTGGAGGAAGTGAACCAACCACCTTCACTACCTCACATTTTTATTTTTTATCTTTTACTTAAGAAACACATTTTTTTCTCTCATTCGATTTTACCTTATTTTTATTATATTTTTATTTTTAACTGTTAGTATTAATACTATTATTTTACCCTTTTTAAAAAGTTTTATTTTATGTTATTTTTTCTTTATTTTATTTTATTTTATTTTATTTTATTTTATTTTATTTTAGGATTAGTGTTATGCATTGTATTTTGATTTTCCCTTTAGCATTATTTTACTCTATCTCAATTTTTCCTTTATGCCAATACTCTATCACTTTTCCCCTTTTTTTGTCCTGTTTCTCTTACCCTGTTCCTGCTTTAGTTTTTCTCTATCCTTTCTTTTTACTCCCTGTTAAAAATTGATCTTACTCACACATCTAATTTCCTCTCCTCTGCTCCAAACCCATACACACTTCTCTCTTCACTTTCTTCACTATCTAAATTCTTTTTCTTTTTTTTTCCTTTTTCTTTCTTTCTGTCTTGTTGTTGTTTGTTTGATTATTGGTTAGTTTTTTTGTGTGTTTTTTTGCTTCTGGTTTTCCTCTCCTCACTTGTTCTCTTCTTCTACTAATAGCTTAACTATTTCCAATCACCAACTCAGGCCTATCTACTCTCTATCCTCCTTTTCCAATAGTAAACAAATACATAGATAAATAGATTAAAGAAGGAGGAAAATTTTATATATATAAAATATATATATAAATTTTCTTTTATATATATATATTTCAATATATATATGTTTTTTCTTTTCTTGTATTTAGTTTTTAACTTTTCTTCTTATACAGCCATTCTCTTTCTAACTCCTCTATACTGAATTGTGAGTATTTCCCCATTCAATCAATTTCTTGACCTTACCTCCTGGAAATAAGCTCTTCCTCCTCAGATTCATCTGGGTGTTTGTTGTTTGCATTTTTTGGATTAGTTGTTTTATTGGCATTTTCCCTCATATACATATTTTTTTTCTCTTTTCTCTTACATTTTTTCTTTTTCTCAATATCATTTTTGCACTAATCTCTATTCCCTAATTCTCTTTTCTCTGGTGGTCACCTTTATTTGGGGTATTAGTATTGTGAAAACATTTGTGTTTGGTGCCCTGTGCGTTGTGTCTTGTGTTGTATTTTGTGCCTTTAAGTCAATGCAGGAGAGAGAGAGCTACATAACCAGAAACCCTGAGAGGAGCGATCATAGGGGGACAAAGAAACAGCCCACATAAGAAAGAAAAGGAGGCATCACCAGAAAAGGAAGTAAGTGAAATAGAGGCAAGCAATATGTCAGAGAAAGAATTCAGAGAAATGGTCAAAAGGTCGCTGAAAAGGATGGAAGACAAATTAAACAATATATGTAAAAACCAAGAGAAAATGAAGAAGAACCAAGAAGAAATGAAAAATGACATTACTGCAATAAAGAACTCAATAGAAAGCATCAACAGTAGACTAGAAGAAGCAGAGGACCGCATCAGTGAGCTAGAAGGCAAGGCAGGAAAAAATACCCAAGCAGAGCAGCATCTAGAAAAAAAACTTAAAAAACAGGAGGAGAGCCTAAGGGAACTTTGAGCCAACATGCACCAAAACAACATTTGCATAATAGGGGTGCCAGAAGGAGAGGAAATTTAGCAAGGTATAGAAAACCTGTTTTAAAAAGGAATGACAGAAAACTTCCCTGATATCTGGAAACAAAAACTCACACAAGTCCAAGAAGCTCACAGAGTCCCAAACAAGATGAACCCGAAAAGATCGACTTCAAGAAACATTATAATTAAATTGGCAAACACCAACAACAAAGTAAGAATCTTAAAGGCTGCCAGAGAGAGACAGAAAGTTACCTACAAAGGATCTCCTATCAGTCTATCGACTGACTTCTCAATACAAACACATCAGGCTGGAGGGAATGGAATGAAATATACAAAGTCATGCAAAGGAATGATCTGAATCCACGAATGCTGTACCAAGCAAGGCTATCAATCAAAATTGAGGGTGAAATCAGGAGCTTCATAGACTAAGAAGGACTAAGGGAGTTTATTACCACCAAACTATCAATGCAAGAAATGCTAAAGGCTAACTGGTTTGGCTCAGTGGATAGAGTGTCAGCCTGCAGACTCAAGGGTCCCAGGTTCGATTCAGGTCAAGGGCATGTACCTTGGTTGTGGGCACATCCCCAGTGGGGAGTGTGCAGGAGGCAGCTGAATCGATGTTTCTCTCTCATCGATGTTTCTAACTCTTTATCCCTCTCCCTTCCTCTCTGTAAAAAAATCAATAAAATATATTTAAAAAAAAGAAATGCTAAAGGGTCAGCTGTAAAAAGAACAAATAGGAATGGGAGAAGGAACACAGGCATAAAGAATAAAAATGGCAACAAACAAGTAACTATCAATAATAACTTTAAATGTAAATGGATTAAATGCCCCAATAAAAAGACATAGGGTAGCTGAGTGGATAAGAAACCATGATCCATATATCTGCTGTCTACAGGAAACCCACCTCAGAACAAAGGACTCACATAGACTGATAGTGAAGGGATGGGAAAAGGTTTTTCAAGTGAATGGAAATGGAAAAAAGCTGGGGTAGTATTTCTTATATCGACAAATTAGACCTCAAAGTGAAGGCCATAACAAGAGATAAGGAAGGCCACTTCATAATACGAAAGGGAGTAATTCAACAAGAAGATACAACTATGATAAACATATATGCACCCCATACAGGAGCACCCAAATACATAAAAAAACTTCTGGAGGATATCAAGGGAGAGATTGACAGCAATACAGTCATAGTAAGGGACTTTAATACCTCACTAACACCACTGGAAAAATCATCTAAACAAAAAATTAGCAGAGAAACATCAGTCCTAAATGCTTATTAGATCAGATGGAATTAATTTACATCTTCAGAACATTCCACCCCAAAGCCACAGAATATGCATTCTTCTCAAGTGCACATGGGTCATTTTCAAAGATAAACCACATATTGGGGAACAGGCAAAGTCTCTTCAAATTCAAGAAGATAGAAATCATATCAAGCATCTTCTCAGATCACAATGGCATAAAACTAAATATCAACTGTAATAAAAACAATAAAAAAATCAAACACCTGGAGGCTGAATAGCATGCTTTAAAACAATGATTGGGTTACCAAAGAGATCAAAGAAGAAATAAAAAGCATCATGGGAAGAAATGACAATGAAAGCGCAACAATCCAAAATCTATGGTTCACAGTGAAAGCAGTCTTCAGAGAGAAGTTCATAGCTGTACAGGCCTACCTCAAAAAACAAGAAACAATGGCAATAAATTATCTAACCCTACAACTCAAAGAGTTAGAAAAAGAGGAACAAGAAAAGCCCAGCGTAAGCAGAAGGAAGGAAATAATAAAGATCAGTGCTTACTACCCCAGCCTTACACAATATTACTTAACTATATAACCTACATTTCTGCCATATTTAATTATCATTTTGTTGTTCTGACCTGATTGTATAACTAACTTACTTCCTTCCCTCCTTCCTTCCTGCCTCTCTCTCTCTCTCTCTCTCTCTCTCTCTCTCATTTATAAATATTTTAAAGTTAAATTTATTGATTTATTGGGTTGACATTGGATAATAAGATTATATAACTGTACCATGCTTTTAATGTGTCTTCTCTAGGTGTTTCCTTTGTCCAGAATATCCTTCCTTCTAAACTTTTCTTGTCTATCAAGATTGATTCCAAATACCCTATCATATTCACACTTTTCTTTATCTGAGCTCTTCTTCGTTTGAGCATTTTGTATTCTCTAATGGGACTCATCATAATTACATCATTAGTTGCTTATAAATATGTCTTTTACATTATAAGACTGATCTTGAGTTCATTATCATATCAGGTAGACATTTTTGTATCTCCTATAGGTATACTAGTAAATACAAGGTATGGGGCTCAGAATATAGATAACAATGGATATTCAATAACTACTTGTTATTTAAATAATAAACTGATAGTTGATTAATGTATTAAATAGGTACATGGGTAAATATATGATAATCTTATTCTACTCACAAAATCATATTTATTTTTCCTATAGTGAAAGTAGAATAATATCTGGAATTGCTTGCTATTAGGAAAGAGTTGAGGGATTTTATTTCCCTTAGTAAAAAGAAACTCACTAAGACTTTGCATACACAGTTAACATTGAAAATGCTGGTTCCCCTATCTAGGTCAGGCAAAAAGTGAATGAAGAATTTTCTAGCTGTACCTCCAACCCTGAAGTATTATTCAAGGACTGAATATATAAAGATCTTACAAAGAATTTGAAAATTGCCATTATAAACATTATTTCTTGGGTATCCTTAAATAGTTTGTTGAAAATCAAGGCATAATTTTAAGTAGCTAATTATGTTGCTTATTTTTAAATTGTAATTTGCCTTTCAGGCAGTATTTTCTCTTAGGCTCTAGCAGTTTTTATATATGAACTCTCTTGAGGGACAAGCAGTTTATTGATGACCCATTCTTTCCACCAGCTTATCTGTTGGGGGATTAATATAGGAGATAGCAGAGTGGTACTCTTGGGTGACAATTGAAATTATGAATACTGAATAGCAATGAGCAGTGCTCTTTTCCCATACCTTTTTAATGAGAAAGTGTTTGTTGAACATAACTCTGGTGGATTTTCTATTGTTTTCTGGTATTGTGTTGAGATAGTTGACCTACTTAGCAGATTTTTCTTTTAATTGAAAAGTGATTTTCAAGGTTATAAGAATCTGTCATAAAGTTGTAAATACTCTTGAGAACTTTTATTCTCCAAAATAATATATCTTTATTTCTTCTCATATATTCTTGCTAGTTGGATGGAATTGATTTAGTTGAAGGGATTTGCTAACCCATGAATTCTATATTTCTATTAAAAGATATAGAAAATTACTAAAATTTTAATATTAGAATCATGGTAGTCATATTTTAAATTATATATATATGTATTTTTTCAATGATAGCAATATCAAAGAAGTACTCCTGAGATGGAGAGACAGAGAGCGGTGTACCATCTAGCTACTAGGCTAGTTCAAACTGCTCGAAACTCTCGGTTGGATCCAGACAGTTTACGAACATATTTAAGTAATCTCAAAAAGAAGTACGAAGCAGAGTTTCCCAAGGCTGAGCAAGTTTCAGGAAGGACTGAAGAAGAATAACAATTCACATCTTATAGAATTCATTTTTCCCAAGAGCAAAAGAAGATATTTTTATAATTTTATATTTTAGTTGACAATTACTTTATATTAACCTTAGAATTATCATTCTCTATGTATTCTGTTTAAGAAAATATTTGTTATTTTTACCTAACAATGGGAACAATTTAAAGGATTGATTTTTAGGGGGAAAAAGTATGAGATGATACTTTTTTTTTCATTTATGAAAACTTACATTATTATTTTAAGTTTATTGGTAAAGTTATGGTTTAAGATGTTATTATAAATATCTTAGTTTAAAAAAACAAGTTTCTTTTTATGTCTGGAAACTTATGTGAGTTTTTTACATGCTACTCTAAAACAATAATACCTTATGTCTCAATAAATTTTTACTTAGTATCCAAAATTCTAATACTAGATGCTTCTGAAATTAGTTAGAATGATATTGGGGATTTTAAAGTATTCTTTTTGATATTCAGTATAGTGTATATTTGTGAAAATAAACACATAGGCCTGTGTAATGCAGGGAGTGTTTCCCAATAGCCAGGTGTGCCATTTTGTACTCACCAACCTTTCTTCTTTTTTATATTTTCATTTTTGGCCATTTTAGGTGAGTTAACCAAGGCTGCAGAAAAGTAATATCAATTTCTTTTTTTTTTTTAATATTTTATTGATTTTTTACAGAGAGGAAGGGAGAGGGATCAAGTGTTAGAAACATCGATGAGAGCAAAACGTTGATCAGCTGCCTCCTGCACACCTCCTACTAGGGATGTGCCCGCAACCTAGGTACACACCTTTGACCGGAATCGAACCTAGGACCTTTCAATCCGTAGGCCAACGCTCTATCCACTGAGCCAAACCAGTTAGGACATAATATAAATTTCTTTACCTCATTTCTTGTTTCACAGAGAACATTTTATAGAACTATTTTTCCATAGGCGTGTGACTTACACCACCATTTTAGAATTTACCCACAGATCATTGTTGTTTCATAAATGGACAAAATAAAATGGAAGACCATCAGTTGTTCAGTAACTGTAAAGAGCTGCTGTCTTCTCAAACACCTTATTTTTACAGTTCCATCACAGTAAATGACTTATTTATATAATCTCAGCCCATAATCTCAGCCCAGAGGCCTAAGATAGAGAAGTTATTTTTTTCCTGGACAATTAAGTTTCTGGAACTCAGGGCATACATTCAGCAGTCTTCAGAATTAATAGTAATTTGGCCAAAAAAATTACTCAGACTGGTTAGGGCCCTATTTTTGTTGACATACACATATTTTGCCTTATAAATTTATTATTAATATGTTTGACTTTATTAAACTTTTTCAGCATTCTAAGTACATATTAGTAACAAGCTATATTGAAAAAGTTATAATTCAAATTATACACATACTGTTGGAAGAGTAAATGTTAAGTTAGTGTTAGTATTTACATTTGATATCCTATATAATAAAAGCTTAATATGCAAATTGACTGAATGGTGGAATGACCAGTGGAACGACTGGTGACTGTGATGCTCACTGACCACCAGGGGGCATTCGCTCAATGCAGAAGCTGCCCCCAGCCCACAGGCCCTGGCCAGCCAAGGCAGGTGCCAGCAGGGACCCCCCGATCGCCCCCCTGGTCGCCCCACAGATCGGCCTTGATTGCTGGCCTGGCCTAGGGACCCTACCCGTGCAGGAATTTCGTGCACCAGGCCTCTAGTTTAATATTCCTGCACTTGGGGGGTGGGGGTCTCTCAGCCCAGCCTGCGCCCTCTCGTAGTCCAGGAGCTCTCTGGAGATGTCCGACTGACAGCTTAGGCCTGCTCCCCGGCTCAGGGCTTCTGGTTGAAAAGCGCTTCCCCTATGGGAGTGCACTGACCACCAGGGGGCAACTCCTGCATTGAGTGCCTGCCCCCTGGTGGTCAGTGCACATCATAATGACCAGTTATTCCACTGTTCAGTCAATTTGCATATTAGCCTTTTAAAAATATATATATTTTATTGATTTTTTACAGAGAAGAAGGGAGAGGGACAGAGAGTTAGAAACATCGATGAGAGAGAACCATCGATCAGCTGCCTCCTGCACACCCCCCACTGGGGATGTGCCTGCAACCAAGGCACATGGCCCTGACGGGAATCGAACTCGGGACCCTTGAGTCCGCAGGCCGATGATCTATCCACTGAGCCAAAACGGTCAGGGCTCACCCTTCTATTATATAGGATATTCTCTTATACTACTTATATTCCCCATTGTCCTGTTTTAGGAAGAGAGTACCACAGTATTTGAATTTGACTACTAGGTATATTTTAATTCATGGCCTTTGAAATGAAAAATATTTTATGCAATAATTCCTAAAACCAGTTAGATAATTTAAGCTTGTGGCAAATTTCTAGGAGGCACTGGGGACGAAGAGGGCATGCATATTGTTTGGAAGGATAGGGAAGAAAAGGGAGGAAGCAATCAAAGGCAGAGGGGAGCAGGCATGGAAGAGAAACAGGCATGTAGAGACAGGTGCAAAGTATTCAATATACTGAATATCATTTCCTTAATTGTATTAGTTTTCCTTTAGATTTAATCCTAATATTAGATTCAACCAGACTTTTAAGAAATTTTTCATCATTTAGAGCTTTTGATGTGCAGCTGATTAATTTCTTTCATTTTAGATTTGGAATTCTGAAAAAATTTGTATCTTCTTAAAATTAAATTACTTTTTAAATCTTTTTGTGTGTAACAGAAACATAAAATAAGCAAAGTACATGAAGATATAATTATTATGTCATGGTACTATAGAAAGAGGTGAATACTAGGAAGACAAGCCATTAAAAAAAAATTTAAGGTCTATTTGCTCTCCTCTTTAGGCCTCTTCGCCTTTGCCTTTCTCTAAAATTATAAATCATTATCTCATAATCCAGCTTTTTAAGATAAATGTCCATAATGTAGCAAATTCCTTTAATTTCCATCTCAAAGGCATTCTTTTAGTATGTTCCACTTCTCTCTTCACATGAAGTCATCTTTTTTAAGGCTAGGGGTAAGATATGTGGGAGGGGAGGGAAAGGGCAGCTTATGTTTATGCTTAGGAAGCAATGCATTTGTTTATTTTAAAATTTATATACTGTAAAATTAATTTATGATATACAGTTTTGGTTAAATGGTACACATTTATGGATTCTTGGAACCACTACCACAACCAGGACAAAGAACAGTTCCATCACCCCAAAATGACTCCCTTAGTATTATACCTGCATAGTCAATTCCTTCTCTGACCCCTATTACAGGGAATGATTAAGTAATCCTTCCCTATATGTTTTTCCCCGGAATGTGCAACAAATGGAATCATATAGCATGTAACCTTTGAGACTGGCTTATTTTACTCAGCATAATGTGTTTTAGAATGTATCCTTGTTGTGCCTTTTTATTGATGATTAGTATTTTATTGTTTGTATCACCACAGTTTATCAATTCACTCTTTGAAGGACATTTGGGGTTTCTAGTTTTTTGTAATTATGAATAAAACTGTTACAGACATGCATGTACAGATGTTTGTGTGAGTGTTGTTTTAATTTATCTCAGTTAAATAGGAGTAAAATAGGTCCAGCATGTCATAAGTATATATTTAACTTCATAAAAAGCAGCTAAATTATTTTCCAGAGTGGCTTTACTATTTTGTATTATGATCAGCCATGTAGAGAGAGTTCCAGTTATCCCACATGTTCTCTAGTACTAGGTATAGTCAGTTTTTTAAAGATTTAATTTAGTATGGAACAGATGACATACTAGGTGCTAGGAGTACAAAAGATGTCTGACCTTAGGTGGATATTTCAGGAGTAATAAAGAGCAAATATATATATTAGAGTTGAAACACCATGTAGTAAGTACAATTATAGAGGAACATATTAAAAAGGGTAGTGGCACAAAAAAGTATACAGTTCTTTGTGGGTCAAGGGAGTTTAAAAGATAGTAAAGTATACCAGATATTTAGGAAGAGAAAAGCATTTTAGAAGGATCAGCATATGTAAAAGCAAAGAAATATGAAACAGAAAGCAGCTTGGTTTAGCTGGGGTTAGAATGTGTATGAGAGAGCAGCAAAATAGAGCAGCAAAAAAGATGAATCTAGGTGCTTATAATAAATTTCTCCTATACACCCCTGAAGAGTTTTAAGGAGTGTTTGTTCTCACAGGGTGGGAGAGGGCAATGGTGGTGGTAGTGGAGGGATAGCATGATTAGATTTCCATTTTAGAAAGATCATCTGAGTGATAGCATGAATGATTTGGGGAAGGGTGAATGAAACCATAGTAAAGGAGACCAGATTGTTTAAGAGACTATTTTGGTAATCCAGTAGAGAGTTGACCGTTAAAGGTAGAAGCAGTGAGAGTAGAACAGAATTGTGGGGATGAGGGGAGGAGGAGAGAAAAATGGAGAGAGTAGAGTGACTCCTGGAAGAGAGAAGATACTGATTTGCAAGCTACTAAGGAGATTTAGTGACAGATTAACAAGATTAGTGACTCATCACTTTTTTACTCAAAGGAGGTATTATGGGTTGAATTGCCGCTTCCCCCCTCCCCCCACACACACCCCAAAAAAGATACCTGAAGTCCTAACCCTCTGTACCTCAGAATGTGACCTTATTTGGAAATAGGATAATTTTAAATGTAATTAGTTAAGATAAGGTTATACTAGTAGGGTGGGCCCCTAATTGAATATGACTAGTGTCCTTATAAGGAGATTGCCATGTGATTACAGAAGATTGGCGTGACACTACGGTTCTTAGAAAACTACTAGAAGCTAGAAAGAGGCAAGGAAGGATTCCCCTACAGGTTTCATAGGGAGCATTGCTCTGCTGGAAACTTGATTCTAGTTTCCAAAACTCTGAGACGATTCATTTCTGTTATTTTAAGCCATCCTGTTTGTGTTACTTTGTTATGGCAGCTCTGCCAAACTAAGGGAAGGGTTAAATGTGATTATGGGTGTTGAGCCATCAACCATGCTGAGAAATAGGGAAGTAATAAGAATTCCAATGAGAATCTCTAGAAATTTAGGTGTTGCTTATTGCCCATCCTCTAACATAGATATGAGACACGTTCAGTAAAGGTGATGACTAGACCAAATTCATTAAGTTCCCTTTACTGTTGAAGATGTAAGAAAAGGAGGAATGGAAAAAAACAAATGGAAATCAGAGAATAAATGTAAAATGATTTGCTGAAATATTTTCCCAAACAAATGACTTTACCTGAATCAGCACTCTAGTGTTTCTTTATAAGCTAGACTAAGTGTATTTTTAATACTTCTTTCATATTAACACATTTTTAACTAGCTGAATTAGATTAAAAAGTTCTTGAGTTAGTACTGTGCTTAGAGGTGTGTATCATGACTGTTGGGCTAAACATATAATAAAATGTCAGAGGGCCAGGTTTAGTACATTTCTCAGTTGCATAATTCCTTGCTATACCATCTATCACCATGATGTTTGGTAAATCTATAATAATTAAAGCATAATATGCTAATTAGACCGGACAGCTGAATGACCTTCCAGACATCATTCTGGATGAAGCTGCTGTGGCAGGGGCCGAGGCAGAGGTTAGGGTGACCAGGCAGGCAGGCGAGCAGTTAGGGTCGATCAGGCAGGCAGGCGAGTGGTTAGGGGTGATCAGGCAGGCAAGCAGAGTGGTTAGGTGTGATCAGGCAGGCAGGTGAGTGGTTAGGGGCAATCAGGCAAGCAGACAGAGGGGTTGGGGCGATCAGGCAGGGGAGCGTTTAGGAGCCAGTAGTCCTGGATTGTGAGAGGGATGTCTGACATCCCCTGAGGGGTCGCGGATTGTGAGAGGGTGCAGGCCAGGCTGAAGGACACCCCCTCATGCATGAATTTCATACACTGGGCCTCTAGTTATATATAATTATGCTTATGCTACTATTAAAAATATTCAAATGTTGCCCTAGCTGGTTTGGCTCAGTGGATAGAGCGTCGGCCTAGAGACTGAAGGGTCCCAGGTTCGATTCCGGTCAAAGGCATGTACCTTGGTTGCGGGCACATCCCCAGTGGGGGTGTGCAGGAGGCAGCTGATCAATGCTTCTCTCTCGTCGATGTTTCTAACTCTCTATCCCTCTCCCTTCCTCTCTGTAAAAAAGCAATAAAATATATATTTAAATAAAAATTCAAATGTTAATATACGGTGTGTACTTTGAACTTCTATATACTTATTTATGAGCTTAAAATATGCAACATTATAATTAAGTATAGTTTAAGTATATAAATTCAATCCAATAATGCATTTGTAGCTCACAGGAATGAAAATGGAAAGAAAGGAAAAGCAAGTAACCTACTTATTTTGCCACTTTGCTGTTTCCATGCTGTTCTTTAGAAACTTAAATCATACAGTTTTGTTTTTTGTAATCCTCACCCGAGTATGTGTTTTTTATTGATTTTTAGACAGGGAGGAAGGGAGAGGGAAAGCGAGAGAATCATTGATGTGAGAGAGAAACATCGATCAGTTGCTTCCCATACACTCCCTGACTAGGTATCGAACCCACAACCTGGGTATGTGTCCTGACTGGGAATTGAACCCAAGACCCTTTAGTGCACAGAATGATGCTCCAACTGAGCCATACTGGCCAGGGCTAAATCATATAGTTGTTTTTTTTTTAATCTTCCTATAAAATCAAAATAAATTCTCTTTACCTATGAATTGTCAAAGTTTTTGATAGTTCTCAGATTGAAGTAAACAGTAAGAATGGATACTATCTGATATAATCTATCAAAATGTATCCTCAAATACATAGTGATGAGGTGGGGAACAGAATCTCATTGTCAAGAACTGTGATAGGCCCGCTCGTGTGCTCACTGGTTGAGCATCGACCCATGAACCAGGAGGTCATGGTTTGATTCCCGGTAGGTGTGTGCAGGAGGCAGCCAATCAATGACTCTCTTTCATCATTGATGTTTCCATCTTTCTCTTCCTCTCCCTTCCTCTTTGAAATAAATAAAAATGTATTTTTTTAAAAAAAGAGGTGGGGGGAAAGAACCATGACTGCATTGCTATGTATGGTGACAGATGTTAACTAGACTTATTGTAATCATCATTTTGCAATATATACATATATTGAATCATGTTGTTTTATATATAAAATGAATATATAGTAGCCTCCTCTTACCTGTAGGATATGTGTTCCAAGGTCCCTAGTAGATGTATGAAACTGTGGATAGTCCTAAACCCTATGTATACTATGCTTTTTCCTATACATACCTTTTCCCTTGAAGGAGGCACTTGACAGCTTCTCTTTGGCATATGTGAATTGCCAGCATCACTATTCTTGCACTTTGGGGCCATTATTAAGTAAAATAAGGGTTTTTGAACATAGACACTGGGATACCACAGTTGGTTATTAGATCAGACAGTGACCATGTGACTAACAGGCAGGAAGCTCCTATAGTCTGGATATGCTGGACAAAGGGATGATTCACATCCCAGGCAAGATGGAGCAGGATAGCACAAGCTTTCTCATGCTACTCAGAATGGCATGCAGTTTTTAAGCTTACAAATTATTTATTTCTGCAATTTTCCATTTAATATTTCAGTCTACAGTTGACTGTGGGTAACTGAAACCATGGAAAGTGAAATTGTAGATGAGGGGGGACTACTGTAATATCATATGTCATTATATCTCAATGTAAAAGAAAAGAACTATAAAGGGTCCGAGGTTTTTCCCTTACTTGCAGACTAGCAGTTTAGCTGACCATAGTTTGATGTTTGCTGTCAGAAGACAAAAAAGTCCCGGGTCAAAAACAAAAGACTTGATTGATTACTGGTGGCTGAGCATGCAGCTGGGTGGCATGTTTGTGTTGGTTCCATGCATCCCCATCCTCTGAAACATGGAGTGGTCCATGTAGATGTGCTCACAATGGATTTGTGTTACAGCTAAGGAACCCCAAGCTTGGGAAACTCCAGTCTTTTATAATGAGCTTTAAGCAAACATTCTCGACCTTTTCCCCCTGGGAAGACATTACCTTCTCCTTAGGGAGACACTGAGCAACCTGCCCTCTGCTCATAGGGAGACACTGTCTCTACCTTTCAATGCTGCTCACTATACAAACATCCTGAAAAAGGTAGTCAGTGAGCACTCGCAGCCACAGGTACAGCATCAAGCGGCTGATGGAGGCGAGTGGTGCAGAGGAGCCCCCTGAGGCTGCGCCCGGCAAGGGATCCTGCAGCCGCACATGCCACACGCACACGGTGGAGAACCAGTACTCCTACTAGCCCAGCGCCAAGGCCCTGATGCCACCAGACCCGCCTTGCAACCGCCATCGTGTTCATCGTCCAGTGGACCCTGCTTCCCTACAGGTGCTGGCCCTAGTCCCGTGCTGGGTGGGAAAAGCGAAGCTCTTCCATGAAGACATAAATGTTATTAAAGAGCCTGTTTTAAGGACTGGGGGAAAAAAAAAAGGGAATGAGGTGGCCAGTGTCTTTGCTCATAGGACAGGCAGAAAAATAAGAGAAACATGGAGAATTCTCTCCCAATTCTCGTATTTGTGTTGTCATGGTTTGACCTTAGAGTTTAATAGAGAAAAGTCTAGTATTCTAAATATTAGAAAGGGGCTAAAAAGTTGTAGTTGAATAAATTCTAGTTTTTTAAAAGATAGGATTCTTTGTAAGCAAAGAACATATATATTTAACTGATAATGTTTTCATTTTAATGTAATGTTGGATCAAAATTATCTTTTTGCATCAAAATGTACATAATTTAGGGGTGGGTGAAATGTGTGAAAGTGGTCAAAAGGCACAAACTTCCACTTATAAAATAAAGAAGTTAATAATACTCTATTGTATACTTGAAAGTTGCTAAGAGAATAGATCTTTTATTTTACTATTACTAGTGGCTCGGTGCATGAAGTTTGTGCAAAGGGGTGGAGTTGTCCCTCAGCCCGGCCTGCACTCTCTCCAATCTGGGACCCCTTGGGGGATGTCCGACTGCCGGTTTAGGCATGATTCCTGTGGGATTGGGCCTAAACCAGAAGTTGGACATCCCTCTCGCAATCCGGGACCGCTGGCTCCTAACTGCTCACCTGCCTGCCTGCCTGATTGCCCCTAACCACTCTGCCTGCCAGCCTGCTTGCCCCCAACTGCCCCCCCCTTTGCTGGCCTGCTCACCTCTAACTGCCCCCCTGCTGGTCTGCTCACCCCCAACTGGCCCCCCTGCCAACCTGCTCACCCCCAAATGCCCCCCCCCACCAGCCTGCTCACCCCCAACTGGCCACCCCTGTCAGTCTACTCCCCCCCAACTCCACCCCCCCCCCCCCGCTGACCTGCTCACCCCCAACTGCCCTCCTCTCCTGGCCTGATCATCCCTCACTGCCTCTGCCTCGGCCCCACCACCATGGCTTTGTCCAGAAGGTCTCCCGGTCTAATTAGCATATTACTCTTTTATTAGTATAGATATTTTTAATCCTCACCTGAGGATTTGTTTATTGATTTTAGAGAAGGAAGGGGTGGGGAGAGAGAAACATTGACTGGTTTCCTCCCATACACACCCTGGTCAGGGATCAAATATGCATGTGTCCTGAACTGAACCCGCAACCTTTTGGTATATGGGATGATGCTCCAAGAAACTGAGCTACCTGGCCAGAGCAAGAGAATAGATCTTAAATGTTATCATCACATGAAAAATATTGTAACTATGTGTGGTGATCATTTTGGAATATATGCATATATTGAATCATTATGTACACTGGAAACTTATGATATTTGACAATTATATCTCAACTAGAAGCCTGGTGCACAAAATTCATTCACGGGGGTATGGGGGTCCCTCAGCCTGGCCTACACCCTCTCCAATCCGGGATCACGAACCACTGGCTCCTAACTGCTCACCTGCCTGCCTGCCTGATCCCCCTAACTCCCTATCTGCTCTCCCTCCTGGCCTCATCCCCCTAAGTGCCTATCTTCTCTCCCTTCCTCTCTGTGCCCTTCGAGTCCCAGAGAGCTCTCTGCCATGGCCCTGTCCCCATCCTGGTTGGTCATTACATGATGGTGTCCTGGCCAATTTGCATATTCCTCTATTATTAGTATAGATTAAAAATACTGCCCTGAGTTTCAGAGCATCAGCCTATGAACTGAAGGGTCTCGGGTTCGATTCTAATCAAGAATACATGCCCAGGTTGCAGGCTCGATCCCCAGTAAGGGGTGTGCAGGAGTCAGCCAATCTCATCAATGATGTTTCTATCTCTTTCTCCTTCTCCCTTCCTCTCTGAAATCAATAAATATATATTAAAAAAATACTACTGAGCTAGTATTTAGATACTAGAGGCCCGGTGCACAAAAATATGTGCACTGGGGGGGGGAGGGGGGGGTCCCTCAGCCCGGCCTGTGCCCTCTCGCAGTCTGGGACCCCTCGGGAGATAACAACCTGCTGGCTTAGGCCTGCTCCCGGGTGGCAGAGGGCAGGCCCAATCCCTAGGTGCAGCCCCTGGTCGGGCTCAGAGCAGGGCCGATTGGGGAGTTGGGGCGCTGCCCCCAGTCATGCACAGAGCAGGGCAGATTGGGAGGTTGTGATGCCACCCTCAGTCACGCTCAGGGTAGGGCCAATTGGGGGGTTGGGGCACCATCCCGTCACACTCAAGGCAGGGTCGATGGGGAGGTTGTGGCGCCACCCCCTGTCACGCACAGAGCAGGGCCAATCAGGGGGTTGGGGCGCTGCCCCCTGTCACGGACAGAGCAGAGCCCATCAGGGGGTTGGGGCACCGCCCTCTATCACCCACAGAGCAGGGACAATCAGGGGGTTGGGGTGCCGCCACTCTCACACTCAGGGCAGGGCCGATGGGGAGGTTATGGCTCTACCCCATCACACACAGAGCAGGGCCCTTGGGGGGGGGGGTTGGGGAGCTCCCCCCTATCAGGCACAGAGCAGGGCTGCTCAGCGGGTTGGGGCCCCATCCCGTCACACACAGAGCCGCAGGGCGATCAGGGGGTTTGGGCGCTGCCCCCTGTCACGCTGATCCCGGTGCCGGGAGGCATATTACCTTTTTACTATATAGGGTAGAGGCTTGGTGCATGGGTGGGGCTGGCTGGTTTGCCCTGAAGGGTGTCCTGGATCAGGGTGGGGGTCCCCACTGCGGTGCCTGGCCAGCCTGGGTGAGGGGATGATGGCTGTTTGCAGCTGGTCACACATCCTTCAGGGTGGGGGTCCCCACTGGGGTGCCTGGCCAGTCTGGGTGAGGGGCTGAGGGCTGTTTTCAGGCTGGGAGTGACTGAAGTTCCCAACCGCTCCTTTTTTTCTTTTTTATTCTGGGCCAGCTTTACCTTGAGGCTTGGCTCCAGCTCTTAGGCCTCCGCGGCTGAAAGTAGGTTTCTGGCCTTTGCTTACAATGTTGCGAATCTGCTGGCTGAAGTCCGGTGGTATTTGTTACAATGTTTCTTAAACTGCCCGCTCAGAGGCCTGCAGCCGCAGGCAGGGAACATTGGTTTCCTCCAAGGATCCTCCGTCACTGAGGCAAGCAAGCCTCATGTTAGTTTCAAGCTCCCTGGCTGCCGGCCGCCATCTTGGCTGACAGTTAATTTGCATATCTCGCTGATTAGCCAATGAAAAGGATAACGGTCGTACGCCAATTACCATGTTTCTCTTTTATTAGTGTAGAAGCTAGTATTTAGATATATTCTATACCAAACCACCAAAGCCCCATATTGTAATTTAAGGCAAGTTATTTTCAAATCTAATCCATTTCTGTCATTCTACTTCCAACTCCTAACCTTTAGTTGACTAATTCTTTATATTTGCAACTATGGCTGCCACAGAATTAGAATTTCTTCTCAAGGAAGGCATTACATCTTAATTTCCTTGATTATTCCCTACTGCCAACTATAATATTTTAGTTGCAAAATAACTTAGTAAATAAATATGTGTTAATATGATTGCATAATATAAAAGTACTATTTATCTTGCTTACTACATGCTAATAAGAAGAGCTTGAGAATTCAGAACATTAACATGACCAAAATTTCCACAAGTAGCAAGAATGCTCTAAGGTAAGACAACCGTTAAGAGTGGACTAATAGGGTAAATATAAAATATGTAAGTAAAATGCCTATATTTCTTCCACAGTATAGAAAGGTAATGGGAAGAGCTATATGTTAGTTTAAAATTGTCTCATTTAGGGTGTCGTGTGAATATTTAATACAATCAAAATTTGCATGAAGTTAATAGTTTATTAACTCCTAAGCCGTACAATGGTGAGTATCCTTGAAGAACTCAGAAAAAACACGTGTTAACTTTCTAAATTCAGGTAATTCTGTAGACGAACAGGAATTGGAAGTGAGAATATCCCATTTGGGAGCATGTTGTTGGTCAGTAGTTGAGACCTGATGGTTATTCTGCAAAGATGTAATAGTTCACATGGATCCCTGTATCTCGTTGAAGGTATGTAGTCGAACCAATCTGAAATAATTGGACGTCTTCCTAGACTTAGCTGCGTCTGACGAAAAGGGAAACATTTTAATTTTGTAATGTTAATCATTGGATGAGTTCAAGTAGCATTTTTATTTAAATTAATAAACTATATCTTAAATGTATATGACCCTTATATTTTTTCTAAAGCATTTTCATCTGAGGAAAATATTTTTGTTCCCATTTCATTATTACAACTATATATACACTTTAATATACGTAGGACATACATTATTTCTTACAACAGTGAATCTGTATATGTTTTTAATTTTAGACAGATCATACATTTGTTTTTTTAACTTTATTTTCATTGTTGACACTATTACAGATGTCCCCATTTTTTCCCCCTATGCCCACCTCCCAGCCTCTGCCCTCCTTCTCTCTGACCATCGCCACACTGTTGTCTGTCTATAGGTTATGTAGGTTATGCATATATGTTCTTTGGCTAATCTCTTCACCTTCTTTCGCCTAGTCACCCTTTTCCTCCTCCCCTCTGAGAACTGATAGTGTGTTCCATGTATTCATGCCTCTTTTACTATTTTGTTCACTAGATTCCACATGTAAGTGAGATCATATGGTATTTGTCTTTCTTTAACTGGTGAAGTACATATGTGTTATTAGAGTAGTGTTGTCAACTTGGTTGTACACTAGAATTATCTAGGAAACTAAGATGTACCAGTGCTAAGGTTCTACTTCAGAAAGTCTGATTTGATCTGGGTTTGGGCACAGACAACATAAATCCTAAAAGTTTCCTCAAATGGTTCTAATCATTATAGAGTACAACTTCATACTGCTAAGCCACGAGAAGACCTAACAGGAGGCCCATCCAGATGAAAAGACTAAGTCTTAAAGTTTCAGTTAAGGTGCCCTTTTAGAGATTTAATTCTAGAAGCCAAACAGCAGTAGGTTGACTTAGAATTAAAAGTATTACTGTGTTGCAGACATTTCTCCAGTAGAACCTATACTCTACAGACTACATGACACTCTCACTTAAATGATAGATAACTTTTCTTTTTTTTTTGTTCTTTTTTTATTATTTATTTTTATTTTTTTTATTTTTTATTGCTTAAAGTATTACAAAGGGTATTACATATGTGTCCCCCCCCCCCCCCCGCCCTTGACAATCCCCTGGCCTCCCCTACCCCCCAGTGTCTTATGTCCATTGGTTATACTTATATGCATGCATACAAGTCCTTCAGTTGATCTCTTACCCCTCCCCCTCCCCCCGCCCCTCAACCCTCCCCGGCCTTCCCGCTGCAGTTTGACAATCTGTTTGAGGCATCTCTGCCTCTGTGTCTATTATTTTTCATAAGTTTATAATGGTCTTTATTATCCATGAATGAGTGAGATCATGTGGTATTTTTCCTTCATTGACTGGCTTATTTCACTTAGCATAATGCTCTCCAGTTCCATCCATGCCGTTGCAAATGGTAAGAATTCCTTCTTTTTTACAGCAGCATAGTATTCCATCGTGTAGATGTACCACGGTTTTCTAATCCATTCATCTACTGATGGGCACTTAGGCTGTTTCCAGATCTTAGCTATGGTGAATTGTGCTGCTATGAACATATGGGTGCATATATCCTTTCTGATTGGTGTTTCTGTTTTCTTGGGATATATTCCTAGAAGAGGGATCACTGGGTCAAATGGGAGTTCCATTTTTAGTTTTTTGAGGAAACTCCATACTGTCTTCCATAGTGGCTGCACCAGTCTGCATTCCCACCAGCAGTGCACGAGTGTTCCTTTTTCTCCACATCCTCTCCAGCACTTGTCGTTTGTTGATTTGTTGATGATAGCCTTTCTGACAAGTGTGAGATGGTACCTCATTGTTGTTTTGATTTGCATCTCTTGGATGATTAGTGACTTTGAGCATATTTTCATATGTCTCTTGGCTTTCTGAATGTCCTCTTTTGAAAGGTGTCTATTTAGATCCTTTGCCCCATTTTTTGATTGGATTGTTTATCTTCCTTTTGTTAAGTTGTATGAGTTCCCTATAAATTTTGGAGATTAGGCCCTTATCAGATATGACATTGGCAAATATGTTTTCCCATGTAGTGGGTTTTCTTGTTGTTTTGTTGATGGTTTCTTTTGCTGTGCAGAAGCTTTTTATTTTGATGTAGTCCCATTTGTTCATTTTCTCTTTAGTTTCAAGTGCCCTAGGAGCTGTATCAGTGAAGAAATTGCTTTGGCATATGTCTGAGATTTTATTGCCTTTGGATTCTTCTAGAATTTTTATGGTTTCCCGTCGTACATTTAAGTCCTTTATCCATTTTGAGTTTATTTTTGTGTATGGTGTAAGTTGGTGGTCTAGTTTCACTTTCTTGCATATATCTGTCCAATTTTCCCAACACCATTTATTGAAGAGACTATCTTGACTCCACTGTATGTTTTTTCCTGCTTTGTCAAATATTAATTGAGCATATTGGTTCAGGCTGTAGATAATTTTTCATTATTTATTCAATACTTGGTTATTAAAAAAGTAGTATATGCTACAACTGAGCTCGGTGCTTTGGTACACAAAATAGACATAGTCTGTGATGATAGGACTGTGGTCCAGAGGTAAAACCATTTAAATATATGTTTACCATAAAATATATAGGCCTCAATAGGGGAACTGCAGTACTAGGAAGTATGGAAATGCAAAGTAGGGGCATTTAAAGTGTTCTTTTAGCCAGTGTTTATGCTCTTTCACCATCTTGCTCAGTGCTACTTTAGCTTATTAAAATGTAATTGATTAGAACCCAACTATAATCTTTTTGCCCCTCAGGCAAATGATTTTGATCAACTCACTCTATTCTAGTACTTTTCTAGTTTGATTGTTCTTAAGAAATAGCATTCAATATATTCTATAATAATTGTGCAGGATTAACACTGAATGAGGACAAGCAAGTTACTGAAGATGCAGAAATTTTTAATTGCTTTTGTTTTAAAAATTGGTTGCCAAAATAATTTGACCAATTTGCTTTCTTTATAGTGGTCTAATGCATGGTTGATTGATATGCACTGTTAAGACTTAAGAAAAAACAAAATACCAACAGAGCTATATTTGTAAGGAATTTGTTTCTGAAGGCACACATTTAAAGATAAGGGGAACTGCTAAAGTCCTTGGTAATTTTATTGGTTTAAATTTATAGGAGTAGCTTTCTTGTCCTTAAGCAGACTTATTTCTTGCTATGCTAGTAGACATGATACAATGATGTGAAAATTTGCAGTTCATTTTGTTAGGGTAAACATGACCTCCATATGGTTGATTTTCCCCCCTCTAAATTTGGTTTATCTCAAAAAATCTTATCAAGGAGAAGAATCCCTCCACATTTCTGAGGGATAGGTATTTTCTACTGAGCAAATATTTAAGCATATATATACTAGAGGCCCAGTGCAGGACATTCATGCACTGGGGGGCCCTCAGCCCGGCCTGTGCCCTCTCCCAGTCTGGGACCCCTCAGGGATGTCCGACTACTGACTTAGACCCCTCCAGGATGTCTGACTGCTGGCTTAGGCCCACTCCCTTAGTGCTGCCTTGGAGGTGGGAGAGGCTCCCGCCACCACTGCTGCACTCGCCAGCAATGAGCCCGTCTTCTAGCACACTGAACATCAGGGGGCAGCTCCTGCATTGAGTGTCTGCCTCTGGTGGTCAGTGTGAGTCATAGCAACTGGTCATTCCATTGTTTGGTTGATTTGCATAGTAGTGTTTTATTACATAGGATGTATATACATACTAGAGGCCTGGTGCATGAAATTCATGCATGTGGGGGGGGGGCGGGGTCCCTCAGCCCGGCCAGCACCCTCTCCAATCCAGGACCCCTTGGGGGATGTCTGACTGTTGGTTTAGGCCCAATCCCGCAGGAAACTGGCAGTCAGAAATCCCTCTTGCAATCCAGGACCACTGGCTCCTAACCACTTACCTGCCTGCCTGCCTAATGCCTCTAACTGCTCCCCTGCCTGCCTGGTTGCCCCTAACGGCCTTCCCCTGCTGGCCTGGTCGTCCCCAATGTGCACACCGCTGAGGTCCCTCAGCCCAGCCTGTGCCCTCTTGCAGTCTGGGAGCCCTCAGGGGATGTCCTTGGGGGAGCGGGCTTAAGCCAGCAGTCAGGTATCCTTAGCTCTGCTATGGAGGTGGTAGAAGCTCCCACCACCGCTACTGCGCTTAATAGCAGTGAGCCCAACTCAGGGCTTCTGGCTGAGTGGCACAACCCCTGTGGGAGTGCACTGACCACCAGGGGGCAGCTCCTGCATTGAGTGCCTGCCCCCTGGTGATTAGTGTGTGTCATAGTGACTGGTTGTTCTACCGTTTGGTTGATTTGCATATTAGCCTTTTATTATATAGGCCATATATATATGTATATATATATATATGTGTGTGTGTGTGTGTGTGTGTGTATACACACACACACATATATATGTATACACATACTGCATATACATATACATATAATATATATACTTTAATTCTTTATTGTTGAAAATATTACATATGTCTCCTTTTCCACCTATTGACCTCTCTCAGCCTGCTCCCACCCCTCAGCACAGGCCCTCATCCCCCTACTGTTTGTGTTCATTGGTTATTATGTGCATGCATATAAGGTCTTTGGTTGATCTCTTACCCCCACCCCCTACCCCTGCCCACCCTCCCTGCCATCCCTCTGAGGTTTGACGATTTATTCAATGCTTCTATGTCTCTGGATCTATTTTTGTTCAAGTTTACGTTGTTCATTATATTCCACAAATGAGTGAGACGATGTGATATTTATCTTTCTCCAACTGGCTTATTTCACTTAGCATATGCTCTCGAGGTCCATCCATGCAGTTGCAAATGGTAAGAGTTCTTTCTTTTTTAAAGCAGTGTAGTATTCCATTGTGTAGATATACCATTTTTTAATCCACTCATCTGATGGGCACTTAGGCTGTTTCCAAATCTTAGCTATTGTAAATTGTGCTGCTATAAACATAGGGGTGCATATATTATTTTTGATTGGTTTTTCTAGTTTCTTGGGATACATTCCTAGAAGTGGGATCACTGGGTCAAATGGGAGTTCCATTTTGAGTTTTTTGAGGAAACTCCATCCTGTCTTTCACAGTGGCTGCACCAGTCTGCATTCCCACCAGAAATGCACGAGGGTTCCTTTTTCTCCGCATCCACGCCAGTACTTGTCACTTATTGATTTGTTGGTGATAGCCATTCTGACAGGTGTGAGATGGTACCTCATTATCGTTTTGACTTGCATCTCTCAGATGATTAATGACTTTGAGCATTTTTTATATGCCTTTTTGCCTTCTGTATGTCCACTTTTGAAAAGTGTCTATTTAAAGCCAGTTGGAGAAAGATAAATATCACACGATCTCACTCATTTGTGGAATATAATGAACAACATAAACTGATAGACAAAAATAGATCCAGAGGCACAGAAGCATTGAACAGACTGCTCAGAGGGAAGGCAAGGGAGAGCGAGAGAGGGGGGTAGAAATTAACCAAAGAACTTGTATGCATGCATAACCAATGGACACGGACACCAGGGGGGTGAGGGCATGTGCTGGGGGTGGGAGTGGCTGGGGAGAGGTCAATGAGGGAAAAAAGAGACATATGTAATACTTTCAACAATAAAGAATTTAAATAAAAAGAATTTAAAAAGTGCCTATTTAGGTCCTTTGTCCATTTTTTGATTGGATTGTTTATCTTCCTGTTGTTAAGTTGTATGTGTTCCCTATAAATTTTGGAGATTAAGAACTTATTGGATATAACATTGGCAAATGTATTCTCCTATGCAATGGGTTCCCTTTTCATTTTGTTGATAGTTTCTTTTGCTGAGCAGAAGCTTCTTATTTTTATGTAGTCCCATTTGTTTATTTTCTCCTTAGTTTCCTTTGCATTGGGAGATGTATCAATTAAATATATTGCTACGAGATATGTTTGATATTTTGCTGCCTATGGATTCTTTTAAGATTTTAATCATTTCCCATCTTACATTTAATTTTTTTAAATTTAATTTTTTATTTTATTTTTATTTTTTTATTATTAGTTAAGGTATTACAAATGTGTCCTCATCCCCCCCATTAACCCCCAACCTCCCCCCCCCCCCGCCACCCCGCACACTCATGCTCCCATCCCCCTATTGTCCATGTCCATTGATTTGGCTTATATACATGTATACAAGTCCTTCGGTTGATCTCTTCCCCTTACCCCCGCCCTCCCCTACTTTCCTTCTGGGGATTGATAGCCTGATCGCTGTTTCTCAGTCTTTGGGTCTGTCCCTTTTCATCAGTGTATGTTGTTCTCTAAAATCCACAAATGAGTGAGATCATGTGGTATTTATCTTTCTCTGACTGGCTTATTTCACTTAGCATAATGCTCTCCAGTTCCATCCATGCTGTTGCAAAAGGCAAGAGTTCCTTTTTTTTTTTTTACCGCAGCATAGTATTCCACTGTGTATATGTACCACAGTTTTCTAATCCATTCATCTGCTGATGGGCACTTAGGCTGTTTCCAAATCTTAGCTATGGTGAATTGTGCTGCTTTGAACATAGGGGTGCATATATCCTTTCTGATTGGCGTTTCTGGTTTCTTGGGATATATTCCTAGTAGTGGGATCACTGGGTCTACATTTAATTCTTTTATCCATTTTTAGTTTATTTTTGTGTATGGTGTAAGTTGGTGGTCTAGTTTCGTTTTTTTGCATGCATCAGTCCAATTTTCCTAACACCATTTCTTGAAGAGACTGTCTTGACTTCTTTGTATGCTCTTGCCTCCTTTGTCAAATATTAGTTGGGCATAATGGCTTGGGTCAATTTCTGGGTTCTCTGTTCAGTTCCATTGGTCTATATGTCTGTTCTTGTGCCAGTTCCAGGCAGTTTTGAGAATAGTGGCTTTTTAATATAGCTTGATATCTGGTATTGTGATCCTTCCAACTTTGTTGTTCTCAGGATTGCTGTGGCTATTCAGGGTCTTTTTTTATTCCAAATGAATTTTTGGAGAGTTT
The DNA here is from genome assembly GCF_014108235.1 of Myotis myotis. Lineage (NCBI taxonomy): Eukaryota > Metazoa > Chordata > Mammalia > Chiroptera > Vespertilionidae > Myotis > Myotis myotis. The sequence goes on from NW_023416324.1 coordinate 54,338,132, forward strand.
GTTCTAGGTCTATGAAATACGCCATTGGTATTTTAATTGGGATTGCGTTGAATCTATAAATTGCTTTGGGTAGTATGGATATTTTAATCATGTTGATTCTACCATTCCATGAACATGGTATATTCTTCCACTTGTTTATATCTTCCTCTATTGTCTTTTCAACGTCCTATAGTTTTCAGAATACAGGTCTTTGACCTCCTTAGTTAAGTTTATTCATAGGTACCTTAATTTTTTTGTTGTTGTAATGGTAAATGGGATTTTGTTTTTAGTTTCTCTTTCTGTGAGTTCATTATTGGTGTATAAAAATTCCATAGATTTCTGGGTGTTAATTTTGTATCCTGCTATGATGCCAAATTCATTTACTAAATCTAGTAGTTTTTTGATGGATTCTTTAGGGTTTTCTATGTACAATATCATGTCATCTGCGAATAATGCCAGTTTTACTTCTTCTTTTCCAATTTGGATACCTTTTATTTCTTCTTCTTGTCTGATTGCTATGACTAGCACTTCCAAAACTATGTTGGACAGGAGTGGTGAAAGTGGGCATCCCTATCTTGTTCCTGTTCTTAGGGGAAATGGTTTTAGTATTTGCCCATTAAATATGATGTTGGTTATAGGTTTCTTATATAAGGCTTTTATTATATTGAGGTATGATCCCTCTATTCCCACTTTGCTGATAGTTCTTATAAAAAAAAAGGGTGTTGGATTTTGTCAAATTCTTTTTCTGCATCAATTGATATGCTCTAAACCTTTATGTTTTATGCTTAAATTATTTTGAGATTTTGAAAAGAAAAATTTGTATCCTGATTGTAAAAAATGTGATTGTAGTTTGAGAGAAATGTAAATATTATTGAAAATATGCCCTAACTGGTTTGGCTCAGTGGATAAAGCGTCGGCCTGAGGACTGAAGGGTCCCAGGTTCGATTCCAGTCAAGGGCATGTACCTTGGTTGCGGGCACATCCCCAGTAGGAGGTGTACAGGAGGCAGCTGATTGATGTTTCTCTCTCAGCGATGTTTCTAACTCTCTATCCCTCTCCCTTCCTCTGTAAAAAAAATCAATAAAATATATTAAAAAAAGAGAAATTATTCTATTGGCAGAAAAAGTTTGTTAAAATTTTAATTTATTGTGTTTTTAAGTAACCAAGCAATCCTAATAAAATAGGTTTTTTATGTAATTAGAATGTAATATTAACATACATTTACTTAGAAACTAAGATGGCGGCATAGGTAAACACCTGAAATTGCTGCCTCCCACAACTTCAAAAATACAACGAAAAGACAAAACGGACATCATCCAGAACTACAGGAAGGCTGGCTGAGTGGAAATTCTACAACTAGAAGAAAAGAGAAAGGCACAATGAGACCCAGAGGAGCTGCGGAAGTAAAGTGCAAAGGTACGAAGGCTCAAACGCATGCGGAAAAGGGCTGGTACCTGAGGACACGCCTGTCTTTTTGAATCAGGAGGGAGTCACAAGCTCCTGACTGCTCTGAACAATGGTTCCGGGAGTCTCTGGGGACCCAGGACTCATACGGGGAGAAACTGGACTGTCTGGCAGCAGGCAGAACTCTGAACTTGAGGGCGGCTTTCCCTCAGAGGTGCTTGCTACAATTATCGGGACACTGAGATACGCGGCCCCTTAGGGCAGGGCTGAGGACCAGCCATAGCTTCTTGCTCCACCCTTTGATTCCCTGAGACCCCGCCCCACCCAGGCTGCAGCAGAGGCTTTTGCATATGAATGCCCTGGCCCTTTGCAACCTGAAAATTACCTAACAAATTGCTGCTGGGCCAGACAGACCCAGAACTTCCAAGAGAAGGCACAAGGCCCCACAGCAGCTTGCATTGCTTCACAGCTGGGCCTCATCAGGGCACCTCCAAACTCCAAAAAAGGAAGGGGAATCTGCAGTTCTCTTCATAGCTCCTGCTGTGTAACCTCAGGCAGAGGCTAAATTAGCACCTCCTTAGATCCAAGAGCCAGTGTACCCAGTGGTCAGAGGGGGACCATCCAGATTACAACTCCTCAGATCCATAAGGGACACACTCAGGGGGCAGACTCAGTGAGCACCAAAGCCCCACTGAAGCAAGTCTTGCCCCAGAAGGGTGTCTTCAGCACAGAAGTTCTCCCACTGCAGACACAGCTGATTCTCACTGCCAATTGTCCTGGAGGTCAATTCCTCCCAGTGATCCTACAACAATCAAGGCATAACTACAACAAGACTGTGCACAAAGCCCACAAGAGGGTGCACCAAGAGTGTCCACCTCAGGTAACTGGGGAGGCTGAGCCACTGGGCCCTACAGGACACCTAGCACACAAAACCACTCTACCAACACGGAAGCATAAAAAATGTGGAGACAAAGAAACAGGTCACAAATGACAGAAATGGAGGAAAGCAAACGACTGGATATAGAGTTCAAGGCCACGTTTATAAGGTTTTTCAAGAATTTTATGGAAACCGCCGATAAATTTAGTGAGACCCTGGAGGATATGAAAAAAGACCAACTAGAAATTAAGCATACACTGACTGAAATAAAGAATAATATACAGAGATCCAACAGCAGACAAGAGGATCCCAAGAATACAGTCAAAGATTTGAAATACGAAGAAACAAAAAAATACCCAACCGAAAAAGAAAAAAGAAAAAAGAAAAAAGATTCCAAAAATATGAAGATAGTGTAAGGAGCCTCTGGGACAACTTCAAGCATACCAACATCAGAATTATAGGGGTACCAGAAGAAGAGAGAGGGCAAGATATTGAAAACCTATTTGAAGAAATAATGACAGAAAACTTCCCCTACCTGGTCAAAGAAATAGACTTAAAGTCCAGGAAGCGCAGAGAACCCCAAACAAAAGGAATCCAAAGAGGACCACACCAAGGCACATCATAATTAAAATGCCAAGAGCAAAAGACAAAGAGAGAATCTTAAAAGCAGCAAGAGAAAGACAGTTAGTTACCTACAAGGGAGTACCCATACTACTGTCAACTGATTTCTCAACAGAAACCATGCAGGCCAGAAGAGAGTGGCAAGAAATATTCAAAGTGATGAATAGCAAGAACCTACAACCAAGATTACTTTATCCAGCAAAGCTATCATTCAGAATAGAAGGTCAGAGAAAGAGCTTCACAGATAAGAAAAAGCTAAAGGAGTTCATCACCACCAAACCAGCATTATATGAAATGCTGAAAGGTAGTCTTTAAGAAGAGGAAGAAGAAAAAGGAACTCTTATCATTTGCCACAGCATGGATGGAACTGGAGAGCGGGTACCGGGGTCCTGCCCCAGCAGGTCCAGGGGTTCCCAAAGGCGTAGACGGAGTCGGCGAAGAAGGAATGACATGGAGGCAGCGTTCAGTTGATCAGCAGCCTAGCCAGGATCTCCAACCAGGATCTCCAGCCAAGTTCTGGTCTGGATCTCCAGAGAGGTTCTGCTTCGGCTCTCCAGCCAGGTTCTTTCACCAGGTTCTAGTCAGGTTCTCTTGCCAATTTCTGTAGTCAGGTTCAGTCCAGGATCTTTTGCCATGTTCTCTCCAGCGAAGTTCTTCTGTCTGTAGGTTCTGTGTAGGTTCTGTCTTCTTAGTTCTGTTTTCTAAGCTCTGTATTCTAAGTTCTGTGTTCTAAGTTCTTTCTTCTTACATATGTATTTATACCAGTTGATTCAATCCTATCAATCTCTATTACAAAGGTTAGGGCGTTTCTTATCTCCATTCCAGGGAGTAAAGATTATGTAGCTTAAGCATGATTGTTCCTAGTTAAAGTGATTAATTACCTGCCTGGCACTTAGTTAAGAGGTTTTATTCCCTCCCTAACTTCAGGGGAAAATCCCTACCTGGGGAAACAACCTTTCTCAGAGACCTTGGTTAAAACACATAGTGCCAAGAAGGTGAGCAAACATATTAAAAACAGTATGCCATATATGCCAGGTCCCTTGAAACAGCAAGCATGGACCGGCTCCCGGCAGGCGGGGTGTGGGCATGATCGGGGGGCGGGTAGGGGGTAACGTGGTGATAAGGACACATATGTAATATCTTAATCAATAAAAAATATATTTAAAAAAAGGAAAAAAACCCATTTTGTTATTAAGATCCAACTTTTTTGAAGTTTGCCTGTGTGTGTAGTATAAAATGTATTGTGAGTGCCTTAATATGTGAGCAATAATCATATATTTTGCTATGCATGTATGATTTTACGGCAATTATAATTAATGTTATTTTATTTCAATTTTTCAGTTTTTCAGTCTTTGAAAATACGCCATGTGTGAATCATCCTATAAAGTTCTTAAGAAAAATTGAAAAAAACAAAACAACAACAACAACAACAAAACATACATTTACTTAGTAAGTACTAAAATAAACTATAAATTATATTTATATTTAGAAGACAAAATTATGAAATAAAGGACTGATATTGGAGAAAATTTGAATTTTGTCTAATTGTAACTTATAAGCATATACTCAATGATTGATTTTTCAATGACTACAATCTATAGATTAAAAATTAACTTCATTTTTGCCTCACAATTTTTTTTCTTAAAATTGATCAACAGTTGAGCCCAAACCCAAAGAACAATATTTTGCTTACCTGTATTTCTCTGATTGAAATGACAGAAAGCACTCTGGAACATAGCACTAAACACGTTTTCGCATCTTCCTGGATGTCTACCAATTCATGATCAACCATTATTCTCACTCTTGAAGGGTAGAGCAGTATTGTTAACACAATGTTGATAGGGTTTTTTTCTCTTTCTAAGATTCCATATTGCAGGAGTATTTTTAAGATGCTAGATTGTCTTGTCTGAGCTACATAAAGTAGAGGTGTGATGCCACTTAGTGGACTTGGACAGTATACTGGTGTGAAAGTTCTGTGAATCAAACAAACGAACCTCACTGAATATAGAACTAAGAGATATGGTAAACACTTTGTCTTAACAATAAAAGGAAAATAATAGTACTTGCTTATATATTAAATGTCTTAAATGTTCATGTAACTTTATATAGAATATGTCTTAGTTTTCTGCTCTATTAATCTAGAACATACTCAAGGTTAAAGAAATAAGAAAACTTCTGCTACATACTTAAACCCTTTTTACACTTGTAAGAACAAACAAAAGATTTGCAATGTGTAGGAAGTTTTACTTTTAGTAACAGTAATTCTGTTTCTCATTTGAGAAATCCATTGTGATTATAACAAGTATTATAAAACTGATGCAGCTCTGAAAAATCTAAAATGGAAAAGGGAGAAAGACTTTTTCACCTTATTAATATCACAGAATTATATGACCATTTTGATATCTTCTTGTTTGTTTTTATTGTTCTCGATTATATGTCAGTGTTGGTGTGCTCAAATTGAGTTTAAATATTGGGTGAAGAGAAGTAAGTGCAACTACTTTAACTTTTTTTAATTCAGTTTTTCACTTTAATAACATTCGAATTGGTATTTGTAAGTTTAAGAAATGTAAGTGCCATGTCAGATCCTTCAAGGGCAGAATTTTATTTTCTTTCTTTAGTAAAGTTATGAAAATCCTCTGCAATCTTGTTTTCCTGATGGGCTTCATGATGACTAGACTTGAAAATTCCTCTTCCCTATGACTGAAATGAAAATGACTGTTTCTACATTTAGAGTCTTGCAGTTGTTTCATTTAAAGATATTTATGTTTGCTGTTGAATTGGTCTCCATATATAGGTAGGACATAGTAGAACCAACCACAGGGTATTTTATGTTATCAGGCCTTAATTTGGCCAAGTAAACATGACTTTTAGGGTTAAAGAAAGGGAAATTTTATTCATGCTTCTTGTCTCTGGTTTCTCTTGATTGGTCTAATAAAATGCTAATATATTTTGCAGAACAGTATACAAACTATAAATTCTGGTTTTGGACAATTATGCAGAACAAGGAAAGCATTATTCAAAAGGAGGAATTTTAAGATTGCATATACTTAATTAAGATGGGAGGTAACATGGCATAATGCCATAAAAATGGAGATTAAGGGTTCTAGGTTCTAGGTTTTGGTTCTCCTAACTAGCTAGTACGATGTTGAGTAAGTCAACCTCTTTGGGTCTCAGTTTCCTTTTGCATTTATGTATTAGCTTGTTCATTCATTCATTTATTCATTTATTTAATACTTGCTTATCTAGAGCATATTGAGTAATAGGTATGCAGAGATGAAAGATATAGTTTTGGTATTAAAATGTTTATTACAGTCTAGTAAGGGAAACAGACAAGTAATTCAATAAATATAAGGCAGGGTTATAATTACTATGATAGAAGCATGGTTGGGGCACTCTAAAAGCACTGAGGAAGGACACTTACTCTACTGGAGCAGTCATTGCTCTAGTTTATTCTGGAGCTAATACCGGAAGTATTAGTAGGCATTTGCCAACAAAAAGATTGGAAAGAATGTTTCATAAACCAACATTGGAGAATTGTTGTACCTGAATTACCTATATAAAAATTAATATTTTGTATTAGGTAAGTTCTCTGGTTGAAGTGTATTTGGGGGTCCTAGAGACCTCCTCTGTGATGACTCTGTCAGGACCTCCAAAAAGTAAAGTTTGAAAATCACTAAACCAACTACTTTATCTCCAAAACTTCATTGAGCCCTAAAATGACAAGATTTCATGATTTAAACAAAACAATAATATGACAGTGCAGTGTAGAGCAGCAGTTTAGAAATTAAGAAGTGTGTAGCCCGCTAGCGTGGCTCAGTGGTTGAACATTGACCTATGAACCAGGGGGTCACAGTGCGATTTCTGGTCAGGGCACATTCTGGGGTTGCAGGCTCGATCTCCAGTTGAGGGGGGGGGGGTTGCGCAGGAGGCAGCTGATCAATGATTCTCTCTCATTATTGATGTTTCTATTTCTCTATCCCTCTCACTTCCTCTCTGAAATCAATAAATTTTTTTTTAAAAGAAGAGTGTTTTTGTCATAACTCTCTTCATGGTATATCTATATCCTTCTAAGTTCTGTATATACAAATATATGTACTCTCTCTTGGAATTGTCTCCAGGTCAATATTGTACTAGACATTTCATCTTTTTACAAGTACTCCCAACACACATCCAAAATTGAACTCCTAAACTACTTCTCCTTTTGCATTCTTATCCTGCTTATTGGTATTCACTTTGCCCAAACAGCACTGCATCCAACTGTCTCACATTTCTTTGATTTATATGTTATTTTCCTCCCTTTTAAATTCTATCTTGCTCATTCTATAAGGCTCTGTCTAATAAACACTTTTGTGAAGTCTTTTTTGATTACCTGATCTTCCTCTTATCCACATGGAACTTTGTGCATACTTCCATTAAGCCCTTATCATTTTGGACATTTTTAATCTTTAATTTTCTCTTCAAAAACAAATGAGTGAGCAAGATGAACTATACAAATTTAAGCTACACAACAGCAATAATTTTTGTCTGTTTTAGTCCACTGCTATATCCCTTAATGCCTAGAACAATCCTTGCCCATAGTAGACACATAAATTTTTTGATTATTTTTCACTATTATCATATATATATTTATATGTTCCTTAAATCTATTCTGTAGCTTTCAGACCTAATAAGATTTTTAGTTAAGTGCAATAATTTAAAATTTTCAAAAAAAATCTAATTTATTCATCTTGCTAACCTTAAGAAGATATTTGACCTAAGAGTCCTATAAATTAGATATTTTGCACCAAAAATGTTGAAAACCTAACTAAAACTCAAGTAAGTTTAAAATGAGATTTAAAAGTCTAATCTGTACCCAAATGACATATGATTAATTCCCATGTTTAAAGAGCATGTTACTATTAACCAAAATCTGCTTAATCTGTACTGACAGTTAATTATAATAGTACTTATATGGATGGGATGAAGCAAGCAAAGCAGGAATCATTTTTTAAATATGAGGTTAATGAACTGAACTCTCCGTATCTGAAAACCTGTCACACACGCTTATGAAATGGGGCATAATATTTCCATGTAGACATGCAGAGAATGATTTTGTTTTGAAGCTATATTAATTATTTCTAATATATTTTCTTTTACTATTTCTCCTTTGGTTTTGAACTGGTAAATTTAATAGTTGTTTCTTTGTAATAAGTTTATCTTTGATATTTAAGACAGTTGACTATTCTCAATCCTCTTTCACTGGTTTCTATTTCTCTGCCCTCAACATTTAAGCAGATATGGCCTTTCCACTAATTTTCATTTGACTAATTATTCTCAGGCAATTTCATCTATGGCTATAACTTCAACTATTGTCTACTAATTCATTCAACAAATACTTATTGAATACATACTATATGCCAGCAGTGTTTTGGGTGCGTAGGATACACGAATCAACAAAACAAAGATGCCTCCTTTCTTGATTATATTGTAGTGAGGGGTAACAGACAATGCCAAATGAACATTGCAAATAAGCAAATTTTATAATGTTGGAAGGTTTGATGAGTGGGAAAAGAAAAAGTAGAGCAGGATAAGAAAAATGGACGTGCAGGAGGGTGCAGTGAGGGCATTTTCCAATTTTAAATGGGATGATAAGAGAGGGCATAGCAGAATGATGACATTTGGATAAAGAAGAAGGAGCTGAAGTTAGCCATTTGGATATTTGAGGACCCTAAGGCAGGAGAATGTACCTGGAGTGGTGAAAGAAGAGTGAGGGAGCCAGTGTGGCTGAAAGTGAATAGGGTGGGAATAGTAGGAAATGAGCACACAGGTCATGGGATGCTACATCAGATGGAGCCTTCTAGATCGCTGTAAGAACTTAATTTTTTATTCTAAATGGAATGGAGGAGCCATTGGAGATTTTGAGTAAAAAAAGCAACATGACCTATGTTTGTTGAAAATTTGTTATGGGATAGAAGGAGGGAAATCACTTAGCTTGGTACAAGGTGATAACAGTGGAGGTGGTCATATTCTGTATCTTGTTTGAAAGTAGAACCAACAGATATCCTGACAGATAAGATGTGGAATGTAAAGAAAAAGAGAGACATCAGCTAGTGCACTCCATATTAGAGGCTGCTGATCTCTGCTATAGTTACAAATATAATAGTCCTTAAAACAACCAAAAGTGCTATTTCAGGGTTTTATTACTGATGTTGCATACCAGAGCTATCAGTTCCTGTATTTGGGTGGTCATTAAAGAAAGAAATCCAGTTCTCCAATACCACAGTGATACACAATTAAGAAAATAGTTCAACTTCAGGTGGAATCTAAATTGGTTTAGTCTTTAACTGATCTTATCTGTGTTGTTTTTCATGGCATATATGCTTATATCATCATGCCTAGTACAGTGCATCACACACAGTAAGATGGTAAATGATTTTGAATGAACAAATGCACATCTAATCAAACCAATACCTAAAATTAAAGCGCAAACTGGAGTTAGTGCAAGTTAAGTAACTTGGGACTCTATGTTATGGACTCAGCAAAGAGGTCACATTGGAGATTTATTTTTACAAGATCCTCAGTAGTATTTATTAGCTAGGTTGACAGGTTCAGACTATGTGAAAGTTTGTTCTATAACAGACTAAAGCAGGTATTTGGCTTTCATTGTGCTCAATTCTGGTGAATTTGGAGTCAAATTTATCAATGCTTAACATACAAAGAGGGAATAAGTGTGTTTAATAAGTATTACTAAGTGAATTTGTGTGTATATTTTAAATTATTTTTTGAAAGTCAATTTATTTTAAAAAGTCCATTTATATACATACTATAAATATACATTCTCGGTATACAGTACCTTTGTCTACTTAAGAGAAATCTAAATTGTCTAACATTGCATTACCTTGAGCATTAACATGTAAGCTTTATAGAGCAGAACCACTAGTAATTTACTAGTATATATATATATAAATTTATTTATTTATATTTATTTATATATATATATATAAATTTATTGAAAAAGAAAAGGAAGGAATGAAAGAGTGAACAAATGAATGAGCATTCAAGATTTCTTATCCATATGTATATATAGCCACTATACATATACATTTTAGAAAAAAGTAGTAATATAATTTCCTAAATAGCAATTTTTTTCTTTTATGGTGAAAACATATGAGATTATTACCTCCATATCAGTGCCAGGTTACAACTTCTGTCTTGAACATAGTCTTTTGTCTTCTTGAGAAGCAATTCCACAAAGTCAGGATTACCTTTTCTGGCAAAAACCCAGTACAGAATTGTATTCACACATATTTCGGTAAATTCAAGATTAAAATTCAGTTCAAAACGGTATCCTGATTTTTCCACAAATGTGATGTAATCTGTGAGTAGTATGTCAAACCCGTCCAAGTCGACGTACCTCAGAATTTTTGCCAGTGTTCTGTAAATTCTAGGTTCATAGCAGTGATATCCCCATTGACCCAAAAACTGCAAGGATGGTCTTTTAACAATTTTGTCAACAAGATTGCAGAATATATTGCTTCTTGGACAAGAAGTCTTACGACATAATTTAGAAGATTTACTCATTGCTACTTAGGCAACGATGTAGTAATGAAATCACAGGAAGGCATACTGTAATCCTTCAGTTACATATTTTGAGAATGGGGTAGGCTTTACTCCACAAACAGGAAGTGCCCTTTAAACTATGGCCAGAAAAATTGTCATATGAATTATTACCATGACATTCTGGATGACATCACAATAGATGGAGATCTGTCATCAGCATAGGTCAGAAGTTTGGGATATTATATGTGACTGGTGACATTTGAGAGAGATATTGGACAGAAATGCCATGTGTGAGAGCTAAGATATGATATTCTTAGTGTTTTAAGAATTCAGTTCAAACTAGTATATATGTTTATCAAGTACAGTCTATATATTAGACAAAATATTACTAATCAGGTTGATTATTCTTTTAGGTCAGTGGTCGGCAAACTCATTAGTCAATGGAGCCAAATATCAACAGTACAACGATTGAAATTTCTTTTGAGAGCCAAATTTTTTAAACTTAAACTGTATAGGTAGGTACATTGTTATTAACTTAATTAGGGTACTCCTAAGGCTTAGGAAGAGCCACACTCAAGGGGCCAAAGAGCCGCATGTGGCCAACCATGGTTTCAGGTTATCATGTCAACAAAGAGATGATAGAGTGAGAATGGCCAAGTCTGTTGTTTTCATGTTCTGCATGCATACTGCCTGTTCTCACTCACTACTCATAGAATATTTCCCCTATTTTATAGTTGAAGAAATTGAGGCTTAGATAGGTAAAGTAATCTGCCAATAGGCATTATATTAATTCTCAAACAGAAAAGAGATCGTATAGTATGAAGCAAAATTTAAAATTTAATTTTAGAATTTAAAAAATTTTTTTGACATAAATTACAAATAAAATAAAATAAAAAACAGTTGGTCTCTGGGAGGGAGAACTCATGCAGAGATGAAGGCAAATGCCCCTGGGAACCCCTGCCACTCCCCTCAGGGTCCTCACTCCCCAGGGACCACTGTCCTAAGACAGGGTCACTAACAACCAGCCATCAGGCCTCCAGCCCCTTTAATGTCCAGTGTCCCAACCTATTTGATTTTGGTGCCAGCCCCCATTTCCCCACTTTAGCCCAAATGAATAGTGTTCAGGGGGAGGGGAGAGACGGGGTGGGAGTAGAGGCAGCCTGCAGGTCTTTAGCTGGATTCTCCTGGTTGTAGGTCTGGCTCAGGAGACCCCACGCACTCCTTGCTGAGCCGCACAATTTCCTGGGATAGGACTTCCATGTCCTTATGCAGATGCATATTCTTGGTGAGCTGCTCCTCCAACATGTTCTGTAGCTTCTTGTTCATCTCCCGAAGGTTCTTGTCACCTGGCTTCACTAGGTCTCTCAGGACACTGCCCAGCCCGCTGCGGTCTGTGTGGCCTGCTGCCACGGACACATCGAACCGGCTGTCCATGACATAGGTCTCAATGATGGCGCTCTTCCTGCAGAGGGCCTCTGCCATAGAGGCGCTGCTCACCTCCAGGTGCTTCACCTTCTCCTCTAGCATCCATTTCTCCTGCTGTGTTTCTGCCAGGCGCTGAAAGAGCTCAGCCACTTCCTCATCTGACAGTTCTGCTGGTCTCGGGGGCTGGGCCTGAGGGCTGCTGGATAAGGACCCGGCTGGAATGGTCGAGCTCTCCTCCTCACGCAAGATCTCTCGGTAACTGAAGGAGGAGACGCTACTGCTGTCCCCAATCTGGGTCCGGCTTGGTGAGTTCATTTCTGAGAGAACCAGCTCCTCGAGGCCGGAACGGTTCTTGCTGTTGGTGAGAATGTCCTGCAGCCGCTCCTGCAGCTTATCCGCCCGTTTCCTCTCCAGGTGCAGCTGCCGCTTGAGGTCCTTGAGCGCAGCACTGCCCTTCTTCTCCAGGATGCGCTGTCCATCCACGGTGTCCTTCACCTCCTGCTTCAGGTTGCTGATGGTCTTCCGGTGGGAGTCACGCTCTTCCTGGGCCTGCTGGAGCTGATCCAGAACACCCTGTAGTTTCTCTTCCTTGTTCTTCAGCTCCTTGGCGTGCTGCTCCTGACACTGCTTCAGGGCGTCCTCTTGTTCCTGCTGCTACTGCTGCAGGGATTCCTCAGCCTCCTTCAGGCGCCGTTCAAACCAGCCCTTGGCTCCATCCATAGAATGTACCTGAGCTTGAAGCTCTTCCACTGTCTGCTGGAGACTCTCCAGTTCCCGAGTGCGGGCCTTCTCCTCTCGGATCTGGGCACGGAGCTCCTCCTCCTGCCGTTTCTTGTCCTCATGCAGCTCACGGAGCTCGCGCTCATAACGGGCACGCACCCCCAGCACCTCCTTCTCATGCCGGAGTCGGACAGCTCCTAGCTCTTCCTTGTGCTGGGACTTCTCCTGCAGCGTTTCTATTGCTAGCTCATCCAGCATGCCCTTCCGCTTCTCAGCACTCTTCCGAGCATCCTGTAGTTCCTGGGTCAATTGTTCCTTCTCCTGACTGATTTCTTGAAGTTGTTCCAGCAGCCGACTATTGGCCTGTAATGACTCCTGAAGCTGGGAGTTGAGGTCATCTTTCTGTCCCATGAGGTGCTCATACTCAGTCTGCCGCAGCTGCAACTCAGATGTCAGCTGAGCAGTCTGTTCCCGGAGCATATTCAGCTCTTGGGTCTTTGCTGTTTGGATCTGATCTTGTAGGGCTCGCAGAGCTGCTGCATGTTGCAGCCGTTCCCCCTGTCGCTGATCCCTTAGCTCTGCCAGGCTCTGATTGGCAGCCTCGAGCTCCTGCTGCAGCTTCTGATTTCTAGCCAACTGAGCTTTGAGGTCAGCTTCCTTCCGCTGTTGTAATTCCTCAATCTTGTTCCGGCTATCACTGAATAGTGTCTCCTTCTCTGTCTGCAAGACGGCAAAAACTTTCTTGCTTCTTTTTCAGTTTCTCTGAGAGCTTAGCAAGTTCTCCCTGTAGCCTGGATGTTTCGGCTTGCTTTGAACTCTCCAAGCCTTGTAGTTGCTCCCAGAGCAATTTCTTTTCCTCCTCCATTTCCCACTTCAGCTCCACCTCTGCCAGTGGCATGGGGGACAAGACGGTGGGGGTTTGGTTCTCTGGCTGGTCCCCTTGGCCTTCAATGGCAGCTGTGGACTTCCCAGCCTCTTTCCCATAGCACTCCTGCAGAGCTGCCACATTCTTCTGCAAGGCTGTATTTTCCGCCTGCAGTTTCAGCAGCTCCCCATCCACAATGCTCCCGGCCTGGGCAGCCCCTGCCTTGGAAGCCTCATCCTTCAATTGCTGGTTCTCCAGCTCCAGATGTTCCATCTGGCTGCAGAGCTTGCTGAACTTGGCCATAAGTGTGCTGTTCTGCAAGCGGAAGTCCCGCTCTTGGCTGTGCAGCTTTGCTTGCAGCATTTCATTTTCACTTAGCAGCCCCTCCACTTCCTGAGCTTTCTTGCTCTTACTCAGTGCCTTCTGAGCTTTGTTGAACTCCTTATCCAGGTAGGCGACCTTCTGTCGAAGACTGGTGAGTTCAACACCATTCTTGCGTAGTTCATCTGAAAGCTGGTAGTTGTTTGTTCGGAGTTCCAGAAGCTGAGCCTGCATCCGTTGAAACTCCTCCTCGGACAGAGCTTGCGCCATGTTCCTCCCCCCCCCCCCCCCCCAAAAGCTCAATCAGAATTTAAAATTTTATAGAGTTTTTTTATATAAATTAGAATATATATCATTTGGGCATTAAAGGTACTTCAAGCTTTATATGGTATCCTTGCCCCAGTAAAATAAAGTGGAAATACGTTATAGTTTTATCTTTACTTAGTAGTTTATGCTTCAGCCTACCTTTCTGTTAAATTTAACACCTCAGGTGTATTTATGAGCAATTTTAAAGGTACTGAAATGTTGTCTTTTCCTTTTGCATATTTTTCTTTAAATCACATAAATGATGTCTATATAAGAAAAGGAAGTTACAACTTTGGGTTTACTATAATATACTTCCACTAATACTACATTTACTAGTAATTCTATAAACTCTAAGTTCTCTTTGTCTTGCATAGCAAAGGAAAATAACTATATCTATCTTTCTTAAAACCTAGTTTTGTTTTCCTATACTTTCTCTTTTTATTTTCTTCACCTCAAAAATATATTTTTAAGTTGAACTATTTTATTTATTTATTTTTTAATTTATATGCATATTTTATTTTTTTAAATATATTTTTTATTGATTAAGATATTACATATGTGTCCTTATCCCCACGTTACCCCCTACCACCCCCCCCCTCATGCCCTCACCCCCCCCCCCCCCGTTGTCCGTGTCCATTGGTTAGGCCTATATGCTTGCATATAAGTCCTTTGGTTGATCTTGCCCCCTTACCCCCACCCTCCCCTACCTTCCCTCCAAGGCCCGACAGTCCAATCAATGCCTCTCTGTCTCTGGATCAGTCCTTGTTCATCAGTTTATGTTGTTCATTATATTCCACAAATGAGTGAGATCATGTGGTATTTATCCGCTCTCCAGTTCCATCCATGCTGTGGCAAATGGTAAGAGTTCCTTTTTCTTCTTCCTCTTCTTAAAGAATACCTTTCAGCATTTCATATAATGCTGGTTTGGTGGTGATGAACTCCTTTAGCTTTTTCTTATCTGTGAAGCTCTTTCTCTGACCTTCTATTCTGAATGATAGCTTTGCTGGATAAAGTAATCTTGGTTGTAGGTTCTTGCTATTCATCACTTTGAATATTTCTTGACACTTTCTTCTGGCCTGCATAGTTTCTGTTGAGAAATCAGCTGACAGTCATATGGGTACTCCCTTGTATGTAACTGACTTTCT
This sequence comes from Myotis myotis, assembly GCF_014108235.1. Classification (NCBI taxonomy): domain Eukaryota; kingdom Metazoa; phylum Chordata; class Mammalia; order Chiroptera; family Vespertilionidae; genus Myotis; species Myotis myotis. Next base: position 54,353,334 of record NW_023416324.1, read on the forward strand.
TTCTCTTGCTGCTTTTAAGATTCTCTCTTTGTCTTTTGCTCTTGGCATTTTAATTATGATGTGCCTTGGTGTGGTCCTCTTTGGATTCCTTTTGTTTGGGGTTCTCTGCGCTTCCTGGACTTTAAGTCTATTTCTTTGACCAGGTAGGGGAAGTTTTCTGTCATTATTTCTTCAAATAGGTTTTCAATATCTTGCCCTCTCTCTTCTTCTGGTACCCCTATAATTCTGATGTTGGTACGCTTGAAGTTGTCCCAGAGGCTCCTTACACTATCTTCATATTTTTGGAATCTTTTTTCTTTTTTCTTTTTTCTTTTTTGGTTGGGTATTTTTTGTTTCTTCGTATTTCAAATCTTTGACTGGATTCTTGTGATCCTCTTGTCTGCTGTTGGATCTCTGTATATTATTCTTTATTTCAGTCAGTGTATGCTTAATTTCTAGTTGGTCTTTTTTCATATCCTCCAGGGTCTCACTAAATTTATCGGCGGTTTCCATAAAATTCTTGAAAAACCTTATAAACGTGGCCTTGAACTCTATATCCAGTCGTTTGCTTTCCTCCATTTCTGTCATTTGTGACCTGTTTCTTTGTCTCCACATTTTTTATGCTTCCGTGTTGGTAGAGTGGTTTTGTGTGCTAGGTGTCCTGTAGGGCCCAGTGGCTCAGCCTCCCCAGTTACCTGAGGTGGACACTCTTGGTGCACCCTCTTGTGGGCTTTGTGCACAGTCTTGTTGTAGTTATGCCTTGATTGTTGTAGGATCACTGGGAGGAATTGACCTCCAGGACAATTGGCAGTGAGAATCAGCTGTGTCTGCAGTGGGAGAACTTCTGTGCTGAAGACACCCTTCTGGGGCAAGACTTGCTTCAGTGGGGCTTTGGTGCTCACTGAGTCTGCCCCCTGAGTGTGTCCCTTATGGATCTGAGGAGTTGTAATCTGGATGGTCCCCCTCTGACCACTGGGTACACTGGCTCTTGGATCTAAGGAGGTGCTAATTTAGCCTCTGCCTGAGGTTACCCGGCAGGAGCTACAAAGAGAACTGCAGATTCCCCTTCCTTTTTTGGAGTTTGGAGGTGCCCTGATGAGGCCCAGCTGTGAAGCAATGCAAGCTGCTGTGGAGCCTTGGGCCTTCTCTTGGAAGTTCTGGGTCTGTCTGGCCCAGCAGCAATTTGTTAGGTAATTTTCAGGTTGCAAAGGGCCAGGGCATTCATATGCAAAAGCCTCTGCTGCAGCCTGGGTGGGGCGGGGTCTCAGGGAATCAAAGGGTGGAGCAAGCAGCTATGGCTGGTCCTCAGTCCTGCCCTAAGGGGCCGCACATCTGAGTGTCCTGATAATCGCTGCAAGCACCTCTGAGGGAAAGCCTCCCTCAAGTTCAGAGTTCTGCCTGCTGCCAGACAGTCCAGTTTCTCCCCATATGAGTCCTGGGTCCCCAGAGACTTCCCGGAACCAGAGTTCAGAGTAGTCAGGAGCTTGTGACTCCCTCCCGATTCAAAAAGACAGGTGTGTCCTCAGGTACCAGCCCCTTTCCGTGTGCGCGAGCCTCTGTACCTCTGCACTTTACTTCCGCAGCTCCTCTGGCTCTCAGTGTGCTTTTCTTTCCTTCTTTTTGTAGAATTTCCACCCAGCCAGCCTTCCTGTAGTTCTGGATGATGTCCGTTTTGTCTTTTCGTTGTATTTTTGAAGTTGTTGTGGGAGGCAGTAATTTCCCTGTGTTTACCTATTCCACCATCTTAGTTTCTCCCTAAGTTGAACTATTTTAATTGATTTTATAATACTATACATGAAGGTTGTAAAAAACTGAAACATTATAGAGCCAGTAAAAATGCCTCCCTCTGATAATCACATTAACAGTTTTATGTATAGCCTTTTAAATATTTTATGCTTATATGTAAAAAGATATGTCATTATATACTTTCTTCTTTTTATACAAATGGGATAATATTATACATAACTGGTTCTACGAGCTGTTTTTTCTTGACATAACAGCATATCATAGGTACCTTTATGTGTCCATCCTATAAAATAAAAGGCTAATATGCAAATTGTCCCTTTGACCAGGAGTTTGATCAGGTGGTGGGGCCAGCCAGCCAGCCGCCTGAGGCCTCTCCTCCTGACTGGCCCTGCCCCCGATTGGCACCAATTGGGGCAGGCTGGTCGGACCCCATCCATGCATGAATTCATGCACCGGGCCTCTAGTGTATAATAAACTCTTACACACTACTTACTGCATACTAGGCACTATTTAAGTATTTTATGTAGTGACTAGAGGCCCGGTGCATGGATTTGTGCACCATTGTGGTCCTTCAGCCTGGCCTGTAACCTCTCACAATCTGGGACCCCTTAGGGGACGTCGGAGGGCTGGTTTTGGCCCAATCCTGGCAGGCCCAATCCAGACAGGAGGGAGCCCGATCCTGTGTATTGAGCGTCTGCCCCCTGGTGGTCAGTGTTGCATTGATGCGCACTTGCAAAGCAAAGGAGGTCAGTGCGCATCATAGCAACTGGTTGACGGGTCGAACGGTCACTTAGGCTTTTATATGTAGACTCCTTTAATTCTTTTGTCACACATATGGAAGCTGATGATATGTCTAGTGAGTGGTAAGGCTAGGATTTGAACCCAGACAGGATGTTGCCAGAGGCTTCACCTCTACTCTTTCTGTTACTCCAGAACAGAGAGCTGCCTTGTCCCTGTTATGGCTAGTTTATAGAATAGAGATAAACAAGAGCTCTAAAATTAAACTATTTCAAAAACAGAAATAAACAGATGGTAGATTGATCCTGCTTTTCAAAAGAAGTATTATTATTAAAGCAATAACAATATATATCATTGCATATATAAATTTGAGTGATTTTTTCTTTATAATTTTCTTTATGATTTAAATGTCAGTGGGTGTATTTTTGAAATCAGAAAAAACAATCAAGTCATTTCCACTTTGAATATAATAACCAGAACATATTAAGTCAAACTGGTGCTGCTTTAGTTTTTTTTTTTAAATTTAAATTAGTCACTAATGGTAAACATCAAAGACATATTCAGTAGTCAATCTACTGATTAATGATAGCTAACATATATTGAGTTATTGTGTATTTAAATGTTATTAGATGTGCTTTATATGTATTTTCTTATTTAATCTCATAATTCTCTACTGTTATCTCCATTTTATGGTTGGGGAACCTGAGGTTTACATTCGTTAAAATACTTGCCAGAGTAGCAGTGATTTGGACCAAGGCTGAATTCACAGTCTATGTCCTTTGTCTCTGTGCTCCGCTGCCTTCAGACTTGGGTGTAGCTGTAACATCTGCTCCAGAGTGTAGCTTATACCTCTTATGTTCATGGAAGCCCTTAGTAAAATTATTAGAAGTCTAATGACACTAAAAACATGTTTAACATCCTATAAAAGTGTAATATGCAAATCAACCAAATGGCAGAATGACCAATCGGCAGGGGGCGAGGATGGCGAGCAGATGACACCAGGCCAGCCAAGGCACTTGCCAGTGGGGAGAAGGAGAGAACAGCAATGGAGGGGGCACTGCTGTCTCGTGATCAGCCTGCCTGGTCACCTCCCGCAGAGGGAGGCCAGACTGCAGCTTAGTCCCACTCCCCTCAGGGAGTGGGCCTAAGCCATCAGTAGGATATCCCCTGAAGACTCTTGGACTGTGAGGAGGGTGCAGGCTGGGCTGAGGGACCCCCTACCCCAGTGCACAAATTTTTGTGCACTGGGCCTCTAGTCTATAATAATAAAAGCATAATCTGCTAATTAGACCAGACATCCTTCTGGATGAAGCCGGGGCTGCTAGGGAAGCCTGGGTCCTGGGTGTCAGAGGGAAGCCAGTGCCGGCAGCCGGGGGGAAGGAAGGCCTGCTCTTGCATGAATTTCGTGCATCGGGCTTCTAGTTCTTCAATAATAAGTTAACCTTAGCTTAGCTTACTGTAGCTTTTTTACTTTAAAAACTTTTTAGACTTTCTTATTCTTTTATTTTTATTTTTTAAATATATTTTTATAGATTTCAGAGAGAAAGGGAGAGGGAGAGAGAGAGAGAGAGAAACATCCATGATGAGAGCGAATCATCGATCGACTGCCTCCAGCAAGCCCCCTACTGGGGATTGAGCCCACAACCCATGCATATGCCCTGACTGGGAATCAAACTGGTGACCTCTTGGTTCCTGGGTTGATGCTCAACCCCTGAGCCACAACAGGCTGTCCTGGTTGTTTTATACTAAAACATAGCTTAAAATATGAACACATTATACACCTATACAAAAATATTTTCTTTTTTTATAGCCTTATTCCATAAGCTTTTTTCTACTTTAACATTTTTTTTAACCTTTTAAATGTTTTTGTTAAAAACAAAGGGCATTTCATGAACATTAGCCTAAGCCTACACAGGGTCAGGATAATCAATATCCCTGTCTTCCACCTCCACATCCTGTCCCACTGGAGGGTCTTCAGGGATACTAACACCCATGGAGCTGTCCTCTCCTATGGTAACAATGCCTTTTTTCTGGAATACCTCCTGAAGGACCTGCCTGAAGCTCTTCTTGAGGAAGTGTCACTTTTTTTCCAGAAATATTTCTATGGTGGTCCGCTTGATTTGTTTCTATTTTCATTGTACGTTTGCTTGTACGCAGATAAGGCACCATGAATATGCCTCTCTATTAATGAAAACCTTTTGGTGTTGGAGTCACTGGTTTTAAAACTTTTCAGGAGCTTGTTGAAGTCTGCAAAAGCTAAAACCTTCTGCTAAAACCTTCACTGTGGATTTTCTTGGGGATTCTTCTCCCTGCAGTTTCCTTTTCTCTTGCCTCTTCTATGTATTCTTGTTCCAGCTCCAACAGGTCCTCCTTAGTCGGTTTCTCAGGAATCACCTCTAGGAGCTTCTCAATGTCATCTTCATCCACATCTAGGTTAAAGTGTTTGCCACCTAATCACAGCCTTGTTGATGTTTGAAACCTTTGCACCACAACATTGGGGCAGCTATGACATCACTAGGCAATAGAAATTTTTTACCTTTATTACAATATTATGGAACCATTGTTGTATATGTTGTCTGTCCTGGACCAAAACATCATTGTGCAGTGTGTAACTGTATTACACTTAAATTTTTTAAATAAACACACAGATGGTTTACATTAAGCATATTACAAATAAAGAAGAATAATGTGCACATATATGAAAATTTTAGCCCTTTGAAATCAAAAGTCTGATTGGGCTTACCACATATGGCCTTTATTATGCTGAGGTAATTTCTTTCTCTTCCTAGTTTGCTGACTTTTTTTTTTTATCATAAAAGTATGTTAAATTTTGCCAAATACTTTTTCTTTCTCTATTGATATGAATATGTGATTTTCTCCTTGTTCTGTTAATGCAGTGAATAACATAAATTGATTTTTGTATATTGAACTATCCTTGCACCCCAGGGATAAATCCTACTTGTTTATGGTGTATGATCCTTTTAATGTGCTATTGGATCCAGTTTGCTATTATTTAGTTGAGATTTTTTGCATCTATAGCCATCAAGGATATTGGCCTGCAGTTTTACTTTTTTGTCCTTGGCCTCATAAATGAAATTGGAAGTGTGCCCTCTGAGACACACCAGACAGAAACCAGTCCCTCATCAGCACCTTGAAAAGTCAGAATATTGGACACATGCTCCAACTTTTCCTTCCCCCAGGAGAAGCTGGGAGTTGGGCGTTTCCTCCTGATCATGCTGTGTCAGGGAAGGGGCTATGGAGAAGGGGTGCCATGAATTTTTACTATTGGCTTCAATGCAGCTGATTTCTTACTTACCTGTGGTGCAGAAGCCTCTGAACTGTTTTCTGGATTTCCCACAAATGGAATTGGTGTGGCCCTAGCAGGTTTGGCTCAGTGGTTTGAGCATCAGCCTATGGACTGAAGGGTCCCAGAGCACATGCCCAGGTTGCGGGCTCCCCAATGGGGGGCATGCAGGAGGCAGCAAATAAATGATTCTCTCTCATCATTGATGTTTCCATCTCTCTCTCCCTCGCCCTCTCCCTTCCTCTCTGAAATCAATAAAAATATATTAAACAAAAAGAGAAGGAATTGGTGTGGTATTGTTAACTCAGTGTCTCATTGCAGGAAGGAGAGTCTGGTGCTTTCTAGTCTACATCTTGCTGATGTCAGTCCTACATCTCTGTGTTCTATCAAGCATTTATCATAATAAATCAGCATTTTAAAAAATTCAAACATGAAATTATTGGGATCTAGCACTTAAGCAATGATCAAGTGACAACTGACATTTAAAAGAGAGAAAACGCTAAGGGACAAATTAATGATATATTTCTCTAGGTTTTCCTAACATTATTTTTGCATTCTTAGATTTTTAGGGATTAGTTTCCAGATTTTTTGTTAAGCAACTGTCATGTAGTTCCCTTTCAGAATGGACACTAAATAATATTATGAACAATTTTTTATTGAGGTATAACTTATATTCCTTAACAGTCACTCTTTTAAAATGCAATGGACAATGTCTTTGGAATTTATAAAAAGCACCACACTTTTAAATATGCGATTCTCTTCCATCCGCTAAAAGGAAAGGGTATGATACTTATTAATAATTTAATAAAGGCATTTCTATAACAAACTTAGATAACATTATTTAAGTTGCTCTTTTCTTTTTTTTCCAAGGAAACCAAATGACGAAAATATTGGCAGTTGCCAAGAATTAATTTGGGACTCAGAACATTTTTTATAGCTTTTATGCTCCTGTGTCAGGAACACAATTGATTTAAAGTGTTAAAATGTCTTTAAAAGTATTACCCCTTTATTTGAATTATTGTGTTGCCACTCTGTTCTATTTATGAATCTTCAGTTTGAGCATTACATCATTTTGAGAGGGATTTAGAATCCAGTGAGTCAAAGGAGGTGTGTGGTTTAAATTTTTAAATTCTTTAATTCATCATCATTTTCCTTTTGGTTTTAAGTTCATGATTATGCTTATATAGATATACAGTTCCCCCTTGCACAACTTAGGGATTGGGGAGCTGACACCAACCCTCCCCCATGCAATCAAAAATCCATGTGTAACTTTTAGCTAATAAGCTGCTGTTTACTGGAAACCTTACTGATAAGATAAACAGTAGGTAACAGACAATTAACACATAGTTTGTATGTTATATGTATTATATACTGTATTCTTACAATAAAGGAAGCTAGAGAAAAGAAAATATTAAGAAAAACATAAGGAGGAGAAAATATATTTACAATATTTATTGAAAAAAAAAATCCACATATAAGTGAACCCGTGCAGTTTAAACCCCTGTTGTTTAGAAGTTAACTGTTTTTCTTATTTAACTGATGATAGTCTGATCTATCCAAATCACAAACATGAGGTGAAAAAAAGGTATTTGAGTATTAAAGGAAGAAAAAGAGCTGTTTACAAAGCTGATGTACTTTAAAGTAATTGAAGGAGAGAACTTTTTACACATACTGTTAAGACTAGTAACTTAAACTTGATTATTTGCTGTTCTCAGGTAACTTTCATGATTAATTCCCAACTTGGGGAAATAAGTCACTCATGAAAGGGGTGGTAGTAGAGCCAGGCAAGTGCCACTGGAAGGTTCTGCTTATGCAGGTAGAGTTCTAAATAAGCCTCTGATTATTAGAGAGGCTGGGATTGTTTACCATGGAGGAAAACACAATTATCTTATACCTTGAGGCTGTTTTACACTGTATAATAATTGGCACTGATATTTAGAAATATAATTATACTAGAGACCCAGTGCACAAATTCATGCACCTTGAAAGGAACTATGGGCCACAAGGCTGCAGTAGGCACAGGGGCGGGTCTCGGTCCATCCTCTGTACCCCCGCCTGGCCCCTAATCAAAGATATGTGTCTTTAAAAAAAAATGGTACTATATTGTATGTACATAGTATAAGTGCCTGGCAAACTTTTTTAAAAAAATAATGTTTTTATTTATTTTAGAAAGAGAAAAAAAGAATATATATATATATATATATATATATATAGAGAGAGAGAGAGAGAGAGAGAGAGAAATATCAATCAGCTGATTTCTGCACATTCCTTACTGGGGATCATGCCCACAACCTGGGCATGTGCCTTGACTGAGAATCAAACCAGTAATATTTTGGTGAATGGGACACACTCAACCAACTGAGCCATCCTGGCCAAGGTGACAATAAACTTTTTTATTGTAATGCAAGTGCCTGACATTAAGCTTTTGATTGCTGAGGTGCCCATTTCAAAGACAATCATCTGGAGTAAACTTATTGCCAGTTTTATGACACAGCTACTAGCAAAACATGTACAAGTTTCCCTCTTTGAAAGCCCTGGTTGACCTAGATAACTGAGCACTTGAGTAACTCCAGTCAACTTTTTTTCCCTTACACCTTAATTCCTGCTCTTATGTTTTAAATTCACCAATGAAGAGTAAAACCTCAAAATCCCAGGGATCCCACCCTCAACCCAAAAAGGCAGAACCCCTGGTCAATCAGCACTTTTCTTGCTCTTTACCTATAACCTCATGCCATATACCCTCCAACACCTGTGAGAAGTAAGCCTTGTCTTTTCAACGTTCCCTGATGGTTGTTGCTGAAGTGCATCTTGTAATCAGAAGAACTACAAGGGCTGGTCCAGCCACAACATTAGCTCCCATTGGGGGGATGTTTATGGGGTTTCCCACAGCTAGGTCCAGGTGAGTGTCCCCAGGGATTCTTAGCCAATAGCATCACTATTAATAGACCGAGATCAACACAAAACAATGTAGTTTTGCAAATTATCTTAAAAAGAACCTGTGACAATTTTTCCACTTAACTAGATACAGGAGGCCTGATGCATGAAATTCATGCACTCGGGGAGGTCTCTCAGCCTGGCCTGTGCCCTCTCGCAGTCTGGGACACCTCGGGGGATGTCCGACTGATGGCTTAGGCCTGCTCCCTGCCATGAGCCTGGCTTCTGCCTGAGCGGCGCTCCCCCTGTGGGAGTACACTGACCACCAAGGAGCAGCTCCTGCATTGAGTGTCTGCCCTCTGGTGGTCAGTGCACGTCATAGTGACCGGTTGTTCAGCTGTTTGGTTGATTTGCATATTAGCCTTTTATTATATAGGATTTTTCTAGCATCTGAGTTGTGACTGCTGTGCTTAACATTTTTGTTGAGGATATACAATAATTTATTTAGTTTAATACTTAGGTGGCTTGCAGTTGTTGACTACTATAAACAATGTAGCAGTGAACTTAGTTAGCTGTTTATATCCTCTCTGATAATGTCTTTTTAAAAAAATATATTTTATTGATTTTTTACAGAGAAGAAGGGAGAGGGATAGAGAGCTAGAAACATCGATGAGAGAGAAACATCCATCAGCTGCCTCCTGCACGCCCCCCAGTGGGGATGCGCCCGCAACCAAGGTACATGCCCTTGACCGGAATTGAACCCGGGACCCTTGAGTCCGCAGGCCGACGCTCTATCCACTGAGCCAAGCCGGTTCGGCTGATAATGTCTTTAGGATCAATTCCTAGAAGTAGATTTGTTGTCCTAGAACAGATATAATTTTTAAGTAATCCCATTGCTCTTGTATGAATTCCCTATTGCTGCTGTATAAATTACAACAAACTTGGTTTAAAACAACAAGAATGTATTATATAGTTCTGGAGGTCAGAAACCCTAAATTCAAGGGGTCATCAAGGCAGCATTTCTATGGAGGTTTAGGGGTGAATTTGTTTCTTTGCCTTTTCTAGCTTCTACAAGCCACCTGTGTTTTTTGATTTGTGGCCCCTTCTCCATCTCCAAAGCCAGCATCTTCAAAGCTCTTTCTCCCTGACTTCTGCTTCTTCTGGCATTCTATCTCTTTTCTCCAACTCTAACTTTCCTGTCTCCGGTCTTTGCCTTATAAGGACCCTTGTGATTACATTGAGCCCACCTGGATAATCCAGGGTAATCTCCCCATTTTAAAACACTTAATTTAATCACATCTTCACAATCCTTTTTGATGCATAAGGTAACAAAGTCACAGGTTCTGGGGATTAAGACATGGTCACTTTGGAGGGCCATTATTCTGTCTACTGCATTCTTCAGAAAGGGTTTACCAGAGCATTCCTATTAGTAGTGTGCGAAGATTCCTGTCACACTAAGATTGAACCAGTTCTTGGCATTAAAACACACACACACATACACACACACACACAAACTTTAGCCCAGCCAGTGTGGCTTAGTGGTTGAGCATCGACCTATGAACCAAGAGGTCAGGGTTCGAATCCCGGTCAGGACACATTCCTGGGTTGTGGGCTCAGTCCCCAGTGTGGGGCATGCAGGAGGCAGCAGATTAATGATTCTCTTTCATTGATGTTTCCCTCTTCCTCTTTCTGGCTCTCTGAAATCAATAAAAAATATATATTAAAAAAAGAAGTCGAGTTGCACATTACTGCTCCCAGGTGCTTGGCGCTGGGCTGGCAGCAAACCCCAGACCTCATGGCCAAAATGGCCATCGTATTGTTTAAAAACAAAACAAAACAAAAACCTTTGTTTCAGCAATTAAATATTCCATATCAAATTTACTTTGGGGGGATTAATTTGAGTCACAGTATGATTCATTTTTCATATGCTTGTTGACAACTTCAATGTATTGTTTTGTGAATTGCCTATTCATACCCTTTTTTTTATTGGGGTATTTTTCTTTTTATATTTTTCATTTCTAAAAATGCCTATTTTTGTTATATATGTAAACTTTTATTCAAATTAATTTAATTTAAATAAATCTTTTGACATATAAAATTGGTAAAATGTTCTGAAGTTTAATCTGTCAGTGCTCTATTTAGCATTTGATTTTTTTAAGTTTAGAGAGTTTATCTTAATGTCTATCAAGATGATATGGCTATTAATCTGTATTGCCTCCTATATTTGATATTTTTTTCGTTTCACACATTTATTTTCATTGCTGTTGAAATAAATTTTCAGTTTTGCATGAAGTAGAGATGTGAATTTATATCCAACAAATTGAACTTTATCATTTCTGTTGATTATTCAGGAAGTTTTTCTGTATTTTAGTTGTAATTTCAGTTTGTTCCTGGGAGCATGTCCATGCAGCATCCACTTACTCTGCTGCCATTTTTAATTTCTCTGACTTTGATATTTCTTATCATCAAGTTACTACCTTTATTACATCTCACATATATGGACCTCATGAAAGAATATTTCTGCATTTTCTATTTTATGAGAATAATCTATTGTGTCTTTTTGGGTCAATACCGCACAATTTCTTAGTTCTTTTGGTATTTTTAATAATTGGCAGTTTAAGTTTTTCCTATTTTTATGGTTAATATTTCAAAATTATTTTTATATCATGGTTAAGTTCTCCCATATTTGATAGGCAATGTAATTGGCACATGAATTAATCAGGAGGGGAATAAACATCTTTTCAATATCTATCATATTTAGGTTACTCAATAAAATTTCATTATATTCTTCATTTAAGACTTTAATACATTTCCTAATACATTTATTTCTATGCATTTTATATGTTTTTATATTCTGAATGGCATCTTTGCATTATATTTTTTAATTGATTATTGCATGTATATAGAAAAACTCTTGAATTTTGCATACTTATTTTGCTAGTCATATATCTTACTAAACTCACTTATTAGTTTCAATCTTTTCCTTGTCACTTGCTTTTCTTTCATTTTTAGTTGGACAATAGTATTATCTGAAAATAAAAATAATCTTGACTTTTTGTGTACAATGGCATACATCATATTTTGGATTTCTGCCTTATTATTGTACTGGCTAAAAATTCAAGCCAGTGTTAAATAATTGTTGCTAATGGGATTTTATTTATTTATTTATTTATTTATTTATTTATTTTCCTTGCTACTGACTTTAAAGGAAGTGTCTGCAGTACACCAACTAGGACTATTTTATGCCCCAGCCATACTGGCCTCAGTTTCCTTTTTCTGTCGCAGGGTATTTTCATAGGCTATTTCCTTAACTTGTAATGATATCTGCCTCTTCTTTTCACCTAAATGGCACTAATTTTTAGAGATCTCAGTTTACACACATTTCTTCAGAGGGGTTCCCTTGACATCCATATGGACTGATCATAGCAGGGTTTCCTGCTGGAAGAAACTTAAAGAATTCCTCATTAGTGCTTTAGGTGGCCACTACCAGTTGGTTGAAAATGGCATCCTCTCCTCTTGCTCTGTTTTACTATTAAGTATGATCTTAGCTATTCCTAATTAATGACGTATTTTATTAGGAACATAGGCTAGAGTTGATCAAATGTTTTTTTTCTGTGCATCTGTTGATACCATCATATGTTTTTTCTTCTTTGGCTTATAGATATTACATTACTATATTTCTAAAATCTTCTACTGTCTTTTAATTCTTGAGATAAACCCTATTAGGTCAAGGTACATTATTCTTTTAATATTCTCCTATAGTTGAGTTGATAGAATTCTATTTTTACTGCTATGCTGATAGTTGAGATTGATTTGTTAAGATTGGGGGGGGCATAACAGTATTAGTCATAATTAGTTTATAAAGCTAGATTATGCTAGTTTTACAAAATTATATATGTGCCTTGAAAGTTTAAAGGAACTTTTATCCTATATAATAAAAGGCTAATATGCAAATAGACCGATCAGCGGAACAACTGGAACAATAGAACAACTGGTCGTTATGATGTGCACTGACCACCAGGGGGCGTGCGTGGAACATGGCAGCCATTGGCCACAGCAGGAGGTGGAGCAGGTGAGCAGGGGTGCCAGACCAAGGTGGGGTGCTGGTCGCTGTCTTCGGGGCAAGTTTCTGGTGGTTACTGAAAATTCTTTGCTCCCACACACTGTGGTCCCACCTGGTGCTTGGACCTGCTGCTGGTTCCGGCCCTGCTCACACCCACTGTCTGTACCCGGTGCTGGCCCCGATCGCTCGGTGCTGTCAGTGGGTGTGAGTGGCAGCTGCCAGCCCCAATTGCCCCTCAGGGCTTCTCTACCTCGCCTTGCTCCTGAGGGGAGATCGGGACTGGCAGCCACTTCTTGCACCTGCTTCTGGTGACCACCCTGCTCACACCCACTGCCAGTGCCCGGTGCCAGCCTGGATCGCTCAGTGCTCTCAGTGGGTGCGAATGGTGGCTGCCAGCCCTGATCGCCCCTGCGGGCTTCTCCACCTCCCCCTGCTCCTGAGGGGTGATTGGGGCAGCAGCTGCCACTTGCACCTGCTGATGGCACCACCCCCACTCGCACCAGCTGTTGGCACCTGCCCCAATCGCTTCGCTCCTTAAGCGGTGCAAGCAGGACTGGCACCATCAGTGCGTGGGAGCAGCTGTGGTGGGAGCGGGGCTGCCAGTAGAGAGGGGACTGGGGGCTGTGGCAGGAGAGTCCAGGCAGGGGCACAGAGGATGTGCCAAGACCTTCCCCTGTGCCTATCGCAGCTTTGTGTCCCACAGTTCCTTTCAAGGTGCACAAATTCATGCACTGGGCCCCCCGTACAAATTATAATCGAAAAACTTCAAAAACTTTCTCTGTCTATTGGATTACTTTTTCCTTGTGTCATATATCTAGGAAATTGTTGATTTATGTGAGATTTAAAAAATATGTTTACAGTAGAGGCCCAGTGCACGGATTCATGCACCAGTGGGGTCCCTTGGCCTAGCCTGTGGGGATTAGGCTGAAACTGGCTCTCCGACATCCCCCGAGGAGTCCTGGATAGTGAGAGGGCAGTTCTCAGGTGACATACCCTGGAATCAGGCTCCCTCCTCTCTGGTTCTGGGTGCATCACCCGAGAAGCACAGCTGCCAAGTCACCACAGCTTGGCAGCTCCTGCATTGAGTGTCTGCCCCCTGGTGGTCAGTGCATGTCATAGCTACCAGTTGGACGGTCGTTTAGGCCAGTGGTCAGCAAACTCATTAGTCAACAGAGCCAAATATCAACAGTACAACAATTGAAATTTCTTTTGAGAGCCAATTTTTAAAACTTAAACTATATAAGTAGGTACATTATTATTAACTTAATTAGGGTACTCCTAAGCTGGCCTTTGCTAAAAATGTCCTCAATCTGATTGAGGTACGTTTGCTGAGGTCGACTCCTTCCAGCTCTCCCATCCACACTCGTCTTGTATACTTGTTTCGTCTATCTCCTTTCCGAAAACCGACTTCTGCGCATGGACCACGAAGTTTCAATTGCACTGTACATGCGCGCCCGCAAGTGGTGTTTTGTGGAAGAGCCACACTCAAGGGGCCAAAGAGCCGCATGTGGCTCGCGAGCTGCGGCTTGCCAACCACTGGTTTAGGCTTTTTATATAGATAGGCTAATACATAGTGATCTCTGACAGTTTAGAAAAAAAATCTCCTTAGCATCTATTTTTCTTTCTCCTATTCTTAATCGTGTGTGTGTGTGTGTGTGTGTGTTTAATTTGTAGATTCAAGTTTCTGGAAAATTGTTTTTTATTATATTTTCTCCCAATAGTACTTCTTCCATGTATTTATTCACTTATGAACTAATTCAACACAGATGCTTCAAGATCACATTATGTGAAGAGCACTATATTGGACACTGGAGGCCCAGTAGTGGTGCCTTCTCTTTGGGGTTTATATTCTAGTGAGTGTGTCACAGTGAATACGTAATCCTAAGCGTGATATGTGCTAGGATGCTATGGGGGCATATATGAGGAGTTAACCCACATGGGTGTCAGGGAAAGCTCTTTGAAGAAATATTATTTAAACTGATATCTCTAAAGAGTTAGTGTTATTTATGTGAAAAAAGAGGCAGATACCATTCCAGGTTGAAGAAATGATAGGGGAAGAAATAGAATATTGGAGACCAGCTGTAATTATAAGAAATATAATCATGCTCTGTTAACCATGATTATTTTGTTCTGATTAAAGAAAGCACATACTAACCTGGCTGGGTCCTGGGAGCTCAGCTGGAAATGCAGCCCATCCTCCCCATCCTGGAGCTGCCTATTATCACGGAAAGATGAACAACCTTATTGCAGAAACCGGAGCCGCCAGCCCTTTGAAGACCCCCAGCCCTTTGTATAACCACAGGCTTTTGCAAATCTGCAGCCTGTAAACTGTCCATTTAGCATACCCTTTTGCCTACTTCCCATGTAATCTTTGTCATCCTTCTACCCAATATAAGCAGCTGGCTTGTGGTGAGGTTGAGAGCAGATTTTTGTGGATGACCTGCTGCTCTTCCATACTGCTGGCAGTATTGAAATAAACGCTCAAATATGATTCAATCCTGTCTCTGTTTAATCGGCTCAAGTAGTGACAGGCAGCACAGACCCATTTATTTTCTGGTTACAGAAACAGCCTATGAAAATGCCCTGATGCAGAAAAGAAAAGTGAAAGAGACCAAAATGGCAGAAGCATAACAAATTCTGCTGTTCTTTCTCACTAATAATTTGATTTCTGCTTTTACTGACATTACCCCTGTAAGGCATATTCTTGCACTCCATTATGCTCTGCTTGGGGCTCTGGCCCCTCCCACTGATTTTCTTATTGTTCTCATTATAGGTTTCATGATTAATGGCCTTCAGTTTTCAGTGAACTGCCTACACCCAGCCCCCACTTGCACCTGGTCCTACTGGTTACTCTGACTGACCTTTACAGGAGACATAAATATCCCACTCCCCCTACTCTGCACTGCTGATGCCATTTTGGCCCCAGCCCTTCTGCTAGCAGATGTAGTAATAAATGTATACATCTTTAGCCCTTTTGGCCTCATGTGTTCCTCCTTCGGTGACCCTAACAATTCCTTTTTCCTATTTTCCTTATTTAAATATCTTCTTGACTGCTAATTTTTCTTTCCTTTGTTATTACCTCTTTAGTTGAATTTACTAAAAATATTTAATAGTATACATTTTCTTTGTCACAGGCTGCAGTCATAATTTTTAATTTGGTGCATTCTTGATACTTCCTAATTGTCTCCATTTGTAATCTTGGTTTCCTTCTTTTTGGATTAAGAAATATTTAGCACATAACTTAAGTTTCTATATGTGCTATAAAGAATTTATGGTGAGCCCTAGCTGATTTGGCTCAGTGGATAGAGCTTCAGCCTGTGGATTGAAGGGTCCCAGGTTCGATTCCAGTCAAGGGCACATGCCTGGACTGTGGGCTTGATCCCCAGGAGGGGACGTGCAGGAGGCATCCAATCAGTGATTCTCTCTCATCATTGATGTTTCTATCTCTCTTTCCCTCTCCCTTTCTCTCTGCAATCAATAAAGATATATATTTTTTAAAATATATTTTATTGACTTTTTACAGAGAGGAAGGGGGAGGGAGAGAGAGTTAGAAATATCAATGAGAGAGAAACATCGATCAGCTGCCTCCTGTACATACCCCACTGGGGATGTGCCCGCAACCAAGGTACATGCCCTTAACCAGGGTCAAACCTGGGACCCTTCAGTCCACAGGCCGATGCTCTATCCACTGAGCCAAACTGGCCATGGCTAAAGATATATTTTTAAAAAAAATAATTTATGTGAGAAGATATTACTGGCATCACTGGGAATGATTTATGCTGGATCAACCTAAATAGGAGCGATCCTCTTTTAAAAAATATTTTGTTGAAGATAACGTTACTTATTTTCACAGACTTATACTTCTAGAATTCAGAAAGCTTTTGTATTGCCCCCCTTAGGTAATCACTAACTACATACTGTCATTGTTATTACTGAATTAATTTTTATCTCTTTGTTTCCATTACATTAATATGTACTAACATTATACCAAGAATTTCAATTATTGAATAACTATAAATTTTAGATTTTTAAAATAATTTTTATTTTATTTATTTATTTTTTCATGTATTTTTTTTAGAGAAAAGTATCATTATATAAAGGTAGATATTATATACATTAACTGTTTTCCCTATATTAGGTAATATTAAATTCAATTTCCAAATCAGATGAAAAGAGATGACTTTAGTGACTTAATTATAGCTCACAATGAAGCTAGCTTTAAGCCATGATTAAACACAACTCAAAGGGATGTGCCTGCCTGAGGCAACTGCCATTGCAAATTATGATTCTTTTTGTCCCCAAAGCAAGAAGGTCTGCTCTTTCCTAATGTTGGAGCTATTTAAATGAAGTTAATTTAAGAGGTCAGAATCCAATTTGTGACTTCTGAGATTCTTTCAGTTGCATTACAAATCATTTGAAGGTCGTAAACAACTGACTGAAAATATTGAAGAAAGATTAGAGTAAAACATTATTAATTTGAACTCTCTTATTTTTGAATATATGATCATCTGGGCGGAGGGAATGAAAACATTGGAAAAAATAATCCACAATGGTAATAAGATTTTACGGGGCAGAGAATAAATTATTCACTAGAACAAACTTTTCAATCACAGTCAGTCCCTGAGAACTAGTGTCAGTTACATGATGCCCAAACCATATTATGAATGACAATTCTTTCCTGTTTTCCAGACCAGGGAATAAAAGAAGTAAAGCTATTGAGTTTTGGTCATTTTGTTGGTCAGCATCACTGGTTAAATAGAGACCTGAAACCAAATATTGTATATTACCAAAACTCAACCAAATATAAACATTCTTTTGCTAAACTTAGTTTCAAACCAAAATATTATATTTTGTTTAAAAAATCTTCATGTTTACATGATCTTCTTTCCTCTATGTCTGTGTCTAAATTTTCATTGATTTATAAGGACTTCAGTCACTGGATTAGAGCTCCCTTCACTCCTCAATCCAGTAGGACCTCATTTTAATTTGATTCCATCTGAAAATAACTTATTTGCAAATAAGGTACCAGTATTTAGAACTTGAACATATATTTTTAGGGATGCAATTTGACCCATAATAGCCTTACTTTTTTTTTTTTTTTTTTACCTCCCCATTTAAGGATATTCCTCTCAATTTTGACCTCTTCTTTCTTCTTAGTGACTTTGTCCCAAGTATCATTTTCCTCTCATGTGTCTTCAAACTTATCTCTTTTCTGGCCATTTCTCAGTATATAAACATATTCAAGTCTGTTTCATTTTAAAAGCAACAAATTCTACCTATCTCAACTATTAAGAGACATATTGATTAGTTGCCTCCCATTTGCACCCCAACCTGGGCAGGGATTGAGCTTGCAACTGAGGTGTGTGCCCTTGACCAGGAATATCCCTAAACCCTTCAGTCAGAGGGTGGACACGCTAACCACTGAGCAAACCATCCAGAGCTCTGGCTCATTTTTAATTCCAACTTTTTATTTGTAGCTATGAAAAATACAGTGATGATTCACTTTATCAGTGAATAAATAGTATTAGAGACAGATAAGAAATTATTAAAGAATGTGAACATGCTGGCTTTATTAGCAGAAGAACTTCACAAATTGTCAAATGTTTACCATCTATATATATAAAAGCCTAAGCAACCATCCGACTGTTTGACTGTTCGACCAGTAGCTATGATGCGCACTGACCACCAGAGGGCAGACGCTCAACGCACATGCATGGAAACTTGGAACAGACTGATGAATCTCAGAGGGAAGGGGGTAGGGGAAGGGTAGTATGAAATTAACCAAAGATCTTATATGTGTACTAGAGGCCTGGTGCACAGATTCATTCATGCACTGGTGGGGTCCCTCAGCCTGGCCTGCAGGGATTGGGCTGAAACCAGCTCTCCGACATCCCCCAAGGGGTCCTGGATTGTGAGAGGATGCAGGCCAGGCTCAGGGACCCCACTGGTGCACACAGGACCTCTAGTATTATCTACACTAATAAAAGATAAAGATGCTAATTGACCATACCTTCACTACACCCACTATCCAGTCAGAGCGACTATATGCAAATTAACTGGCAGTTAATTTGCATATACCGGCTGGGAGTGAAGACTGAAGACAATGTAGAAGGAAGCCAAGCATTGCAGAAGGGAGCAAAGTAGAGGTGGCGGAGACAGGAACGGAGCCAAGGCGGCAGAGGCAGGAGGCGGGAGTGGAGCCAGGGCGTGGTGGGCGGCAGGGGTGCGGGAGGCGGCTGGATGCGGTAGGAAACGGGAGGTGGGAGGAGGAGGGTGGCAGCAGGAGGCGGGAGGCAGCAGGAGGCGGTGGGAGGTGGGAGGCGGCGGGAGGCAGCAGGAGGTGGGAGGAGACGGGAGGAGGTGGGAGGTGGCGGGAGGCGGGAGGCGGCAGGAGGTGGGAGAGAGCCGAGGCAGCAGACGCAGGAGCAAAGCTCTATTCTTGCAGGAATCTTCCTGCAACGGGCCTCTAGTGTTAATATAAAATGATTTAAATACAAAACCAGTGAATTTCAATGATAGTTGAATTCTTCATCAAATTCATGGAATCAAAGTAAAGTTTTGGGGAATTTATTATGCCAAAGCAGAAACAGCTAATATTTTAAGTGTTATAATATAATATTAAACTTTCTCACTTAAAATAAAATTGTTGGGTTTAACAATGATGATACAAAACAAATTTATTAAGAAACACAGCCTTGTGGTACAAACAATGTTCTTAGTAAATTAAGAAACCTATGGAATCTACACTAATAAAAGAGAAACATGCAAATTGGTGTCACTCCGCTACACCCACCAGCCAATCAGAGCGACTATGCAAATTAACCCAACAAAGATGGCGGTTAATTTCCATACACAGGCACGGAGTGAAGTCTGAAGGCTCTGGCTAGAGTGAAGACTGAAGACTGAAGACTGAAGAGGCTTGGCTTCTCCGCTGTGGCCGGACCAAAGGCCTGGGTCCCAGGTGCTGGAAGAAAACCAATGCCAGCAGCGAGGGGAAGGAAGGCCTATTGTGCAAATCTTCGTGCAATGGGCTTCTAGTAGAAATATAATAGGAATTGGATGTGGAACCCATGTGATGTGCGATTACATCCACATAAAGCTCTGATGTTCTACCAATCTAAATAGAAGCTTTGGTTGTCAAAATATAGACATAGGCACATAGACACAGGGCAATCTATAATAATAAAAGCATAATATGCTAATTAGATTGGATGTCCTTCCAGACATCCTTCCGTCCTTTCGGACAAAGCAGGGCTGTGAAGGAAGCCCGGGTCCAGGGTGCCAGAGAGAAGCCGGTGCCGGCAGCTGGGGGAAGGAAGGCCTACTCTTGCGTGAATTTCATGAATTGGGCTTCTAGTTAATTTATAAAACTGTTGTGATGATTCCTATATGTTGAATTACAAAACATATTCACACTTTCTCTCTTTATCCATCACCGTTCAGACTTTAGAAATGCTGAAGCCTTTGTAGAACTATTTTGTAAATCAACCTATGCTACCATCATAGTATGGGACTATTTTTGAAAGCAAGTCCTCCAAATTTTTGTTGCACCTATTCAAAATAGATTAGAGATCTTTAATGAATGTATTCAATGAATGGAGCACCCAAACCTCCAGTTTATGAAGCTTTTAGGAAATTGCAATTATTAAATTAAAAATTTCACCCTGGAAGATGTTGAACTTTATTCTCCTAAGCAAGAGAAGTACTGAATAAATTAAACAAGGGCAGGTTATTGTATGAGCTTTGATTTCCAAATTTTCTAATTCTACTTTTAAGATCTAAGGAGCTTTTAACTGAATAAATTTATATGATGTCTATAGAGAATAAAATTTAGAAGGCAGTTTTGCGGCATCTAAATTTGTTGAAAATTGAAAGAATCATAGGTGACTTATTTGACAATTATAGTAGAAGGTTACTCAGGATGGAGGCAAAAAGATAGTGTTTGTGGAAATGTCAGGGCTGAAATATTTATGCAAGTGTGCTGGCCATGAGATGTGCCTGGCAGCACTCCAACCTCAGCTGAGGATTCTGTCACCCAACCTTCCTTCCTCTCTTCTTCACTGGTGATAGACTTCCCTTGCACTCTGACAATTGTCCTGGCCTTCTGTAGCTCTCTTCCCATTTTCTCTCACTATTGCCTTAATAAAATACTTCCACATATTTGCATCCATTTTTCAGAGAACTGGGACTAACGCAACATTTCATTTTGAAAAATAGAATCGACAGTATTCTTCATTTAGTATAATTTGTTTTTTGCTCTGAGCTTATCAGGACTTTCGCATCCTTAAAAGAGTATTTTTTCAATTAATAATATTTTGACTCATAAAAAAAATCAACTGATAGTGTCAACACTCAAATTTCTAACCATAAAATTCAAATGTATTATCCAGGCCAGGGAACATTTGAGAGTGAAAGAAAGTGCTAAAATATTATATAAATTTTGAGCTATTTCTTGATGAACAGAGTTCTATCTAAAACCTTTTATTCAAAAGTTAAATTATTAATAAAAATATAGAAATAGCACATATTTGTGTACATAAAAACAAAATTGTATTGTAATCCTTTATGGAATCTTTAGCTTTATTGAGGTATAAATGACATGCAAAAATTCCCACATTTAATGTATACATTCTGATGAGTTTATACATATAGATACACTTGTGATACCGCCATCATAACCAACATACTAAATATATCTATCACCTCCCAAAATATCCTGGTGTTCTAGTGTTTGTTTGTTTGTATGTTTATTTTTTTTGGTAAAAACACTTTACATGAAGTCTGTCCTCTTAATATGTTTTAAAGTCCACAATACCATATTGTGAACTATCTAGGTACTATGTTGTATAGCATATTTTTAGAACTTTCTCATCTTGTATAACAGAAACTTTATATTCCTTGAAAAACAATTTCCCATTTTCTTCTCTTCCAACCCCCAGCAATCACCTTTCTATTCTCTGCTTCTATGAGCCTGACTACCTTAGATCCCTATATTAGTGGAATCATGTGGTATTTGTCCTTCTGTGACAGGCTTACTTAGCATAATGTCCTCTTAGTTCATCTATGTTGTAACAAATGGCAGGACTTCTTTTTTTAAGGTTTAATAATATTCTATTGTATGTCTAGACCTCATTTTCTTTATTCATTCATTGTTGATGGACATTTGAGTTGCTTCTTATTTTGGATACTGTGGGTAATATTGCAATGATCATGGGGATGCACAGATCTCTTTGAGATCTTGATTTCAAGTCTTTTGGATTATATACTTAGAAATGGTATTGTCTGATTAAAACCACAATGACATATTATCTCATACCTATTAGGATGGCTATTATAATATTTTTTAAGTGTTGGTGAAGATGTGGCTAAACTGGAACCCTTATACACTGTTGATGGGAATACAGATTGGTGCAACACTATGGAAAACAGTATGGAGGTTCCTAAAAAATATAACTACTCTATGGTGGTTTTTGAACATCAAAAAATAAGAGAGGAAAAATTATACTTGATACATATTGACATTCTGTAATAGCTTCTGAGACATATTTGTTTCTGATATTTTATCACTGATAAGTATTTTATGATAAATTTTTATTCAATACCTGCTTCCTAGAAATCTGAGAGTCTGTAGTTGTGGCTCAAGAGCCACTGCAGGGAGAGGTAGATGCCAACCAGGGAGTGTCTGGGACCTGCCCCCTCAGTTTTGAACTGAATCAGCCCACCTACTTCATATGCTGTACATGTCAGTTCTGTACAAACATTTTCTTTTGCAAAATATTTGAAAACTACTAGCCTAGTAATTGCTTATACTTTAAAGCAAAAAAGAAAAAAGTATCTAAAAGTATTCTACCATTTATATTTCAACTAGAGGTCTGGTGCATGAAATTCATGCACTGGGGGGTTGGTCCCTTAGCCCAGCCTGCGCCCTCTCGCAATCCAGGACCACTTGGGGGATGTCTGACTGCTGTTGGGCCTAAGCCGGCAGTTGGCCATCCCTCTTGCAGTCCAGGACACCTCAGGGGATGTAGCAGTGCACCAAGCGGCAGGCGGCCAGGGAAGATCCTAAATCAGGGCCGGGTGCTGTGCCACTCATGCTCATCCCAGTCCACTGTGCTTACTGCTGCCACTCAGTAGTGCTACCGCAGAGTTGGAAGAGGCACCTGCCTTGGCAGCTGCACTGGCCAGCTGTGAGCCCGGCTTCTGGCTGAGTGGCACGCCCCCTGTGGGAGTGCAATGACCACCAGGGGGCAGCTCCTGAATTGAGCGTCTGCCCACTGGTGGTCAGTGCATGTCATAGCTACCAGTAGAACGATCGTTTAGGCCAGTGGTCAGCAAACTCATTAGTCAACAGAGCCAAATATCAACAGTACAACAATTGAAATTTCTTTTGAGAGCCAAATTTTAAAACTTAAACTATATAGGTAGGTACATTATTATTAACTTAATTAGGGTGCTCCTAAGCTGGCCTTTCCTAAAAATGTCCTCAATCTGATTGAGGTACGTTCACTAAGGTCGACTCCTTCCAACTCTCCCATCCACACTCGTCTTGTATACTTGTTTCGTCTCTATCTCCTTTCTGAAAACCGACTTCTGCGCATGGACCACGAAGTTTCAATTGCACTGTACATGCGCACCCGCAAGTGGTATTTTGTGGAAGAGCCACACTCAAGGGGCCAAAGAGCCGCATGTGGCTCGCGAGCTGCGGCTTGCCAACCACTGGTTTAGGCTTTTTATATAGATAGGCTAATACATAGTGATCTCTGACAGTTTAGAAAAAAAATCTCCTTAGCATCTATTTTTCTTTCTCCTATTCTTAATCGTGTGTGTGTGTGTGTGTGTGTGTTTAATTTGTAGATTCAAGTTTCTGGAAAATTGTTTTTTTATTATATTTTCTCCCAATAGTACTTCTTCCATGTATTTATTCACTTATGAACTAATTCAACACAGATGCTTCAAGATCACATTATGTGAAGAGCACTATATTGGACACTGGAGGCCCAGTAGTGGTGCCTTCTCTTTGGGGTTTATATTCTAGTGAGTGTGTCACAGTGAATACGTAATCCTAAGTGTGATATGTGCTAGGGTGTTATGGGGGCATATATGAGGAGTTAACCCACATGGGTGTCAGGGAAAGCTCTTTGAAGAAATACTATTTAAACTGATATCTCTAAAGAGTTAGTGTTATTTATGTGAAAAAAGAGGCAGATACCATTCCAGGTTGAAGAAATGATAGTGACCAGTCATTCTGGTCATTCCACCATAAAGGTCGCTGGGCTTTTATTATATAGATTATTGTAAATTAGGCTATTTTTTGGATTTCTCCCTTCTCTTTTTTCTGAATTAATTTTATTGTGTGTGTGTTTTTTTTGTACATACCCTAAATGAGGTGATGGGGAGAGGGCTTTGAAATTACTTTATTAGGGTAGAGACTTTAAAAAAAATAATAATGTGTATTTTAAAATAGGAATGTAGTGTTAATGAAAAGATAATATGTACCCATGAAAATTAGTATACAGAGACTTATGGTGATATTATATTCTATTTGAAGAAAATTGTAACACTGGAAAGAAAGAACACAGACATTTTATGTTTAAAATTCTGTCAAATTCTGACTGCCAAATAGTGTTTAAAATAAGAAATGACCTCTACATGTAGAAATATTTAATTAAGAAAGAAATATAGTTACAATTATAATCTTAAAGGGTAACAGGACCTAATGTGAGGTTATAATCATTTTGGTCATAACATTTGTCAAAGATCTCTGCTACATAAATTATGTCACAGATACTTAAATCTCTATATTAAAGGTACTTGTAATATATTATTAAATATGATATTGTCTTATAAAATTTTTAATCTTGATTATTTATTGAGTAGCCTTTGAATTTTAAAAAACCATACTACATGGTTTTAAACAACCAATCTATGCAGCCCAATCTACATTTTAAAAACCATGTGTATGCATATATATGAATAGAACTAACTGGTAAGATCTATAAGTCAAAATGTTAAGTTTCTAATATGGTTAATAGTGATTTTGATTTCTTAATCCTTTTCTTTGTTTTCTAAATATTTGCCCAATGCACATGAATTTATTTTGTAATCGATCAAGAAAAGCCAAATAAATTTTATTTTTGAAATCAGTATTGTAACTTTTTGTTCATATTGTGGTATATGAACAGGGTTGTGGTTCACGTGATCAACAGTGGTGTCTAGCCCAAATTAGAAAGGAAGAAAAGTCAGGAAAAGATTGGACTGGGAGAAGATGGACTAAAGACCAAAGGCCTAGATGAAAGGAGTGCGAGTATGAGAGATCAGGCTGGATAGGAAGTTGTGATTGAAGAGTATAATAGTATTGAAGTTTAAGAATGATGTGGAAAAGTTCTGTTAAAGACAAGATCCATACTAGAGTTTGAGAATAGAGTTAAAGTGACTGTAATTTAAGAGTCCAACAATTTTATGATAAGGTCATCTTCTGAGTCATCCATGTTGATGTTGCTATGAAGATTGTAAAGTTAGGGCAGATAATGAATGTGAGTAAAATTCCAAAATCTTCATTGATAAGAGAGAGTGATATGTCATTATATGTATTTGTCAGTAAATCTCATTTTGCTTGTTTTATTTACATATCAATTCATAAAATACCAAGTTTCAGTGTAGATTATATTTGGTGCAAAGCCTTAAGAAAAATAAGGTTTTTTTGAAAGTTAAAGTAATCAAACCAACACATTATGAGTACTACAAAATATCTCTTACATCCTTGGAGAAAAAAATACTTTACTTGATTATTGCTTAATCAGTGATAGTAATGCATATTACATATTTTTCTTGTTCTCCAAAAGCGAAATATTTCTGTTGCGCACACCAAACAGTCAGTCCAAGACTAATGATGTGGCAATTGGCTGCTAAAATATTCGCTGCTAGTATTAGTGGAGAGAAATGGTGTGCCTGTGCGTAAGGTGCGTAAGGAAAATGAATGCAACATGATTATAGTAATCAGTCATTAATGAACATTATAGTTCGTTATTAATAATTATGTATAACAGGATATTGTAAAAATTAAGTTATGAAATATTTATTAAAAAGTTTCTTACACTATTATATTGGCTGGGCCACAAAAATATTCGTTGTGGGCCACATTCACTCCACAGGCTGTGAGTTTGACATGTTTGGTATAGAGTGTTGTTAAATCTGAATACATGAACATCAATGTCTGTAGAGCAAGCATGTCAAACTCAAAGGCAAACATGGGTCAAATAAATGAGGCACGCGGCTCGTTGGCCGTGAGTTTGACATGCTTGCTGTTCTCAACCTTCCTAATGCCGCGACCCTTTAATACAGTTCCTCATGTTGTGGTGACACCCAACCATAAAATTATTTTCATTGCTACTTCATAACTGTAATTTTGCTACTGTTATGAATCATAATGTAAATATCTGATATGCAGGATGTATTTTCATTGTTAAAAATTGAACATAATTAAAGCATAGTGATTAATCACAAAAACAATATGTAATTATATGTGTTTTCCTGTGGTCTTAGGCGACCCCTGTGAAAGGGTCAGTCAACCCCCAAAGGGTCCTGACCCACAGGTTGAGAACTGCTGCTATAGAGTCGTCTCTGCTATGGGGCAGGAACTTTTGATCAGATTTTATCAGACAGTATTCACTGCATAAATTCTTTCATTGCTCTAATTTTGTGCTAAGCAATCAATCTTTGAACTATTAATTCTCCTTTCAAGTAGTCAATTCTGATACAATGCCTGATTTGGAACTGTGAACTTGTTTTAACATAATAGATACACTAAAGGACAAATTGAACTTAATGTGAATTATGAATTTTACATTTATTTGTGTGTGGTTTTATTCATGTGAAACACTAGGTTCACCCTCTGCATACCTTCTAGTCAGAATTTACATCCCTTCCATGTGCAACATTTGCTCACCTCTTTTTAGGATTCCCCCCCAGCTATTATCTCTGGATCTCACCACCTAGTGTCACATCAAAATCATGGATCTCGCCACCTAGTCAGGTTTAGATGTCGATGAGTCTCCTTGGGTGTGGTTCCTTAAATACTGTTTCCGCTGAAGACCTGTCAATTAATAAGATTATTTATCTGCTGTGCATACTCAACATGCAATAGTGGGAGAGACATAGGAGAACCCCTTCCAGATAAAGAAGGAAAACAGAAGGCACACACAGTCACTGGTCCATAGTAATTCTGACACCCACCAAGCGCATGTTGCCAGTTCCTTGAATAGGTGCCAGTCCCATTTCCTGAAAGCTGTTTTTCATGATGTGGTTCTGACACTGGAGTCATAGCTCCACTCCCTCTGTCATTTAAACCATCCTTCCTTTTCCATAGAAAGTTGTCTGTGTTTGCAACTAGGTCAACTTAGCCTGAACCTTCTGGTCTTATAGAAGGTTTTTCTGAAGCATGGAGTTTAGGGGTGGGGGGACTCTCACAGGTGTAGATGGACACCTGTGACATCATCTGTAGAAGTAGTTCATAGGAATCCAAACACCTCTTTTTATTTCTCACTGCCTCTTTCCCTTTCAAGCAAAGCTAGCAAATCACGTGGGATATTTATGTGTCAATTTATAATCCACTTTTTAGATCGTGCCACAAATACAAATCATTTTGAGATAAGCCCTTCTCTACTTTGGGCTCCTGTGAAATTGTTATGGGCAAAGCCCTTAAGATTCTTGGAAACTCTTAAGATTCTTGGAAGCCTTTTCTCTGAAAGATTCTGTGAGATATGGCCTTGGATTTTTCTGAGGTATTAAGAAAGATCATACAGCCCTACTCCGGATTTGTCCTTAGCCTAGAAACTACTAGGGATAAGAGAAAGTTTTATTTTCAAAACTGGTGAGTTCTATATTATTAATTGCTTATTATTGCTCTCCTTTCATATTTTATCATAGAAAGTGAGAAGAAGCCCAGTAGAACTTTTAATATGCTACCTGGAAATCTCCTTAGTTATATTTTTAAATTCCTTACATACATTTTCTTTTCTATACTACCAAACTTTCTAATACTACATAAACAGCTTGCCCTTTCTTTTAGATTCCAGTGACATTTTCTGTACTAGCCTTAGAGCCAGTGGTTCTCAACCTTCTGGCCCTTTAAATACAGTTCCTCATGGTGTGACCCAACCATAAAATTACTTTCGTTGCTACTTCATAACTGTAATGTTGCTACTGTTATGAATCGTAATGTAGATATCTGATATGCAGGATGGTCTTAGGTGACCCCTATGAAAGGGTCGTTCGACCGCCAAAGGGGTCGCGACCCACAGGTTGAGAACCGCTGCTAGAGTAGTTACGAAAACCCTCCTCTAAGCCCTTTAGACTTGCACTAACACTCTCCAGCTTTTACCTGATCCCAGAGTCAGTGCCACATGTCTTTAGTTTTTGATATGGAAATCTCTACTTCCAGGTTTCAAGTTTTTTCTAGTTACCTATTATTGCATAACAAACCACCCCAGAGGCTCCAAGCATGTCAAACTCAAAGGCTAACATGGGCCAAATAAATAAGGTTTAAGTTTATGTGGGCCGCAAAAAAAAACCAAAAGCTTAAATTTTCATAGAAATGTAGGTTTATTTCGATAGAGACATACAGAATAAAAAGGGCTGAAATAAATGAGTAATCATTAAAATAAAATAATAGAACATTTTAATAAAAATTAATATTTTTTTCTTGAACATTAACTTACCAGACACTGAATAACTGCACAAATTACTAAGTGTAATGCAAATAAATCCATTTTTCTTGTTCTCCAAAAGCAAAATATTTCCTGTTGCGCACACCGAACAAGTTGGTCCAACACTAATGATGTGGCAATTAGCTGCTAAAATATTCTCGCTGCTAGTATTAGTGGAGAGAAATGGTGCGCCTGTGTGTAAGGCGTGTAAGGGAAATGAATGCAACACGATTATAGTAATCAATCATTAATGAATGTTGTAGTTAATTATTAATAACTAGAGGCCCGGTGCACAAAAATTTGTGCACTCGGGGGTGTCCCTCAGGCGGGCCTGTGCCCTCTTGCAGTCTGGGGCCCCTCAGAGGATGTCCACCTGCTGGGTTAGGCCTGCTCCCCAGGGGATCGGACCCAAGTTGGCAGTCAGACATCCCTCTGGCAGCCTGAGAGCCCTCGGGGGATGTCTACTTGCCAGTGGGGAGCAGGCCTAAGCTGCAATCGGACATCCTTAGCGCTGCTGAGGAGGCAGGAGAGGCTCCCACCACCACCGCTGTACTGGCAGCCGTCAGCCTGGCTTGTGGCTGAGCAGAGCTCCCGCTGTGGGAGCACACTGACCACCAAAGGGCAGCTCCTGCATTGAGCGTCTGCCCCCTGGTGGTCAGTGTGTGTCATAGTGACCAGTCATTCCCAGTCAATCTGCTGTTAGGGTCAGTTTGCATATTACCCTTTTATTATATAGGATATAGGCCTGGTGCATGGGTGGGGGCCAGCTGGTTTGCCCTGAAGGGTGTCCCGGATCAGGGTGGGGGTCCTGCTGGGGTGCCTGGCCAGCCTGGGTGAGGGGCTGATGGGTGTTTGCAGGGTGGTCACATCCCCTTCAGGGTAGGGGTCCCCACTGGTGTACCTGGCCAGCCTGGGTGAGGGACTGATGGTTGTTTGCAGCTGGTCATACCCCACCTGCTGGGGTGCCTGGCCAGCCTGGGTGAGGGGCCGATGGCTGTTTGCAGCTGGTCACACCCTTTTCAGGGTGGGGGTCCCCACTGGGGTGCCTGGCCAGCCTGGGTGAGGGGCTAACGGCTGTTTGCAGTCTGGTCAAACCCCCTCCAGTGGGGACCCTCACCCCATGGAGGTTTGGCCAGCCTGGGTGGGGGGCTGATGGCTGTTTTCAGGCTGGCCACACCCCCTTTAGGGTGGGGGCTCCCCACTGGGGTGCCTGGCCAGTCTGGGTGAGGGGCTGAGGGCCATTTTCAGGCTGGCCAAGCCCCCTGGCAATGAAAGCTCCCAGCCTCTCCTTTTTTTCTTTTTCTTTTTTTATTCTGGAATTTATTTACCTTCTATAATTGAAACTTTGTTGCTTTTAGTGGAGCTCAGAGCCGGCTCCTGCTCACTCCAGCTCCGTGGCCATGGCCGGCTGAAAGCAGGTATCTGGGGTTTATTTACCTTCTATAATTGAAACTTTGTTGCTTTGAGTGGAGCTCAGAGCCGGCTGTGGCAGCTTGACTTCCTCCATCATTGGGGCAACCAAGCCTCCTGCTTGCTCCAGCTCCGTGGCTTCCGGCCGCCATCTTGGTTGGGTTAATTTGCATATAGTCGCTCCAATTGGCTGGCGGGCATGGCTTAAGGCATAGCAAAGGTACGGTCAATTTGCATGTTTGTACTTTATTAGTGTAGATTATGTATAGCAGGATATTGTAAAAATTAAGTTATGAAATTTTTATTAAAATGTTTCTTACATACCATTATATTGGCTGGGCCCCCAAAATATTTGTTGTGGGCTGCATGTGGCCTGCGGGCCACGAGTTTGACATGCTTGCCTTACTAGTACACTATCTTCATATTTTTGGATTCTTTTTTCTTGTTGTTCTTCTGTTTGGGTTTTTTTTGCTTCCTCATATTTCAAACCAATTTGATTCTTGGGATCCTCTATTCTATTGTTGAATCCCTGTAAACTACTCTTTATTTCAGTCAGTTTATGCTTAATTTCTGACTGGTCCTTTTCCATTTTTTTTGGCATTCTCTCTAAAATCATTGAAAGTCTCACTAAGTCCCTTAGAGGTTTCTATAAGGTTCTTGAGGAACCTTATAATTGTGGTTTTGAACTCTATATTCAGTAGTTTGCTTTCTTCCATTCCTTTCATTTGTGACATGTTTCTTTGTCTCTGAATTTTGGCTGCTTCCCTGTGTTTGGTTCTATGTATTGGGTAGAGCTGCTAAGTCTCCTTGAGTTAATAGAATGGCCTTGTGTAGTAGGTATCCTATAGGGCTCAGTGGCTCAGCCTCCCTAATCACTTGCAGTGGACAGTTTAGGTGCACCCCTTTGTGGGCTGTGTGCACAGTCTTGTTGTAGTTGAGCCTTGATTGCTATTGGTATCACTGGGAGGAGTTGATCTCCAGGCCAATTGGCTGTGGGAACCAGCTATGACTACAGTGGGAGAGCTGCTGTGCAGGAGACAACCTTATGGAGCAGGACATGCTTCAGCAGGGTTTTGGTGCTCACTGAGT
Organism: Myotis myotis; assembly: GCF_014108235.1. NCBI lineage: Eukaryota > Metazoa > Chordata > Mammalia > Chiroptera > Vespertilionidae > Myotis > Myotis myotis. The sequence goes on from NW_023416324.1 coordinate 54,384,241, forward strand.
CTGCCCCTTGAGTGTGTTGCTTATGGATGTGTAGAGTTGTAATCTGGTATGCTCTGACACTGACCACTGGGTACACTGGCTCTTGGGTCTCCAGGGAGGTGTAAAGTCAGCCACTGCCTGGTGCCACCCAGCAGGAGCTACAGAGAGATCTTCAGATTCCTCCCCCTTTGTATTGGGTTTGGCAGTGCCCAAATGAGGCCCAGCTGTGAAGCAATACAGGCTGGTGCTGATGCAGGGTTTTGGGCTTTTTATTGATAAGTTTGGAGCTCCCTGACCCAGCTGCAGCTTGTTTGACAGGCTAGGCCATTCCTATGCAAAAGCTGCTGCACACAGCTTGGTTGGGATTGTAAATTGGGTGGGGCAGGGTCTCAGGGAATCATCAAGGTGGAGCAAACAGAAATGGCTGCCAGTCAGCCCTGCACCAGGGAGGTCCCAGCACGGGAACAATGACTGCTGTGAGCACCTCCATCTGGGAGAAAGTTGCCCCTAAGTTCCTGCCCTGATGACAGACAGTCCAGTTTCTCCTCCAGCACTGGAACTCAGAGGAAGTGAGACCTTGTAAGTTCAGTTTGTGGTGCCGGCCTTTTAAGAGGAGCAGCTGGGTCTCCAGAAGCCTCTGTGTCACTCAGCCCCAATCTACACTGGTTTTTACAGCCTGTAGTTCTTACTGCCCAGAGGGACTTCTTTTCCAAGCTCTGGGACCCTGGGCTGGGTGTCTGGTTTGGGGCTGGGATCCCTCACTCCTCTGTGCGGCCTCTGCAGAGGCAATCTTCCTTCTGATTAAAGAAGCAGCAGGCACACGTGGGTGCCGGACCAGCCTGTTTGGTGCCTCTGCACCTCCTACAAGTCTCAGTGTGCTTTCTTCTTTACTTCTCTAGTTGTAGGACTTCCATTCAGCCAGCTTTCTGGCAGCTCTGGATGATGGTTGTTCTGTATTTTAGTTGTAATTTTCATGTGGTTGTGGAAGGCAGCGAGTACAGGTGTTTGCCTATGCCACCATCTTGGTTCTTCTCCATTGATTTTTAGAGAGAGTGGAAGGGCAGGGGAGAGACAGAGAGAGAAACATCAATGTGAGAGAGACACATGGATTGGTTGCCTCCTGCAAGCACCCCGACCAGGGCCTGGGCGGGGGAGGAGTCTGCAGCCGAGGTATGTGCCCTTGATCAGAATGGAACCTGGGATCCTTTGTCTGCAGGCTGATGCTCTATCCACTGAGCCAGACAGGCTAGAGCTAGATATAGATCACTGATATTTAAAGAGCAGATATGGCCTTTTCCTTCCAGCTCTTAAATCTTATATTTCTTTGGCTTCCAATGTCTATACTCTTGAATTTCCTAAATGTACATGCAGCCTTTTGATAGCAGCCAGAGAAGTCTTCTAATCATTTTCATTATCTCCTTGGATCAAGAACTCCCAATAGTTCCAAAACACCTTTTATTTTATGCTCTCCCAGCAAGCTGCTTTCTGCTTCAACAACATTTATTTGATTTTTATCTTCTACATATGATCTTGTCATTCCCACTCTTTGCCTTCAATATCCTACTGCCTTCCTCTGGAATCCCCCTGTTTTATCTTTATCACCTTTTATGTTTTATCCAACACCATGCAAATCATTTTCTTATTCAGTTTTACTTAGTGATCACATACTCGATTTATGGCATGTATATCTATAAGTATCAATGCCATGTTTCAATACAGGGTTATGTTGATTCAAAGTTATAGTCGCTAAAAAAGTTGAAAAAAGTTCAAAACATGTGATAAACTTGTTTAATGACTAATTTTTTCCTTTTTATGTCCACAGCCAACATCTACTAGATGATAAAATGAGTCAGCATCATAATGACAAATGAAAGTATTGCTCTTTATAAAGTCAAGGAAGACACCTGTGAGACAAAACTGTCTCGTTTGGCAGTGTTGTGAATTTTCCCTTCTAATTTCAGGTAAGGTATGACTTTTATATGGCCTATATTTCTGTCATTGGGCAGTTTGTTCCAGCTGGAGCTTTTATGGCTGTGGTTTTCTAGGAAATACCGTTGTGCTTGCAGATCATTCATTCACTGATAAACTGAATTGACTTTCCTGTGTATTTAACTCAGTTTTTTATAGTGATATAATGAGAAAAGGCAGGATCTGGAGTCAGAAAATCAGGATTAAGTATTGGCTCTGTCACTTACCTTATGTGTGACCTTGAATAAATCCTTTAATGTCTTTGAACTTTAATTACCTTGTCTGTCAATGAAAAATACTACTGTGCCCTAACCGGTTTGGCTCAGTGGATAGAGCGTCGGCCTGCAGACTCAAGGGTCCCAGGTTCGATTCCGGTCAAGGGCATGTACCTTGGTTGCAGGCACATACCCAGTGGGGAGTGTGCAGAGGCAGCTGATCGATGTTTCTCTCTCATTGATGTTTCTAACTCTCTATCCCTCTCCCTTCCTCTCTGTAAAAAATCAATAAAATATATTTTTTAAAAAAGAAAAAATACTACTGTGCTTACTTTGAGGGTTGCTTCAAAAGACAAATTAGACAACGTGAATAATACCATGTGACTAGCCTGGCTGGAGTGGCTCAATTGGTTAAGTATCATCCTGTGAACTGAAAGTTTGCTGTTTCAATTTCCAGTCAGGGCATATATCTGAATTGCAGGTTTGATCCTCGGTTGGGGCACTTACAGAAGGCAACCAATCAATGTTTCTCTCTCACATGGATGTTTCTCTCTCTCTTCCTTTCTCTAAGCATGTCTTCAGGTGAAGGTTAAAAATAAAAATCCCATGTGATTTATAAAGCATCTCCTAGCTCAAATTCATGTAATACTTTTCTGTTTTGTCTTTTTTTAACTAGGAAAGAAAGACATGATTGTATTTTTAAAAAGCAGTAAGATTGGAAATGAAGAGTAAAAAGAGAATTCATTTTTCTTTGAATTCCTCTCTAGCCATATATTTCACTTTTTTTCTTTGCTATTCTTATTCCTTCTACATTATGGAATTATGTCTTTTATGGAAATGTTCAATAACATCTTGCTAATTTTTTGTTTACATTGATTCAGCTCCTGGCTGTAGGGCTATCTTTATCCAGTTAAACTTCTCTATCCTTACATTGTTTTTTCTTTTTAACATTTTTGCTGAAATCATGGGCCATCAATCAGTCAACTGAACAACTGGTATTTATGGCATACCTGCTATGTACAAGTAATTCTTCTGTTATTTATTTGAAATTTAAAAATGTGTATTATCTGTCCTGGATTTTAATTTATTTTTGGGTAATAAACAGTTTTAGTCACCTACTATATGCAAGGTACCAGGTCATATAGAAACGGCTCAAGAAGTCTTCATGTTAATCTGGGAGGCAGACATAGGAACAATCTCAATACTGAAATGTAGATATGGAGGGAAGAAATGAAGGATTTACAGAGAATGTATCATTTATGAGTTGTCTCAAATGAAGGGAGAGACTATTCATTGAAAATGTGTTGCTTTAAATTATATCAGGTCCCAATTTTATTTAGAAAGTATATACAAATAGTAGTAGAGCACTACTTGGGAAGGGCATTTGTTGTCTATTGCTGTGTAAGAAATTACCTCAGTATGTAGTAGAAGTCACATTTTTATCTCTTCTACTATATTCTGTTGATGAAAAGTGAACTCACCAAGTCTGGCCCACTTACAAAGGGAGGGGAATTAGTCCTTACCTTTTGAATAGAGGAGTATTAAAGAATTTGCAGACTTGTTTTTTATTTGAAGCAAACATATCCCCAAGATTTTATTGTCATATAATTAAACAGAATATGAAGCTCAGAACTGGATCACTTGGCCTTTTCTCTTATTGTCTCCTCCCAGTTCCAAATGCTTATATCTCTTCATAGCCAGAGTTCTCTTAGATCTGCAGTTGGGCTTAATGCATTCAAGCCTCAGCATAATCATCTTTGTAGTTTTAGCCTTTTTGCAGAAAATCAGCTTAGTCTGACCACTGTGGCCACTCTGCTTCCTGTGGTAATGTCACTTTCCCTGCACATACAGAGAATCCTTGTCCCTCTTGTACTGTGTCACTTGGTGAGGTTGGTGCTTGCCACACTTCTTATGTTAAGTGCAGCCAGTTTTAGGAACGTTTACCATGTTTGACAGAGTGCTATTGGCACAGAAAGATGCAGCTTTGTTTTAAAAGCATCATAGTTTTCCCTCCAGCCAAAAATGATTTACATTCTTCCTACATACAACATATATCTAGTCACTCCCAAAATCCTCCTCACACAGTCTCATCCTTTACAACAGTGGTAGGGAACCTTTTTTCTGCCAAGGGCCATTTGGATATTTATAACACTACTAGAGGCCTGATGCATGAAAATTGTGCAAGAGTAGGCTTTCCTTACCCCAGCTGCTGGCACTGGCTTCCCTCTGGCACCCAGGACCCGGGACCCGGGCTTCCCTTGCAGCCCCAGCTTCATCTTGAAGGAGGTCTGGCCTAATTAGCATATTATGCTTTTATTATTATAGATTCTTGGGCCATTCAAAATTATCAACTTAAGAATTAGCCTGCCATAATTGGTCAAACATTTAATTAACTCACACCTAAAGCATTGGCAGGGCCAGATCAAATGATTTTGAAGGGGACCTTATACAGCCCATGGGTCAGACAATCCCTACTGCTGCTTTACAGCATCAGCTTAAAGTTTAGGATCACATCGTCTCTATTAGGTCCAGGTGTGAATGAGGCTCCTCTGGTGTTCTTTATATACAGTTCCTCAAATACAGTTTCTGTTGACCTGAAGACCTATGAGCTCAAGAGGCAAGTCATCTGCCCCATAAATACTCAACACACAGGCATAGGATGAGGGCTATAGTTACTGCCATTCAAAAAGGTTAAGCACAGGAGTTTACAAGAGACACAGGTCCATAGAAATTCCATAATATAGCAGAGCTGTGGTTGGTAGTTCCTTGACTGGGAATCAAGTCCTGGGAATAATTCTCCATACTTCTTGGATCTGCATCCTAGTCTCTTGGTTTCATCTTCTTGAGTCATCCTTCCTTTTTCATGAAGGGAAGCCAGAGCTTATAGCTGAGAAGTCTTATAAGCCTGCATCTTTGCTGCAACTTTGGGAATCCAAGTGTCTCTTTTAATTTTGGACTATATTGTTCCTTTCAGTCCAAACTGGTGCTGTTTCTGCTATGCAACAGTTTTTAAAACTTGTGGGTCTCCTAGGACTCTTATTGAGAACTCATGCATCAGACAAAAGTCGAACCCATGAATATTTTTGATATATGCCCTTCTCTACTTAGTCTTCTGCTGAGACTACTAAGACAAAAGATCCAAAGCTTAAATATTATTTTTATTTTTTAAAAAATATATTTTATTGACTTTTTACAGAAAGGAAGGGAGAGGGATAGAGAGTTAGAAACATCGATCAGCTGCCTCCTGCACACTTCCTACTGGGGATGTGCCTGCAACCAAGGTACATGTCCTTGACTGGAATCGAACCCGGGATCCTTCAGTCCACAGGCCGACGCTCTATCTACTGAGCCAAACCGGTTAGGGCTAAATATTATTTTTTTAACTAAAGGTCTCTGAGGCACCGCCTCCTACATTTTTCTGAGGTCTAATCAAAATATTGTAGAGCTACCCCCTCATCTAAATTTCTCAGATAGTTCTGGATTTGCTGTCTACCTAGGGACAGTTCTTAATTTTAGATAGTTTGCTATCTGGAGAAGGTGGGACTTTTCAAAACCAGAAAGTCCTGACTCCTTTATGTTTAATAGTCTTTTCTTTAGCTTATCTCCCTCACATTTAATTATAATCAGTCCAAAAAAGCCAGGTATCACCACCAACACTATTCCTGAAGATCACGTTAGTAATAATCCAGTTCATTAGTGCATTTTATACTTTCCATATAACTGCAGATAACATTTCTGCCACTGTACACTGGACTTTCTGTCTTCCAGTTTCAAATAACATTTTTCTTACTTTCCTTTAAGACTTACCTGTAGCCACTGAGATTTGCTATCACTCTCCTCAAATACTTGTCAGCTTCTTCTCTTTTTGGTTCCAAAACTTCTCCCATATTGTAGGTTTTTATTACAGCATCATGCCATTTGCAGTACTAAAATAACCATTAATTATTATTGCCTAATAACAAATTACCAAATATGTAGTAACTTAAAACAAACATTTATTATCTTTACAATTTCTGTGGGTCAGAAGTTCGGGAGTGGCTTAGTTAGGCAGTTCTGGCATAAGGTCTCTCATGAGGTTGCAGTCAAAATGTTGGCCAGAGCTACATTCATGTGAAGTCTGACTGGGGCTGGAGAATTTCTTTCCAAGGTGGCTCACTCACAGGACTGGCAGTTCAGTTCCTTTCAGTAAAAGCCTGTCCACAGGCCACTTGAGTGTTCTCATGATATGATAGCTGACCACCTCCAGAGCAAGGAATCCAAGAAAGCAGGTTGGAAGTGACAGTGCCTTTTAGGAATCAGTATCCAAAGTCACAAACCAGCACTTCTGCCGCATGCTCGTCATTAGAAGCAAGTCACTATGTCCAGTATGCAATCAACGAGATGGGAATGAGGTTTCACCTTTTGAAGGGAAGAGTGTCAGAGAACTTGTAGACATGCTTTAACCCTTTGTGGTCGTATTAAATTTGGACATGGGTGTCGTACTGGTCGGAATTAATTTCTATTGAAAGAGCAGTGATACATAACATGCAAGATTATGAAGGGTAAACAAGATTTATTAATTCTTTTTTGAACATTAGATGTATGTTTAGACAATAATGTGTTTCAATAACATGTTTTTATGTAAAAATTATATTTTATATTTCTCCATTGTGTGGTATCTTTGAAAGCAGTCTCCAATATGCAGTCCTGGTTTTCTACTACATGTATCGCAAAAATAATTAGTTTGGCGTCTTCCGCCCCTAATCTTTCTGTTCGAACATACAGAGCAATCTTTACTTTTCACACCTTCACAGTGCCACAATATATGCAGTTTCCCATTAAGCCTTTCATCTTTATCTGAGGCCGATGGTCTTCCTGGTTTTGAAGACTCTCCTTCACGAAAATCAGATTCGCAGTACACTTCTTTCGGTAACTTTCTTTTTGCCATTTTGGAGTATTATTTTGAAATATCTTAACAAGCGAGAATGCCTAATTACAGTTAAATGTAATTTGTAAAGCTTTATTTGAAATTCTGCGAAGTATCTCCGAAGCTTGTCGATTTCTTCACTCTCAAAAGGCGACTGACTCGCCACGGTGTTTTGCATGGCGAGTGTGGAACGACCGTGTTTGTTTATATTGAGTTTCGATATCTCCGATTTGTCGGGGCAATGTTTTGGTTTGTGACAAGGTCGCTTAGACACTTAAGAGCTTTCAGAGAAATTATGAACTGATACATGAATGAATAGAATTAAGATTTGTACGGTTCCTTGCTGTGATGGCTGAGAACAGACATACGACCGGAACGGTAAAAAAGCTTTGGTGGCTGAGAGTAGACAAACGACTGCAAAGGGTTAAAACCACTACATTCTGAATCCTGTTCTTGATCAGTAACTCTTTCTAAAAGATCCCCAAGGGAATGTACACACATATACACACACACACACACACACACACACACACACACACACACTCACACACTCACAAAGCAAAGCTGGAGTTTGACCCCAAACCTCAATACATAGCCCTAGGTCTGTGGAGAAATGTTTAACTGAAGCTAGATGCATCTGAATGACATACTACAAAAGCAGGCCAACACGCTTTTAGGTATGCTTCCACTCCAAAGCCCACCACTTCATTGGGAGGAAAGCAGAAAGAACACCTATGATAGAAGAGAGAAGAAAGCAGAGAGAGCCAACAGACAAAGAGTTGCCTGCCTCAGGTTTGTCTAAACAGGGTGGCAGTTCCTGGGCTGCTTCTGTGTTGCAGAAAAAAAAATCTGGAAAAGGAGAAAGAGTGGATGGAGGCTTCTTAGGGTAGCTGCAGTATTCTTATCACTCCAGGTCTAAGAAAGAAAAGAGAGAAGAAATGGCTCAATATATGTACCCTGTGCTGTTTAATTAGCAGTAACTCTACCCAGTAGTACAATAGTCAGTATAATGACCTTAAAACTGACCGGGTTATAGCAGCAATCTCCTTCAAAGTGCAACAACTTGGGGTGGGTTAGTAGAGTTAGCATTTCCCATATTTGGGTTTTAGCCTATTAATCTAGTTTATTTAACGATCTAATGGTCAATCTAGAGCAGTGATGCGAACCTATGACACGTGTGTCAAAGGTGACACGCGAACTCATATTTTTGGTTGATTTTTCTTTGTTAAATGGCATTTAAATATATAAAATAAATATCAAAAATATAAGTCTTTGTTTTACTATGGTTTCAAATATCAAAAAATTTCTATATGTGACACGGCACCAGAGTTAAGTTAGGATTTTTCAAAATGCTGACATGCCGAGCTCAAAAGGTTCGCCGTCACTGATCTAGAGTATGATTGTGGCTCTCGTGGGGGATGTGGGGAATGGGTTAGCAGCACAGTAGGTAAGTCCCATTTATTCCTTTTGTGGGACTCCTGTAGCAATCTTTGCTACTGTAACAACTGAGAGCTAATATAAGGTCAATCTAGGCCTGAGTATCTTTATGAATGTCTCTCAAAGTTGCCTCTAGAAGTTTCTGAGATGGATTAAGCCTGGAGGTGAAGTTTATTCCATAGCTACCATATGCACTAAGCTGAGACTTCGTTGTTGTTTTTTAAAAATATTTTTATTAATTTTAGAGAGAGAGGAAGGAAGAGGGAGAGAGAGATAGAAACATCGATGTGAGAGAACATTGATAGACTGCCTCCTGCAGGCCTGCTACTGGGGGTCTGGCCCCCAATCCAGGCATATGCCCTGACCAAGAATTGAACCGAAGTCCTCTTGGTACATGGGTTGACAGTCAACCACTGAGCCTACACAGGCCGGGCTGAGAGTTCATTGAGTTTATTTTTAATGAAATCCTTCAGTCATTCCTGCCATCTCAAAAATACTCAATGGCATTGCCTAATGAAATTGGGTTATTAACATGAGTACCATGTAAAAACATAGCCCCGAACACAGTTAAACAATATAAAACCATTCCAAATTTATTGCCACAGTGTTAAATTTTACGAATCTCTTCTCATAATCAGTTTCTAAATTTTCTGTTGCATAGAACCTTTTTTGAGGGTATTTGTTCTGACCCGCAGAAGAAGCCTCAGCCCCAAATCTCCACTAGCCAGTGACAACGCTCAAGATAAGCCAAGCCGTAAGTGGCATATTTGAGATCTTAAGATGCATCAGGCTGGCTTACTCAGCAGCTTTTCTGTTGCATTACAGGGAATCCCAGCTTCCCAGCTGGGGTCAAGAGGAAACCCCACTACTCACAACTGTCCTTGATTGAGACAGTCCCACAGTTTAAGGTGGGTCATTTGCAACACCCCACTTCCAGGTACCTCTTTCCTTATTAATCATGACTCCTGGTTGCAATTCAGAAACCCAAGTCACTAGTTGGGAGAAGAAAAGGGAAAGAAAATAGACTTGTTAATTGATTATATCTCCATCCCAATACAGTGACTGGGAGTTTAAACTTGCTATATGATCTTATTCTCATCTTGGGTCAGTTTTCTATCCCTGCCTTCTGTGTAGGGTCCGTGAAGGACACAAAATGACATGACCTTCTCTCCTTCCACCTTTTCTCTCCCTCTTTCGTGTGCTTGTGCCCCTCATGGCATAGGGGGTAGGGTAGAGAGAGAGAGAGTGAGCAGTTCACTTTGGTGACTGCTCATACCTTGAAGATAAGGAGGTGAACCCTTTCTGTTGGCAAATTTTGCTTCTCCATCAGACACCGTTGGCATACAGAATTGCTCATATTTGCAGATTATGTTTCCACCTGGATACAGTAGAGAGCAGGCTACCCATCACCCAACTGGTCTTAGTGCACTCTCAGCCATGCTCCCCTCATCCAATCTGGGGAGCATGGTCCTACCTCACTTCAGCCCCCTTCAGGAGAGTGTACCACATGCCTTCTCAGGTATGTGGTTTCTGGCTAGGTGTGTGACTATCCCAGGCAACCTAATAGCTCTCTTAAATCACCTCCAAATCCTCATCCTCAAGGAGCATGGAAACCTTCTGTTTCTCCTTCTTAGAGCCACAGAATACTCCACATGCTTTACCAGCTCTCAGCAATGCCAGGGCAAAAACTGGCCCTTGTCCCAAGTTCTCAACCCTGACTGATGGTCCCGGGACTTCCAGATTTTTCCAAAGTGAGAGAGGTTGGCATTTTCACCTTTTGCACTGCTCCCTCCATATCAAGAAAATGGTAAAATGGAGAAAAGGCCAAATATCAAACTGTGATTTCTTCCCCAACTCTCTTTTTCCCTTTCTCTATTCCTAATTACCTTTATACAGATGATAAAGGAAGGATTGGTATCAAATAGATTGTGCTAGAGGACCACAGCACAGCAAACAATATGGTGAAGAGTCTAGCACTAATAAACCACTGAACTTGAAAGATTAAGGAAGTTTCTTTTGTTCTGAACAATGAGGCATTGCCAAGTACTTTACACCATCATGTTGAATTAATACAAATGATTTATGTGACCCATCTAAATTCCTGTGCATGACATTGAAGACCTTCCATAATCTGAGCACCATCTACCACTTCTGTGCTCTTCCCCCCACCTATCCCCAATTGGAGTCAAGAGAAGCCTGTCTGCTTCCCACTCATCATGCTGTTACTATGCTTTGGTGTTATTTCAGTAGGCTTTCCCTCTCCATAAGACCCCTGTTCCTTCCTCTTCCCCTTTCTCTCCATCAGCATGACCATCTTGTTCACCCTATCCTTAGCTTCCAGGAGAGCTGCCCAACTTCTTCCTCATATCCTCATTAAACTCTGGACTTTACTTTGAATGGAAGTAGGCTATGATCTCTTGGAGGACAGAGAGCACGTCTCACTCGCCTTTATATGCCTAGTACCACATATAATGTCTGACACAAAATAAGTATGGAATATATAGTGAGCTGAATCGAGGTTCTGGAGGAAATTACCACATCCAAGTTGTTGATTGCTCTTGTGAGGATCCCTATGTCTACTCTTCTGTTTTTTACCTGGAAGATTTACTTTAAGAAGAGGTCATTTAAAACAACTTGTAGCAGGCTCTCTCTGTATGCTCTGCATGCATACCTCTCACAAGAATATTTTATAGTTAGTAATTCTCCTGTCACTCTAATGATATAGGCTAGTATCACTGTATTGATTGAATAGCTTATTTATTGAACTGCTATTTTTCTCAGACTCTCTTCCTTTAAAAAAACTACAGCTTTAAAAGATGAAGGACCTAAAATATCTATATATGAGAAAGTCAAGGAAAAAAGAGCTAGTTGGCCTCTAAATTCCTGACACTGTAATAAACCAACGTTGATAGCATTGATTTAATAACTAACCCAAGATAGATATTAAAATCACCCAATCTGTAGTTTCTTTAAAACAAATAATTCAACCAACAAAGGCACATGAAATGAATGATAAGCAAAAATGATCGATACTATTACATCCATTCTATGTTCTGAGTACAAGAGAATAACCCTGGGATATTTTCACTTCATAAAAAGGCCAAAACATTTTATGTGTTATGACGATTATTGAGAGAGGCAGTGCATAGTAGTTTGTGCTACTATGTGCTAGGCATTGTACTCAGTAAATACTTTATTTCTTGCCTCACTTAGATGGAATCTAAGTGAAACATGGAATTTATTCTTTTATTATTATTTATTAATTATTGTATTATTTTCCATATGAACAATTGCAAACTTACTTTTTCCCCAATAGGAGAGAGAGAGAGAGAGAGAGAGAGAGAGAGAGAGAGAGAGAGAGAGAGAGAGAGAGATTATAAGGATTGGCTCACATGTTTATGGAGGCTGACAAGTCCTTAGGATCTGCAGGGTGACTCCACAGCAGGCTGGAGAGTCCACTTTTTGGTTGGAGTCAAAAGGCAAGAAAAAAGCGATGTTGTAGTTTCCTAGTTTTAAGGCAGTTAGGCAGGAGGAATTCTCTTTTGCTCAGGTAGGGTCAGCCTTTTTGATCTATTCAGGCCTTCAGTTGGATAAGACCCACTCATATTAGGTAAGGCAATGTGCTTTACTCATTTCTGTCCATTCAAATGTTTATTTGACCCCAAAACACCCGCATAGATACACCCAGAATGATATTTAACCAAATATTTAGACACCCTTGGGCCCTGCCAAATTAACACATACAACTAACCATCACACCTATGTAATAAATTCTATGACTTACTCTGTTTTCAGGTGAGGGAAAAGAGAGAGGAGATGTAATTCCTTGTCATTCACAATTCTAAGTGAGAGAGACTCTGCTCTAACCCATCTGACTGAACAGAGAGAGTATTTAAAGGAGAGAACAAGGTTTGGAGTATGTGGTTTTTGTGAGAATAAAATTTTTAAAAAATGAGTACAAAATAATGTATCGCTGTGCTTGGCACATAGACTCATTATAGCTAATATTGTTATATTAGTAGTTGTGCTAGTAGTATTATTAAAAAACATTGTTATAGTTTGTTAGCATAAGCCTTTGTCCTTTTAGAAAACCTGAGAAATAGAATGCCAGAGTTTAAATAAGGATATATTTGATCAATATCATTCTCTATTCTTTTCCTTGGTTTTGTGATATAAAGATAAAAAACCTCTAAGTCACTGGATATTTAATTTCTCTAACATATCCTATTGCAAAAATAATATTGCCTTTGGCAGAGATATGCCTTATTCCTGCTTATGTCATTAGAAAATGGCAAGGTCAACCAAAATGAGAAATTGACAGTGTCTCTTTCGTTCAGTTTTTAATAAGTATTGTCCAAAGAAAAAATAATCAAATCAGAACTCCTCTGTCCTTGAAGTGCCTTTTTGAAAAGGTCTCCTAGAAAATCTAATGTAAGGTCAAAAGCAGTTGAGAAAAAGAAGAAATCATTTAAGTATACTTCCTCCCTCTATTCTATGTGATAGAAATAAAATACCTCTTTCAATCATTTGGGCACAGGGATATTTGACTCCTCCTTTTTCTAGAGTGTGGGGAATGTTAGTAAAAGGAGCTCTGAGTTAACAAACCAGATTTTGCAATGTATAAATAAAATATAGTCTCATAGGGAATAAATGGTCTTGAAAGACTTTGTCCCACAGATCATCAGCCTCTTTTATAGGGCAAGACTCCAGGCAAAACTGTGAAATTAGTTACTCACATCTTTTTATTATTCAGCCATTGGGCCTCCTATCTTTCACCCAAAGTCCTCATGTGTTTTCATCTTCACATTTTTTGTTCTCAGCAAAGAATGCAATAAAACTCATAGGCTTTGAGATACAAAGACTATAAGAATTACTGTGTTCTTCTTACCAATTCCCTTTATAATTTACTAAGCTTTATAATTTAAAAGGCTTTAACTTTAGACATCAGTGGCATTGAGGAGGCATTTACTACAATCAGAGGAACCTTCCTGGAGTTGCTTAATTCACAACATGTACAAAACAGGCTCCTTCTCTGCTTTCTTGGATGTTAAGAGCAGCCTTGTTCTTTCCTCATTTTCTGTCTATTTTAGGCTCTCAATTCCAGCCACACTTATCACAATGCTGATAGTCCTTACCTGATTTACACCAGTGCTTTCTTTTGTACAGTATATCAGTGCTATTGTCTCTACTCACAATGCCTTCTGTTTCCTTTTGGGCAATTCTCGTGGGTACCTTACTTCATCTGAGCTCAGTTTAATCAAAATTCTCCTCCATTTAAGGTGTATGGTTTAACTGAGGAAATGACCCATGCTCCAAAGAAGCAACAATGAGAGAGTACAAGATAATATACAATGAATCGCCATGTGCGCATGAGCTGGTGACAGATTCATGAGTAATGCATTGTCCTGATGCCCCTAAGGAACTTAGGATCCTGAAGGAACACAGACCAATACACAGAAAATTATAATACCGGGAAGAGGACACAATAGCAGAAACAGACGAAGAGCCAAGATGAAGGGTATCTATCTGTGCGGGTGGCTTATTGTTGCCTGGGTAACTCTTAGAAACCGCATCATCTCAGAAACTGTGCCACACAGTTTAGTTTCTCTCCCTTTGCCAATAACCACTGCAGCACAGTTATAAAAGGAAGCATTGTAATAGAACCAATGAGAACACAAACCAAGAGGAATGATTCCTGCAGAGGGCAGTAGTTAGACCATGAGCACCATTAGATGCTGGCTGCTGTCTCTGTCAGTGTCTCACACTCAGTAATGAAGGGTCACTTTCCTGATCACACAGTCTACCTCTGGAAAGGTGCTTACTGAAGATCTGCTCATGCTGGCGAGCCAACTCCTCAAAGGCATACCAAGCTGGATTTGGCAGGTGTTTGCCTGTTTTAAATATATATTTTATTGATTTTTTTTACAGAGAGGAAGGGTGAGGGATAGAGAGTTAGAAACACCGATGAGACAGAAACATCGATCAGCTGCCTTCTGCACACCCCCTACTGGGGATGTGCCCGCAACCAAGGTACATGCCCTTGACCGGAATCGAACCTGGGACCCTTGAGTCCGCAGGCCGACGCTCTATCCACTGAGCCAAACGGGTTAGGTCTGTTTGCCTGTTTTAACAACCATATGAAGTGTGATTAAGTTCCTGGGAGATTACAGAGAGCAGAGATTTAAGAAACAGCCTGCTTAGGTTTGAGTCCAGGCTCCATCACTTACTAGTAGTGTGACCATGGGAAAGAGGCTTAAGCTTTTCTTGCCTTGATTTCTAGTCTTACACTGAGAATAATAACAATAAACAGAATTATTTTGTAGGATTGCTGTGAGGATTTAATGATGTAAAAAAGTTGAACTTCTTCATACCTTGTGTATCTTATCTCCTGAAACAGATAGGAAGGTCCTTTGGGGAAGAGGCTATTATATTTCTTTTGTGTTCCCCATAGTGCCATGATAGTTCTTTGAATATATCTAAGTTCTAAGTATTGGTTAAAATGAATTGACTGAGTGGCACTTTTTATTTTTATTTCTTTTAAACATGCTATTGAGTTTTCTTTTTTTTTTAATTAAATCTTTATTGTTCAGATTATTACATTGGTTCCACTTTTTTCCCCCCATAACTCCCCTCCACCCAGTTCCCACCCCACCCTCCTCCCTCACTCCCCACCCACTGTCCTCATCCATAGGTGCGCGATTTTTGTTCAGTCTCTTCCCGCATTCCCCCACACCCCTTTCCCCCCCAAGAATAGTCAGTCCATTCCCTTTCTATGCCCCTGATTCTATTATAATCACCAGTTCATTCTGTTCATCAGATTATGTATTCCCTTGATTTTTAGATTCACTTGTTGATAGATATGTATTTGTTTTTCATAATTTGTATCTTTACCTTTTTCTTCTTCTTCCTCTTCTTAAAGGATACCTTTCAGCATTTCATATAATACTGGTTTGGTGGTGATGAACTCCTTTAGCTTTTTCTTATCTGTGAAGCTCTTTATCTGACCTTCAGTTCTGAATGATAGCTTTGCTGGATAAAGTAATCTTGGTTGTAGGTTCTTGGTATTCATCACTTTGAATATTTCTTGCCACTCCCTTCTGGCCTGCAAAGTTTCTGTTGCGAAATCAGCTGACAGTCGTATGGGTATTCCCTTGTAGGTAACTGAGTTTCTTTCTCTTGCTGCTTTTAAGATTCTCTCTTTGTCTTTTGCTCTTGGCATTTTAATTATGATATGTCTTGGTGTGGTCCTCTTTGGATTCCTTTTGTTTGGGGTTCTCTGCCCTTCCTGGACTTGTACGTCTATTTCTTTGACCAGGTAGGGGAAGTTTTCTGTCATTATTTCTTCAAACAGGTTTTCAATATCTTGCTCTCTCTCTTCTTCTGGCACCCCTATAATTCTGATGTTGGTACGCTTGAAGCTGTCCCAGAGGCTCCTTACACTATCTTCGTATTTTCGGATTCTTTTTTCATTTTGCTTTTCCAGTTGGGTGTTTTTTGCTTCTTCGCATTTCAAATCTTTGACTTGATTCTTGCGCTCCTCTGGTCTGCTGTTGGGAGTCTGTATAATATTCTTTATTTCAGTCAGTGTATGCTTAATTTCTAGTTGGTCCTTTATCACAACATTGAGGGTCTCATTAGCTTTCTTGAGGATCTCACTACATTTATCGGCGGTCTCACCAGTCTTTTCGAGGGCCTTACTAAATTTATCGGCGGCTTCTAGACAGTTCTTGAAACACCATAAAAGTGTGGTTTTGAACTCTATATCCAGCAGTTTGCTTTCCTCCATTTCTGTCATTTGTGTCCTGTTTCTTTGTCTCTGCATTTTTTATGCTTTCTTGGTGCACCCCCTTGTGGTCTTTGTGCACAGTCTTGTTGTAGTTAAGCCTTGATTGTTGTAGGTAACACTGGGGGGCGGATTTTCTCTCCAGGCCAATTGGCTGTGAGAATCAGCTGTGTCTGCAGTGGGAGAACTTCTTTGCTTAAGACACCCTTATGGGGCAAGACTTGCTTCAGTGAGGATTTGGTGCTCACTGAGTCTGCCCCCTGAGTGTGTCCCTTATGGATCTGAAGAGTTATGATCTAGATGGTCCCAATCAGACCACTGGGTACATGGGCTCTTGGATCTCTAAGGAGGTGTTAATTTAACCTCTGCCTGAGGCTACCCAGCAGGAGCTATGGATAGATCTGCAGATTTTGCTTCCTTGTTTGGGGTTTGGGGGTGCCCAGATGAGTCCCAGCTTTGAAGCAATGCAAGCTGCTGTGGGACCTTGGGCCTTCTTTTAGATGTTCTGGGTCTCTCTGACCCAGCTGCAGTTTGTTAGATAATTTTAGATTGCAAAGAGCCAGGCCATTTGTATGCAAAAGCCTCTGAGCACAGCTTGGGTGGGGCGGGGTCTCAGGGAATCAACAGGGCGGAGCAAACAGCTATGGCTGATCCTCAGCCCTGCCCTAAGAGGCCCTGAGTCTCAGTGTCCTGCGCTAATCACTGCAAGCATCTCTGAGAGAAAGCCACCCTCGAGTTCTGCCCGATGCCAGATGGTCCAGTTTCTCCCCATATGAGTCTGGGTTTCCAGAGACTCGCCCAGAACTGGAGTTCAGAGCAGTCAGGAGCTTGTGTCTCCCTCCCGATTGAAAAAGACAACTGAGTCCTCAGTTGCCAGCCCTTTCCGTGTGCACCTCCATACCTCTGCACTTTACTTCTGCACCTCCCCTGAGTCTCAGTGTGCTTTTCTCTTTCCTTGTAGTTGTAGAATTTCCACTCAGCTAGCCTTCCTGTGGTTCTGGGTGATGTCCATTTTGTCTTTTAGTTGTAGTTTTGAAGTGGTTGTGCGAGGCAGCAATTTCAGGTGTTTACCTATGCTGCCATCTTGGTTTCTCCTGCCTACCATTATTTCTTCAAACACCTTCTCTATTCCTTTCTTCCTTTCTGCCTCTTCTGGCATACCTACTATTCTAATATTGTTATATTTCACGTTGTCCCACAGCTCCCTTAAGCTGTCCTCCTGTTTTTTAATTTTTTCTTTTCTTTTTGGTTCTCTAATTGAGTAAAATTTTCAACTCTGTCTTCTCATTCATTGATTCAATCTTCAGCTTCCCCTAATCTGCTGTGTATTCCTTCCAATGTGTTCTTTATTTGTGTTATATCACTCCTTATCTCAGACTGTTCTTTTTCATAGTTACTAGATCTTTTTCATACTGTTGAGCATTTTTAACATCATTATTCTGAACTCTGTTTCAGATAAATTTCTTATCTCTGCTTCATTTATCTCTTCTTCTGGAGAATTCACTAGTTCTATCATTTGGGGGTTGTTTCCTTGTTTCCTCATTTTGGTTGTCTGGGTTTGTGACTATGTTTTAGGGAGATCCTCTATACTCTCAATCTCTAGTGCAGAACAGTGTTAAAGGCTGTTTCTGACTAATTGGATCAGGCAAAAACATAAAGCCTCCAGAGACCACCTCTGTCTACAGACTCATAGGATTCTGACTTGAGTTGTCCCCAGGCAATCATCCTCAGGGGTGGTGAGAGTTTTTTCAACAGGGTGGGGCAGTTGCTTCTACCTGGAGGCTAATTGTTACTTTTAATCTCTTTAGTGGCTTCAGGGCAAGGTGTCCCCCCCCCCCCCCCAGGCAATGCAGATGTCTGTGTGGGAAAGATGTCCTCTGCTGTGTTAGGGACTGACTGAGCCCAGGAAACTTGGGGTGCCTGCCTTCTGAGCTCTATCCTCCGAGTCACCAGTCCTGGCTTCTGCTCTCACAGTCCAGTCCACTTCACTCTCCCTCTGCCAGAGGACAAGTTGGGTGGCTCCACAGGGAATTTTTGTGTGTTGGCCCTTTAAGAGGGTGCCCGAACTTTCAGCTGCCACTCCCTGGCAGACAGCACCCCACTGCTTTTCACAGCTAGATGTTATGTGGATACCCTTCTCAGTTTGGTGTTCTCTGCTGAGGAGCCCAGCTTCGGGATTAGATCCCAGAGTTCTCAGTGGCAACACCCCCCGCCTCCCGCCCAACACCCGCCCCCCACACACACACACACAGCTGAGATATCTCTCCGGGACTTCAGTTGCTGTCTGTGAGTGCCTGGCCAGCCCTTTCACACCTCTGCCCCTCTTACCAGACTCTATGCAGTCTCCACCTTTGGTCCTTGGGTATCTCCTGTGAGTTTTCCATTGATTATTCAGGAAGCCTTTCTGTATTTTAGTTGTAATTCCAGCTTGTTTCTGGGAGCATGTCTGTGCAGCATCCTCCTACTCTGCCGCCATTTTTAATCCAGCACTTTTTATTTTAAGGTAGGAAAAGCTGGGGCCTGTTCCAAGGTATCAAATAAGGATCAATGTAGTTATTGAAGATGGTACAGAAGAAGGTGTAGTCTGGAATCAAGGTCAATTAATCCATAAATTTATTGATTCTCTTTTCCTCCCTAGTACATACAGGGACAAAGTAGCACAAAGCTCATAGGAAAGGATACACTTTAGAGAAAGATGGATTGTTTGTCCTCTGAGAGCATAGGGGCAAATATACAGGAGAGATGGAGCAGCATAGATATGCAGAGATAAATATAAAAGGACTGGGGAACTGAGGGCCTGCCCACCTCATTATCAGAGCCCAGTGGAAACAATTGAAGAAATATATTCTAGACTGTCAGCCTATATCTTTGCAATTTAGTAAAAACAGCAACTGAAAAATTCACCTGCTGATGTGACGTTCATGTACAGTTGAAATTCCTGGGGGCAGGAATTAGTTTAAATAGGTCCCTGTTTTATTTAAATGACTTGATTATTTCATGTTGGAGTTCAATGATAGGTCATATGTTGATAAACCATCTAATTCCTCTAACTTTAAAAATGATTGCTGGTCTGAAAATTGAAAAAGAAGTAGATTTGGGAATGATCTGAAAGCCAACCATGAGAAATACTCAATGTCAATTTTTTTTATAAATATGACCCTCCATTAGCTCCCTGAGCTATTACCCACAAAGCTTTCTGTGCAGGGTCTGTGGAAGAAAGGAGCGGAAAGCTCTGTGTGGTTGAGTGAGCTGAAGGGTAGAATGCCCGTTGCCTACATGTCCTGAGATCATCCTCAATGTCCAGTTTTCCACTTGACCACACAGAAAATGGGTTGGCAATAAATTATTGTTTTAGTGTCTGCAAATAAAGTTATCAGGGGCCATTTTTCTTTTTTAAAATACTGAATAGAGGTTTTTTATTTTTTAAAATTTTTGCATAGTGTATTTCTTAGTTTTTTTTCCAGTCAATGTGGAAAGCTTGGAATTAACAACAGCTTCCCTCTATTTAGCCTTCTCATTAACATTTCTAATTTCCTGCTGCATTTCATGAAAGTCCTAACATCCTAATCTAGTCACAGTAAAATGATTTTCATTTATAGGATAAAATTGCATCCACATCACCAAATTAAACTCTTTTAAAATGAAATCAGTGGTTAAAAAAATTAACTCTCTGAACAGTAAAAATATATATTTCTATATATGTAATAACCAACATGTTTAAGAAATGTAGTTTACAGTGCTTCATTATGCGTGTTTTAATAACCATTACTATAATTTCATGAAGTAGGTGTTATTGTCTTCCTTATTCTGCAGATAAGATTTGGGACTCAGAAAGAATATAACTTGCCATAATCATAAACCAGTAGCTGGTTGAACTGGAACTCACACCCATTTTTCCAGGTTCTAAATCCTGTGTCTTGTCTTCTCAAAGGAAGAAGCCAGTATTATTCATTTACTTAAACATTCAACAAATATTCATGAACACAGTGTTGGCTCTTTAAATACAAGCTAGAATGGGACACAGTGCTAGAATGCTTCACTGCTCTGGTGAAGCATACAATCTAACCTTGGAAGATAGTCAAGTATGAAGGAAAGGATAATACAGAATGATCTGTGCTTTGTTAAGAGAAATATACAAGTAAGATGGGGCCCCCAGTAGGGTGTAGGGAGTGATGTGGTGGAAGAGGTAATGTCTAATGTCTAACTTGAGACAGAATAAATAAATAAGTAGGAATTTGTGGTGGGGAATGGAGAACAATGTTCTGGGCTACAGGAGTGGCATGTGCAAAGGACCTGAGGCAGGGCAAGTCATGGTTTAGAAGGCAAATATTCATTAAATGAGCCAGTGTAGCTCAAGCACTGAGTATGAAGATGAGATTCATGAGTTAAGGGAAACCTGAGCAAGCTGGGTCTTGAAGCCATGTTAGGGAGAGTCTGAAGATTTTCAAGCGGGAAGAGTGATGTGTTGGCTTACCATTTTGAAAAGATCACTCTGGCAAGAATGTGAAGAATGGATGAGAGAGAAAGCAAGACTAGCATAAAGAAGGACAATTAAGGAAATACAGTAAAATAAGAGGTGATGGATGATAGTGACTGAACTGCTGTTTGGTGACCACACCTGGTCACCTGACAACTGTGGCAATTCCATGTGGTGCCTGAGCACTGTCTGAGGCTAGCAATGCAACAGAAGGACTTCAGGCACTTAAAACCATACCAACAACAACCACAGACCTCTCGGTAATGCAAATTCCACTGAATCAACAGGCGGGTTAATCTGTCCAGTCTTTAAATTGGTTTTAATTGAACTAGTTTGCTCCAAATGCACAGAAACTCACTCTTTGATGGTATTTCTCCCTGCTTAGTCAAAAGCGAACTCCTGATGTGCAGTAGATTGCTGGGGTCCAACCCCAGCAGGTCCAGGGGTCCCCAAAGGTGTGGACGGAGTCGGCGAAGAAGGAATGACACGGAGACAGCGTTCAGTTGATCAGCAGCCTAGCCAGGATCTCTATCCAGGATCTCCAGCCAAGTTCTGGTCTGGATCTCCAGGGAAGTTCTGGTTCAGGATCTCCAGCCAAGTTCTGAGTCCATGCTCTCTTGCTAGGTTCTCTAGGTTCTCCAGCCAGGTTCTGTAGCCATGTTCCCTCGCTAGGTTCTCCAGCCAGGTTCTGTCCAGGTTCCCCAGCCAGGTTCAGTCACCAGGTTCTATTGCCAATTTCTGTAGTCAGGTTCAATCCAGGATCTTTTGCCATGTTCTCTCCAGCTAAGTTCTTCTGTCTTCTGGTTCCTGTGTAGGTTCTGTCTTCTGGTTCCTGTGTAGGTTCTGTCTCTCTTCATTCTGTCTTCTTACATCTGTATTTATACTAGTTGATTCCAATCCTATCAATCTCTATTCCAAAGGTTAGGGTGTTTCTTATCTCCATTCCAGGGAGTAAAGATTATGTAGCTTAAGCATGATTGTTCGTAGTTAAAGTGATTAATTACCCGCCTGGCACTTAGTTAAGAGGTTTTATTCCCTCCCTAACTTCAGGGGAAAATCCCTACCTGGGGAAACACCCTTTCTCAGAGACCTTGGTTAAAACACATAGTGCCAAGAAGGTGAGCAAACATATTAAGAACAGTATGCCATATATGCCAGGTCCCTTGAAACAGCAAGCATGGACCGGCTCCCGGCAGTAGATATCACAGCCCCTTTGACTGGTTTTGTTTGATTGAGTTGTAGTTATCTGAGGATTAAACAGATATTGATTAATGTCATGTTCCCTGTTTTGGATTCTCATCTAATCAAAACATTGCCAAAACATTGTCCCCTAAATGTGAAATTACTCAGTGAATAAATCATAATGTGTAGCTTTCAGGAAAGTCATGTTTAGGAAATGAAATTTAAGTAGGAGACATTACAAAAAGGAGAGGGTAAACAATTATTTTTCTGAAGAGAATCCTTTAAAGTCTCCTGGTACTTTGCAGTGGGATATCAAAGTGACAAATAGAAAGGAAATGCAAATTGAGAGTGTCTACTCAATTAACCAGGATATCATTCACTGCTATTTACAAAAGATAAAATCTAACCTCCTTAGCATGGTATACAAGGCCTTTCAGGATTGTCTCTCCAGCCTGTTCAGGCTTGCATTCTTCCCATATATATCCCTGTTTCTGGACTATACCCTCTCTTTGTTTATATATGGGCCAAAATCCTGTTCATTTTACAAGTCTTTTCTAAAGCATTACTTCCTCTCTGATGGCTTTCTGCCTTCCTCCATCCAGTAACTATAAAATGAAACAATGGCAAGTAATGAGAATCGACTATATTTGTTTATTGCCTGTGGGCTTCCTTGAGAGATGAGACCATCATCTTTGGATACCTAACACCCAGCGTAATGCTCAAAATTAAGAACATGGTTGGTGATTAAAATTCTTGACAATAACGCCAAGAGATATTTTAAATATTGATTTAACTGGTAATTATGGGTTTTTCCTTATCCAAGTCCACCAACAATTCCTGTTCAAAGGCCAGATGGTTATAATTCAGTTTTTAGTATTAGCTTGGGCAATAACTCCTACAGAATTGTTAATGATCTTAAACGTTTATTGACTTAAAGGCATTGTTGAATTACTGGGCTGGAAGTTATGTAACTCTAGGAAAAGTCAAAGCATATTATGTAGCATACCAAGACAGAGATAAGGCTCCTTAAAACTGAATTTGCTAAACTGATAGATTTTAATAGTGGAGTCTAGGAACTTGGCATCTTACATAGACCTAGTGATTCTGATGTAAAGTGTTTACGAACTACGTTATGATTAACACTGCTATTCCAGGTGCTCCTTACCTGGTTGTCCTCTCTGAGATTTTTTTTTCTTTTTGAAAATGAATAAAGTTTTTTCCCCCCCAGTGATTGACTCCATAAACTCTATATCTTTTACTGTATATGTGCATTTACAATAACCTTGATAGTGTCTATTTCATCTCTTCTTCACTAAGTAGCGGATGCTGATCAGTTGGCTAACAAAGAGTTCAAGTTCATTTTCCGCTGTCTTCCATGTGTCTCTTCTCCTGTATTGTGCAGTCTGAACTGGAATAGTAACTTCTAATTTCAGGGCTCTCTTAATGCTAAGTTGCAGGGTACTATCAGGATAGGTTAGGTTATGGTGTGATAACAAACAACATCCAAACTCTCTGTATTTAAAGCAACAAAAGTTTGTCTTTCTTTCTAATATTACATGTCTACCTTGTGTTCCCAGGGGACAATGTTCATCAGTGGTCACCCAGGGGCTCAGTTTTATCATTTTACAACATTGCTGTTTTAACATGAAGTTTCAGGGTTTGCTGTGACAGGGGGAATAAGCATAGATTATCATGTACTGGATCTTAAATGCATCTGCTCAGAAGTGATTCAACATTTCTACTCACATTTCATTGGCCAGTGCAAGCATTTGCTATGTCTAACTTCAAGAGACAAGGAAGTGCAATCCTCTAGTATTCCCAGAAGGAAAGAAGAGAAATGTTGGGAGTACTTGTAATGCCTACCATAATCTGATAATCAAATATTAGGTTCTCTTTTTTTCCCTATTTGCAGAATTTGCCCCCCATCCCCTGTTGTCTATCTGTTCAGCTGCTATAAATAAAATACCAGAGATTTAGGAGTATATAAGCAACATAAATTTATTTCTCACAGCTCTGGAAGCAGGGAAGTCCAAGATTAAGACACTGGCAGATTTGGTGTCTGCTAAGGGCCTATTTCCTGGTTCATAGACGACATCTATGAACATCTATGACATCTTTTTACTATGTCCAAACATGTTGGATGAGGTTAAGGGAACTTCCTTGGGCCTGTTTTATAAGGGCACTAATTCCATTCATGAGGGCTCTACCCTCATGACCTATCACCTCCTAAAGGCCCCACCTCCAAATATCACCAACTTGGTAGTTAGGATCAGACCATAGCATCCTGCAAAAGATCCCCAAATCCCCTGAAACCTTGTGAACTAAAAAGTGAGTCATCTGTGCCTACCCCCTTGCCCTTATAGAGCAGGGACAGGGTAAACATTCATATTCTGTAAGAGGAAGATTGTGAGACACACAGCAGTAACTAGTCTACAGCATTCTGAAAACTCACTCTCATGTGATGGTTCCCTGTCTTGGAGGTAGAGAATATTCTGATATTGAGCTCCATTCTTATCCTTAGGAAAATCTTCCAGTCCATTAATCTCCTCAGCCCGTGGCGTGGCTCTCTCAGAAGTCCTTCCTTCTCTTATCATCTTCGGCACCATATCTGAAGTGGGCATTGGATGCTGCTGCCATCTCAACATGAAGCTTCAGGCTCTGCTGTGGAGTTGAAGTGGAAAATTGCACTCCGTATCTTAAGTGCTTCTGCCATGAAGTGTATTATGTCATTTCATTGGCCAAAGTAGATCAAGACTATCTTAAATGGGTGGGGTTTTGTATTGTTTACCCCACTTCATTTCTTGCCTAAAGTACAGTTCTGGCAGACAGAGTAGAGTACAGTTCTGGCTTTGCTTCTTACTTCCTATGAGACTTTAAATAAATTATGAACCTGTTTAATAAACCTCAGTTTCCTTTTTTTTTTTAAATTAAGTCTTTATTGTTCAGATTATTAGATTTGTTCCTCTTTTTTCCCCCCATAACTCCCCTTCTCCCAGTTCCCGCCCCACCCTCCGCCCTCACTCCCCACCCACTGTCCTCATCCATAGGTGTACGATTTTTGTCCAGTCTCTTCCCACATCTCCCACACCCCTTTCCCCCCCAAGAATAGTCAGTCCATTCCCTTCCTATGTCCCTGATTCTATTATGATCACCAGATTATTTATTCACTTGATTCTTAGATTCCCTTGTTGATAGATGCATGTTTGTTGTTCATAATTTGTATCTTTACCTTTTTCTTCTTCTTCCTCTTCTTAAAGGATACCTTTCAGCATTTCATATAATACTGGTTTGGTGGTGATGAACTCCTTTAGCTTTTCCTTATCTGTGAAGCTCTTTATCTGACCTTCAGTTCTGAATGATAGCTTTGCTGGATAAAGTAATCTTGGTTGTAGGTTCTTGGTATTCATCACTTTGAATATTTCTTGCCATTCCGTCTGGCCTGCAAAGTTTCTGTTGAGAAATCAGCTGACAGTCGTATGGGTATTCCCTTGTAGGTAACGGAGTTTCTTTTTCTTGCTGCTTTTAAGAGTCTCTCTTTGTCTTTTGCTCTTGGCATTTTAATTATGATGTGTCTTGGTGTGGTCCTCTTTGGATTCCTTTTGTTTGGGGTTCTCTGCGCTTCCTGGACCTGTAAGTCTTTTTCTTTCACCAGGTAGGGGAAGTTTTCTGTCATTATTTCTTCAAATAGGTTTTCAATATCTTGCTCTCTCTCATCTTCTGGCACCCCTATAATTCTGATGTTGGTACGTTTGAAGCTGTCCCAGAGGCTCCTTACACTATCTTCGTATTTTCGGATTCTTTTTTCATTTTGCTTTTCTGGTTGGGTGTTTTTTGCTTCTTCGCATTTCAAATCTTTGACTTGATTCTTGTGATCCTCTGGTCTGCTGTTGGGAGTCTGTATAGTATTCGTTATTTCAGTCCGTGTATGCTTAATTTCTAGTTGGTTCTTTATCATAACATCGAAGGTCTCATTAGATTTCTTGAGGATCTCACTACATTTATTGGCGGCTTCTAGACAGTTCTTAAGAGACCTTAAAAGTGTGGTTCTGAACTCAATATCCTCCATTGACAGTTTTGTCCTGTTTCTTTGTCTCCGCATTTTTTATGCTTTCTTGGTGCACCCCCTAGTGGTCTTTGTGCACAGTCTTGTTGTAGTTAAGCCTTGATTGTTGTCGGCAATACCAGGGGTGATTTGACCTCCAGGCTAACTGGCTATGAGAGTCCGCTGTGTCTGCAGTGGGAGAGCTTCTGTGCTGGATCTCTAGGGTGGTGCTAATCTAGCGTTTGCCTGAGGCTATCCGGCAAATGGCTCTGCGCAGGGCTTGGGCGGGACGGGTCCCCGGGGATCTACAGGGCGGGTGGAGCAAGCAGTTATGGCTGCTCTCAGTTCCATCCCTAGGGGCTCTGCCTCACAGAGTCCCAGCAACCACTGCAAACCTCGGAGAGAAAGCTGCCTTCGAGTTCCAACCGAAGCCAGACAGTCCCGCTTCTCCCGTTTGAGTCTGGGTCCCTAGAGACTCGCCCGGATCTGGAGCTCAGAGTCTGAAACTCCCTCCCGATTGAAAACAACAACCGCGCCCTTCGCCTCCAGCCCGCTCTGCGTGCACTCCGCACCTGAGCACTTCACTTCAGCACTGCGCCTCCTCTGAGTCTGGGTATGATATTCTCTTTCCTCCTAGTTGTAGAATTTCCACTCAGCCAGCCTTCCTGTGGTTCTGAATGATGTCCGTTCCATCTTTTAGTTGTTTTTTGAAGTAGTTGTTTGAGGCAGCAATCTCCGGCGTTAACCTATGCCGCCATCTTGGTTTCTCCCGGTAATCTCTTAAGCTCAGTTTCCTTATCTATAAACTGGAGATAATAAGAGTGCCTCCTTTCCTGGGTGACTCTGGGTATAAATGCTTGTCAAGTCCCTAGCAAAGTGCCTAGAAAATAGTTAATACTGTCAACTGTTAGCTGTGATGTTTGCTACCTTCCTGTGCTGAAATGTTCTGGAAATTGCATCCTTTTTTTGTGTGATTGGCATTCTCTACAATGGGGTCTGTGGTCCCTCTGCTGGATCATCCTTGAGTGTGATGGGACAACAGAGGGACTTTACAAGCCCTTCGGTGGGCAGGGTCTCTTTCTGAGAGTCCCCAGTTGCGTGGCAACATGGCTGAGCAGCATCACTAAACATCTTCCTAGTGTAGTAGTTATTGTGGGTCACAGACTCCCTCTAGGCATTGGCATTTTATTGCTTGAGTCATTGGACATTATAGGACAATACACAAAAGATTTCTGAGAAATGGTGAATCTCAGCAAATTCAGGAGAAATGAAAGGAAATCAATGTATTAACAATACTGTGAGGGAAATGCACTCCGTGATGGGCATTGTCCTTTGAGCCTTCTGGATGCTACTAATGATGACACTTCTTCCTTTACTGTCCAGAAGCAAGATTTCATAATAAAGAGTGGAGTCTAATTCCTCTGCTCTAATGGGAAAGCATCAGTTTGGCTTGGGCTGCTATAGCAAAAAGACCACAGACAGGGTGATTGAAACAACAAATATTTATTTCTCACAGTTCTGGAAGTCTGAGAACAGGGTGCCAGCATCACTGTGTTCTGGTGAGGGCCTTCTTTTTGCTTTCAGATGGCTGCTTCTTTCTTTTTAAAAAATATATTTTTATTGATTTCAGAGAGAAAGGGAGAGGGAGAGAGAGATAGAAACATCAATGATGAGAGGGAATCATTGATTGGCTACCTCCTGCACACTCCCTACTGGGGATTGAGCCCGCAACCCGGGCATGTGTCCTTGGCTGGAATCGAACCCAGGACCCTTCAGACTGCAGGCTGATGCTCTATCCTCTGAGCCAAACTGGCTAGGGCAGATGGCTGCTTCCTTGATGTATCCTCACACAGTGGGAATAAAGAGCTCTAATCTCTATTCCCTTATAAGGGCACCAATCCCATCACGCAGGTTCACTCTCATGACTTCATCTGAACCTGATTACTTCTCAAAGGCTCCACCTCCAAATACCATCACATTGGGGATTGTATTCAACATATATATTTGGGAGAGACAAAAACATTCATTCCATAGCAATATATAGCTAACTCCCATAAAGCATTGTGGACACCCATGATGTGCCTGGCATTATACTATCACTGGTAATAATAAAATGTGCAAAAGGAATCACAATCCAATTGGAAAAGTATGGGTGAATGAGCTTAAAATTCAGTACAGCATGTTAAATACTCCAACAGAAGAACAAACAAAATGCAATGGGTTCTCAAATGTGGGAACAACTGTCAGGGGCGTTGCGATTTAGTGTAGCTGTCATGGCAAGTGGGCTGAGCTGATGATCAAAGTAAAGCTGTATTTATTTGCTGTGACCTATTTATATGTCCAAATCTTCTCTTCAGTACCTTGGGAATTAGGCCAACTAGAGTTTTAGTTTCTGTCAGACTTGCCTTGGCTTTATTACATTTTATAACAGAGGTCCAAAGCAGTAGGGCCTGTCACATTCTTTTTGTTTTCTCCTGGCCTTTGTTTGTAAAGAAATATACATAAAATAACTCAGTTGGTTTGTATATTGGCATCTGGGCTTCCCTGACCAAAGACTATTCACGATTTTACATTTCTAGTGTCTCTTCCTCAGGAACCTCAGAGATAGACTGGTTAATGTTATCTATCAATTTGCCTTTCTTTTCACTGGGAAGGTAGAAATATATATTATTATGGCATGCTGAATGCGACCTTTTCCAGACCAGCTATTTCCTCTGTCTGGGACAAAGGGTATAAAACGGGCTGTAAAAAGCAGGCCAGAGGGGAAGATTACTGCTGAGAAAGAAAGCCTGATTCAGGAGGGAGGCGATGGCATTCACAGTGTTTTTAAAGTACTTAAGATAGTGTACTTCTGAAGAGAATCTATCTTCAACAAGCAACGAAGACTGTCAGGAAATTGTACGGTTCTTGAAAATAGCTCTCCATCAAAGAGTGATAAGAGAGCTTTCTAAAACCATGTTCCGTGCTGAGTGGGAGCAGGGTGATGCTGAGACCATCATCCAGCAAACTTTCTGAGACTTCGCCATTATCTCTAAGTTGACAAAAGGTAGCTGAGTGAGGAATTAGAAACAAATGTGGGTTACAGTCCAACTGTCAGAAAATAGGATCTATCTACTCCAGTACCTAGTTAGACAAAAGAGTAAACTGGGCTTGGCCAGTCCAGGCGGAGCAGCCACAGGGGGCTGTGCGGGTTGTGTGGTGCACAAGGTACCAAACTGAAGAGGACATTGGCTACATCATAGACATGTAGACCCGTGTAGTTATTATTTGGGGCAGATGGCAGTGAAGTATCTTATTCTAACACGTCCCTATGGTAGGACAGTATTCTGAGAAGTGGATGTAAGTGTCTTGAGAAAGAGGCTCTTTTTCTAATTTTCCACACACTGTATGGGCGAGTGGCAGCTGCTTGCTCCAAAATAAATGGGTTCAGACATACTGCACAGCATTCTTCGATGCTGCAGTCCACTCTAGCAGGACTGTGTTACTGGACCTCATTCATTCATTCAAATAGACAAGCTGGACATTTGCCACATGCCAGCCAGGGAACAAAGGCCTGTGTCCTCATGGAGCTTTCCCTCCAAAGTGAACTAGGCACTGGGGAGGTAGGAAGAAGAGAGCGATGGGAGTGTTGGTGCAGAGGAACATGATTAGGTTTTGAAGGGAGACAGGTCCTGCATTTAGTCTCAGCTCCAGAATGGTGTGGTCTTGGGCAGTTGAACTTTCCTCTCTGTCTGTAGAAAAGGTTTAAAAATACTTTCCTTATTGAGTTTATTGGAAAAGTTAAAGGTATATTAAAAACACTTTCATTGTGCAGCTTATGACATACACGTATATGATTGATGGTAGTAATGGTTATTATTATTGTACTTATTATCTAAGTAAGGATAATAGCATGGACAATCCAGTCCTGAGTCCACACTTGGACAGCACCCTCTGAGTTTGTGGTTGGGCTGAGGTGGAGGGAGGGTATTAAATGGGAAGTTTTAGTTTACCTCTTATGGATTTACTTCTCTTCCCCACTGTGTAATATTTGTTTTCTCAACCTCACTGAAGTCCAGATAATGAAAACAGATAGGCCTCATGACCTGTGCAAGAAAAAGGACTTAGGAGGAATTAGGACCTTAATAACCTGTGGGAAATGGACGTTGAATGAGATTCATCTGAGATGGTAAAGCTATGCTTAGTTATATTTCTACATTTGTCAAAAGGAGATGATTTTTGTGTGAAAAAGAGGTTGTCATAGGCCGGTTCTGTGAGGCTGACTTTGAGATGGAGATTTGCATGCAGGAGACTTGTTGGGTGTTCTTCTGGGATCAGCACCTACAGGCAGAGAAAAAATCAAGATTGGGTAGAAGGGGAAATTAAACTGTAATGCATTAAAGCAAGGTCTCTGTTGGATATACAGGAGCTCTGGGGCTGGGATGACCCCTTAAACTTCATTGGAATTGGGGAGAGAGAGCCAGGACTTCATTCCCATTCCCGATCATTGAACAGTCATTGCTTGTAGGCTGTCCTCAAGGAAGGCAGTGACCTTGAGTCGGGGGTTCTCTTCAGCAAGGGTGAGCCCCATTGAGAGCTCTCAATTGCCAACACTACCAGAAGCTTGAAAAACAAGTGTTTCAGTCTTGTAGGGGGAAATCTAAGCAGCATATCCACAGCAGAGGTGAAGGCCACTGCCAAGGCAAACCCATCCTTAAAAACCCTGCAGGTAGATGCGTTAGTCGTGGTTCTAATTTTTAATTCATTGTGGCATATCAATAATAATGTTTTATACTAGAGGCCCAGTGCACGAAATTCGTGCATGGATAGGATCCCTAGGCCTGGCCAGTGATCAGGGCCTATCTGTGGGGTGACTGGTGGGGCTATTGGGGAGGGGCTTGGCACTGCCTGCTTGCCAGCCGGTCCCATCCCCTGATTGCCCCACTACTGCGGCAGGTTGCCTCCCTCTGCAGGGCAACTGGCAGGGCAATCAGGGGGCCCCCACTGGCACCCTCCTTGGCTGGCTTAGGGCCTGCGTACACCTGGTGGTCAGTGTGCATCATAGTGACTGGTCGTTCCACCGGTTGTTCTGCTATTCAGTCAATTTGCATATTAGGCTTTTATTATATGTGATTGCATTAGTATAAACAGGTTAGGCTGCTTGTGGTCAGAGGTGACAGGCTCAGGGCTCCAGCTGGGGCTCAGAGAATTAGAGTTTTAGCAAGTTTATTCATACAGCCTGAGCCTAAGCACACTGCTTAGGAGGTATGAAGCTGATAGGAATCATTTGGGAAAGGCAGATGGTCCATATAAGAAGTAAAGCATAGCCCTAGCTGGTTTGGCTCAGTGGATAGAGCCTCAGCCTACAGACTGAAGTGTCCCAGGTTCGATTCCTGGCCAGGGCACATGACCAGGTTGCAGGCTTGATTCCCAGTAGGGGGTATGCAAGAGGCAGCCGATCAATGATTCTCTCTCATCGTTGATGTTTCTGTCTCTCTTTCTCTCTCTCCCTTCCTGTCTGAAATCAATAAAACTATATTAAAAAAGAAGTAAAACATAATTGCTCCTGTCACAATTAAGTACTTTAATTGCTAGACAAATCACAGGCTAGGCTACAACTTTTAGTGTCTTCACTTTGAATCCTCCCTCCCTAAAGGGTTTTGAGATCCATGAAACCTTGCTGTATCCAGGGAACCGAATTTAGTTTCTCTGGGGCTGTTTGTTAGTTTAAAACCAGAATTCAGTTCATGGTATATAGCCTAACTGAGGTGCCCCTAAAATATATTATTGATTCTTCTTCTCTTTCCTTTTCTACTTCACTATGAGGTGAGAAGCAAATAATACTGTGTAGCTTCCATCTAGGATTCTTTTCTCTGTGCTGCTCATCATAAGGTGACGTGGCCCATGGTCTTTATATGACTGCTGCCATTCATCAGAGTCACAAGTCAATGCCCTGTTGCCACTTATTAACCGACATGTCACACATCACAAACTGGGCACATGTGTTACTTCTGTTTCTCGTAGTGTTAGTTCATACAATATATATATTTTTAATGTGGTGAAAGAGGACAAGTGAGCTCTGTGGCTTCTCCTTTATTAGGGCACTAATCCCATCCATGAGGGCTCCACCTCTGTGACCTAATCACCTGCCAAAGGTCCCACCTCCTAATACCATCACATTGGGCATTGGGATCTCAACAGATGGATTTGAGGGGACACAAGCATTCTGTCTAAAGCAGACTCTTCCCCCCTCCACCTTGGGGTAGAACATTTATTTATTTCATGAAACACTCAAAGTTTAGGTCAGCGGGAAATAATTTTAATTAAAGAATTTTACATTTTCTTCCCACACGTCTTGCTTTGTATTAGGAAATGACATCATGATACATTTCAATACAATATTACAAAATATTTACAAGAAAATATTAAAAATAAACACAAAAGACAAGATGAGGTAAAATAAACTATTCCCGCCCTCCCCCCACCCCCCCCGCCCAATAAATCTCTACTCCAGAGTTTACAGCACACAAGAGAATCAAAAACAAATATGCTCCAGATCACAAGTTCCAAAGGATTGGAGAGGGGAAGAAATGGGATGAAAGTGGTGGTATGAAAGGGAATGGACGTTTGCAGCAGAACTGCTTCAGTAACCAGCCTAGCCTGAGCAAATACCCTCTCTTGTATGCAGTGAATTCCAAAAAGGCTAAACTTTAAGATATTCCTTCAACTGAAATTAGAAAATACCCCGACAATAAAAGTAGCTGTTTTGCCCAAGTTTCCTAAGAGCCTCTTTTTCCACGAACCAATTATGTGAACCAACGTGTGTTTGGGCATCAAAAGTTGTCACAGCAGCCCTTCCATTTCTTTCATAAAAGCTTCATATACATCATCCTTAGTTTGTACTGAGACGGGACCAGATTTGGGGGCTGCTTTGTCAAGAGGCACAGCAGAATCATCCTCTGACTTTCTTTGGGGAGCAGCAGTAGCCCCTTTATCCTCCCGACAGCCCCTCAGTGTGGTGGGCACGAATGAGTAATCTCTGCCTTGGGATTCCTGATTTGTGGTTTGGCACTGATGGTTGCTGTGGCTTTCTTCTCAATGGAGGCTGCACTGGTGTCATCCTCCTTGGGTCGCTGAATCAAGTTGGGTGGAGCGCTTAAAACCCCTGGGTTTGGCAAGGGAGCCGGTGGGAAAAGCCCAGGTGGGGCAGCTCGAAAGGAGGCACCAAAGGTGGGCGCATCATGCCAGGACAAGGTAGAAGGATACCTGGAGGTGCAGGGGGAGGTAGCCTTGGTGGGGGGTCTCCGAAGAGGAGGGCCAGGAGGCAGACCTGGAGGTGGACCTGGAAGAGGGCCACCGGGTAGGCCTGGTTGTGGTCCTGGAGGTAAAAGTCTGGGTAAAGGCCCTCGGAGTCCTGGCATTCCAGGTGGTCTCAGGAATGGAGGAGCTCCTGGAGGTGATCCAGGAGGAAGGCCTGCAGGTGGTCCAGGTGGCCGTAAAGGTAGGGCAGGAGGTGGTCCAAGAGGAGGTGGTCCTGGCATGGGAGGTATTTGTATCTGAGAAGGGGGAACAGACTGTGGGGGAGCTTGCTGCTGTGAAGAAGCAGATGTGCCCTCAGAAAGAGATTCTTCTTTATGCTGCTTTTGTGACTGCTTTTCTGCTTCAGACTCATCAGAATCACCTTCACCATCGTTCTCTGAAAATTCCTCTACTTCTCGTCCCTCCTCAGGGATTTCCTGACCTGCCATTTGAAGCATCATGGCTTGAAGAGGAGTCAGCTCCTTAATGTTCTTCTTCTTCCTTGATTTCCCAAGCATATCTGCAAATCGTACACTCAGACCTGATTTTTTTTCTTCATTGTTATTTCTTTTGTTATCATCACAATGCACACATTCATCTCCTTCACTTTCTCCATCTGTCAGTGTCGCTGTCATCAGTACTGTCATCATGCTTATCTTGATCCATGTCCTCAGGATAGCCATCATCTTCACTGGTGCTGGAAACATCATCATCAGGGCCCCGTTGAGCAAGTTCAGGACTATATAACGTCTTCATCTCATTGGCGAGGGGGAAGATCCAGGGCAAAGCCCACTTTATGGCCATACATTTGCAAGACTTGAGGAGGAGGTGGACCGGGGGCGGACCCGGAGGTTTTCTACCAGGAGGCAAATGTGGAACACCATGCCCAAGAAGAGGAAGAATAGAACCTGCCCTAGTTGAAGGTCCATAGGCTGAGGTCCTCTTAAGGATGGAGGGTGGCTGGGCACCCCTAAGTGGAATGTCCTGGATCAATTTGTTGGAAGGACATGAGGCATATCTGGCAAAGGAATACTATCCAATTCCAGATGCTGAGCATTCTTCACAGCATCAAAATATTGGCTAAGTTGAGCCCTTTACTGTTCATAATCTACTTCTAGCTTTCTCAATTCTTTGTAAATATCTGGATTCTCTTTTTCATAGAGTCGTAGAATACGTTCAAAGGTTTCACGCAGCTTTTTATGCTTGTCATTCAGCACCTTCTCATTTAATTGTGGCTGTTGCACTGGGTTAAACTCCATCTCATCCAATTTCTCCCTGTCCCGGATAATTTGTTTGGGATCCTTCATCTTCAAAACTGCAACTCGTACCATCATGCATTCTTTTTTTGTTCTTTAATTCTCTCTTCTGGGCTTCTTTTCGGGCTTGGTCTGTGAGGTGCATAAATTTTCCACTTTTGGTGGATGATGTAGCTCTTCGTCCCATGTTGATAATCTATATGGTTCACTTGTTTATTAAAACAAACAAACAAACAAACAAAAAACTACCAGGATCAACATAAAAATGTCCAAACACTTCTGCTGGGCTCTGGGACTGCGAGAAGCCGGGAGGGGAGGATTCTCAACCTCTTTCCCTTCGTAGGGGCCTTCACCTTGGCTCCTGGTCAGCTATCCAGCAACCGCCATCTTGAAACCTCCTCTAAAGCAGACTCCTGACTTTAAACATATTCTTTGCTGCAACAGTTCCTGTCCCACAGCCTTTCTTTTACTGCTGAATGTCCAGTGGCATGAACACTGTTTCCACTTCATCACTTCCTACTCCCTCCTTAACCTCTTGCAGTGGGATTTCACTCTCACTGCTTGTTGACACTTTTCTTTGAAAGATCAAAATGCTCTAACTGCCGACTCTATAAATCCCTTCTTTTCATCCTCAGTTCCTTGTGGTGCTGTTGAACATCGTGTCCTATTTAAAACTCTTCTTTTGATTTCACTGGTATTGTACGCTGCTAGTTTTCTCCTTATATCTCTGTCTCTGACCTCCCTCCCCGCCCCCCAAATTATTTTTCTCATTTTGTTCTTTAAATACACTTTTAAAAAAATTGATTTTTTTGAGAGGGAGGAAGGAAGAGGAATAGAGAGATAGAATCATCAATGAGAGAGGAACATCATTGATCAGCTGCCTCCTGCTCAGCCCTTGCCGGGGATCGAGCCTGCAACCCAGGCATGTGCCCTGACCAGGAATTAATCCAGTGACCTTTTGGTTCCTGGGTTGATGCTCAACCCCTGAGCCACACCAGCCAGGCAAATATGCATTTTTTAAAATATTTTTTTAAATTTATTTCAGAGAAGGAAGGAGAGGGAGAGATAGAAACATCAATGATGAGAGAGAATCACTGATTGGCTGCCTCCTGCACATCCCATACTGGGGATCAAGCCCGCAACACTTGGGCATGTGCCCTGAATGGGAATCTAATGGTAATATCCTGGTTCATAGGTTGATACTCAACAACTGAGCCAAGCTGGCCAGGCTTAAATATATTTTTAAAATGATATACTTTATACATATGAAAATGTATAAGGAATAATACATGTAAAGAATGCCCAGGAACTCCATGGAGCCTAAGAAATAAAATAGTACAGCTGGAGGTGGAATCCCCTGTGAATGCCTTCTGGATTGTTTTCCTATCTTTTCCCACCAGAGAGGCAGCCAGTTATCACTGGGGGTTATCATTCTCATGAATGTTTTATGTTGTTACTAAAAATGTTTGTGATAGTTGCTTGTTCACTTGAGCAGCAGGTGCTCGCATGAGTCTAGGGAAACACTGTACAAA
Organism: Myotis myotis; assembly: GCF_014108235.1. Taxonomy (NCBI): domain Eukaryota; kingdom Metazoa; phylum Chordata; class Mammalia; order Chiroptera; family Vespertilionidae; genus Myotis; species Myotis myotis. The sequence continues at coordinate 54,420,296 of NW_023416324.1, forward strand.
GGCTATGCTGGAGGAAGTGCTCTAGAAAATTGTGCAATGTACAACCTGAACAAAGGGATGCAGGGCCTTCATTGCTTTACCTATATTATAAACAGTATCATATTGAACATATGTATATAATTTGCTTCTTTCTCTGAACATCATTGTAAAATTGGGGAGAGGGGTGAAGTGACTACCCTCACTTCTGATACCGATTGCAAGTTGAGGGGGTTCCCAAAACTACCCTCACATTTCACATTTGATAATTCACTAAAAGATTCACTGAGCTCATTGAAACCTGTTATACTCACAATTATGGATACATTTAGGGAAAGGATACAGATGAAAATCAGCCAAGGGAAGAAAATTATACAGCAGAATCCAGGAAACTACCACATGGAGCTTCCAGTCAACTCCCCCTGGAGTCATGGACAGTATTACTTTCTTAGCAACAGTGTGTGATAATATTCATGGAATGTTGTTAACCTGGAAAACTCACCTAAGCCTTGATGTTCAGAGTTTATATTGGGACTCTGTGTTTGACTGCCCATGTGGTTAATCTCTAGTCTACAGCCCCTTCTGAGGTCAAATGGGTACTACATGGTTCAAAACCCTCAGCATAAATCACACTGTTAAATTATCTGCTGACCAAGGCTCCCCAAGCAAAGAACTTCTATCAGGTGTGACATTCCAAGGGCCAAGTGTTCAACTCCCATAATACAGAACTCTGCCTCCCTACCTAACCTTGACACTTGCACAGGACTTTCTGGTTACACATAACTTTCATAGACATGATCTCATTTACTCCAAAGCTTTCCTGGGATTCAAATTATTATTTTTCTTCATGTTTGCCTAAAATAATCCTAAAACCTCTCAAAAATGAAGGTGGTAAGGAATGAGAGAAAATGCTCTTCCTGTAGTGCTCTCAAAGTCTTAAGGAGACAGATACAATACACTAGAGTCAGACTTCATGAGTTTGCCAGATGAGAAAGTAGTTCTGAACTTACAGATGCTTTTTCAGGAAGCTGGAAGTTTGCACATCTGAAGGTCAGGTCCTGGAGAGTGAAAACAAATTCTACCCCTTTCCAGGGGAGCTTTATTTCCTTCATATGTTCATGCATTTTTCTTTCCTTATGTTTGTGATTCATCTCTGGCTCAAGCCCCTTCTGTGAGAGGTGCTGAGGAGATGGATGGCTGGGAGGGCTGCATGGATGGTGAGACTGTTGCTGCAGTGATGTGATGCAATTCTTGATATTTGCACAAAGATGGAGAGTTCAGACAGCTACGGAGTGGTGGAAATAGTCCTGGAACCCTGACTTTTACCTCGAAATGATTTGATTTTCAGTGAGGCCAGAAGATCACTAAAAGAAGATTGTTAGCAAGCTTTTATAACAACTTTAGGAGAGCCATACTTATGAGCAAACACTTTCACTACCCATAACAAGGATTTAGCACTTGATCAGACCACAGATAAGGCTTTCCCTGCTTCCTTTTCTCTCATTTTTTGCTTTCATGCCCCTTGATGTCTTAGAGGGTTAGGCCTTCTACTGTGTTAAACCTCCTGAGTTCTGCCTCAAAGGACCCTTCCTGCACAGGTAATAGAACGGAGAGGCAGACATCCTGAGCCTTGGGTAACTTGTTTTAGGGCACGGGAGCAATGGCGGTATGTGCAGTGATTGCCTATGTGTGGCAATGCTGGCTGGCATCATGCAGATTGGTCTTTCTTCATTAAACAAATACTGAGTGCCCACCGTGTAGCAGGCATGATACTAAGTAAAATTTTGTATTTCAGCTCCTCTGCTTATCAGCTGTGTGACTTTGGGCAAGTTATTTAACCTCCTTGAGTTCAGTTTCCTAATGACATTTTAACGTCTGCCTCATAGGTTAGAATGAAGTAACCTATGTCAAGCCTGTAGCACAGTGCTAGGCTGCAGTACCTCATACAGTGCCTGTCACTTAACAGAAAATCTACTGATTAAAGTGAAACCAGAATTAACACAAAGGATATCTGATTTCTATTTGATGTCTTATCCACAATAACAATTTTTTTAATATGTCAAGATTCTTAGGGTACATTATGTTCACTCATACATGGCCCTCATATTACATATGGTAAAGCAAATACATGTGTCACAATCCCTCATCTGGTTTGAGCCTGACTTTCTGGTTCTGTCCATCACATTCCAACTTTTGCATATTCTTTTTTAAAAATTATTTTCATTGATTTCAGAGAGGAAGGGAGAAACATCAATGATGAGAGAGAATTATTGATTGGCTGCTTCCTGCATGTCCTACACAGGTGCTTGAGCCCACAACATGAGCATGTGCCATGACCAGGAATCAAAACGTGACCTCCTGGTTCATAGGTCCACACTCAATCACTGAGCCGTGGGGGACTGGCCACATTCCAACTTTTGCATATTCTTCAAACTTCCTTCAGCCTGTTGCCTATTTGTTGTGCTTGCTTGATGTGGACACCAGGTGGCGCTTGGCATCATATTTGTAGAGGCAGTTGTCAAGGGAACAGGGCTCTGTGCCAACTCTGAGGCAGGCTGGCTTCCTCTTCAGAGACACTTACCCAGAGGAGAGAGGTTACAGGCTGGATGCTCTAACTTTCAACAATTCTCTCCCTCCTGTCTTTTGGAAAGGAGAGGAACTTTAAATGCTTCTTCTTTTTTTTTCTTTTTTAAAAAAAGATAAACTCTAATTTTACAAAGAAGTTTACCCCAAAACAAGGCCCTATCACACCCAGCAGCCCAAGTATTGATTGTGTCTTGATGTTCATCCAAGGCCTTCACTGGGAACAACATTTCCAAAAGGGCCTATTTCTATGGCAACAGAAGGAAGCAGAACATAAGCTCTAATAGGAAAAACAGTTACTCGGACAGGGGTGAAGAGATTCGAGAGGGAGCCGGATTGCAGCTTTGAATGAGAAATATTACCATATTTTATAGACGCTAAGATGCCATCGATTATGTCTCCCCATTGTTTTATTGACACTAAGAAAGAAAGAAATTTGGCAATTAAATTAAATCATTGATTATAAGGCTCAACTTGATTTCAGAGATATTAAAGTAAAAGAAATGGCCTGGTCGATGTGGCTCAGTGGTTGAGCATAGACCTATGAACTAGCAGGTCACGGTCCGATTCCCGGTCAGGGTACATGCTGGGGTTGCGGGGTCTATCCCCAGTAGGGAGCGTGCAGGAGGCTGCTGATCAATGATTCTCTCTAATCATTGATGTTTCTATGTTTCCCTCTCCCTTCCTCTATGAAATCAATAAAAATAATTTTTGAAAAGAAAAGAAACATTGCTTTTCAATCAGGTAAATACAGTACATCTGAGGACAGTATTCCCAGCCAGTCCCTTCCTAGGAGTCTTAACCTCCCCCTAATTCCTGTCTGTCCTAGAGTACCAAGGGGATTGGCTTGGAAACAGTCAAGGGCCTGGATTCCAAGATAATGGTTATTGCTCTTAATGAGATTAAATGCAGACTGGCCTGTCTTAGTCTGTTCAGGCTGCTATAACAAAATGTTACAGGGTAAGGGGCAGAAATGTATTTCTCACAGCTCTGGAGGCTGGAAGTCCAATGACAGGGTGGTTAGTGAGGCCCTTCTTCCAGGTGACAGACTTTTTCTTTTTCTTTTTTTCCTATTTATTTATTTATTTATTTATTTATTTTTATTGCTTAAAGTATTACAAAGAGTATTACATATGTCTCCTTTTTTTCTCCCGCCCTTGACAATCCCCTGACCTCCCCTACTCCCCAGTGTCTTATGTCCATTGGTTATGCTTATATGCATGCATACAAGTCCTTCGGTTGATCTCTTACCCCCTCTACCCACACCCCTCAACCCTCCCCGGCTTTCCTGCTGTAGTTTGACAGACTGTTCGAGGCAGCTCTGCCTCTGTATATATTTTTGTTCATAAGTTTATAATGGTCTTTATTATCCATAAATGAGTGAGGTCATGTGGTATTTTTCCTTCATTGACTGGCTTATTTCACTTAGCATAATGCTCTCCAGTTCCATCCATGCCGTTGCAAATGGTAAGAATTCCTTCTTTTTTACAGCAGCATAGTATTCCATCGTGTAGATGTACCACGGTTTTCTAATCCATTCATCTACTGATGGGCACTTAGGCTGTTTCCAGATCTTAGCTATGGTGAATTGTGCTGCTATGAACATATGGGTGCATATATCCTTTCTGATTGGTGTTTCTGTTTTCTTGGGATATATTCCTAGAAGTGGGATCATGGGGTCAAATGGGAGTTCCATTTTTAGTTTTTTGAGGCAACTCCATACTGTCTTCCATAGTGGCTGCACCAGTCTGCATTCCCACCAGCAGTGCACGAGTGTTCCTTTTTCTCCACATCCTCTCCAGCACTTGTCGTTTGTTGATTTGTTGATGATAGCCTTTCTGACAAGTGTGAGATGGTACCTCATTGTTGTTTTGATTTGCATCTCTCGGATGATTAGTGACTTTGAGCATGTTTTCATATGTCTCTTGGCTTTCTGAATGTCCTCTTTTGAAAGGTGTCTATTTAGGTCCTTTGCCCATTTTTTGATTGGATTGTTTATCTTCCTTCTGTTAAGTTGTATGAGTTCCCTATAAATGTTGGAGATTAAACCCTTATCGGTGATAACATTGGAAAATATGTTCTCCCATGCAGTGGGCGTTCTTGTTGTTTTGTTGATAGTTTCTTTTGACAGATTTTTTCTTATATCCTCACATGGCAGAAGGGGCTGTGGAGCTCGGGGATTTCTTTTATAAGAGCACTAATCTCATTCTTGAGGGATCCCCCTTCATTATGTAATCTTATCCCAAAGGCCAGACCTACTAATACCATCACTTTGGGGGGGCTTAGGATTTCAACATGTAAATATGGGGGGACAAAAACATTCAGACTATAGCAGGTTCCTTCTGCTTCTTAGAGAGCTAAATCAGCCCCTATAGTTAAAGGTAACTCACCACAACCAATGGGTTGGCAAACTGTGGCCCTTGGGCCACATCCAGCTCAATGAATGACTGTTTTGTATAATTCACCAACTAAAAATGCTTTTTACAGCCCTAACCAGTTTGGCTCAGTGGATAAAGCATCGACCTGCGGACTCAAGGGTCCCAGGTTCGATTCCGGTCAAAGGCATGTACCTTGGTTGCGGGCACATCACCAGTGGGGGGGGGGGGGGGGGTGCAGGAGGCAGCTGATCGATGTTGCTCTCTCATCGATGTTTCTAGCTCTCTGTCCCTCTCCCTTCCTCTCTGTAAAATATCAATAAAATATATTTTAAAAAGAATGCTTTTTACAAATGAACATTTGCAATCAATTTAATGATAAGAAGCATGTAACATGACTCCAGTTAAGTGAAATATTACCTTCCAAAAAAGGTTATTCTTATAATTTTCAGATCTGTATAATAAAAATATACTCAATTATATGATTACTAGAGGTCCGGTGCACGAAATTTGTGCATTGGGGGTGGGGAGGGTTCGGGTGGGGGAGTGGTCCCTCCGCCCGGCCTGCACCTTCTCCAATCTGGGTGATTTATCTAGCCTAACTTCTGGTCAGGTGTTCTGGCATTCCTGTTAATGATTCAAATAAACAAACTCAAACAAACTAATCTATGATTTCCATTTTGGGTCTAGAACAGCATTTGGCAAACGTCTTCTGTAAAGGACCAGCAGTCAGACATCCCTTTCACAATCTGGGACCCCTGGCTCCTAACCGTTGACCTGCCTGCCTGCCTGATCACCCCTAACCACTCTGCTGGCTTGCCTAATCGCCCCTAACCATTTTGCCTGCCTGCCTGATCACCCCTAACTACTGCCCTGCCAACCTGATCACCCCTAATTGTTCTCCCCTGCCGGCCTGATTGCCCTAACTGCTCTCCCCTGCTGGCCTGATCACCCTTAACCACCTCTGCCTTGGCCCCACCACCGTGGCTTTGTCTGGAAGGATGTCTGGAAGATGTCTGGTCTAATTAGCATATTACCCTTTTATTAGTATAGATACTTTAAATTTCTCAGTAATATATAATAGCCTTAATTGTGCTGCTTGGCCCACAAATTCTAAAGTATTTACTGTCTAGTCCTTTACAGAAGACGTTTGCCAAATGCTATTTTAGACCCAAAATGGAAATCATAGATTAGTTTGTTTGAGTTTGTTTATTTGAATCATTAACAGGAATGCCAGAATACCTGACCAGAAGCTAGGCTAGATAAATCAAAGTGTTGCAAATGGCCAGACCCAATTAATACGTATGTATTCAGAATTTGTCTATAAAGTAAGGAGATTTTGAAAAACAAATTTACACATATAAAATTAGTGCTGTTTCACTCCAAGTAGATACCTAGGGAGACTCTGGTTATTCTAAAGCTCTCAGAATGATCTTCAGAACTAGTTTATGAATCATGTAATAAAATCTATTATTATTATTTCTACTTGAATTTCTTGAATAGGTGCTAGGCAGTGTATTAGATATTGGAGGAGTAGAAGATGAATGACATATCTTGGCTGGAACTTTATAGTCATATTTTGTTTCGACCTCAAATAATGTTTACCTAATTTCAATCACTAAATTTAACTCTAAATGACTTGGGATGGATTTCAAACATAAAATGCATCTTCAATCAAACTAAAGATGCTATAATCACTAAAGGGAATGATGAGAGAATTTCAGAAATTTCTAGAGCAGTGATACAACTGCACAGCCTCCCCAAGGGATTAGGAGAACACACTCACTAGAAACATTCTCTGTGCATACACAGTGCTGATCTTTTTGATCAAAAGTTTATTCTGATATTTTATGATTATTTTTCATATACTCATGTACCGTCCCAGACTTGGCAAGCAAACAATCCCTCATTTTAGTTGGATGGAATAAGGGCCACATATAAAGGAGTGGGGTTTGGGGAAAGTGCAACTTAACCTGAGGGGGGGGGGGCAATATTTAATTTGAAAAATCATTCTGCCTCAGGATTCATGGTCATGATCAATTTAAACCCCCCCTTCCCCACACTTTGATTTATAACTGATTTCCTTACTGAAATCTGTATCTGACCAGGAATCATTAAACGAGTTAATGCTGACTAATTCAGCTGATATTTCTAAAAAGAGAGAGACTGAGAGTGGGAGAGAAGGAGGGAAGGAGAGAGAGAGACACATGGAGAGAGTGAGAGACATACAGAGAGAGGGATTGGAAGACTGAGCGTAGATGAAACAATGCATGATAATCCAGTGGTCTGCATATGCTTAGGACTTAGGAACTAGATTTGAAGTTGAACAAAAGAAAATGGGAGGGCCCCTCTACACACTTACTCTTCTCCATTTATCCTATTTATGTAACTAGAGACGTGACTAGGGAACATAAGAATTTACATCCCTATTTACATGATTTGAGCTGACATATTGACCAGGCTGGTTTCCTTTCTTTCAATAATTCTCCCTTTCAGTTTCTTTCAAAAAGTGTTCTCTGCTTGGAACAAGGGGAACCTCTGTAAATTCAATTTTATTAATTATCAGTTAGGATTTTATAATCCCTTTACTTGGTTTATTGTGGCTGATAGTGTTCTTATAGGCCTCTGAAATGTCTGTTTTGGGGGCAGGCCACATCTATAAGAAATATCAGTATGCAGTAGTTATATTAAGATATACAACTTCTTAAAGCAACTTTCAAAATGACATTTTATTTTTTATGTCATTAAGGATGCTTGCCTCAAGCCCTTTTCTTTTTCTTCTAGAACTCGTATTCAGCAAGGTATTTTTGCTACAAAAGCTTTTGTTAGTAGACGAAAAGGGACATGGAAAAAGGTAGTCCTGGAATGGCAACCTTCACACCTAAGAGCGTTCCCGGACAGGTATGGTATCAGCCAGGTTTCTTCTAAAGTTTTGGCCAATATGACCAGATGGATATTTTGAGAGCTGTCAAATCGTTGGCCTTTCATGGAATTTCAATGTGGCAGTATAATCAAGATGCAATCTGTCTGAAAAGATTGAGATATTGCCGTTTGCAAAAACATGGATGGACCTTGATGGCATCATGCTAAGTGAAATAAGTCAGACAGAGAAAGACAAATACTATATGACCTCACTTATAAGTGGACTCTAAAAAAACCCCCACAAATACAAAAAAATAATGAATAGTTACAGACAAGAGATTGGTGGTGGCAGAGATGCGGTGTGCGGGTGGGCAAAATGGGTGAAGGTGATCAAAAGGTAAAAACTTCAGTTATAAAATAAATGTCACGGGGATGTAATGTATAGCATGGTGACTATGGTTAAGGATACTGTTTTGAGTGTTTGAAAGTTGTTAAGAGAGTAGATCTTAAAAGTCCTTATCACAGGGAAAAAAATCTGTAATTATGTGTAGGGATGGATGCTATCTAGACTTATTTTGATGATCATTTTGCCATATATACAAATATTAAGTCATTATGTTGTACATCTGATACATATGTAACACTAGAGGCCCAATGCACAAAATTCGTGCAAGGGGCTCGGCCCTCGCAGCCGCAGCAGTTTGCCTCAGCCCTCGGAAGGTTGTCTGGAAGGTTGTCTGGAAGGACGTCTGGAAGGTTGTTCAGCTTTCCAGTCTAATTAGCATATTACGCTTTTATTATTATAGATTATAGTGTTATAACATATTAGTTATATATATCAGTTAGGTTAAATATATTAGTTATATATGTGTGTCTATCTATATTATAAAAGGCCAGTGGGGCCAGAACCAGTTTGGCTCAGTGGCTAGAGCGTCGGCCTGCGGACTCAAGGATCCCGGGTTCGATTCCAGTCAAGGGCATGTGCCTTGGTTGCGGGCACATCCCCAGTGGGGGGTGTGCAGGAGGCAGCTGATCGATGTTTCTCTCTTATCGATGTTTCTGGCTCTCTATCCCTCTCCCTTCCTCTCTGTAAAAAATCAATAAAATATATTAAAAAAAAAAAAAAGGCCAGTGGGTGTAACACTGTAATGACCAAACGGCTGGTCACCAGGAGGTGCATGGAGCACCTCTTGGGCCCTCCTTCCACCCCCTGCCCCCCGAGGGGCACTGGCAGCATTGGCGAAGCATAGCGGGGTGCCAGCAGCGTCTATGGAGCATGTGAGGCGTCGCAGGGCAAAGGACATGGCCCTGATGGCAGGCTAGGTCTAGGGGACCGTACATGCACATGATTTAATAGTGTGCTGGGCCTCTAGTATATCTATAATAATAAAAGTGTAATATGTTAATTAGACTGGATGTCCTTTTGGGACTAAGCCAGAGCTGAAGCCACGGATTGAGGCAGAGGGAGGGATCCAGGCAGGCACCGTGGCTGCGAGGGAGGATGGAGGCAGCCACTGTGGCTGAAAAGGCCTACTCTTGCAAGAATTTCATGCATCAGGCCTCTATCTTTTAAACAATGTTGTATGTCAGTTATATCTCAACTAGAGGCCCAGTGCACGAATTCATGCACCAGTGGGGTCCCTAGGCCTGGCCTGCGGGATAGGGCTGAAACTGGCTCTCTAACATTCCCCGAAGGGTTCCAGATTGCGAGAGGGTGCAGGCCAGACCGAGGGACCCCACCAGTGCACAATTGGGGCCGGGGAGAAACGCGGGAGGTTGGACCGCTGGGGAGGGGCCTCGGGAGGGCTCCAAGGCATGTCCGGCCTGTCTTGCTCAGTCCCGATCAGTTGGACCCCAGCAGCAAGCTAACCTACCAGTTGGAGTGTCTACCACCTGGTGGTCAGTGCATGTCATAGCAACTGGTTGACTGATCAACTATCTGCCCCCTGGTCGTCAGTGCACTTCATAGTGAGTAGTTGAGCAGACTTTAGCATACCATTAGCTTTGATTGCTTGAACGTCAGATTGGCCTACCTGTCGACTGGACACTTAGCATATTAGGCTTTCATTATATAGGATTTTTATTTTATTTTAAAAAGGATATCACAACATATATATATTTTTAAAAATTGACTTTAGAGTGAGAGAAAGGGGAAGGGGAAGAGAGAAACATAGATGTGAGAGAGAAGCATTGGTAGGCTGCCTCCTGCATGTGCCCTGACTGGGGATCAAACCTGCAACTTGGGTGTGCCCTGACTGGGAATTGAACCCTTGACACTTTGGTGCACAGGACGATGCCCCAACCAACTGAGCCACACCGACCTCTATATCTCAATTTTTACTAAAACATGGTACCTGGCTGAAGTCCTTGTGGTCTACTCTGTCAAGGTGACAAAAGCTAGCTGCCAGCATCTTTCCATGAGAAGCCCCATGTTGAAACAATTCTAAATGAAGCCAGGAACTCTTTTATGCATTGGCCTTTTCTTTTTACTTCAATTTATTCGTATTAGAGAATAAAACCTCACCAGAAGCAGTTTCCATGTCATCTAGCCACCCAGAAGAGTTTTTGGGAGAAGTAATGCTGAGTGTTTAATTTGGTTTTTTTTTTGACTTATATTTAAAATGTTCTATGTACAGGGCTGCCCAGAACTGATTATTCACAAAATAATTGTTTACATGTTTTAAATATTCATCCAAAAGATTTAGCACTGACTCACTAGACAAAAGTTTCCATATACCAATGCATTCAAAATATTTTAATTATTGCAAAATGAAAGGAGTTAAAATGCCTTTTTTGTCCAGATAGTGTTCAGTCATTTTTAACCTAGGAAAGTGTTGGATGTCTTTGCTTTTGTACTTCCGTGTAGATTCTGTATGATGTGTTGTCTGTATGGTGCGCATGGCAGCATTCTTGAGGGAGAGTGTTGGTGAGTATAGATAGATATGACTGGGACTGCTCTTTGAAACAGCCCTCTCTAATAATGTAAGAAATACTATTCTAATGAGTTTGACACTGAGATAAGGTATTCATATTAAATACTGAATATAATTCAGACTGAATACCTTAGGTAAGGTATTCATACTAAAATTGGCACTTGTACAAAAGCTTCAGGTGACATCTGCAAATGTTAGCAGCTAGAGGAGAGAGGGCTAGATGTACAATCGAGGTCACGATTGCCAACTTAGAGTATAAGGATAGAATTCATTCTTTCATAAGTTCTCCATAACCTACAGCACATTTAAACCTTTCCTCTGTCTCTCTGGGGAGGAGAGAGAGCTTCTTAGTGCTTTGAATTTCTTCTTTATTCATATTCTGTGGACCATAGAGCAGCTTGTTATACAATATTCATAACTCTTACTGTGACATATGTATTTATGTATATCATTTCTTGGTTATGCAGAATCTGCAGGCATTGTTCTAAGTGCATTTTATGTACTTATTATTTTAACCCTCACAACAGCTCTATGGGGTGTATATATCACTTTCTTTCCAAAGAGACGGATACTAACACTTAGTCACATGTTGGCTAGTGCTAGTACCTCTTGGTTTTTTCCTGCCAGATCTCGTATTTTCCTTTAGAACAGGGGCATTGTGGAGAGGAATCTTTGGTACCATGAGAGACTAGTGAGGGAGACAGCAGATGGGCATTCTGGCATCCCTGAAATTTCATTCCCTTTCCCGTAAACTGGCCATGCACACTGGCATTGACAGATATTTCCTGGAAGACTTCACAGGGTTCTGAGCTATGGCTAAAGTGCTTCAAGTATAGCATTTTCTTTGATTCTCAAGCGTTTTTGTCACATTGCCTTTTACAGCAATAATGCTAGATGTAGGAGATAAAGATTGCCTATGTTGGTGATTGTTTTTGGGTAAAGGGAGGGGGATTTTGGAACTGCAAAGTGTTAGCATTTTCCGTGATACATAAACTATACCTTTTATTTGACTAGCGTCAGTCCTGTTTTATGTTTGGAAGTTCACTATTATTAGAGTGTCATTTAAAAATTTCTAAAGGGTGGAAAATTGTCTTAATGGAGACCTCATCTGCAATCATGCCTATCAGGCAAAAGGCAATCTCATTCTTTGGGGTCTACTCACATATTTGAAGATTATATAGGTTGTCATAAATCAATTTGGAGTGTCATTGTTTGAATATGACATGCATTGGATTTTTTAAAAAAATACACAATCTTTCTTCTTAAACACACATTAAATCAACACCCTCATTCTAACTGATGAGAGACTAGGTGAAAACCAAGCAACTACCAATTTAACAAACTATAATGGTAAGAGTAGAGATGGAAAATGTAGACTCTGAAGAACTATTTTTCTAAATAGATTTTTGTTTGAAAAAGCCAATCAAGTTGTTAGGCATAAAGGCCACGTTCATAAACATAACTAACTCCTCTGTGGTTGTTGAAACTGAGACTATTTCGTGTTCTGGAGAAATAATAACCTTTCTTTTCTTTCTTTTACTTCTTTTCTTATCTTTAAAAGAAAACTCTAAAAGCAAGCCCTTTGGTTAATATAAAAATGCTGTTGTTTTTTTTGTTTTTGTTTTTTTTGGGGGGGTCAATTAGGGAAAAAGGAGACATATGTAAAACTTTAGACAATTAAAAAATGCTGTGGTTTTAAATTCACCTAAACAACTTTTGAAATTGTTTTGCCTTTACATTTTGGACTTTTAGTTTTAATTCTTGCCCCCAAAACTTACTTCATCCCCTCTGGCCTTGGCTCTTTAAAAGGCAAACATTTGCCTCTTTCCTATTTTAATGAGAGCTTCCTTTCTCAATAATAAAGTAGTTGCTTATGAGTAAGAGGATGAAAAGATGCCATTTTTTCTCCCTCAAGGCATTTTCATTCACTTTCTTTTCCATCATTGAGGTTGTCAGTTCTGATAGAATCTTATTGTAAAGGAGCAAAATATTTGGATTTTCTGGCCTGAGGAGGGCCAAGCTACAGAAAGTGCTGTTCCACAGAATTTCAGATAAGCCCTAAGAGAATTTTGAGGTTATATTTTGGCTCTATTTAAAAAGGGTCAGTGCTCCTGGAAATAGCTGTCAGGATGTCCATCTTTGAAGCTTTAATACCTTAATTTTGTTGTCATTTTATTTTCAACTTTCTTCTGCATTATTTTGCCCAGATATGGTGATTCACCCTTCAGTCAATAAACATTTAAGATAATATTTGTTGTCAGGGAATTAACTTGATTCCAGGAGGTTTTTTAAAAAAGCATTTTGGTTTTCTAAAAACTATTCTAAATTAATGGGAAGTGGACAGCTTCTCTCTTGAGTATGCAATTAAAATATTTTAAATTTGTCAATAAGAATGAAGAAGCTTTACCATCTGTTTTCTTACCTAGATTTGACCATTGCTTAGTTGAGAGAAATTATTGAGAAAAGTCTTAGGAAAGCCCATTGTAGTGTATATATTTGCTCATTTGACTGTCTTTCTGTTAGATTATAAACTATTATGGGCCAGGATTGTGTCATTTTCACCTTTGTATTCCCAGGGCTAGTGCAGGGCTTGGCACACACTGGACACTCAGCATATGAAAATGAATGAGTGCATGTTCATTCCTCACAACTCTTCTTGGGTTGTGGACTCCTGGGAGTTCTTTCCAGGTCATTCTCCTGATTCTGAATGGGACTGCATCAAGGGCATCTGTGGGACAGGATTGTAGCATATCTTAGATTTTAAGAGTCTTTGGAAAAGAATAGTCAGCAAAACCATATGGAATGTAGTATATTTACACAGCACACTTCCTAAAGCACTTCTGTTATCATATCCGTCATAACTAGGTATTGTGGGACTGATCCTACTTGGGTAGTGCACATACTTGGCACTCAAATACTTGCTGAATGAGTGGAGAAATAAAATACATAGCAAATGAGGGAATTAAAACCCAACTATACTATGACTGACTTAAAGTTACAGAGCAAGTTAATATTAGAATTTGGATCAAACCTCATCTCCTCACCTGGAAAAGCATATCATGTTATCTTTCATTGCATCTCTGACCTTATATAATAAGGTGAACACTTCTTCCAGATATTTATAAATTTTGTAAAGCTCACTATCAGCTTAATTTGGAGGAAGGTCACTAGGACTTGCTATAAAAGTAGAAGTATGTTACATTTTTTTAATAAAGGACTTTCAGCCCTAACTGGTTTGGCTCAGTGGATAGAGCCGTCGGCCTGTGGACTGAAGGTTCCCAGGTTCAATTCCGGTCAAGGGCATTTACCTTGGTTGCAGGCACATCCCCAGTAGGGGGTGTGCAGGAGGCAGCTGATCGATGATTCTAACTCTCTATCCCTCTCTCTTCCTCTCTGTAAAAAATCAATAAAATATATATATTTTTTTAAAAAGGACTTTCACTTTCTTCAGTTGGTTTCCAGGACATGACATTCTTTTGTTTGTTTTTTTCCTACCTTAGTAGTTGAGCCTTCTCAGTCTCCTTTGCTGAGCTGAATAGTCCAGGGCTCAACCCATGATTCTATTTTCTTCTCTACACACATTCACTCACTCCCCTGGTGATCTCCTCCACTCTAATTGCGTTAAATGTCATCTATACTCTGATGACTCCCAAATTTATATCTCCACCCCAGTTTTTCACTCACAGCAAATTGCCTAATTGATATTTGCACTTGGATGTCTCATGGACATCTTAAATTCAACACATCCCCAGATGAACTCCTGACCATCCTTCCCAAGCCTGTACCACCTGAAAACTTCCCCCATCTCAGGGGAACTTCATCCTTTCAGTGGCTCAGACCTCCTTGACTCCTGTCTGTCTTTCAAACTTAGGGAGTCCATATAATTTATTGCACAGCCAGGATACTTTCTGAGTGAAAGGAAGTGCTATTACCTATTACTTCCAGAGAATAGGCTTAAACTGGGACTGTCCAAAACAAAACAGCTCTGTGACTCCTACGCCACACAAATATCTCCAAGAAATATTAGTTGTACCTTCAGAATCGGTCCAAAATTTACCAATTTCATACCATTGACACTACTACAATTTTGCTTCAGGCTGCCATCATTGTCTCATTTTTGGATTACTGCGGTAACTTCCTAATTGGTTTCCCTGTTTCCACCACTCTCTTGTCCTGTCTAAGCTCAGTTCTAGCTAAGCTCTGTGTGCCTGTGCTTCTAGGGTGGGGCTTTCTCAATGTGTCTGCCCCCTTTCTTCTTGGCAGCCAAGCTATCTTGTATTTATGGTACATCTGGGTAGAAGAGTCCCTGTCTTTCTCCCAGTGATAGGAGACTTCAGTGGTGTAGTTGAGGGATTGTGGTCTTGGGGCTTTTCCTACTTCATCTCCAGGGATGGAGGATTTTTTTCTTCTATCTTTCTTTAGTAGCAATGGGTAATTTACATGTACTTTGGAGGGCAACAGGGTCTGCTGCCCACCCCAGTGGCTTATGTCTATCTCCCCTGTGGGAATAAGGATCTGGAAAGGGATCCAGATTAGATTATTTTGTTTCTTCTCCCTCTCCCTCTCCCCCTCCCTCTCCCTCTCCCTCTCCCTCTCCTCTCCCTCTCCTCTCCCTCTCCCTCTCCCTCTCCTCTCCCTCTCCCTCTCCTCTCCCTCTCCCTCTCCCTCTCCTCCTCCTCCTCCTCCTCCTCCTCCTCCTCCTCCCCCTCCTCCTCCTCCTCCTCCTCCTCCTCCTTCTTCTTTTGCTTCAGAAGGGACAATCTCTTTCTGCACACCCGCACTGCTGAAGCTGACTCCAGTGTCCCATTGCTCCCATTCTCCTCTACAGTTTGGTGAGAGGAGCCTGCCGGAAACTCCTCTTGTGTTGTGGGCTCTTTCCTGTCACACTAGCCCACACTTGGTCTTTAGCAACTTGCTAACATTTTAATTGGTCTCTTCTTACCCAGAGACACTTTCTCCCATGATCTGCCACAGGTGAACCAGTCTGTGTCCTACTCTCCTTGAGGGGTTTGTCTCTACCTGGAATTTCAGCAGCTTTGTTGCCCTCCCACCTCAGCTCTCACTAAGAGGATGGGAGTGATGCTTTTTCTGGTTCTTTATACACCAGGCAGAAGCAGAACTTGGCTCGTATTTTAATGATGTTCCTTTGATAAAAAAAACTTCTGGACCCCTTTTTGAGAATTCCCTTCTATATTGAATATCCCTGATTTATAGCAAAATTTTATTCTTTGAAAGTGAATTTACTTTTTAAAATAACCCAAAGTAACTTTGAGTTAAGTTTAGTAAATTAAATGAGTAATTGTGCTGGTTATTGTTGTTTTTAATAATCACAGAGTCACCCAACACAAGGTTATATGGTAGTGACCAGAAAGAACTATAAGAAGGAATGACTTAGCCTACACAGGTGTATTTCCTTTGGATATTGTTTTGATCTGATATTGAGATAGCTGCACTGGTAACTTTGAAGAAAGGTAGAGTCAGGCAGGGAAATAAAGTATTGGATAATTGTCTTAGAAGGGGAAGTTCCAGCTCTACTTACCTTCATGCACATGACTACTACCAAACATCTGTTGAACAATCATACAATCTGTCTTTAGTTCTTGGGCACATGCCTAGCTGCTTCTCTAGAGTATAGAAAAAGTGAACTCGAATTGAGGGTCATCTCTACTACTTACACACTATGCAACCTCCAGCAAGTCATTCAGTGTTCCCAAGTTAGTTTTCCATTCTCAGAAAAAGAAGTATTCTCCTCCTAGAGTCGCAATAAAAATCTACCAAAATAATATGTGGGCCTGGCCAGTGTTGCTCAGTGGCTGAACAGGGAATCTAGGAACCAAGAGGTCATGGTTCAATTTATGGTCAGGGCATGTGCCCAGGTTGTGTGCTTGATCCCCACCCAGTAGGGGGCATGCAAGAGGCAGCCGATCCATGATGTTTCTCTCTCATAGATGTTTCTCTCTATCCTTCTCCCTTCCTCTCTCTCTAAAAATCAATAAAAACATATTTATTAAAAATATATTTGGTAAGTGCTATGTAAAGACCTAAGTAAATGTTAGTTGTTAGTAATGAAGTTTTATTATTTTATTTGTGATAGAGCTATCACTATCATAATTAACAATGATAAATTATATTGGGTGCATATTTCAGTAAGTTATGAAGTTAATAACCTTTTCTAATGACTCTGCTCAATACTAAAAAGATTTTTTTTTTTAAAAAAAACATAGGATTAGCTCACACTCTATTGGTTATAATAAAAATCTCTTCTTACATATTCTTTGTAAATATATTGCTACTAGCATATAAGCTCTAATCAAACTTTTATATAGTTTTATGTGTTTTCTACATTGGCAACCCTTTTATAATCCATGTGTATATTAATTTTCTATTCATTTTATAGCACTTGAAGCATACCTTTATTTTTCAAGTGATTTTAGGGAGTGGGATAATTTTATTTAGCTTTTTATTATATATGTTTGCTATAAAATTTATTTAATTTTATTTAATGTTTATTATATACTAGAGACCTGATGCACAAAATTCGCGCAAGGGGCTTGGCCCTTGCAGCCTCAGCTTTATATGTGAGGTTGTCCGGGAGGACGTCTGGAAGGATGTCCGGAAGGTTGGCTGTCCAGTCTAATCAGCATATTATGCTTTTATTATTATAGATTGTTGAAATATATCCTTCATTTATGGAAATTGTTGAATATGTTATATTTAAATGCTAAGCATTATCCTAAGCACTTTATATGTATAAATTCATTTAATCCTCCTAATAGCCCTCCAAGGTTGATGATAGTAGTATTTCTAGTTCAAAGATGAGGAAACTGAAGTATAGAGAGATTATGTATTTTTTTCTACCTCCTATAGCTACTGAGTGGAGGGACTTGGCTTGATAGTTGGCTCCAGACTCTGTGCCGTAATCAGTGTATAAACTGCCAGAAGCTTCATGGCAGAAGGTACAAAATACCCTGGGTCACAGAGGAAGGTGTGACTGAATGCCCAGAACTTCTCTTAGATTTCTGGCTGTAAGCAGGAAAAAGGGTAAGATTTGGCTCCCATAGAAAACCTAGAAGCAGACTTCAAATCTTAAAATTTTTATTATTGAGGGATATTTCAGATAATGGTCGAAGGTAGGTTGTGCTTAGTAACAAGATATGTCCAATTTTTGTCTATTTTCTAACTCACTTTGGAAAACATTGGCTTGTCCAATTTCAAGCCAACTCAGACATCTGTCACTAATAGATAAAGCTGATGCTGGGCGATGATGCTGCCTAATGCTCTTATCTTTGGAATTTACTGTCTTTTCTTGGAAAATGTGCCTACTTCTTGTGCATATGTCCTTTAATCCTCCTTTGGCTAAGTTTTGCAAGTGCTAACTTTAGATGATGGTGGAGAAACTTCAATTATCTCATCTTTAACTAATTTTCAAGCAAACAGAATGATCCTGAATGACTGCTGTGATCTTAAATAGTGGCATTGGCTTAGAAAAAAATTCCTGATAGCCCCTGAGTAGGTCTTGAGAAGGCTTAAAAGATTTATTTTTAATTGATCAGCTTTGAACTTGAAATGGGCAAGCAGCTTCATTCGATGGAATTTGACCTACCAAACATTAAAGGAGGTCTGGATGACTAGCAAATGTTTCTTTACTTCTTTCAGTTTGTGGTTTTGTGTAGTGTAAAGCCATCATTGAGAATCTTTCCTGGGACCACATCCCGACCCACTCGGCTTCCTGTACTTCTACTTGCTGTACATGAGATCTCACATCGCCCATTCAGTTGATGTTTAATAATGCAGTCAACTACTCAGTCACATGAGATGTTCACAGGGTCTTCAAGAAATATTTGGATCAGAAAATATCCACTCCTCTAAAATCTGTATTGAATACCTATGGAAATAAAATGTCTATAAAGAAAAGCTTTTTTTTTTTTCATGACAAAACCATGGCCAGGAATATAAGTAAACATTTTCTCTCTGTTTCCGGGTAAAAGAAGACTCTGATAATGTGCAAGCTAAGACAGGATTTTTATTGAAATTTAAACTAGTTGTCCCTAGCATTAGAAAAAGGGCAGCAGAACGAATAGCTTGTATAAAATTCACTGTCCATATGAGAGTAAGAATTCTCGATATGGATCAGAAAGAATTGGCCATTCCTCACCAAAAGGAGACAGCAACAGAGGCCGAAGTGGAGCACTCAGCAGACATGGGGAAGTCTTCTTTATGACCTGAAGCCACTGAGAATCACGTTGGACTTATTTCTGTTGAAAGCATTTGTGTGCACCCAGGCAAGACCCAAGTGTGCATCCTCCTAAAGGAGGTCTCCACCTCATCAGAGGATTCCTCTTGGAATGCTTCTAGAGCAGCCGTGGGCAAACTACGGCCTGCGGGCCGGATCCGGCCCGTTTGAAATGAATAAAACTAAAAAAAAAAAAAAAAAAAAAAGACTGTACCCTTTTATGTAATGATGTTTACTTTGAATTTATATTAGTTCACACAAACACTCCATCCATGCTTTTGTTCCGGCCCTCCGGTCCAGTTTAAGAACCCATTGTGGCCCTCGAGTCAAAAAGTTTGCCCACCCCTGGTCTAGAGCATCTAAGGCCTCTCAGGAGATGCTTTTGATTCCAACTCTCCTTCAGCTTACTCAGGGGCTTTAAAGTATTTATTTGGATGAACTAGAGCAGTGATGGCGAACTTTTTGAGCTCGGCATGTCAGCATTTTGAAAAACCCTAACTTAACTCTGGTGCTGTGTCACATATAGAAATTTTTTGATATTTGCAACCATAGTAAAACAAAGACTTATATTTTTGATATTTATTTTATATATTTAAATGTCATTTAACAGAAAAATCAACCAAAAAAATGAGCTCGCGTGTCACCTCTCACACACGTGTCATAGGTTCGCCATCACTGAACTAGATGGAACCCCATGGCAAATTGTCCACTGCGGTATACATGTGTACAAATGGGATAACATGAATTGTGACTTGCCGTTTTGTTAACCATGCCTGTGATGGAAGAAAATGACTGCAGTTTCAGCATCAAAATGATAAAGTGCATTAACCCCTCGGAGTTACTTCGTTGCCTCTCCAGATGCTCCACAGTCTTTGAAGATTTCAGCCGAAGGGTGAGGACGCAATACTCCCACTTCCGAGCTGGCTAACACCAGTACGTTAACTAATGCCTTCTTTCAAACAGCTTTGGGGCTGGATGAAAATATGGCCTCTCTCTTCTGAGACAAACTTAGAGAATATCTTCTTAGTTAAGACTGAGGAAAGGGGTTTTGATGGAGACAAAAGATGAGTCCAGACAAACAGCACAAATAAAACAAATAAGCTGGGGGAGGAGGAAGCAGTGTTTTACATACGTACATTATGAATGCTCACCAATTAAAAGTTGTTTTGCCTTGAAGAGCTAGAGAGAATCACCATTAGATACTTGCACTATAAAAGAAGTTGCTATATGGCTGTGAACCGTGTAAGACAAAAGACCTCCAAATCTGTTGTGAACACCGTGGTTGTCACCTGAAAGTTCCTCTCTTCATTGTACTCTAGCCCTGCGGGTTGGGGACCTGACCCCCAATTGGGTGAGCCCATTCTCCTTTCCACAGTTATGGGTTCAGGGATAGGTAGGTCTGAAGCCAATTCAGGGCAATGAGACTAGATAAAGAATTTTCCAGAGGATTCTGGGGGGAACAATATTATGACGTTGGAGACCACTTCTGGAAATGCCTCTCTGTCCTGCTGGATGTGAACAGAACAACATGCGGTACTGATTTCTATCAGCAGCCACCCTGTGTCCACAAGAGGAACCAGCTTTAGAAGGAAGCCAGCTCAGTGGACAAGGGAGTAGAAAAACTGAACAGGAACCTGGGAGATTGGTGACATCATTATGGTTCCTAGACAGTCCAATAGTGAAGCAGGCCTTATTTCTGGATGACTTATTATATGGACTGATAGATATCACTACTCTTTTCAACTGAGTTAGATTGCTGAACCTTGCTGCTGAAAGCATCCCAATATACCTATTATTTTGTCAGACCTTCAGGCCAGGACCAAGAAAAATTATGTTTCTACCTGCTTGGCCAATAATCAAGGGATGACACTAAGTAAGCAAAATTTTAATATTGCAGTATGTGAGATTTCAGAACAGTAGTGCCCATTGCATGAGTCTTCTAATGTTTAAATATGATCAAGTATTCAACTCACAAGAAACATTTGGTTATAATTCATTTCTGATATGGTAGGATTTGTTTTCCATGATCCAGACCCTATGAGATGGAATTGATGATAGAGATAGTGGTGTATGAGGTTGGATAAAATATAACTAGTTTTAAAATGACCTACTTAATAGGGCTTAGAAATAAAGGTTAAGGTTGTGACTGGCTTGGGGGAGATTTGGATGCAGAATGGAAAATATGTACAAACTGATGAAAGGGGCGTGACCAAAACTGTTCCATAATGGAATACAATTGAGATCTAGACTCATTTCACCTCTGTTCTGAGGTGAATGAGACCAAAAAACATCTAATATTTGGGGCAACATGGATTTATGTGATATTTGAGACTTTCTTTTTTGCAAAAACTTATTATTTTCAAACATTAGGAAGTCTCCAAAAAGGCTATACTGTGTTCCCTCTCTCTGTCTTACCCTCTTTCAATCTGACGCCAGGTCCTTCTCTTTGGTAACCTTTCCAATACTTAGTTCTCATTCTAATCACATGTGGAGGTGAACCATGTACACTGACATCTTTAATTTAAATATCTTTTTATGTTCATGGGGATTTTCACGGCACATTGATCTGATGCTTTTTATGTGATTCTTATAAAATTTTGATTGAATCTTATGGGTCTTCCTGACACCAGATGAGAGCATGTGAATTGTAGTAAAGGTTTTTCGTTTATAAGGTAAAAATTATCTGGGCTAAGAGCCTGGGGCCAAAGCCCGAGAGACCTCCTCAATAGCAGGGGCCAGAGTAGTCACTGCTCATCTTGTCTTCTTTTCTCCTCCTTCTTCTCCTCCTTCTTCTTAGTAAAAATTAGCTCCCTTATTTTACTTCTGTTGCCTGACTCTTGGTGGCAGAAATGAACCAAAGGATTTGCTGGTGTTTAAGACAAAAGCCTTGAGTGGTTGTAGCTAGTACTACTGAAAAATGAAAAGATTATTTTGCAAAGCCTAAATAAGATAAAGTTGAAATCAGTTGCTAGACATTTTCAGTTAATCCCTCTATCACGAAGCTTTTCTTGAATCTCCTAGTTGTAATTAATCATTTTCTTCTTTATACTTCCTTCCCACACACCTTACTTGTACCTCTCTTCTAAGATTAATGTCTGATTTGTAACACTGGCTCTGGGCTGTGTTTTATTCACCTCCATATCCTAGTACCTGGTAAAGAGTGAAGTACACAGCACATGCTGAGTTAATACATAGCATGAAAGGGGAGTGACCGAAACTGCTTCTAGATCAGTTTAGATCTCAAGTATCGAACAGATATTTATTAAGCAGCTACCCAGTTCTAGGCACTGCTCTAGACACTGTGATATCTTGATATGCTGTGATAAGAAAGTCTCTGCACTCATGGAGGTTTCACTCTAGTGGGAGAGAGTGAGAATATCCAAAGAATATATACCGGAATGTTGGGCTGTGGAATGCTAATAAAGAAATAAAGCTACGGGGATAAAAGAGATGGGGTGGGACGAGAGAACAGGGCGCTATTTTAAAAGAACTCGGAGGAGATGGCAAAGGGTTAAGTAAAGTCATGCAGATATCTGAAGGAGGAGCACTCCAAGCAGAGTGAACAATATGGGCAAAGGCCCCAAGACAAGAGTGATCCAGGCTTATCCAGGAACCGCAAGGAGGCCAATGTGTCCAACAAAGTGTGGTTGGAGAGGAGGTTGGGCTTGGCTGGGCCTGTTCACATGGGATCTCGTAGGCCTGCAAAGGTTTATTCTAGGTGGGATGGGAAGCCAATGCAAGGTTAGGCAGTTTTAAAAGGTTCTCCTGGTTGAAGTATCCAGAATAGATTGTTGTGTAGTCCAAGTGGATACAATGAACAATATCTACAGGAGAAGTGGTCTAGAGTATAGGTTATGAAGGTGATGAGCTGTGGTTAGATATAGTTTGGAATTCAAATTATCCGGATTTATTTTTACCTACAAATATTCACAAAGTCTGTATTTTATAGAAGTTACTCTAAAATGAAGACTGATACTTGTCTGCTCAGGCTAGAATCTAACAAAACAGTTTTCAAACCTTTTGGTCTCCAAACTGTTTATACTATTTATACTATTAAATGTTATTGAGGACCCCAAAGAGCTTTTTTTAAAAAAATATATTTTATTGATTTTTTTACAGAGAGGAAGGGAGAAGGATAGAGAGTTAGAAACATCGATGAGAGAGAAACATCGATCAGCTGCCTCCTGCACACTTCCTACTGGGTATGTGCCCACAACCAAGGTACATGCCCTTGACCAGAATCAAACCTGGGACCCTTGAGTCTGTAGTCTGATGCTTATCCACTGAGTCAAACCAGTTAAGGCCCAAAGAGCTTTTTTGTTTGTTTGTTAATTGGATTAAATCTATTGATAAATATTTTCATTTAAAAATAATAATAAACGTAAACCTAATAAACTCATTACATGTTAACAGAAATAACCTATTTTTTTGTGGGAAAACTAACTATATACTTTCAATAACAACAAAACAAGTTGTTTGTTGAGAGAAATGACATTGCTTTACATTTTTGTAAACTTCTTTAATGTCACTTAGGGAAGACAGCTGGATGGATTCTCATGCCTGCTTCTACATTAAGTCTATCGTGATATCACACATCATGTAACCTCTGGCAAACTCCACTGCACTCTTTTTTTAAAAAAAAAAAAAATATATATTTTATTGATTTTTTTTATAGAGAAGAAGGGAGAGGGATAGAGAGTTAGAAACATTGTTGAGAGAGAAACATCGATCAGCTGCCTCCTGCACGCTTCCCACTGGGGATGTGCCCACAACCAAGGTACATGCCCGTGACCGAATCAAACCCGGGACCCTTTAGTCCGCAGGCTGACGCTCTATCCACTGAGCCAAACCGGTTAGGGCTCCACTGCACTCTTATAAGAGAACTAGAGGCCCAGTGCATGAAATTCGTGCATGGGGGGCGGGGTCCCTCAGCCCAGCCTACACTCCATTCTGGGACCCCTGGCTCCTAACCGCTCTCCTGCCTGCTTGATCGCCCCTAATCACTCTGCCTGCCTGTCTGGTCACTAACTGCCCTTCCCTGCCAGCCTGGTCACCCCTAACTGCCCTCCCCTGCTGGCCTGGTCGCACCTAACTGCCCTCCCCTGCTGGCCTGGTTGTCCTTAACTGCTCTCCCCTGCCGGGCTAGTCACCTGACCACCTCTGCCTTGGCCCCCGCCACCGTGGCTTTGTCCAGAAGGATGTCCAGAAGATGTCTGGTCTAATTATCATATTACCCTTTTATTAGCATAGATGAGCATGAAAAAGGCAATACCATCTTAGTATTATTATTTTTTAAATGCTGACCCCACAGTCCTAGCCGGTTTGGCTCAGTGGATAGAGTTTTGGCCTGCAGACTGAAAGGTCACTGGTTCAATTCTGGTCAAGAGCATGGGCCTGGGTTGCAGGCTCGATCCCCAGTAGGGGGCATGCAGGAGGCAGCCGATCAATGATTCTCTCTTATCATTGATGTCTCTATCTCTCTCCCTCCTCCCTTCCTCTCTGAAATCAATTTAAAATAAATAAGTAAGTAAATAAATAAATAAATAATAAATAAATGAATAAATAAATAAATAAATAAATAAATAAATAAATAAATAAAATGCTGATCCCACAGACTCCCTGAAAGTGTTTTAACAATCTCCAGGATTTCTTAGGCTGCCTCTCTGAAACTGCTACTCCAAAGGAAAGTGATCTTGGTAGTAAGATTTACAACTCTGTTTACAAGAGATGTTACCATCAATCCCGTTAGTTAGATAATGAAACCACTGTAGAATTCCTTTATCACCTGTAATTACCAGCATTGGAAGTACATAGAAAAACAGACCACAATTTAAAGATTGCTTTACATTGGAGATCCACAACCTTTCAATCCTGATAACATCAGTAGGGTTAAGTGTGAAAGAGCTAAGATTCAGATAGAGGAGAACAAAGCAAGGGGGAAAAAGAAGAAGAAACAGTCATAGACCAATGAGAAGGAAGAAATGACAAGGGAAAGGGTATATGTTGTGGGAGTGGAGACTAATGGTAAGAATGCCTCGCTTAGTGGCTCCAGGTACCCATTGCCCATTCTGATTAACTTTGCTTCAGCAGCCAGTTCCAAATGGTGTTTGTGACCTGAGATCTCCCCCACAGAAGGGGCCCAAGGAGGAGATCCCCACTTGTCTAAAGTCATATGTTGGCCTAACAT
This sequence comes from Myotis myotis, assembly GCF_014108235.1. Classification (NCBI taxonomy): domain Eukaryota; kingdom Metazoa; phylum Chordata; class Mammalia; order Chiroptera; family Vespertilionidae; genus Myotis; species Myotis myotis. The sequence goes on from NW_023416324.1 coordinate 54,445,445, forward strand.
TACTTGGAAGAGGTTGTAAAAACAACCTCCACCTAAGCTTTCTCAGCTCAGATGCCAACACTTCATTTTTAAAATGAGACTCTGGTTTTAATACTATAACAGTTATAAAATTCACTGTAGGCGAGTGCGACTGAATGTAAAACAACCCAGCACTCCATTCACCTGAATCAGAATGAGAATACAATTAGACAACCCTCTGAGAGAGGAGGAGTGACACTTCATCCACCTCCAAATGGAGAATCAGGCAAAAAATGACTTTTCCTTCCAGAAAATGCAATGAATCAATAAACAACATTCAAAACCAAAACTATATTAATGCTCAACTTTTGCCATTAAGAGTCACAGGGATTGACAGCATCATTACATGGCCTTGAACTTCAAGGTGATATGAGAGACATCTGTTCTGATTTGAAGGCCTGGTGCAATTTTCCAAAGAGTTTCTACTGAGTTTACTCAGCCTTACAAAACACAAACCCCCAGCTGCTAAAAGTGATATAGCTTGAAACTTCTGTGCTGGGTGAAAGGTGGCCTGAGGTTGCTTGTGACCTGCTTATTCCTACTGCCAGCATGGCCTTGGTATTCTGCCATGCGTCTGACATCACTGACAAAGGTTAAAGTCCATCAGGGCTGGTGGAAAAAAAGTCCAAATGCCTACCTGCTTGCAACTAGAATAGGTATATCCCCACTGGATTATCATAGGGTTGTTGGAATCATTTAGTTTCATTATCTGAAAAGCCTACTATTCTTCCTCTTTTTAAAAATGCAAATGAGAATGGCACTGATGTCTCTGGGCTTTGAAGAGCACAGAGAGGGTAGAGAGTGACTCATTTTCAAAAGCCAGGTGTGAATCCATGGGTTTAGGAAGGCAGTGACTTATTTACAGCTTGTTATTTGTCTCTGAGGTCATTTAAGGTTTTATAGGTTTTTATAGGGAGCGATATATATAGATTGGCCTCTTTGGGGGGGGGAGGGTGGGCATGTCTGAAACATTTCTGAGATTCTTGTCACAGTTGTTACTTCTTTTTATTTGTAGTTCTAATTTAGCACAAAATACAACTTGGACTGTCTCTTTGTGTGAAGATTTTATGTCAACCTAGTCAGCAGGTAAAATTCTGTTCTGTGTTGTGAAAAGAGGCAGATTAGAACTCATTAGTCACTGACGATGGTTTATCAGTTCTCTCTGGTTCACTACAGTAGTCTGGCAGACAATAACATAGGCTGTCAAAATCCCTTGTGGGCCAACTGGTAAAGTGGAAAGAGATTCTCTTTGGATTAATCCCCCTCAGAGGAAGTGGACATTGTAGTGATAGTGAAAAGAGTTAATACCGTGGGCTTTGCAATCAGAGAGATCGATGCGTGAATTCCACTCATTTATTTATTGATTCAACAACTATTTATTGTGTGCCTGCTATGTACCAGACTCTGTTCCAGGCATTGGGATACAAGAGTGGGGAAGGAGCAAACATGAATGCCCACCTTCTAATTCAGCGGTTCTCAACCTGTGGGTTGCGACCCCTTTGGGGGTCGAACCCTTTCACAGGGGTCGCCGAAGACCATCGGAAAACACATATATAATTACATATTGTTTTTATGACTAATCACTATGCTTTAATTATGTTCAATTTGTAACAATGAAATTGGGGGTCACCACAACATGAGGAACTGTATTAAAGGGTTGCGGCATTAGGAAGGTTGAGAATCACTGTTCTAATTGGAGAGGCAGGCACTACTATCCCGGGGACACGCCCCAGGCTCACTCAGCCTTTATGCTGCAGTGGTTCTCAACCTTTCTATTGCTGCGGCCCTTTGATACAGTTCCTCATGTTGTGGTGACCCCCAACCATAAAATTATTTCGTTGCTACTTCATAACTGTAATTTTGCTACTGTTATGAATCGTAATGTAAATATCTGATATGCAGGATGTATTTAGGCAACCCCTGTGAAAGGTTGAGAACCGCTGTGCTAAAGAGTTGTGACGGTATTACCTCCCAGCTGCAAAAATCTTCTCTGCACTGCTCTGTGGGGCCAGGCTCGGGCTCTAGAAACTCCTTGCCAGCCGGCTTCCTGGAAGGGCCTGCAATAGGGACCGTAGCGGGAGACTGCAGGGATGAAGCAAGGGCCTTTCCCTCCCTGTTTTCTAGTGGGTCCTATCAGTATTAATACCCCAGCCTTGGCCTTCGTCTGACAGCAGCAGTTGGTTCTGGTCTCCAGTCTCGGTGCTTTCAGAACCCGCCTCTGGGCACGTTCTCAGAACAGTCACAGCACCTGGGTCGTGACCCTCCTCAGAGGTCTGAGCCCCAGCTCAGTGGGACTCTTTCTCTGAGCTTCTGGGCTTTGAGGATTCTAACCCCTTCCCTAGATAGCTGCTGCTCCTGCTGTTCTCTGCCAGAGTTCTGTTGTGACCCCTTTTGCCCATTCAGACTTCTGCCATCTGGGAAACCAATCCCCCGTAGTAAATTTCATGTTGCAATGTCTCCTGTGGTTTTTATTTTCTGGACTGGAACCTGACATATACATACCATACCTACTTAAGATAGTTACATTTGTAGCAAGGATGGTGGGGAAAACTAATTGATTATGAAGCACATCATCTTGGTATGTGCATCATTTTCAATAAAGAAAAAAGAGCAAGTGAGTGTTTTCATTCACTTGAGTATTTCGAATGAGTTCAAAGAGAGGGAAATATAAATGTCCACATTTATTTTCAACAGATCAACATTTTATTTCCATAAAAATGAAACAAATGTTCCTTAAACACTTGTTTAGAACTGTAGGAGAAATAATTCCATGACTTTTCACAAAAAAATAATTGGATGTTGTAAATCTGTATTTTTTCTTTCTTTTTTTCTTTTTGACTTGGGAGCAAGGCTCCTACTCACTATCATCCTTCAACCTCTTTTCTGCAAATGTATGTTATTTCTATTATCTCCTTATACAAGATTTAACCAGAATATGTGTGGATTGTATTGTAAAGAATGTGATTAACAACAATCATTACTATACCCATATTCACTTTTAAGTCAAGCCCTTACTATTTCTTGATGTTAATTTCTAAGTGTAAAATAAAATGGTCCTCAAATGCTGTCTAGCATGTAATGCACTGGGCTTGAGAAAACCAATTTCATTTAATCAGGATCAATGTCTCAGATATTGATATGCTGTTAGACTCATAGTTATAGACAATAGTCTTAAACTATGAAATGAAAATAGTAATTTATCTCTATAAATGAATATCAAATATTTGTCTCTCTTTTTGCTGTGCACCTTGAAGTTGCTTTGATATTTTTTAATAAATGAAAGTTTGGCAAGAAGATGTAAGTCTTTGTTCACAGGCAATAGATAAAAAGCCAAAAATATGAAAGTTCCAGTTTCACGTAATTTTAAATCCACAAACAAAGTTTCTTTAAGTCAAAGACTATAATGAATGTAGTTAATAATTAATGGCCACTTGATAAGTTCCCAATAAACTGAAAAGTGAACCATTTTAATGCCATGATAACATACTCTTTTATAAGTAAGACTGTTTCCAATCCGTTGTTATCAATAAAATTGAAGAGGACCCCTTTGAATTGTGAGATGAAAGATCATAAAAAATAATTTTGGTGTAGATCCCATATGATTTTTGGCATGTAACTCAGGAGATAAAAAAGTTGAGTACAATATAACAGAACTCTGTCCATTTCCATAAAATGATTCCTCAGCACTTAAATGGATTAAACAGAACTGAACTGATGTTGAATCCTGTTTTATTTCAGCATTAAATAATATTCATCCAAGCTAACATGAATTGAGGGGAAAAAATCTATTTCATTAAGAGATATATACCCGATAAAATTTTACTTGTTTTGTCCAATAATTACTTTTTAAAATTGGAAACATAGGTATATTGCTTTAATCAACCATGTACAACTAATAATTGAAGAACACAATACAGAAAAAGTAATTTAATGCTTAGAGGTTCACGTTTACAAAAAAAATAATTTCGTATAAATTTCAATTTAGAAATATATTTGTAGTTGAGAAATGGGGTAATCAAGAAAATATTTTCAAGCTTAGCATAATATTAAACTAGGATACAAGTATGTGAAGAAAGTGGAATGGAAAAAGTTCACAAGGAGAAAAAGTATTATATAAGATGTCCAATAAAGAGCATGTTCATCTATTTTTTAAATAGATGATGGTGGATACCAAACACTATGGTATTTAGATTCCATTGTATTTATTTAAAGACATAAGGGAATACTTGATATTTGTAAATATAAACACAGTATTTACAATATGCTAGAAATTATTTCTTTGCAACTGTTTAAACTGGAGATTGAGCGTGCAACCCAGGCGTGTGCCCTGACCTGGAATCAAACCAGCAACCTTTTGGTGCATGGGATGATGTTCAGCCAACTGAGCCACACGGGCCAGGCTAATATTGAATCCTTTTAGGTAATGGTCTAAGAATATGTGAAGGAGTATCTAGTTTTTCATACTTATGTTATGTGACTCATGAGTAAGAAATTTTCGAAGACCACTGGCATACAAGGACCAGCCATTAGCCAGTTTAGGAGAAATAGGCCAGTGTTTTGGATCGCAAATACTACCTCTGCATCAACGTGGCAATCCTGCATTCAACAGAGGGGGTCTCTTGCAGGATTCCTTTGTGTTCTTGGGCCCAGGACCCGACTTTTGAAATTTGGATCACGCACAATCATGGAAAGAACTGTAAAATTGTATTTAGTATTTTACACATATGTTAAAAGTTGTTAGAGCTAAAATATAATTTGACTTTCTATTTTTAATACCACAGACATTGTTTCTTTCTCACACACTACTAGTGTCTCATGGATCATCATCCTGGGGTACTATTTTTGTCTGACTCATTTCCATGTGCTTTGTACCTTATACTTTGCTTGACAGGTAGAAAATAGCTAATACGTGTTGTTGAGTTCAATTAAAATTAAATAAGATAACATCTTCAACCATGCCATGTTTGGCTGGCCAAGGTGGAAGCACTGGTTACCTGTCACTTTGATGCACGGATTGTGTGCCATGGAAGCTTAGCTCTGAATGGGGACTTTTCAAGTCTACAGGGCTTATAGGTTGCTAAAGGTCATGCTGAATCTATAGCCTCTAGACATAACTGTAGATTGTAAAAACCAAGACTATTATGGGAAGACTATTATAAAATTCTTTGCAATGCACACAGTAGTGGAAGAAAACAAAATCAATCTTGCAAATACTGAAATGTAAATATCAATATGCCCTCAATCAGGTATGAGCATTCACAAACATGGGTTCAGGTACTAGGGGTGCCAGGAGCATTAAAAAGCAAAAATGCAAGCAGTTTTGTCCTGTGTTTGCAAATGTGCTTAGCACAGGTTCTGTCAAATCCTTGTTCACAAAACCCAGTTTGAGTAATTCCCTTTAAATAAGCTGTCAGTACCCCTTTTCTTATTTTCTACCCAATGAGACTGTATCCTTGAAAATGGTGTTATAAAAATTTTTCTCCCATTTCTTACCTTCACCCTCACACATTTTTACCCTAAAATTGATTCCAAACAGTAGCCAGAAAACATACCCATGGAAAGTGTATTCTAGCCAACCCAGCCTTCCTAAAAAGCAAGCAATCTCTTTGCTTCTGCAATTCACCATGGCCATCCCATAAATTAGCCTGCTGACCATGTTAGTGTGCTTTGCATTTACACTTTTACCAGGTTGGAAAGGTCACTCTTTGTCAAAATAATTTTACCCACTGGGAGGTTCACAGAGACCTGAATACAGGTCAAGGTGTCTCTTAATCTTGTACCTAGAGTTAATTCTTTATTTTCTAAAACAGCCAGGTAGGGAGTAAGGAGGTAGAGCAGGAAAAATGAACACTGTGCTGAGTTAGTTTGTGAGAATGATAAACCTGCAGCCAAACTTTGGATTCTCTTTGTCTTTTTATGTGCTATTTGTTTGTTTGTTTGTTAATATATTTTTATTGATTTCAGAGAGGAAGGGAGAGGGAGAGAGAGATAGAAACATCAATGATGAGAGAGAACCATTGATTGGCTGCCTCCTGCCTGCCCCACACTGGGGATTGAGCCTGAAACCCAGGCATGTGCCTTGACGGGAATCAAACCATGACCTCCTGGTTCATAGGTAGATGCTCAACCACTGAGCCATGCCAGCCGGACTTTATGTGCTATTTGGAAAGAGTTTTCTTAAAAGCATCACTGTCAACACATTCACTTCCCCAGTATAAGTGAAGATAGGATTTTACAAATAGATGAATCTTGTTTTAGTTCCTGTACTCCCGGCGTGTTCAATAATCTCTATTGAACGTGTATTCAAGTAACACGTTTCAGTAAACATGCTAGTTATTGTTGACCTTGTTAGAAGACCAAAGAAGGGCAGCATTTCCAGTGTGTGCGTGTGTGTGTGTGTGTGTGTGTGTGTGTGTGTGTGTGTGTGTATAAATGGTTTTGAAATTATATATATTGAAGGTTATAAGGACTCCTCCATCAGTAACCTCTTGCTGGCATCTACTGAATATTTTATTAGTTGAATCAGAGCATTCACCTACATCCTCAGTAAAAACAGATTTAAAGTCAGAAGTTTAAAACTGTTAATGAATCTGCTGGCAATGCTGCTAAGTAATGGAAATCTTTACAAAGACTCGACCAGTTCTGGGTGAGGTCTTGTTTGGTGAGGGGAGGTCAGATGCTCTGAGTAATCCCTTCTTCAGGCGACGGTTAAATAGCAGTACCATGTATCCTGAGGGTCCCAGCACAGTTGCACTGGCTCCTTCAGGAGAAACAGTCGTGACCGCAGACCCATGACGCTCACTATCTTCATTACATCCAGGTTCCAAGGAGCAAACAGTTTAAGTTGCTCATCCACTGTGATGAGTTCTGAGGTGTTTGAAACTTCTCAGTAGAAAGATACATATGGGCATGGATCACTGCATCAGCACAGAGAAGCATGTGGCTTCGGAGGTCAGAATAGTTAACAGCTCACTCCAGTAAGCGGGGAAGGGATAATAAAATAGAGAGTACTAAATATTGGCACCGCTGAAGGTGTTGTGGGAATTGATAGGTCTAGGGGTGAGGGAAAATCTTGTGCCACTACTAAAAACCCTGTAATCCTTAAGGTCTCTTTACAGAATGCTGCATTCCTTAGGTCTTGGCTGCACCGTGATTATGCCCCCCCCCCAATCCCCATAAAACTACCCCTCCAGACCCATTCAGAGGGGCTACCATTCTCCCAAAGTGTGCACCACAGGTAGAGGGTTGTAGTCTGCACCAGTGTTCCCCAGGCATCCCACAGCCCCTTCTCACAAGCATGCATCTACCCATGTGTGAAACTCATATTGGGCAGTTGACACCACAAAGCGGTACCAAGAGTCTTAGTGACTATTGTTTATGGAGCCAGCAAGTCATTCCGACTAATTCACAGAAGTCTCTAGCTTTCACTATTATTCTCCACATCAGTAGTTCAGGAGCAAGGAGGACAGATGAATCAGCCCCCACTGGAGTCTCATAATTTCTCTGATCTTAAAAACTGATTTCATTGCAACCACTTAGGTAGAAACCTATGAGTTCTCCTTAACTCCTTCCTCCCTGCATCAAGCCCTACCTAATTACCTCCGGATTCTTAACTCCTCTACAGTCATACCTAGTTCAGGATTTTATTTGTTTCTCTACTTTCAAACATCTTCATCCAGTCCTTTCTCTACATAGCCACCAGTGTGATATATTTTATTTAAGTATGACTATATCAATTATTTATCAAAATGCTACAATTGCATTTTCTCTACCAATTTTCTACAGGGTAACGTGCAAGGTCCTTACCATGACATACATCTATGAGCCACCTCCATGAGCTGTTTCCTGCTTATCTCTCCAGCCTCATCTCTCTATATTCATTACTCTCTGCCTTGAACTGGCTTGTTGCTCCCTGAACACATGTCTTGCTGCCATGCTCATATGATTCTGTTCCCTGTACTGGGATTACTCTTCTATTCTTCCCATTGCTGAACTTCCATTTATCCTTTAAGACAGTGGTTCTCAACCTTCTGGCCCTTTAAATACAGTTCCTCATGTTGTGACCCAACCATAAAATTATTTTCGTTGCTACTTCATAACTATAATGTTGCTACTGTTATGAATCATAATGTAAATATCTGATATGCAGGATGGTGTTAGGCGACCCCTGTGAAAGGGTCATTCGACCGCCAAAGGGGCCGCGACCCACAGGTTGAGAACCGCTGCTTTAAGACCTTACAGGTGATAATTATTAGGAAGCCTTCTCCTACCCTATGAATTAGATACTCTTCCTATAAGCTCCCACACTACCCTGAGCAATTCTCCATCATTGTATTCATTACTTGTTCATTGACTAGCTGGAATTGTATGCGTATATAATAAAGGCCAAATATGCAAACTGTCCCCTCGACTGGGAGTTCAACCGCTCCTTTGATACGCGCTAACCACCAGGCAGCCATATGGAACATAGTGGGTGTTGGCGACACTGTGCTGGCAGCAGGTGGCAGTGGAGGCGCTGCTGGCCCAATGGGCTCTGGCAAGAGTGGGACCATGGCAGGATGGTGGAGCAGGTGAGTGGATGGCACCAGGCCAAGGCAGATGCAAGCGGGGCCGGTTGCCCCACCCATTGCCCCGCAGATGTCAACCAGTGGTGGTGGCGAGGGCTGGGGCCACCACCTGGCTCCCAGGTACTGAGGAAGCCAGGCGGGGGCCTGATGACTCAGGCAGAGGGAGGTGCATAGGGATCTGGGAGCCCAGGTGCTGCTCAGGGCCCAGAGATCAGCTGGGACCTGCCCTTCCATGCCAGACACTCACGCTTTGATCCCCAGTCAGGCCTAGGGACAGCACCTATGCAAGAATTTTGTGTACCGGGCTTCTGTTCTGCTTATATTTCTCTCTCTCAATCTAGACTATGAGTTTCTTGAAGTAATGAAAGGTGTCTTGTCTATATTTGTTTTTCAATACTGAGCATAAGTGATTACAAGTGAGAAATAATGGTGGCAACATATTGACAACTTCTTATGCACATGGCATTTACTATGCATCTTATTTAGTCCTCACCACAACTCTAAGAGGTAGTTATTACCGCACCCATTTTACAGTGAGGAAACTGAGATTTAGAGAGAGGGGCACCTTGACCCAGGTCACCTGTAGAGTGAGTGGCAGAATTAGGATTTGAATCTCTGTTTGTCTGATTCTAGATGACACATTCTGTTTACTACAACCACACATGAAGGTCATCCTGGAAGGATGCTTTACTTCTGAATCATAATAACATGAAAAGGCAGGAAATTTAGTACATGAAATCTCTCGCTAGTCACCACACCCCTGGGCAAGCGCAGAATTTCATCCTTAGCTGCATTTCTATGTCCTTTACCAAGGAAAGTCCAGTGGCTGTGGACAGTAAAAATATTTACCAGACTGACTTACTATAAAGCATAACTTCTTCATAGAACAAAGAATGGCATGAAGAGTGTGCCTTTAGATTGCAGTTAAGTAAGAAAACTGAAGGCATCACAGGAAAGGACCACCTACAGCTGCTGTTTCACTCAGTATTATTTTTCCCATGATTTGTGGATTTACTTATATGAAAATTCTAAAATGTATATACATTATGAAGTTATCAATATAGTTAAATAGTTACAAACTTCATTTTGAAAAGAATAAAATTATATGGATTCAAGACTGTTCCAGAAAATGGGGAAAGTATGAACCATCACATATATTAAGAACCATCACAGTGTAGTTACAATAAGTATTGCGAAATGGAATCTATGCTTATTTCCAAACAATGTATCTGTGACTTAAATTAGCCTCTGTCATTATGACAACCGTGCACATTCCCAAAGCTTCTTGTCTTTATTTGGGGCCTAGGCCAGCCCTTATGTCAGCATCAAGTAAAAATCCCTCTCCATGATGCTAGCAAGTGGGTTTCATTTAATCAAGGAAATTCAACAACAATTTATGGAGCATCTATTGCAAGATCTGACCTGGACACTGTGGAGGACATACATATAGTATATCCCTCCCTTAAGACGCTTATAAAATGGTCATAGATGAAAAGTTAGTCAGAATACAGTGTGTTGTAACAAAAGTGAGTGGCACAGACAGTGGGTGTTAGTGACTCCTTATCCTGCTTTATATTTTCCTCATAGTACTATTTCTTGGAGTCATAAGATATTAATTATAATAAGTAAATTATATATATAAAATAAGTAAATTTTATATATACATATATAATTTTTGTCACCCTAGTCTTCCCCATTAGGATTTTAAGCTCAATAAGAGTGGAGACTTGTATATTTTGCTCACTATTTTATCTACAGCACCTACAATAGTACCTGACACTTAGTAGGTGCTCAATAAATATTTGTTGACCAAATGAGATTTAACAAGGGCAAGGTTTGGGAGGTATGATGAGCTGGGAGTAGACTTGCCTGGTGGGGGGGTATGTTTCCTATTGTGGATAATTTAGCTACTAGAGGCCCAATGCATGAAATTCGTGCAAGAGTAGGCCTTCCTTCCCCCGCAACTTCCCTCTGGCACCCAGGACCCAGGCTTCCATTGAAGCCCTGGCTTCATCCGGAAGAACATCCGATCTAATCAGCGTATTATGCTTTTATTATTATAGATAAGTCCATTTGGGGCTGAGTTGACCAAGTAAGTAAGGAGTTTCCTCTGGAGGATAGGCACTACAAATATTTGGGAGACTGAGTTACTCATGTCGGAGCAATTTCTGTTTCCCCAAGTTTGTGGCAGACTCTCTGTGTTTGTAATCACAAGTTTGTTACAACTGCCTGGACTGCATGTTCCTTGTCTTGCCTAAAGCAAACGGTAACAAGGCCGCACTGAGCAGGCTGTCATCACTGACAGGCTCAAATGTTACACTCCACTGAGAATGACACTTCTCTGCTAATATGTTTTGCAGAAAAATCCTTCAGAGAAAGGACACGGGCTCTTTTAGTGTGTTTCAATTCTTAGAATTCCTCCATTCCTACCCACATGCAAGACGATTCATCCATCTTGATTTTGCTCCCTAAGCACCCACAAAGATTGAAAATCAGTGATTCAGAGTTCAAAAGCCGAGCACATCCTTTATCAATCCACCAGATAAATCTGAGTAAAGACTCTGTGGGCTGGGCTGAGTGACTTTGTCATGGAGGTCATCCCCAGCAGGGGTTCGGTTAGAAATTCTAACTTTGGGTGACCCAAGTATCCTGTGCCTCAACTAGGAGCGTATGTAGAAACTATAAAATTATTAATTTGCTGATGTTTTTTGCATTATTTTTTGTCCTCGAGGTTTTCTCAAATCTGATTTTTGCTTCACATTCTTACCCAACGTTGTAAAAAAAGATGGCAGGAAACATTTATATTTTACTTACAAAGACAAAATTTCAAATTTTTAACATATATTAGGGTTTTAGTTAATATTTTTTAACAGACTGTTTTATAAATGGAATTCTCTAAATATATAGATAAATAAAACATCAGAAGAGAATTGCTCTGATTAGAGAAGGGGGTGGGGGCAGAGTGCTTCCTGCTGATTTCCTGCTTTTCTTTTTCTCCCCTGCACCCCCCATTCTGAACACAATTGGATAACCACTGAAATACAGTGAAAAAAGGATATTTAACTGGACCATCACAAGGATAACCATCCATCCAAGATTCCCTAAGTAGTATATGCACTCCAATATACCCTGTTGCCTAATGAATTATGCCACAATAGTGGACTTACTAGTATTCTCCTGGAAAACTCCCGCTCCTTGTGCTGGGAATTTAAGGTGGGAAAGTACAGATGGTATTATGTTCTAACTATACATAGAGCATCCTAGCAGCAATATAAATGATTATTGTGAAAAAGCAGCTTTCACTTGCAAAATTCTTTAGGTTTTTGCCTGAACGCTCCATATTTCAGTTATTTAGTAAAAATTCCACAAAATTCCTCAGAGGATGGGTCTGAGTTAGGAAGTATTAGCATAGGACTTTGACTGCCACCAGGAGCTGTGAGATATCTAACCTTTGGTTAATCGTCAGAACCCCTGTTGGTTAGCAGGGTGTCTCCTACTCTGCACAGATGGTGCCCTGCGGCTGTGGAGGCTGTTGCGGGGGACAGGTCATGTCCCAGGCATGGGATAGGATTGGCGTTAGGCTTTGCTCTTCCCTTGGACCCTCTGCAAGATTCATGTTCCTTTTGTGTCCACTATACTTAAAAGTAGCCAGTGTTGCCTAATATGAGTTATATTTGGAATAACCCACCTGTAAAAATTCTGGAGTAAGGTCTGCATAAGAATTTTACCAAGACAACATATAATTAGTTAGATCTGGCAAATGGTAGCCTCTATATTAGTGGGGTGGTGGTGCATAAATTGCAGGGGCATACAAGATGACCCTTTGGGTTGAGAGAAGAAAATATTAGAATATATTTAAATTTGTATAGCATTTTCCTACTTATGCATTTTTATAATTATACTTACTATTGCAGTACCACAAGTACAGAATTTATGAATCTATACATACACATGTTCTAGAAAGATTTTACTAATGGGATGTGAGAACTACATCATATAGCTCTCACTGCAGGAAAATGAGTTTGTTATTTTATTATTCAATCATTCAGATGCATACAAATCCAAAGAGAGAGGCATAGGGACGGAATGAAGATTTGGGCACCAAAAGTCCTGGGTTCAAATCCCAGCTTGACCATTTACCACGCTGGTCATCTAGGATGAGCATACATCACTGAACATCAATTTCCTTACCTGCGAAAAAGGGATAATCATCCCCATGATTTTAAATGAGCTAATTTACTCAAAGTGCATACTAGAGTGGTTGGCACAATAAATGATATCTGCTATTTTTTTGTAAAATCCACTACTCAAATTGTCATAAGATTTCTCACATTTTTATCTGCGTCACTAGAACATGGTTCCATTAAAAATGTAAATAATGTCTGTTCCCTTGGGCTAGAGAAAGATGTGGATTTTCTTCTCCCTTTCGATTCTGGGACCATAAAGTCTACATCCTGCACATATTAATCTGTGTGCTGAGGAAGGAGGACCTTTGATTCTTGTCTCCAAGACGCTCTGCTCCGCTCAGCCATAGCTGGATTAATGCATGTCCACGTCTCCATTTCAGGATTCATTAAGAAGAGAAAAGTCAGCTCACACTCTGTGGGTAGGGAGAATGGAAATTTACTTATTAGAAATCTTCCAGAGAGAACATTTCTTAATTACTTGCTTTCGATCAAAATAAAGGTAAATAGAAGTAGTTCTTAAGCCCTGTCATTGTGTTTTCCTGAAACTAGTGTGGGAGTCTGGCAATCAGGAAGCAATTTCTTGCTCACACTTGTCTGCGTCTCAGACAGTTTGCAATCACACTAATAGACAGAAAAGCCACCTCACAATCTTTTTAGAAGAAGGTGATGTATAAGTACGCAGTTTACCAAGAAAAAATTGCATCAGATCAGCTTGATTCTTTTAAAGAAGGTCACTAAGCCACTTAGTCAGAGAACTATTATAGACATAGACATAATGTATCTGATTTTTAAAAACATCTGCAGGGCATATTCTGTCAACCTTGTTGTCACTATGGGAAACATGGCCCTGACTATATGAAGATTAGGTAGGTGGGATTGTGACCCAGTGCATATAGGACAGAAAGTGAGGTAGCAAAGCCTTGAGTGATTGTTCTCAGGGAGATGGTTGATGGTATAACGTTGCACAGTAGGGGGATGCATTTCTAGTTAGGACTAGAAGAAGAATGTGATTCTCCTGATTTTAGTATTTAAAGTGCTCCTTCGATTACTACAGGTGACAGAAAACCCCGATTGCTTCAGAAAGAATGCCATCACATAGACAATACAGATAGAAAGAGATCAAAAGCTGCATCATCATGCAATCATCTTGTCAGAATGACATTGACCTTGTGTTGGATCATTCGTAGCTCTCATCAGCCCTTTGATGTTTTTGCACCATCAACAACGGTGGCAAAGTGCCTAACACTGCTGAACACAGAGAGCAAGGAGCGATGGCCCGCAGCATCTAACATGAACACACATTTTCTTGGCTCAGTTTGATCATGTATTCCAACTTAGAAGTGCTTCTTGGGTAGTTCTTCCCAATCTTTGTGATTTTTTCCTACCTAACTAACATGACTTTTTTTTTTTAATGGTGAAGTCTTGTATTTACTATATTATACTTATTTTCTGAGGACTTAACATTTAAAAAAATGCTAAGTGTTTTTCTATTATTATTTTTGTTAATGCCTGGTTATTAAGTTGCATGTGTTCTCAGTGGTCTGTCCTTATGTCTCTTTTGCCCATGAGTGCATGAATTTTTAAAGTGTCATTCAGAAGAATAAATGGTGATAAAACAGAATTGTCTCTATTGGATAAGGACTGGATTTACAACAAAGGTTCCCAAACCTGACTGCACATCCTAATCACCTAAGGAGCCTTAAAAACTCCAAGTTCCTAGGCCCACCTCAGAGTCTCCTAGGAGCCAGACCTATGCCATTGTGTTTTTAACAAGTTCTTCGCTGCCAGCCTGGGACCATCTGAGAATCTGATTTGAAAACACTAGGTAGATGACCTATTAGCTCTGCAATTCTAAGATGCCATCTGCCTCCTCTGCCATCTATTAAGATGAGACACATGCTATCCTTGGAATAAAGTAGCAAAATAAGCATTTCACTGTTGACACGACAGCTGCCCCCACCGCCTTGAACTTTAGGCATCCCACACAGCATGTGTGAGAACCACAGGAATTTTGCAAGATAAGCATCTCTTGTTGAAATAGCCTTCAAATCACAAAATTTTCACACCCCTAAAGTTAAGCTCTCAAGAGTATTGTGGAGTGTGTGTGTGTGTGTGTGTGTGTGTGTGTGTTTGGGAGGGAGGGAGGTATTTTAAAAGGTGAGGCAGTCAGAGCTTTAAACAGATTAGGGAACGTTATGAGGCCAAAATGCAGATGGAGAGTAGGACATTACTTTGTGACTCTTTTGTCCAGGAAACTCCCCATTGGCACAGGACATTTAGACTTTACCAAAAATCTTTACTTGTGAGGGCTGTTAGGATAGGAAGAGAGGAGCAGATCAGCAAGGGGGTATATTTGGCTCTACAGCTGCTCATAGGACTGGGACTTGCTCAAGTCGACTTTATGGCCGTTAATTTCAGTATCCCAATTATAAAATTGACTTCAAAGGCCATTCCTATTGCATCTGCTCCCCACTTCAATCTTGTCCCCCCCGAGCACTGTAATTTCCAGTGTGGCTGCTTAACAGACAACTTAATGCAGACAAATTTTGAACTTTCCACACTGAATTGGGACCTAACTTTCTATAAAGTTTCTCTAGCAGTAAAATGTTTTCTCAGTCTTGTATTAAAGCATAAAAAGGCAGCTGAGCTACAGGGCTCCTGCTGTTGAATCTCAATAAGAGAAATGTCAGGAAGTTTAAAGAAGAAGAATAAGAAGAACCTGATATAAAGCTGCGCTTCAGTACTTTCAGCAAATTATAGGATATTTATAACCCGTCCCAGGTTGTCCCGTGGGCAGGCAGGCTTATTGTAGCAGAACAGAGATTATACCCTCCCCTGTGTACCTTAGACGTCTGGCAAAACAAATTTAAAACAGGAACCTTAACTCACAAATCAAAGGTGAAAAATATTCCGTTTAAACATTTCCTTAAAATGACACGGCCTGTTCAACACTGCCTTCAACTGCCAGTGAGTTGGAATCTCATTAGAATGGCAAGTGATGGGTTTTGCAGTGAGGAACCTGGCACTTTGCAGAGTTGTCACCACTGGCCTTGACTTCTGGGTTTTGTCTTTATGACAAAGAGTCATACCAGAATAGCATCTCTCCAGATTTTTTCTAGAATAAAGCATGTACAAAATCTGACCTTATTGGATACATTTGTATAGGTAACACAGAAGGCTGAATCTATCACTCGCAATAATCCTATCTAATAAAAGAGAAACATAGTAATTGGTGTACGACCACTACCCTTCCCATTGGCTAATCAGCGAGATATGCAAATTAACTGCCAGCCAAGATGGCAGCTGGCAGCCAGGCAGCTTGAAACTAACATGAGGCTTGCTTGCTTCAGTGACGGAGGACTCCAACATTCCCGCCTGCCTTGCTGGCCTCTGAGCCTGCAGTTTAAGAAACATTGTAACAAATATAGAAGCTAAACAAAACCCCAGAAACCAGCTTTCAGCAGGCTGGGATCTCAGAGCTGGAGTTATACATTGTTTCGATTATAGAACCTAAACAAACGAGATACCTTCTTTCAGCAACAGAGGCCTCAGAGCTGGAGCCAGAGCTAAAGCTGGCCCAGAATAAAAAAAGAAAAAAAGAAAAAAGGAGCGGTTGGGAGCTTCAGTCACCCGCCAGCCTGAAAATAGCCCTCAGGCCCTCACCCAGACTGGCCAGGCACCCCAGTGGGGACCCCCACCCTGAAGGGTGTGTGACCGGTTGCAAACAGCCATCATCCCCTCATCCAGGCTGGCCAGGCACCCCAGTGGGGACCCCCACCCTGATCCAGGACACCCTTCAGGGCAAACCAGCCAGCCCCCACCCATGCACCAGGCCTCTATCCTATATAGTAAAAGGGTAATATGCCTCCCAGCACCGGGATCAGCGGAGCCCCAAGGCCTCCAGGCACCAGGATCAGCATGACAGGGGGCAGCGCCCAAACCCCCTGATCGCCCTGTGGCTCTGTGTGTGACAGGGGGCGGGGCCACAACCTCCCTATCGGCCCTGCTCTGTTCCTGACAGGGGAAGGCACCCTAACCTCCTGATCAGCCCTGCTCTGTGCCTGATAGGGGGGAGCCCCAACCCCCTGATCACCCTGTGGCTCTGTGTGTGACAGGGTGAGGCGCCCCAACCCCCCCACCCCACGGGCCCTGCTCTGTGCGTGACAGGGGGCAGCGCCCCAACCCCTGATTGGCCCTGCTCTGTGCGTGACAGGGGGTGGCGCCGCAACCTCCCCATCGACCCTGCCTTGAGTGTGACGGGGCAGTGCCCCAATCCCCCAATAAGCCCTGCCCTGAGCGTGACTGAGGGTGGCATCGCAACCTCCCAATCCACCCTGCTCTGTGCATGACAGGGGCGGCACCCCAACTCCCCAATCGGTCCTACTCTGAGCCCGACCAGGGGCTGCACCTAAGGATTGGGCCTGCCCTCTGCCACCCGGGAGCAGGCCTAAGCCAGCAGGTCATTATCTCCCAAGGGGTCCCAGACTGCGAGAGGGCACAGGCCAGGCTGAGGGATTTCCCCTTTCCCCCCAAGTGCACAAATTTTTGTGCACCGGGCCTCTAGTAATAATAATAATAGAATAGGAAAAGGAGTCAAAGCAAGTCCCAAGTGGAAATAAAAATTCCTGTTACCCTCCACCCTATGCAAGAGTGTGAGGTTCAGAACTTTTTACTGAACTGTGAATTCTCTTAAATGAGCAAAACTCAATTGAAACATTCAATAATCTCCAGGCTACTTCCTGAATAAAAGACTCTAATTAGGAACAATCAAATGAATGATTTCACAGGAAAGTCACTAAAAATATAAGCAAGCAATAAGAGGAGAGGGAAATTGAGAGGGGGGAAAAGAGAAGAGAAAAAGGATGGAAAGATAGAAGAGTATTTGCTATGGTGTTCAGCAACATCTTAGAAACATCATTAGAATATGACTTTCTCCCTTATGAGTTTTCTGTTTTTATTTCTCAGAATATTGGCAGGTGGCCATCCCTGATAGACTGCTGCACTTGGAACAAAGAACTCTTTTTTTTTTCTTGACTTCTCAGCCTGTCACACTGAGGTGTATGCATCACTTTGTGTATTCTGATTTTTATTAAAAGCATTCCTTTTAAAAAAAAGAATATGACTGTTCCTCTTTTAGGAAATTACATAACAAAACATTTGGTTGTCCTTTTTCTACTGTATAGTGGGTTCCTCTATTGTAATACATCTTCTTCCAGAGTATTACCACATACTTAGCAAGCACATAGTAGTTGCTCAGTTAATTGGAGAAGAGAGCAGGGTGACAGGATAATATTTGCTTTTTTATTTTTAAATTTATTTTCTTTTTTAAATAAGCATTTTATTCACAGGTGTTATGAACTGAATTGTGTCCCCCACCAATTCATATGTTGAAGCCCTAACCTCCAGTGTAACTATAGATAGGACCTTTGAGGAGATAATTAAAGTTAAATGATTATGACAGGATGGATGGACCAGGAGAACATTATGCTAAGTGAAATAAACCAGTCAGAGAAAGACAGGTACCATATGATTTTATTCATATGTGGAATTTAATGAACAAACTGAACTAACAAGCAAAATAGAGACAGACTCATAGAGAGAGAGCAGGCAGTTCTGGGGGTAGGGGATTGAGGGAGGTGTGGGTGATTGAGCAAAAATGACAAAAAAAGAGAGAACTCATGGACATGGACAGCAGTGTGGTGATTGCGGGGGAGGAGGGTGGAAGTGGAAGAAGGCATAGAGGGGATAAATGCTAATGGGGGGGGGGAGATTAAATGAGGTTATAAGGCCTTGGCCCTAATCCAATAGTATTGATGTCCTTGTAAGAAGAGGAAGAGATGCAATGAATGTACACACAGAGGAAAGGCCATGTGAAGACACAGATAGATGGTAGCCATCTGCAAGTCAGGAATTGAGTTCTCACTAGAAGCCAACCCTGCCGGCACCTTTATCTTGGACTGCCAGCCTTCAGAACTGTGAGAAAATATTTCTTTATTGTTTACGCTCTTTTGTCTGTAGTATTGTGAATGGCCATCTGAACAGACTGATAATATAGTTCAAAGATTAAAAGCTAAAACAAGGTCTCCCTCCAATACTTCCCTCTCCTGCACTTAAAACTGTGGGTCAAATATTGTTGAACAATTTCCTTGTAGACTTGTTACTAATAGTCATTGCTAATATAGTTGAAAGAAATGGGCAGTACTACAGTGATGTCTTTATGACTATGAGTCATACAGGGCTCTGAACCCTTACCCTCCTTGACCTTCACCTTGTGGTAACTTTCTTTTTATTTTTATTTTAGAAAATAGTTTGAAAGCCAATTCCTTTTCCAGGTTGTCAGCAGCTATAGGAACTGTGAATATTCTTGCCACTAGTGTCTGCTCCACTTACTTGATTACCAAGTTTGTTAAACTTGTTTATAAAATAGGAGTCAGGAAGATCTAAGCTAGAGCTGAGCTTTTCTGCGTGAGGGAAGCATGGGGGCTTTTATCTCCCTTTTGCCTTTCCAGGGTCTTTGTCTTTGTTTTCCAGTTTCTGGCTATGTTCTGATGATCAGGGTTGCCAGAGAAGTAATGTCTGGTTAGTGTTCTGCATTCACAACTGACCAATCCTATGCTATGATTTCACAGTTTAAAATTTACCAGCTTTGCCAGGAAATGGTATTGGCTAGCCTATAGCTTGGAGTTAGCAGCCTGTCACTTCCTGCCTTTGAGAATGTTACCAATGTCCACTTCTTCTAAACCTAAAAGTTCCATATCACTCCTCAATGATTCTATATCCTTCTCTAATCGTTATTACAGAAAACTAGGTGGACCAATATACTAAAAATTAACTAAGATCCCCTTTTACTTCTACGTGAACTTTCCATTTGACAAGCATGTGATGTTCTCTGGAAAGGCTCACTGTGGGCGGTGCTTAGGATGAAGGTTAGAATTTCTTAAATTTTTTTATTGTTTGAAGTATTACATGTGTGTCCTTTTTCCCCCATCGACCCCTCCCTGGCCACTCCCACCCCCAGGACAAACCCCCACTGCCCCAGTGTCCATGTCCATTGGTTATGCCAATATGCAGGTATACAGGCTAGAATTTTTATTATTATTGTTATTTTAAAAATTTATTTCAAAGAGAGGAAAAGAGAGCGATAGAAACGTCAATGATGAGAGAGGATCCTTGATTGACTGCCTCCTGCACACTCCCTCTGGGGACTGAGCCCGCAACTTGGTCATGTGCCCTGATGGGGAATTGAACCAGTGACCTCCTGGTGCATGGGTCGATGCTCAACCACTAAGCCACACTGGTGGGCTAAAGGCTAGAATTTGAAAGCTCTTCTGACCTGCTGCTGGCTCAGCACCATCATTATTACAGATTAAAATCAGAGGAAAGCTGCTTGTTAATGCTCCCTCCCAGTTCAGAAAGGGAAGAGCAACTTGCCTGTTCCTTAGTTTAAACTTAACCATACAACAAAATATGACTGCTTCCTCATTCTTAGTCCATTCAGGAAACCAGCCAAGCATAGACATATCTTTGGTTCTTGAGACACACGAGTCTGGAATCTGACAAATATGAATTCAGATCTTGATTCTAGCAAGTTGGCCAAATGACTGCATTCAAATTCATCTAAGTCTCATTTTCCTTATATGTAAAATAAAGATATTATTATTATACCAATAAGTTTGCTTTGAGGATTAAGTGAGATGCTATATGTGCAGGACTTTTAGAGTGCCTGGAAATATCATAAGCACTTAATAGTTGTGTTTCTTCAATCCCTTGGTGTCTAGTGTCCAGCACAGATTCACCAGAGGTGAGCAACCTTTTGGCACGAAAGTCAATTTAGGATATATTAAATGTTTATGAGTCACTTTAGAAATGGAAATTTAAAATATATTTAATTCCCTTGGAAAGAATGAATATCCCTACAAATTAAATTACCTATTTTATTTAATATAAGAGTGTCAGTGAGAAAATGGCATGCTTATTATCCACAAAAAATTATGCTGTTACTCTCTAAACTTTTATCCTAAAATTAGCTCATGGGCCAAACAGGGCACTTTAATCAGGGGTTGCTCAGCCCTGAAACACAATGCTAATAGCTGACATACTTTGACTGACTTGTCATCATCAATAAATCAGGTAGCACATGGAAGCATACCACATATATTTAATATTATTGCTTCAAATCCTTAGTGTTCTTCTCACAACACTAAGCATTTTGCTTAACAAGACTTCATCCTTTTTAATTAAAAGAGTATATAAGAAATGTTTTTACAATGCTGATCTAAGAACAGAATTATGTTAGAGAATTGTTAAAATGCAGATTTTTGAGATTGGACTGGTCTTGGAAATATGCATTATTAGGGCCCCAATGATACCAAATTTAGAGATTTGTTGCCCTAAAACAGTGATTCTCAACCTTCTGGCCCTTTAAATACAGTTCCTCATGTTGTGACCCAACCATAAAATTATTTTCATTGCTACTTCACAACTGTAATGTTGCTACTGTTATGAATCATATTGTAAATATCTGATATGCAGGATGGTCTTAAGCAATCCCCCCTCCCCCAGTGAAAGGGTCATTCGACTGCCAAAGGGGTCGTGACCCACAGGTTGAGAACCGCTGCCCTAAAACATACAGTGGTCAGCTTTTGATGCCATTTCTTAAGCTTTCTGTCTTTCTCTTTGCACATTTTCCAAACAAGAAGCCAATATAATGTCAACCTAGAACAGTGATTTCAAACCCCAAGGCCCCACCTGATTCTGCTTTCAAAGTGAGATTCTGATTCTGACAGTGTAGAGTGAGGCTGATCATTCTGATGTGTCTCTAGGAATCTGATAGTCCTGATTTTATTAAAGCCTTTGTGATGGTTAAATAGACTTTCTGAATAGAAGTCAAATATTTTGCTTTGGTGATAGATTACAGTATGTTTTTTTCATTTCTTACTTTGGCCTTCAAGAAAACCTGGCCTCAAACCTTTATCTGATGGACTACTTCATAGTCTGAAGAATAATGAAATATCTGGAACCTTCATGAACAATATAGAAATTTCAGTTTTGCAAAAATTATTAGCACTCTAGGATTTGGACAAACAATTCCCATTCCCTATGCTGAGTAAAATCAGATAACTGTTCTAGCACAATGATCCGGATTTGAGGTCCTCTGTGGCCCTACCCCAGCCCCATAACCACAACCTTGGAGAAGCACATCCATTTTGCCTCCGTGAGGCCATCTTTTCCCCACCCTGGGATGGGAAGGCAGAAAGCTGCTCTGCGAAGGGCTTTTCTTTAGTACCTGGGGGGTGGGAGGGAGGGGGAGAACAGACTGCAGGCACCGTAGTAGATGTATTTATCATCTTTTCTTTTAACTGAATGACATGGTTTTTCATTTTAAGTGTTTTTTTAACTGTATTTTTATTTTTGAAAGTATTACAGATGTCCACCTTTTTTCTCCCTGCCCAGTCCCCTCTTTTTTTGTGTTTTAGTCTGAGGAAGGGGAAAGAAGGAAGCCGTAAAGGATCTTAGAAAAGACAAGAATGAAAGGCCACTCTGGAAATGGGA
The DNA here is from genome assembly GCF_014108235.1 of Myotis myotis. Lineage (NCBI taxonomy): Eukaryota > Metazoa > Chordata > Mammalia > Chiroptera > Vespertilionidae > Myotis > Myotis myotis. The sequence goes on from NW_023416324.1 coordinate 54,467,769, forward strand.
GAGAGAGAAGAGATTCCAGATTTCAGATTCCAAGCAACCTTTTTCTTGGCCTCCTGATTTCTCCCTCCTCTCCCTAAATGCCCTGTATGCCAGCTTTTCTCTTTCATAGGTGATGGTCCCTATGGTGTACTTTTCTCTTACCACTGTCTGCTATGGGCAGCTCAGGATTTAGTTTTGGGAAGGTGTGGAATGGGAGAAAAACACAGAAACAGTGAATAATTTGCAAAAGCAATCATAGGAATTAGCCAGAAAATTGTAGCCTTCCAGTCACATTCCAGATTTTGGGGTCACTGACCTTCTTCTTTAATCTACTGGAGCCTAATCTAGTAACTTTCCCCGACCAGGCATCTCTCCTTCAAATATCGGAGAAGAAAGCAAACTGCCAGCTTTCAAAGAGCCATTTTCCATGTATGTTGATGAAATCGATAGGCTTCCCTTCCTGAAGTCCAAAGATATTTCTTCCTGCACACATCAGAAGTACTTTTGAAGTCTTAAAGAGGCTAAACTTTATTTGAAAGAAATACATGTTTAAGTTGTTTAATGATGAGAGCAGAACTGCCTTTGATGCTAAATCAGTGTGAGGAGACCATGTACATTTTCAAATAAACTTTGAAAAAGTCAGGCAACCTGGAAAGGGTGTACCAACATGCTGCCTGTAGCCGAGGCTCACAGAAGCCCATCACAGAGTTAGAAGAAATGGGCGTAAACACACGTCAGCATCAGAAGTGTCCTTTTATTGGAAAACTTTTGCAACTGTGGAGGTCTCATATAATTTAAATACCTGAGTTGTAGTCTAGTTAACAGGCATGTAAATCTGGCAGTAGAAGCAGTTGAGACGATTTTACAGTGAACCTGCCTAGAACTTCATCATTAAATTTTCTGAATGCCTTCTTACTTTTAACAGTTGCCTCATTCAAATTGAGGCAGATTTTTAAATTTCTGCCTAAATTAGACTGGCATCTGCAGGTATATTGGCAGCATTTTAGAATCTACTTATTTTTAAGGACATGGGAATTTGAAAAAAAGAAGAAAAAAAGCACACATACGAAGTGTTACACCGGGGAAGCTTCCTGCACAGTGTCTGGTTGTGTTCTATTCATGGCATTTGGCAAGTAGATAGCTGTCACTCAAAAGAAAGGTAGCTAATGTTCAAGTTGATTTAAAATACCTACCTGGAATCGGATTTATTTTTTCTAAGTTGGTCTGGAAACTAAGCAGTTCATTCTTGGGAGATAAGGAGGAGGAAAATGAAGGGAAGTATTTCTAGTAATTTAATTTAATTCCATATACTTTAAATTTTACACTGAACATTAGAGAGTTCCTCAAGCAAATGCTGAATATTAGTTTGCCATTTAACATTAGATTCAATGTGCTTAAGTCCCCAAATCAGATTGAAGCTAAACTGTACATTAAACAATCTTTCCTAGTGTTAATCAACTCTAATACCCGGGCTCAGACTCATCTTTATTTTGGAGCATGAGTAACCAAATACTGATGACCACCTTGGTGATTAACACCGTTGTCTTTGTTATAACAAAATACTGGGTGGCTTATAAACAGCTAAAATTTATTTCTCACAGTTCTTGAGGCTGGGGGTTCAAAATCAGGGTACCCGTGGCTTTGGGGTCTAGTGAGGACCTATTTTCTGGTTCATAGATGGTACCTTCTCACTGTGTCCTCATGTGGTGAAGGGGGCTAGGAAACTCTCTTGGGCCTCTTTTATAGAGGCACTAATAACCTCCTAAAGGCCCCAGCTCCTGATATCATCACATTGGACATTAGGTTTTCAACAAATGAATTTCGGGGTGACACAACATTCAGGCCTAAGCAACTGTGGCTTAGAAGCCAACAGGATTTAGGAGTTTGAGGTAGAGTAGTTTTTTGTGGGGGGAGTTGAATCTGGAGTTTGAAAACATCTTTCCTGGGGCTTGAGTGAGCTGAAATTCACTTCCTTGATATTTAAAATCTATTCGTAGTGTATAAATAGTAAGCTGAAGAGGACTGACTCTAATGGACACTGTTGGGTGCCTACCCTGGATCTTTTCCTCTTCTCTGATTCTACCAGAACTTTGATTGTATTTGAGTATCTCCTCCTCTCCAATGTAGACACATGTCAGGAAACCCCATGAAGTCATATGGGTTTATAGAGCCCCAACCAAGCTCTGTGTGTGGGCCTCATTGCTTAAAATATCAATCTTATTTTCCTTGCTAATGTTTGGTTCAGTGGTGAACATGTGACTCAGCTCTATTAATGTAGAAGCAAGTCTGCTGGGTGAGGGTGGGAAAGGGGTTCGGAAGAACATTTCTGAGAGAGAGTTATAAGAAGATACATTTCTCTATTCTACCCAGTGTTGTTGTGTCTGGATGTGATGCCTGGAACAACTGCAGCCATTTCACCACCAGCCTGAGGATAGTACTGATTTTGAGAAAGGCACAGCAGGGTTGGCAAGAACCTAAGTCTCTGATGATAATGATAAGCCATGAATCAACTAACTACCTCTAGACTTCTTTCTTTATGAGATAATAAATTTCTCTATTGTTACACCATTGTGTTTCTTTTACTGCAGCCAAATGGACCATAACTGATAAAACTGTCCAAGGGGATTTGGAGCCTTGGTTAATTCAGATGCTGAAATAGCTTTTCTAGTGATAGAAGGTAAAATAATGTGGGCTTTAACTATTCTATCAAAGATGAAAGCTGTATGAGACAGCTTAGTTGAGTATATGTCATTTTGAGAAAAAAAGTCAAAGCTAGTCTGAGTGATCTGGGGTGATCCAACAAACTTCAGTGTCATTTATAAAATTGAGCTGAAAGCACCTCAATTTCTCAGGAGTGCTTCCAGGATAAATTCAATTACATAGTTTTAAAGTACTTTTAGAAGAAAGATATGCCATGAGTTAAAATAATGATAGCTTTTCCTCACATGTCTTTGTATCCACGTAGGAACAAAGGCTTCTCATATTTCTCCTCCTGAGTCTACAGGGTAATCATGTTTGTGTACTATTGTAATTTCAGCGGTAGCAAAGAAAAAAAAATCATTTTAGTGATGTACTCCATAAATCCATTCTCACTGTATTTGGACCAAATATTCACACATATGTAACACATGAAGCATATAGAATTTCAGTACTAGATTCCTGACTCACCATTTGAGTGTTCATCCAATGACACTGCACAAAAATCCATAGAATATTTTTTAAGCAAATTTGAAGAAATGAAAATTCAGTTGTTTTAAGTTGCTTATAAATAGAAGGATTCAAATTGAAAAATGCTAAATATTCATCAGAAGGAGACGGAATGAATGTATTGGAACATTACATAGCAGTGAAAATTAATAAATAAGAGCTACATACATTCACATAAATGGATCATCTACACTAATAAAAGAGAAAGATGAAAATTAACCATCACTCTGCCACTCTGTTACACCCACCAGCCAATCAGGAGCGAGTGTGCAAATTAACCCAACTAAGATGGCAGCTGCCATGGAGCTGGAGTGAGCAGGAGGCTTGGGTTGCCCCCAGCAATGGAGGAAGCCAAGCTTCCCACCTGCCCTGGCTGGCCCTGGGCTCCACTCAAGGCTACAAAGTTTCAATTATAGAAGATAAATAAATCCCAGATACCTGCTTCTAGCCGCCCTGGCCTCCACTCAAGGAAGTGCTGAAAAAAAAAAAAGGAAAGAAAAAAAGGAGAGGCTGGAAGCTTGTGTCGCTGGGGGGGATGGCCAGCCTGAAAACGGCCATCAGCCTCTCACCCAGGCTGGCCAGGCACCCCAGTGAGAACCCCCCACCCTGAAGGGGCTGTGGACAGCCTGAAAATGGCCCTCAGCCCCTCACCCAGGCTGGCCACACCCCCATGGGGTAAGAGACCCACTGGGGGGCTTGGCCAGCCTGCAAACAGCTATCAGCCCCTCACCCAGGCTGGCCAGGCATCTCAGTGGGGACCCCCACCTTAAAGGAGCTGTGGCCATCCTGCAAACAGCCCTCAGCCCCTCACCCAGGCTGGCCAGGCACCCAAGCGGGACCCTCACCCTGATCCGGGACACCCTTCAGGGCAAACCAGCCGGCCCCCACCCGTGCACCAGACCTCTATCTTATAAAGTAAAAGGGTAATATGCAAACTGACCCTAACAGCAGAAAGACTGGGAAATACTGGTCACTATGACACACACTGACCACCAGGGGGCAGATGCTTAATGCAGGAGCTGCCCCCTGGTGGTCAGTGCACTCCCACAGGGGGAGCTCTGCTCAGCCACAAGCCAGGCTGCCAGCTGCCAGCACAGTGGTGGTGGTTGGAGCCTCTCCCGCCTCCTCAGCAGCACTAAGGATGTCTGACTGCAGCTTAGGCCTGCTCCCTGCTGTCAAGTGGACATCCCCTGAGGGCTCCCAGACTGCGAGAGGGCATAGGCCAGGCTGAGGGACCCCCCCAAGTGCACAAATTTTTGTGCAACCAGGCCTCTAGTACATATATAATAAACAGAAAAAGCAGGTTGCAGAAAAATATGATTGTGTTAATATAAAGTATAGAACCATATAAAATGATACTATTCTTTAGGCTTACAAACATCTATAGAGTAAGTATTTTAAAAAACTCTTGGTGCTCAGCTAGTGTGGTTGAATGTCGACTTATGAACCAGGGGATCACAGTTCACTTCCTACTCAGGGCACATGCCTGGGTTGTGGGCTCGATCCCCAGCAGAGACCATGCAGGAAGCAGCAAATCAATGATTCTCTCTCATCATTGATATTTCTATCTCTCTCTTCCTCTCACTTCTTCTCTGAAATAAAAATATATATATTTTTTAAAAATAAATAAAAATTTAATTTTCCTCCCTGATGGGAGTGCTGACATTTTTTCTAGCCATGTGAGGACAAGAATCACACTTTCAATCTAGAAAATTCTAGATTTTCCATTTGTTGTAATGCCTTCTAACTATATGGGGTGGAAGCTCCTTAATACCTTTATAAAAGAGCTAGACAAACATGTGAGTCTAATCAGATGATCTGGGTGGTTTATTATAATTTATTATTTTTCTTTTAATTCATGTCTAATGCAATAGACATGTACATGTCTGATGTACTAGACTGTACAATAGCAGGCCAGTTATACTATGTGGATACTCTTCTCCTTGCAAGGTAATGAAAATCATATATATCTTCTGTTATTTTAAACCCATTGTCCCACTGCATCTTGCAATAACTTCTCTTTTAAACTGTACACCACATACCTCTCCTTCATGGCAGTTTTATTTATATTTGTGTGATGATTAATATGTGTTATTATTTAATCAATGTCTGTATTCTAGACAGGATTACAAACTCCAAAAAGGCAGACACTTTGTTTTCCTCACCATTGCATTCTTAGAGCTTAGTAAAGTGCATGGCATAGAATAAGTGTTCAGTATATGTTGGCTGAATGATTGAATAAAATATGATTGCATGACTTTTTTTTTTTTTCTCACAATAGCCTACGGACATTAAGACTGCACAATTTCCTCAGGGACATGAGAAAATGGTTTACTGCCGTCCTTTCCACCAAATCCCTCTGCTTTATTTCTCTTAGGTGTTCTTGTCACTACTTGACAAGTTTTTTTAGGTTTCTCCAAACGAGGGCCTGACTTATGTACAGGAAACATGAGGAAGGAAATGGGAAGAGTGAGACAGAAAAGAGAAAAAGCCAGTGAAAGAGATTGAAGCAAGATCCAGACTTGAGGGGAAAGGGTCTCCAAGTTCATATCCTCAGTTACCTGACTGGTCTTCATTCCCTGCTATAACCTGAAGGGGATAATTGGGTGGGGTACTAGCAATGAAGTGCATAAAGTCAGTTTGCCACTATCTCATTTCTAGTGTAGGTTCTGGGGACATAGTGTGGCGTGGTGGTTGAGATGTAGACTGCACATTCAGTAGCCATTTGTGGTTCAAACAGACCTAGGTTTGAATCCTGCCTCTTCTACTTCACTAGTTTGGATGCTTTGGGCTGCAGATAATAAAAAACCCTGACTCTGACAAGATTAAACAATAAGAAAATATAGTGACATAACTGGAATTTCAAGGTAGAATGGAATTCAAGGTTGGCTTAACCCAGTGACCCTGGCTCTTTTTTCTTCATATTTCCCTTCCTAAAGAAGTCCATGTGGTTTCCTCTGTCTGTTTTGTCAACAGACAGGTTCCTCCTTCGGTGAATACATGCATATTGCTTCCCAGCACCTGCCTTTTTTTCTTTTTTGGAAGAGCTCAGATTTTGTCAAGCATTTATCTTTCTATATATTCAAGAGAGTTTGACCCTCTGCAGCATAAAGGGGGATATTAATTAGTCAAACCAAACATGGTACTCCTATTCTTCTTGCTTGAGATTGGTTTACTCATGGGTATGAGAAATAAGGAATCTGCCTGGGATACTCAGGATTTGGCAGCAATCACAAGGAGAAAATTAACTCAAAGCTCCCTACCCACCTTTAGGCCTTCTGTTCATGAAACAACAAATTTTCCTAATTTGTAAGCCAGTCTTAGTTGGGTAATATATTTGCTGCCAAAATTGTCCTTATACCATGGCAAAACCCTCTTATTCCAATCTTTGTATGTGCAAATCACCATGTTCAGAGAAAGAGTGGACATCTCTTACAAGTGAGAAAACTCTTTTACAGGAACCTGTTAACCTTCCCTTGTGTCTTATTGGCTCAGATGGGATCTTATTCCTATCCTTGTGTTCAAATAAATGCCATGTGCTAATTGTCATGGTCTGGAACCAATTACTGGATTGGGGAGATGGGACAATTTTTGTATGCATCAGGAGCTTTTTTCTGCAGTGTAGGCTGAACTACAGTGGAGTAGTGTTAGAGACTGGGCAGTGAGGAGTATGTTGGGTAGGCCAACTATACCATCTTTTTAAACACTTGCAAACTGCACCTGTAAAATGGCAATAGTGATTGTACCATCTTCATAGCGTTGTTGTATGCCTTAGACCAGTGGTTGGCAAACTGCGGCTCTTGAGCCACATGTGGCTCTTTGGTCCCTTGAGTGTGGCTCTTCCACAAAATACCATGTGCGGGCATGCATGTACAGTGCGATTGAAACTTCGTGGCCCATGCGCAGAAGTCGGTATTTTTTGGAAGAGCCACACTCAAGGGGCCAAAGAGCCGCATGTGACTCATGAGCCGCAGTTTGCCTACCACTGCCTTAGACGAAATAATACTCTGTCCAGCATTTAGTAAGGTAGTCAACAAGTGTTTGTTATGATTGTTGATGATGATGCAGAAATCCTAGCTCCTTGCCCAGACCTTTGGTATGGAGCTAGTATTCAAATAGCCCATGTTTCATCCCATGTTATACTTCAACAAGTTTAATAACAAGAATCAGAGTGCCATTCATTCAGCATTCTTAAGTGAAGGGGCTTTAACTAAAGAATACAGATAAATTGAAAAGTAATACCTCTTCTTCCATTTGCATTCCTGCTTTAACAATACAAATTCTTTTTGAGGCACTGCAAATGCCTCTTACTGAATAAAGAGAAGCACACAAACAATGAAATGTCCAGAAATAAAACACATCAATATACTTAGGAATATATCATCCTTGCCACAATTGTCCTAATATAAATAGCTGAAAAATAATCCAGTTGGTTCAGTTATCACTTTGAGCCATGTTATGTTACTGACAGATGTTACTCCCTGCCCTTATTAGGTGTCCACCCTGGTCCAATCCAATATGGAATCAAATAAGCCATATTCCTGATGAGTTCTGTGGGATTAAGAGTGGTGCAGTAGGCAAGACAGTTATTCTGAGGCTTTCCCAAGCCATAATATTCTCTTTGTGATCATTACGCCTTCAACCCCTCTTGAGGATGTTATTTGCTGTCTACCCAAGGCATTTTCCCCACTCACACCACCACTGCTTTTTCCTTCTTGAAAGTGCACACATCCCCAATATATAAATGAGAAATGCCCGCGCTTTCCCAACCCATGTTGCAGCTCTGCACCTGAGCTCTAGGAAAGGTTTTCCTACTGACACACAAAAGAGAAATACCTCTCTTCATTTTTTTTTTTTGCCAGAACTTGTTATATCTAAATATAATAATGCCTACAAGCGCTGTAGCTATTTTGCAACCCAAGAGAATAAATATGGATGATGTGCTGAAATCTGTGCAAAAATTATGGAGAATGCTGGGTCCAAGACTTTGTGAGCCACCTCACCAACCCTGGAACTGCCCTGTTTCTGAGCTTCTTGTTTTGTGATTAATTGTCCTTATTTTTTTTTAAGTAGTTTTTTTTAATCAAATTTTTATTTTATTCTTTTAATATATTTTTATTGATATCAGAGAGGAAGAGAGAGAGAGAGAGAGAGAGAGAGAGAGAGAGAGAGAGAAACATCAATGATGAAATAGAATCATTGATCGGCTGCCTCCTGTATGCCCCCCACTAGGGATCCAGCCTGCAACCGGGGCATGTGCCCTGACCAGGAAATGAGTTGTGACCTCCTGGTTCACAGGTCGACACTCAAAATTGAGCCATGATGGCCGGGCTTATCGAATTTTTAGAGAGAGAAGAAGGGAGAGGGAGAGAGAGATAGAAACCTTGATGAGAGAGAAACATTGATTGGCTGCCTCATGCAGGCCCCCTACTGGGGATCAAGCCCACAACCGGATATGTGCCCTGACCGGGAATGGAGCTGCTTATCTCCTGATACGTGGGCTGACCCTCAACCACTGAGCCATGACAGCCAGCTGTCCTTATCTTTTTAAGACACTTTCACCTGCCATTATGTTCCTTGCACCCAATTTCCTTTTCTGTTCTTATAGTCTATTCAATTCATTCTGTTTTCATTTTATACATTATCTAGTACAGTGATGGCGAACCTTTTGAGCTCAGTGTGTCAGCATTTTGAAAAACCCTAACTTAACTCTGGTGCCATGTCACATATAGAAATTTTTTGATATTTGCAACCATAGTAAAACAAAGATTTATATTTTTGATATTTATTTTATGTATTTAAATGCCATTTAACAAAGAAAAATCAACCAAAAAAATGAGCTCGTGTGTCACCTCTGACACACGTGTCATAGGTTCGCCATCACTGATCTAGTATGTGCTTCAGGCTAATGTACTATCTGCTGCCCCGGGTCTTTTGCTTGTATACACACTTATCAGCTGATTGCTCAACTGATGTTTCTTTCTTTTCAGATTTAACCCATTATTCAAAGTGTGTATACAGTTTTTGGGACACCCTGTATATGTATTTACAAAACCTAGCCATGGTCTGACACATAGTAAATGTTCAGAAAATGTAATTTTTTCTTTTTCATGGATCCCCTTCTTCCCCCAGACTTTGATTCAATTTGTTCCTTTTTGGCAGCTCCTTTCCCATAGCCTAAAGCATATCCAGGTATCCCTTTCATTGGTAAAAACCTTTCCTTGATCTTTTTACTTCCTGAAGTCATATCTGAATCTTCCTTTACTCTTGATCTATGTCCACTAGCTTCTCTTCTCTCCATTTCCTCCACCTATACCTTTGTTCATGCCTTCATCATATCTTGCTTGAACCACTGACTGGCATCTTGGGGTCTTCTTACCTTTAATAATTCTTGCCTCACTCTATCGTCTGCCTAAAGCCCTACTGTGATTGTGTTATCTTCTGGTCAGAAATCTTCAATAAATTGTTATCCCCTAAAGATAAAATCTGTCATCTTAGGCTCACTGTTAGGGTCTTCCATGTCTTTCCAAATGTGCCTCACCTTTCCCTACACTTAGGCACTAATCCATCCCCCTGGATATATGCCCTTCTTCCCCACCCTCTGCATTTGTTAACTTTGTTCACTTATTCTAGTGAATCATCTGTCATCATTCCCAACTGTGAAAAAGTCTTGGTTCTTTATTTTTTTTGGGTGTTGAAAGGAGTTTTTAGGGGTGAAATAGGCAGGTTTAAGAAATTTTAGGAATGAAGGGGTCCATGGAAAAAGCACAGGGCTACAGAGCTGCAAAGGGTATATTTCCATAAGATAAGGGAGCTGGGAGCTGCAGAAAGGTATACATTTACAGAATAAAGGGAAGGAAGCCCCTCATTCAGAGAGGAAAGAAGAATGCCCAGAGGGAATACAGAAACAATAAGGGAGAAGAAGGAGGGGACCTCACGCACTTCACAATTCCTGTGGTACTTCATGTGAGATCTGAGCTCTGGAGTTGCTATAGTAACCAATCTAAGGGGGGATAGTGACCAATCAGAGGGGATATCAAGGCACAAAGATCTGCAGACTTTATAAACCAAAGGAAAAGGTTGGAACTCTTTCCCCATCCCCACATGGGAGTCTGTGCTTGTTTCTCAATGAATTTCCACCTTTTGCTCTACCATCTTTCATCCATGGTTTCATTACTCAACTCCACCGGACAAAGAACCCAGGAACCATCCTGCCCAGGGGAACACCACGTGGTCCAGCCCAATTTTCCCGTATCAGTGTTACTGTCTTGGCTAAAAGTCTTGAATAGTAGGAAATGCAGGCATCTTGATAGGACAGTGGAGGTGATATTTTAAGCTGGGAAAAATTGCTGTGCTCCCCCATTATTTAATGGCTTAGACATCCATGCATAGAGTGGATCAGCTATCTGAAATGGTGGGGAGCTAATGGGACTGGAGAAAAGGTTGGGCATTTCGTTTAATAAACCCTGGATTCTAAAGGTTTTGCAGTCAATGCTATTTGAAGTTGCGGTTATAATGAAGTTGCACTGAATTCTGAACTTAATTTAGAACCACACAATCCCATGGAATGATCCATATTGACTCTCACCCATGATGTTTTTATTGGGCTAAAGTTGCTCAACTAGTTCTGTTCCTGGAGTCCTTGGAAAGATGTATCCATTGTATAAACATTTATAGGTCATTTATTGGCTATTTACTGCTACATTGTGGAGGTTTTGATATTGGGAGGTGTGATTACTAAGTGAGGAAACTAATTTTACTTGTGTAGCTAATTGGTAATCGAATTTATTTTACATCTCAAATTTGCAAATAAGGGAGTTAATAAGCTTAAAAAATTTAAAGCTGATAATATTTTTAAAAAATGTATTATAAAAACAATACATGTTTATCTTATGAACTTGGAAAAAAAGAGAATAATAAAATTGAAATTACTAATTTCACTAATATTTTTATGCTAGAAAATCTCTTTGTGTGTGTGTGTGTGTGTGTGTATAAAAGCCACACTGTTTAAAAATATGTTTTTATGCTGTTTAAATGTTTATTTAAAATACATACGATATTTAAGGTGTATGTCTTTAAGGTCTATATATCTTTAAGGTTTACAAGGCATATATTTTTATAATTTTTACAAATATTTTAATATACCTATGTCTTTAAGAGGTATCTTTGTGTATAAATCTCATAAAATATATTAAAACAGTTTGGCTTTTATTTATATTCAATTAGGTTAGCAAGATTTAATCTTTTCTTATTAGACATTTTATTAGACTTAATAAACATGACATTATTTTTCAGAAAAATCTTGATTTGATATATATATATATATATCCCCCAAACATGTATATACTCTTTAACAGCTGATAACTCAATTAAAAAAATGAAATGTATTTTAAAAAACACTGCTTTATAATTATCCAAAGTGTGCATACTTTTCTTATATTTAAATCTAAATGACCAATTTATGTCCTTTATGAAAGGTATTAGGTGTAAGAAAATTAATTTTTCTTTGTAGTGGGGTTTCTGTTAAGTTGATAGCCCTTGTTTTTACTTAGACTACTTACCTGGTTTAACACTGAGTATTAGTCCTGCTTCTGCCTTGTGTTGTTTGATGTTGAATTGGAGAATAGCTTGCCTGGGGCCTTCCTAAACCACATTGAAATCATTTCCTCTTCTGGTGATTTTATGTCAGAAAAGTTCTGTGAACTTATATTACATTTGCTCCCTGGTGCAGTGTTACCATGCTACCTGGGGATCTCCTGTAAACATACCTTTATGAACATAAGGATGGCAAATTGATTGTGGAACATTCCCTTTATACGTATAGAGAAACTACTTTTCAATAATATATACCTCCTAAATCTAACATCACCCAGAATATAAAACCCCAAATCCCTGGTCTATGAAAAGGTGTAATTATCTGTGAAACTAGATCTTTTTTTTTTTTTTTTTTGAGTCAAAACACAGAGTTTGGTCCTCAGCACCTGTAGGTTATTAGCTGGGAATACAGGGTACATCTGGCAATCCTTTCAGAAGTCAGTCTCTGTTATACAGAACAAATAAGGTTTCTGAGCCTGAAAACAGCCCCCTACCAACCTTGGTGAAATAGCAGTAGCACTCACAGCAGCTCTGCTTTGATTAAACATTAATGGTGCTGTGGTCACTGGGAATTAATTATGAGCTGTGAAATTTCTGTCTGATACATTTAAGAAAAAAATGAAAAATATGACTGTTTAATATAGACTATTTTCATTGCATTTGGATGCTACCTCCATATTAAAAAGGTTTAATTGATTTCAATAGCTTTTTTTGCTACTTTTATTAAAGAACAAACAATACTAAATGTATGTGTTGCTCTTCTATAAAAATACTCAAATAATATTTTCTTCAAATAATTCTAAGAGAACTGGTAATGCATTCTTAATTTGCTGCCAATTTAAGTACAAAAATGTTTATATCTTATTGAAGGTTTAGAACAATGGCAATGAAATCTAAAGATATTTGTTATTTGCTACTCTGTTAACTTGCTTAATATTTGTTTCACTTAATTATTTGAATCACATAAAATATGTTTGTGTGAAATATCTCAGTCTGAAGAAAAAGATGCTTGAGAAAATTTAAAATGATTCTTTTGCCTTGGGAATTTTTCCTTCCATTTTTCATGATTTGGTATTTGGTGCTTTTCCAAGGTATTCTAGATGCTTAATGAGGTCTGGGAAGGATGAGATGACAGGCATGTAGGTAGCATTAATTTTTACAAATGGCTTCCTTTAGGATTTGCCCTCTAGATTTGACTACCCCATGTATTACAATCAAAAGCTTAATATAAGGTACTTATGTCCTGAAATATCTGTAGGGTACATTTTTTCTCCATCCCTTTCTCTCTTCCTCCCTCCTGCCTGCCTTCCTCTCTTCTTCTCTTTCCTCCCTTCTTTCTTCCTTCCCTTCCTCCAAACCTCCCTCCCTTTTTGCCTCCCCCCTCTTTCTTTCCTCCTTCCCCCCTCCCCTCTTTCTGTTCTTTGTTTTTCTTCACTTATCCATTCAATCCTTTATTCATCCACCATTATTGATTACCTTCTAAATGCTCACTAAACTTGATTCTCTGTGGGAGGTGATCAGATAAAGCTGTAACTGAGCCATTATTTAATCATCCTAACAACCTCGTGGGTTAGGTTTATTATTCTTTTCTCAACTTAAAAAATTTCGCCATCTAAGAGGCTTAGAGACATTAAATCCTTGCGTAAGGTCACTGAGGTAGTGCATGGCAGATCAGGATCATTTTTTCTCTTTGCCTTTCTTCGAGTAAACCCTCTTCCTATGTGTCAGAGATAGTTCTGAACCCTGATATGTAAGCTCATTATACTATACTATTCTGCATTCACACACATAGGTGGGAAAATGTGAGGAAGAGAAACTATTGGCTGGTTTAAATAGAATCAACTAAACTTTAGGTGAATCCATGGATGATAAATCCTTAGGGAAATCTATGTAAGAATAAATACCATATGTTGAGTGCTATTAGGTCCAGAAAATTTTTACATTTTTGTCTCCAGATTTTATAATAATCCTACAAAGGTTGCCACCGTTACAGATGGAAAACTGACCCTTAATTTAGAAAGATTATCTTGATGAAGATCACAGTAGAAGGTTGGGGACTTGACTCAGGTCTGTTTGATTTAGATTTCTTTCCACTGTACCACATGATCTTTGGAGGGTGAAGTTGGAGAAAACAACTTGGTGTCAGAGAGAGAAATCAACTAGGTACGCTTGTTACTGGAGAAATTAGGGGGTGCTATTTCCCCGACACTAGTGGAGGTGGGGTGGCTCTTGCAACATCTTCAGAAAAAGATTTTTCTAAGACTCACTGGAGGATGAATGGTTTTTATTGGTGTGGAGTTATATTCCTTGGGTTATAAGATCCCATGTCCCTTAAATCAGTCCTGAAAAGGTCCAGCTCTGGGTTCAGCAAAGCCAAAAGCAAAGCCAACAGCATCCAGAGCTTCTGTTCCATGCTGCAGTCCAGTCCAGCATCAGTTAGTACAGTCCATCAGTCCATTGTGTGGAGTATACATGGCAATGGATATGCAGGGGAGCACATTCCCCCTGCAACAGGAGTCAGGAGTGCAGGCAAGCTGGAGAGGCAAGAACCTAGAGCGAGGGCTCCTTTGTTCAGAAGTTTAAATATTCAGATTTTCAGGCCCTTGCAGTGGCCACGCTATTCTGGCCACTGACTCACTCCCAGGTGTGACTGACAAACAGGTAGGCACCTTCCCACATCACTCAAACCTTATTGAGCATGCATCCAAAGCACCTTTGTCCAGTCCCTTTCCCCATTGATCAACAGGGAACAGACTTGGAGAGTGTTAAATTAGCAAAGCTGTATAAATGGCATGCCTATATTATCTAGTCTTCCCTTCCCTTCCCTACTTTCTTGTGAAATAAAACCCAGGTTATTATAACAGTGTCACTCTCATACATATTCTCTCACTGAATTCTTAGCATGGGCCAAGCTCCTGAACTACAGTGACCACAAATAGACAGATTCTTACTTCATAAAAACCTTCTCTCTGGTCCTTCTAATACTAAAGCTAAAGCTGTTTCTAGCCCACTGCCTACGGGGATATTTCTTACATACCTATCTATTTTGATTTAAAATGGTGTCTAATAAGAATATATTTCTGAAAATATGAATTAAAAGAACAATTTTCTGTTTTCATTAAGGACAATTGTGTTTTTTGAAGAGAAGAATAAAAGTTCAGTGTTTATGTAATAGCGACCACATTAACCATCATGGTAACCATGGGAGAAAGTCAGCTTTGATGTGGAGTTTTGTGTTGTAAAGGTTTAGAACCCTCTAGTTAAGAAGTCTCTTTAGAGTTGTTATGGTTGCATTTTATTCATCAAGGTAAAACAATAGAGGAATTGGCCCGAAGAAATAATAGTAAAGACAAGGGCCAAGTGCTCACTGCATGCTGGGCACTGTGCCATGTGCTGACATTTATAATTTAATGTATTCCTCATACCTGCTCTAGGATATGAGCTCATAATCCTCATTGTACAGAGAAGACTG
Source organism: Myotis myotis (assembly GCF_014108235.1). NCBI lineage: Eukaryota > Metazoa > Chordata > Mammalia > Chiroptera > Vespertilionidae > Myotis > Myotis myotis. Next base: position 54,483,022 of record NW_023416324.1, read on the forward strand.
AGACACAGAGAAGTCAAGAAATATACAGCAGAGTGGGGATTTGAGCTTAGACAGTAGATGATCCAGGTTGATTAAATTCACTTAACAATTGCTCATCTGTCCTTTAATTTTGCTCATGTAAACACAGTAAAGTACTCATTTTGCTTAATTCAACAAACAGTATTGCTCCAAACCTTCTAAAGTGTCATAATTATTCATTGTTGTCATTAAACATTTATTTAGCACCAGCCACATGCCAGGCCTCATACTAGGTGGCCAACATACACAGTGTTTGGTAACAGCTAATATAATGTTTATTTTCCAAGGTTTTTTATTTGGATCTTCTTAATGTTTCATCTCCACATAATCTTTCTTCAGAAAACAACACATTCTCTGCAGAATACCAATGAGTAATATCTTTCCATTCTTTTGTGTAAGGCTTAATTCAAATTAGAGAAAAGGGTCAATTTCATAAACCTAAGTTTCATAAACCTAAGTTTAGGTAACATAAACATGGGATTCATTCAGGTTCTAGTTTTTACAGCTTTCTAAAATCCATGAGTCCTCGAGTGTGTCTTGCATTAAAAACATTATTATTATTTGTAAGATGATCAGGGATGAGGTGAGAATTGAGCTCACAGATGCAGCAAAGATCCATGCAAATGCAATGCAAGGCCTTGGCTATTATGGTTATGGGCAATCAGGGAGTGGTTGTCTAAGGAACATTGCACAGGGAACTGGGTCTACTCTGAGCTGCCTGCTTTCAGGCAGTTCCTTCATTGCTTTGATGTGCTGGTTCTGCATGTCATTCCCCAGCTCTGATCTCCAAAGTTTGATTGTGAGCCAGGGCCCTGGCACCCTGCTGCCTCTCACTTCCAGCCCCAGGGGGACTGTTATAAAAAAAAAGAAAGAAAAAAGAGCCTGTTTTGCTTCTCCACAGATGGAATGTTTTAGGTGAGAAATAATCCAGCTGAGTCTGCTCCACAGTTTGAATAAGAATGAACTGCCCTGTGGTTTAGAGAGTAGAGATTCGGGTCAGGAATGTACTGTGCTGTCAGAAGAGGCAGTTAATGGTGGGAGTTTGCGAATACTCCGTTTTGGGTTGACCAATATGGTCTGGTAGTGTTAGGTGTTGATTTAGAGTTAGAAACAAGTTCAAGTCTTGATATTGCTATTCATGAACCATCTCTTTGAGACTTACTTTCTTCTGTGAACTCTAAAGTTGACGCAAGAAGTAAAAGAGAGAATGCTTAGCATAATGCTCTTCAGTTCTATCCATGCTATTGCAAATGGCAAGAATTCTTTCTTTTTTTTTTTAACACAGTGTAGTATTCCATTGTGTAGATGTACCACAGTTTTTTAATCCACTCATCTGCTGATGGGCACTTAGCTAAGTGAAGTAAGCCAGTCAAAGAAAGATAAATACCACATGATCTCACTCATTTGTGGAATATAGAGAACAACATAGACTGATGAACAGGGACTGATCCAAAGACAGAGAAACAGCGATCAGACTATCAATCCCCAGAGGGAAAGTAGGGGAGGGTGGGGGAAAGGGGAAGAGATCAACCAAAGGACTTGTATGCATGCATATAAGCCAAGCCAATGGACACGGACAACAGGGGAATGAGAGCATGAGTGGGCAGGGGGTGGGGGGGGGGTGGGGTTAATGGGGGGATGAGGACACATTTGTAATACCTTAACCAATAAAGAAATTAAAAAAAGAAATAAAAGAGAGAATGCATGCACACTATTTAGCATATTGCCTGATACAAGCTGAGTGATCAGTTAATGTTATTTATTACTGTTGTTATTTTAGTCTTTATTTCATGAAAAACAAAAAAGGATCCCACTTCTGTTTTTAAATCTTCCCCAGAAGCATGGTCCCTAGTGTCCTGCAAAACAGCTAATGGTGTTAACCCCTTCATATCACCTTCATGCCAGTGTAGCCAGGCGATCATGCTTTGTTATACTAGCATGTAAAAGTGTAAGAGGCCCTTCAGCTAATGGATGACGTTCTCAGCAAAGCCTCTACTGACCATCTTATTGTAAATTTCAGCACTTCCTCTCCCCTATCTTCTATATCCTTACTCACTTTTGACTACTTGATCTATCCATTTCTAAAAGAAGCAATTTTAAAAAATATATACTGTGGTGTTGAATGTTTAACTAGCTCCTTGAAATTTTGTCAGTTTTTACTTTAAATACTTTGTAATTGTATTGTTAGAAGCATGGAGATTCACACTTACTTTCCTCTCTTGGCATAATTTGCTTTTTATTGTTGTGTATAGACCCTCTTTAACCCTAAGAGTATATTCTAACTTAAATTTTCGTTTCTCAAAAATTAATATTGAAACATCAGTTCTCTTCTCTGTAGAATGGAATAAAAAGGAATGAAGTAGTGATGCACATGACATGGATGGATCTCAAAAACATTAACCTGAGTGAAAGAAACCAGAAACAAAGATTACATACAATATAATTCCATTAACAGAACTCTAGGGGGGAAAATAAATTTAATTTGTATTGATTGAAAGTAGACCAGTGGTTGCTAAGGGACAAGAGCTGAGTGAATAAATTGATTGAGAAGGGGCACAAGGAAATCTTTCCTGGTGAGGGAAACGTTCTGTACCTTGATTGTGGTAGTAGCTACAAGGCTGTGTTTGTTTGTTTTTAAAAAGTTTCTTTTTTTTAATCCTTACCCAAGGATATGCTTCACTGATTTTAGAAAGAGGGGAAGGGATAGAGAGAGACACACACATATTGATGTGAGAGAGAAACATCAATCAGTTGCCTCCTATACACACCCCTCCTGGGAATGGAAGCTGCAACCTAGGTATGTGTCCTGACTGGGAATTGAACCTGCAACCTTTTGGTATATGGGAAGATTCCAACCAATTTGAGCCACACCAGACAAGGCAAGGTTGTGTTTATTTTTAAAATTCATCAAACTATCCTTTTAAAATGGATGTGTTATTAGTGGTGTATTAGATCTCAGTCCTTGAGTCTGGCTAAGAAAGAATTCAGAGCCAAGAACTCTAATAAACGAAGTTTATTTAGAAAGTCACAGAGGTAAAAGAAGTGAGCCAGCTGGGATGCATGGACTCAGGAAACAATTTGCAGAGGCAAAAGAAGGGCCCTTGGAGCTTAGGAGAAAGAAAGCAAAGGTATGTACCTGAGAAAAAAAGGTGTATGTTCTAGAGAGAGTAAGAGAACACACATGGGTCCTTCATCTTAAGAGTTTTTATCTGTCCCCTAAAGGTGGGGATTTTAGGGGAGGATCTCAATAGAATATTCAACAGCTTTCCAGGTGTATCTTTTCGGGGTTATGGTCTCTACTGATTGGCTGTTGCTAGGGTCGGGTGGTCATTAGTCATTCTATCTGGTCCTGATGTCAGCCACAGTGTCACTTTGTCTGGTTTTGTTGCTTTTCTGGGCCTGGAACTGAAACACAACTGAGGCCTAGATGTTATCTCTAGTTTGACCCATACTCTGTCTCTGTGGTCAGTAGATATGAGACTTTGTTCCTAACATTATTTGATGCGGGCTTAATGCTTCAGAGAGTGGTCATGCAAGGTTTGTATGGGAGTTGTATGAAGCTATTCTCTGGCTCCCTTGATCTTCCTTTAAGGGGGTCTAAACCTCATGACTAATGACAGGTCAGGGGAAGAAAGGGCCCCTTGGGGGAGGTCCTAGCATGTAATAGTCATTTTCTCTAGTTTTGCCCGTTGCTATGTACCTGGGACTTTCTGCCCTGTGACATTCCATACCTGACCTATTGTTCCTGCTTTGCTCATGCCTGTCTAACTGCCTACTCTATCAGATGTACTTTGTTATACGTAAACTATGTTGCAATAAAGTTGAGTAACAAAAAAATCTGATCTTATGCTTTCTGTCCTTTACCATCTGCGCTTTATTTTGCCTTCATTGTCATCACAACTTAGTACCACACAGATTGTTAGGTTGATAGTCATTTTTCCTCACACTTTAAATATATTATTCTGTTAACGATCTATTGTTGCTGAGGGGAACTCAGTCATTCTAACTGCTAATGTGTCTTGTTTTCCTCCTCCAGTAGCTTTGAAGATTTGCTTTTTTGGGATGTTGTCCATTTCACTAAAACATGTATAGTTGTGAATTTATTTTTTGCTTATTTTGCTTGAGATTTGGTAAATCTAATCACACTTTTCTTCAGTTCTGGAAAGTTTTCATCCATTTTCTCCTTGTATATTGCATCTTTTTCATCCTCTTCATCCTTTCCTCCTAGAATTCCTGTTGGATATGAATGAGACTTTCTTATATTAACTTTCTAGTTTCCTAATATTCCTTTTATATTTTTAATACGTATATCTTTGTGCTTTGCTTGTACTGGAATAATTTCTTAGGTCTATCTTCTATTTCATTAGTTCTCTTTTTACCTGTTAAGGATTTTTATTGCTAAAATTTCAATTTAATACTTTTCAAACATGACTATTTATTTCTTATACTGTTCAATTCTTGCTTTATATTTTGTGTTTCTTACCCTTCACTCTTTGTACCTTTTAAATGTGATTATTTCTGAATCTCATTTTCTTCATTATCTCAGGTCACAGTGAGCAGTTTCCACTCTCTGCTGTGCCTACATCCTGTTTTCCTTTGTGGTTTATAATTTTTGGTCACAAGTTCATTTTCAGCAGGGTTGGTTTTCCATGTGAGTCCCTTAAAGCGTGGGTTATGGAAGTGGTTTTGAGTTTGCCTCTGTGAAGTCCCTAGAGGTTACGTTGGTTCTGGCTTAATTTTTATGTTAAACTTCTATGGTACATTATGTTTCCAAAGAATGCTAAAACAACATCTCCTTTCCTGCAAACTCTTTTGCAATGTATCCTTGCCACTATCCCATCAAGAGATGGAGTTTATTTCCCCCCTCACCCTGCCCAATTCTGGGCACCCCTTTTCTTGGGCTTTGACTAATAGAAATGCAGCAGAAGTGACATCACATTACTTTTAAGACTGAGCCCTAAGAGATTCCCAGCTTTCCTCTTCACCACTTGGAATGCTTCTTTATGGAGGCCAGTTATTTGGTTACAACCCTGACTACCTTAGGGGACCACCATGCTATGAAGAAGCCCACATTACCTACAGGTAGAAGCAGAGACTGAGTGGAGGAGCACCGACCCAATCAAACATGTGGATGAAGATTTCTTAGACCTTCAGTCTCACTCAGCCCCACTGAGTCACCAGCTGAATGCGGGTTAATGAATGACCCCAGCCTCCAGTCAAGTTCAACCTAAATCCCTGGAAAATAATCTGAATCCACCACAGCCTTGGGATTCTGATTCTTACACTTGGCTCTTTCCCAATAATGATTTAGGCAGATGGTAAGCTCTTTTACCACTGTCATAGTCAGTGGGAACAGTTTTTCAAAGCCACCTTCCATTGGAATTCTTCGATGTCAGATCAGTTTACAGCAATGACTGGAAATGCATCCTCACTCATTAGGACCCAGCTCAGTTCGTAGCCCCTCTGGCACACCTTTCTCTGGTCATCATAGAGGAGAAGGAATAATTATTTCTCTCTCATGCCACTCCTCTACTCACAAACTATACAGTGGTTTCCCTTTTTTTTTTTTTTTTTATGGAATGAGCTTATATCTTTTTGCTCCATATTTTACCTAAGGTCATTCCCACCTTTTATATCTCACTGGTTCTCTTCACATATCTCTGATCAGTCAAAACGAACCATCTCCTATTCTTGTACACACCCCACCCCACCTCCTGTCTGCAGAATTTTGCTCAAATTGCTTCTTTCACATGAAACACCCAATCCTCTGGTGCCCATATGTAGATGTAACCAAACTTTCAGGCCCTCACTAGAATGGTCCCTCTTCCATAAAGCCTTTTTTTGATAGCTCCACCTGCAATTCCATGTAGATCAATTACATTTTTGACCTGTAGTTGTCTTTTGACTTCTACCTTCTCAGGAATTTATTTATTTATTTATTTATTTATTTATTTAGAGGAAGAGAAAAAGAGAGAAACATCGATTTATTCCATTTATTTATGCATTCATTGGTTGATTCTCATATGGGCTCTGACTGGGGATCAAAACCACAACCTTGGTGTATTGGGACAATGCTCTAACCAACTGAGCTACCCGGCTAGCGCTTCTTCTTAGGATTTTTAAAGCATAGTGGTTTAGAGCAGAAGTTGGCAAATAATAGCCCACCAGACAAATTTAGCCCACTGCCCATTTTTGCAAATAAAGTTTTAGTTGAAGATAGTCATACTCATTCATTAATATGTTGTCTATGGTTACTTTTGCTCTACAGTGGTATAGTTTATTAGTTGTGACAGAGACCATATGGCCCACAAAGCCTAAAATATTTACTATCTGGCCCTTTTCAGAAAAATTTTGCTGATCTCTGGTTTAGAGCATGAGAATTGGACTTTGCCTCACCCTTAACATTTACCAGCTGTTTGATCCACAAGCTTACTGTGAAGGTCAAATGATAGAATAGGAATGAACTCTTTTGGAACTTTTAAAGCATGAATATAGAGTATTATTATTGCTGTTACTTTTGCCCCAACTTTAAGTATGTATGCTTTATCTGTAACTGGGTAAACCATTCTTATAAAGAAATGGAAAGAAACTAGAAACAGGCTGGTGTTGTGTTAGATATAATTGCATTCTTTTTATCAAGGTGTAGAGAGATATGTGTGCACAACGAAGTGCTGTAGACTTGAGCTTCAATAAACAAATACTTAGATTAAGCTTACAAACATAGAGAAAAATTTCTCTTTGTAATCTCTAACGTGGAGCACATGATTGCAGAATAGACACAGCTAGTGTATAAAAGCACATCTTGGGTTGTTTGTGTAAAATGTCTACCTTAAGGTGCTGTTTAGAAAGTGAGGAAGTTGATGCTGCCATTTTCTGGTCATGAAATGAACGCTCAGCTTTTGTGTTTTTGCAGAGCCAGATTTTAGAAAATCGAATTTCAAAGATGATTATCAGTATGGATAAAATGAGTGAAAGGCCACTGTTAAAAAAAACACAACACAAAAAAAGAGGCTGACTACCCACAGCTCAGAGGTGGTTGTAAAGGGAAATCCCTTTTCTAACCAAATCTCCCAACCAGTGGTATTTTAAAAGAAGTAGATGTTCCATCAGGAAATTTTGCTTTCCATCTCTTCTGGGACATTATTAAATTTTCTTCTAGGAAGGAGAGCCCCGTAAGCTACAAATTGCTTCCTCCACTGTTTGTGCAGTGAAAACAGCGGGCGGGAGGGGGTGTTTAGGAGCCTGGCATTCTGCAGAGCATCAGGGCCTCTTTAATTAGGGAGAGGCTGTCAGGGAAGATGGACAATGTTCCCTTTGTTAGAGCAACACAGTGTCTTTCAAAATCATATTTGTTTTTAAACTCAGGGTATTTGCACACAACCTCGATGAGAAACACAGTTTAGATGATGCATAAGAATTAGACTACGAGATGTTTGCTTTTAAAAATATAACAAATAGTGGCACAGGTTTTTTAAACCAGCAGCTGCAATGAGAGTGCTGTAAAAAGTTCACTCTTACTTTGAAATTTGCTGGTAAACAAGTTATATCGACTTGAGGGGAGCTGTAATACACATGGATACTTAGGATATGAAAATGGAATTGAAACGATTCTCTTCTGGCAGTGGAAGTAAATTTTATGACAATGAATTCTTAGTTTCTTTTATTCTTTCTTAGGCATCTTCAACTCTAAGTACATTCATGCAACAGTAAAACGATATAGATTGTGATAATTTTTCAACTTCTATGGATTTCATTGACTCCGGCAAGAATATTAAGAGGGCTTTTGTTTCCAAGTATCTTAGTGAAGAAAACCACATCATCCAAGAAATTTAATTTTCTAGGGCAAATGGCCTAGTATGGCTACTCAATAGTATATTGATACCTTAATGAAGCATTTTTTTAAGAAAAGTTACCTAGGGGTCAGAAACAGTTGTTGAGATTCTGGCCAGGTCTCTGAGCATATAAAATGCCTTTTGTTTCATTTATTTTTCCCAATGTAGTTTTATTCTATGCATGCTGGGTTACCCAGTAGGAAAACTGGACACATTCTAAGAACATCAACAAAATAGGGACACCAAAAAAGAAGTGATTTGGGGTGGGCAAGAGGTTGATTGTTGTGTGTATATGAGTGTGTGTGCATATGTGCGTGTGTGTGTGTGAAAATTGCATTTTCAAGGCAATTTCCATGAGAAAAACAAATAAGAGCTTTGTTGGACTTTCTTTGTTTTTAAAAATATATATATTTTATTGATTTTTTACGGAGAGGAAAGGAGAGGGATAGAGAGTAAGAAACATCGATGAGAGAGAAACATTGATCAGCTGCCTCCTGCATACCTCCTACTGGGGATGTGCCTGCAACTAAGGTACATGCCCTTGACCGGAATTGAACCTGGGACCCTTCAGTCTGCAGGCCAACACTCTATCCACTGAGCCAAACCAGTCAGGGCTTTGTTGGACTTTCTTACAGATAATTTGTGTTAGGAGGGTTTCTGAGCTGAATTATATATTGAGGGAGGGGTGTCCATAATATTTTCAATTGGGACTTGATTATATGTCTTTCATCATATAGGCCTTTAGAGGAAATTAAAGGGAAGACATAGCCACTTCCCTCAGGGAGCCTGTGACTTACACAAGCCTGAGACATATACCCAGGAAACAATTAGAGACCTAACCAGTATACAATGTAATTATAATTGTGTATTTGGTATTTTATTGGTTTCATTATTTTGTTAACTCTCATGATGATGGGTTCTGTTATTAAATTGTTAAATACCCCTTTGTTTGAAATATGGGTCATTTGCAGTCACTGATTAAATGCCGTGAGAGAACCCACCACACTGCAGGTGGATGATCAGAGAGCATCCCTTCATAGTTGAAGTTTGCCAGCTGTAGCCCAATAGACTAATGACTATGGGAATAAGCTACATGGGAACCCAATTAACTGGAACCTTCTAATAATTGGATTTTTCCCCTTGCACTTTTGTTTGATGGAAAAGAAGCAATGCTAAGATGGGAATCAATAAGAGGAGCTTTTTTTTTTTTTAATTAAATCTTTATTGTTCAGATTATTACATTTGTTCCTCTTTTTTCCCCCCATAACTCCCCTCCTCCCAGTTCCCGCCCCACCCTCCACCCTCACTCCCCACCCACTGTCCTCATCCATAGGTGCACGATTTTTTGTCCAGTCTCTTCCCGAATCTCCCACACCCCTTTCCCCCCCAAGAATAGTCAGTCCATTCCCTTTCTATGTCCCTGATTCTATTATGATCACCAGATTATTTATTCACTTGATTCTTAGATTCCCTTGTTGATAGATGCATGTTTGTTGTTCATAATTTGTATCTTTACCTTTTTCTTCTTCTTCCTCTTCTTAAAGGATACCTTTCAGCATTTCATATAATACTGGTTTGGTGGTGATGAACTCCTTTAGCTTTTCCTTATCTGTGAAGCTCTTTATCTGACCTTCGATTCTGAATGATAGCTTTGCTGGATAAAGTAATCTTGGTTGTAGGTTCTTGGTATTCATCACTTTGAATAGTTCTTGCCATTCCCTTCTGGCCTGCAAAGTTTCTGTTGCGAAATCAGCTGACAGTCGTATGGGTATTCCCTTGTAGGTAACTGAGTTTCTTTCTCTTGCTGCTTTTAAGATTCTCTCTTTGTCTTTTGCTCTTGGCATTTTAATTATGATGTGTCTTGGTGTGGTCCTCTTTGGATTCCTTTTGTTTGGGGTTCTCTGCACTTCCTGGACCTGTAAGTCTATTTCTTTCACCAGGTGGGGGAAGTTTTCTGTCATTATTTCTTCAAATAGGTTTTCAATATCTTGCTCTCTCTCATCTTCTGGCACCCCTATAATTCTGATGTTGGTATGCTTGAAGCTGTCCCAGAGGCTCCTTACACTATCTTCGTATTTTCGGATTCTTTTTTCATTTTGCTTTTCCGGTTGGGTGTTTTTTGCTTCTTCGCATTTCAAATCTTTGACTTGATTCTTGCGCTCCTCTGGTCTGCTGTTGGGAGTCTGTATAGTATTCGTTATTTCAGTCCGTGTATGCTTAATTTCTAGTTGGTTCTTTATCATAACATCGAGGGTCTCATTAGTTTTCTTGAGGATCTCACTACATTTATCGGTGGCTTCTAGACAGTTCTTAAGAGACCTTAAAAGTGTGGTTCTGAACTCAATATCCTCCATTGACAGTTTTGTCCTGTTTCTTTGTCTCCACATTTTTTATGCTTTCTTGGTACACCCCCTAGTGGTCTTTGTGCGCAGTCTTGTTGTAGTTAAGCCTTGATTGTTGACGGCAATACCGGGGGTGATTTGACGGCCAGGCTAACTGGCTAGGAGAGTCCGCTGTGTCTGCAGTGGGAGAGCTTCTGTCTTTCTTTTTTAATTGAGTAGGAACTGAGCATGGCTTTAGATGAGTATATATTAAGTATATATCAGTATAGAAAGACACTGAAAAATATCAGCCGTTAAATTTTTTTTTTTTTTTTTTTTTGCAATGTTGTTGTTGTAAAGTGGACAAGCACATTCAGGAACATTTTCTAACCATGCAAACAGAGGTTTCTATACAATTCATTGTTTATTTTACTGAAACCACAGTTATACTTATTCAGCTCTACCTCCCACTTTGGCACAATTAGGTTTTGCTGCGTCTGGAGATGTGCTCTGTGGCCTGACACCCTTCTCGGGGTCTCTGGGAACAGCAGCATCTCCAGAAGGCCCATCAAAGAGATATAAACTAAGCCTCACACAAAGAGGAACAAAGATCCCATCTGCCAAATGCATTAGACTCAGTAAAGACCACGGGGTTTGGAAGAGGAATTGAATGCTACAGTGCTATATTGCCGGAAACTGTGTTTGCCTTCTTCAGAGCTCCATGCCTCACTCAAATGAATTTGTTGAATAAATATTTCCTATTAGGATGATCAGCATGTCAATGATAGCTTTTGAATTAGGCCTTTAAAGATTAGTTGAATTTTGACTGCTGAAGAGAAGGGAAGATGATCCAGGTGAAGGAATGCCATGTGAAAAGATGTGGAGATGGAAAGAAAAGTGGGGGTGAGGGGTGGGATAAAGCGCTGCTTAGAGTTAGATAAAGTCACTTAGTAGATTACCCTTAGGTCTTATCTCATGCATGGATTTGATGATGGCTTTAGAGAGAGATCATTTTGTGTTTGTGTTATTTTAAAAAAATCCTTTATTATTTAAAGTATTACATATGTCCCTTTTTGTGTTTGCGTTTTTTTTTTTTTTTAAAAAGATTTTTATTGATTTCAGAGTGGAAGGGAGATAAAGAAAGCGATAGAAACATCAATGATGAGAGAGAATCACTGATTGGCTGTCTCCCACACAGCACTCCTGGGGATCGAGCCTGCAACCTGGGCACATGCCCTGACCGGGAATCAAACCGTGACCTCCTGGTTCATAGGTTGACGCCCTAGCACTAAGCCACGCTGTGTTTGTATTTTTATTCTTCCACATATTATTCTTACCTTCTCCCCCAACACCACACACACACACACACACACACACACACACACACACACACACACTTTGGATTAAGAGAAAATGCACTGCTTATTGCTAGGGCGAGCTGAGGTTTTAGCCTTATAGCATTTTGAACAAAAATGATAACTGGACATGCTCACTCTAGGGTGCAGAGCTAAGAGAAACATAGGAGACTCTAGAAGTATTCCATTTGACAGCTTGTCTTCCCATTTATTTAAGATGAACCCTTGGCTAGCTCTCATTGTTTTGCTATTTCAAATCTTATATAAAGAAGCCACTTGAGGTGCTGCTGAAGCACAGGAGTCTGCTGATTGCTATGGCTGGGTTGGTGCATGAGGTCACTGGCACTGTGTCCCCTGTGAAAATGCCATCCCAAATGCATCATTTTGCTAAGTGCTCCTCTTCAATGCCAGCACTGGTTTGTCTTCTGAATAGACATGCTTTCTGGAAATTACCCTTCAGCTGACCCCACAGCATACCACATATTACGTGTTAAGTGATGTCATTCCCATTCCCCAGTATCAGACTAGAGACGCCTGAGAAGAGGAGAAAGTTTACCATTGAAAGGAAATGAAAAGTGTTTATGTTTCTCATCAGAGGCTCAATGCCAGACACACATTTCAGGATCTAGTGCAATAAACACGCATGGACGCCTGAGTGAGAGTGGAGAATCCAAGTGGACTGTGGGACCAGAAAGTGACGGGGAGATCAGAGTTATCTGTAATGAAAGACTTCTCATTTGTTGCAAAAGAAATGCCAGGTCTCACATAAAGGAGGATTTTAGAAAGATTAGAAGTACTGGAGCTGAGAGTTTCTAATGAATGTTGTAAATTTTCCTCTCCAGATAAGGTGGGTTCTCTCCTTTCTGAGATGGAGTAATAGCACTGTCTTGCCTGAAAACAGAGGGTGAAAACAGATGCCCACTTAAGGCATCATTAATGTTTGCGCAATAGCCAGGTCTGTGTGACTGCTTCATATCATTAAAAAATATAGAGAGCAATTATGCAAATTAAGAACCCTCCTGTCTATACTTTCTCTAATTCCTACCTGGGTTTGGTAAGTGAATATTTGTGTTTGCTAAAAACAAGAAGGAAAAAAGAAGAAGTGTAATTTAGAAGGAAAAAAAACAAACCTATTTGGTTATATGAGCACTTTCAATGATTAACAGAGCATCAGTTACTCAGCAGTAATTCAATCACCACTCTCTATATAGCTAAAACTTTAGTAATATTTTATATAATCTCTGGTCAAGAGAAAGATAGGAGAGAGAGGGAGAGAGAGAGAGAGAGAGAGAGAGAGAGAGAGAGAGAGAGAGAGAGAGAGAGAGAGAGAGAGAGAGAAAGAAAGAGAGAGAGAGAAGAAAACAGAAGGGAGCCGTAACCAGTTTGGCTCAGTGGATAGAGCGTCAGCCTGCGGACTCAGGGGTCCCAGGTTCGATTCAGGTCAAGGGCATGTACCTTGGTTGTGAGCACATCCCCAGAAGGGGGTGTGCAGGAGGCAGCTGATCGATGTTTCTCTCTCATTGATGTTCGAACTCGCTATCTCTCTCCCTTCCTCTCTGTAAAAAATCAATAAAATATATTTTTTAAAAAATCAATAACATATATTAAAAAAGAAAAAGAAAACAGAAGGGAAATAAAAGATTTTAAGTCAATGAGTAAATATTTCATTTTACAGTGTAGAGTATCTTGATGGAATATGAAGTCTGAGGCTACAGGAGAAATAACAATTATTTTGAAACTGTGTATACTTTAGAATTATTGATTATCATTATTATTTTTACAAATTCTGCTTACTAAAAAATTATTTGAGGCAGCTCACATTCCTTCAACAAATACTATGGAATGCTAAATGCTTTTCTGGTTGCTTCAATTTGTTGAAAATAGGAACATATTATAACAGTCAAAATTCATAATGGCGTGTACGGTGAATGTTACTAGTAGGGGATAATTATCAATTGGTTTCTTAAGTTTCTGTGTATCTTGCAAATGGAGGTGGAGAATGCCTTTGTTCTGGATTATCTTTTCAAGGATGTTTGTATGGTTATCAGGCTTGGACAAGAGAGAGAGCATTTCCCTCAGGAACAAAAGGTCAGCACGCTTCTTGCCCATTACAAAAGAATTCCCCAAGCACAGGGTTCTTCTACTAAATAAATGCATGGTTCCTGTAGGCATGGTAGTTTTCTTTAAGTTATGTTGTAGGCATCGGGGGTTTGGGGAATGGGTGCAAATGCTGATACTCTGCCTGTCAGCAATTGCTGTGCATAATAAGTAGTCTTATGACTGTAAATAATAAATAGTCCTATATCTCTGGCCCCAGAGTCTTGAGCTTTTGCCAATAGCCATAGAAGTATGCAGATAGTTCTTAGTTTGCATGTAGGGTGGAATTTCAGGCCCTTAACAAATCTTGCCAATTGCTTTGAGTATTTGCATTTAATTCAGACAAATGCTTGAGCCAAACTGGTCCTTTCTCAAGGTAAAATATCTTCCTTGGTCTTTAATTTTCTTATTAAATTTAAACTGAAAAACTTTTCCAGGGGAAAAAGGGTAAAGGATGTTGTGAAAGAAGGAAGAGATAAAATGGAGTGATAGGAATACCAAACATTGTGAAAAAGGAAAATCAGGTTAAAGAAAAGAGCAGGACATAGATACTAACATTTTTATATGTTTAGACAAATGCAGTCTTTTTTTAAAATTTATTTTTATTTTTTAATGGGGTTCATTCAATGGCTGTGCTAATAAATATTCCTATGTTGAAAATACCAGGAGGCTAGTTTATTGGGAGAGAGTTGGTTTACTATTTTTCACCCATTTTTACATGACAAATTTTAATTGTGATTTAAAAATGAAGAAAACTATAGCATTTAAAACAGAGGCTGATGAAACATAAAGGAAATAACATTTTTCTAGTGTTCCAATTATGCAGTGCTTGTCTTAAATACTGCTGAATTCACCACTTGAAAGGGAAAACTAATCTTATTTGGAATATGCCATTACTTAGTATGTAACTTCTTAATATTTTTAAATTACAAATATGTCAGTAAAATTGCCATTTTAGTTATTTAAATATTTGATGCCTTTCATTTTAATGAAAATAAAGATAAAATAAAGTGGAATGAACTGAAAAAAAAATCAGAGCATAAGTCAGTGGAGTCGTTTTAATGAGAATAAATATCAGATAATGCACCATGACTGATTAAAAAATACTGTATATAGTGATTTAAAAAAATTATAGTGGATATAAGGCAAATTCCACTTAGAATAAAAGCATCATAGATTTCTCAATCAACTGAGAACACCCACAGGGATAATTACAGGCCACTCTTGCCATTACACATGGACTGCAAAATCCATCTAAATCAAGTAATCACTCTGTTGATTAAAACATAAAAAAAGGCTAAGGTGATCTGATACATGCCTTATCCTATATAATAAAAGCCTAATATACTAAGTGTCTGGTCTTCCATTCAACCAATCAAAGTGTAATCCTATCTAATAAAAGAGAAACATGGTAATTAGCATACGACCACTACCCTTCCATTGGCTAATCAGGGCAATATGCAAAGTAACTGCCAGCCAAGATGGCGGCCGGCAGCCAGGCAGCTTAAAGCGAACATGAGGCTTGCTTGCTTCAGTGACGGAGGACTCCAACGTTCCCCGCCTGCCACTGCAGGCCTCTGAGCTGCAACTCTAAGCAACTATGTTACAAATATAGAAGCTAAACAAAACCCCAGAAACCTGCTTTAGTTGCCGGGCTTCAGCCAGCAGGATCGCAACATTGTTTCAAATACAGAAGGTAAACAAAGGCCAGAAACTTGCTTTCAGCAGTGGAGGCCTAAGAGCTGGAGCCAAGCCTCAAAGCTAAAACTGGCCCAGAATAAAGAAGAAAAAAAGAAAAAAAGGAGCAGTTGGGAGCTTCAGTCACCCGCCAGCCTGAAAACAGCCCTCAGCCCCTCACCCAGACTGGCCAGGCACCCCAGTGTGGACCCCCCCGTGATCCAGGACACCCTTCAGGACAAACCAGCCCCTCGCCCTGCGGCTCTGTGTATGACAGGGGGCAGGGCCACAACCTCCCTATCCGCCCTGCTCTGTTCGTGACAGGGGAAGGCGCCCCAATCCCCTGATCAGCCCTGCTCTGTGCCTGATAGGGGGGAGCTCCCCAACGCCCTGATCGCCCTGCGGCTCTGTGTGTGACAGGGTGCGGCGCCCCAACCCCCTGATCGGCCCTGCTCTGTGTGTGACAGGGGGCAGCGCCCCAACCCCCTGATTGGCCCTTCTCTGTGTGGGACGGGGTAGAGCCATAACCTCCCCATCGGCCCTGCCCTGAGTGTGACAGTGGCGGCGCCCCAACCCCCTGATCTGCCCTGCTCTGTGGGTGATAGAGGGCGGTGCCCCAACCCCCCGATGGGCCCTGCTCTGTGTGTGACAGGGGGCGGTGCCCCAACTCCCCTATCGGCCCTACTCTGTGAGTGACAGTGGGGAGCTCCTCAACCACCTGATCGGCCCTGCTCTGTGCATGACACGGGGGAGCTCCCCAACCCCTGATGGGCCCTGCTCTGTGCGTGACCAGGGGCAGCGCCCCAACCCCCTGATTGGCCCTGCTCTGTGCGTGACAGGGGGTGGCGCCGCAACCTCCCCATCGACCCTGCCTTGAGTGTGACAGGGGGCAGTGTCCCAACCCCCAATCGGCCCTACCCTGAGCGTGACTGAGGGTGGCATCGCAACCTCCCAATCTGCCCTGCTCTGTGCATGACAGGGGGCGGTGCCCCAACTCCCCAATCGGCCCTGCTCTGAGCCCGACCAGGGGCTGCACCTAGGGATTGGGCCTGCCCTCTGCCACCTGGGAGCATGCCTAAGCCAGCAGGTCGTTATCTCCGAAGGGGCCCCAGAGTGCAAGAGGGCACAGGCCGGGCTGAGGGACCCCCCCCTCCCCACCGAGTGCACAAATTTTTGTGCACCGGGCCTCCAGTATGCTAATGATATGCTAAAGCTGCTCAACTGCTTGCTATGATGTGCACTGACCACCAGGGGGCATACAGTTGACTAGTTGAACAGTCACTAACATGCACTGACCACCAGGGGGCAGGCACTCAACACAGGAGCTGCTACCTGATGGTCAGTGTGTTCCCACTCATCCAGAAGCCAGGCTCATGGCTGGCGAGCGCAGCGGCAGCCGTGGGAGCCTCTCCCGCTTCCACAGCAGCGCTAAGGATGTCTGCCTGCCGGCTTAGACCCACTCTCCTGCCATTAGTTGGACATCCCCTGAGGGCTCCCGGACTGTGAGAGGGTGCAGGCTACGCTGAGGAACCCTTCCCCTCCGCCCCCCCCCCAGTGTATGAATTTCATGCACCGGGCCCCTAGTAGAGAAATATATAAAGATCTTAGAATATCATTATGTGTGGGAGGGATTAACGTCCAAAATTCTCTTCTCAAAATCTTTGAGTGTTGCCCAAAATGATAGGAAAATCTGATTTTCAGTTTTATAAATTTGTGGTTCCAAACACTTTCTCACCTGCCATTTTTAGCTATCACCTTCACAAATGCTGTATTTCCTTGCTTGGGGCACAGAGAGGTAAGGGTGAAAAGAAAAAAGATAAGCCAAAAGTTTGTGATCCTTTTGAGAAGGAAGACCAAAAATAAAGATTTAGGTAATAGGACAAATTAATGCTAGAAGCAATGCCACCAGATAGGATGTGATTGATTGTGAAAGAATTTTGCAAACAGTAATTGCTGGAATTCAAATAGGGGAAACTATAATAGAGTAGGGTGGTCTGAAAAGCATTTAGGGCCAAATGGAATTTGATCTAGGCTTGAAATATGGTGAAATCCAGCTCAATGCAGAGGGCAACGATTGAGACAGAGGTTGACAAACTACTGTTGGTCCAAGCCTGGCCTGCAGACTGTTTTTGTATCCCTGCAGAACCAAGAATGGACTGTACATTTTTAGATGGTTGGGGGAAATAAGATCAAATAAGAATAATATTTCATAACATTGGAAATTATATGAAATTTAAACTCCAGGGCTCATAAATAAGGTTTTGTTGGAACACAGCCACTCTGCGTGGCCGTTTCTGTGCTACGATGGCAGAGTTGAGTAGTTGTGACAGAGACCAAATGGCCCTCAACGTCTAAATTATTTATTATCTAGACTTTAACTGACAAAGTTTGCCAGCTCCTGGTGTAAGAGAATAATAGATAAAGGAATGTTGGCAGGCTTATAACTGTACCTACCTCTGGAGATAAAGAGCCACTGAAGCTTTTGAATATAGGAGAAAGCCAATTCACAACTGTGATTGCTAAACACATCACCTGGGGTTGCAAATATTAGTTAAATCAACAAATCAGGACAATGTTTCAGATTCCTAAGCCCACTGTTTTACTACATATATGTATGTATGTATGTATGTATGTACATATATATATTTGCTCTTGAAAATAATGAATGCCTTTTTCATATGGGATATGCTTCTTAACTCTCAGTTTGTCCATCCATCCTCACCTCACACACGTTTGCTGTGAGCAGCTCTCAGAGATTTTCACATTGTTGGACACAAAACAAGACCTTATATTTTGGGGCTTCTCCACGAGTGTATTTAGATGACTCTGCCTTGGATCTTTCTTTTTTGGACTGTGTGACGTTCTTCTTCTACCTTTCCTACAACAGCTCAGACACAGACACAGAGTGAGCGTTTGTATTGACACAAAGAATTAGCAAAAAATCCTAGCTCTCTCCAGAGGTTTTGTGAGGGCCAGATCATTAGAGAAAAATTAGTTCAGGCAAAACAAGCTTCAGGAGGAGGCCAGCTGTTAGACCCTCCTCGTCCCCCCGTGGGTGTTCCCATCAGATCCATCATGGATGCATTTCAAATTTCCACTCTAATATTTTAAGGCAGCATGTTACCAAGCCTCAGAGGTGAAATCTAAGATGTGTAGGAAAACACACATGGGAAAAACCTCACAATAAGAAGAAAATAAACTCTGGGAAATGTGGTTAAGAAATATCAGACTCAATTAATACTGGAGCCTTCAAAAACCTTGAAGAAGTCCAATACAAACCAAATTTAACTGCATGCCAGTGCTTTCAGCCATATTTACTTTCAATTGATTATGTTTTTAAAAATCTTAGTGGGGGAGGGGAATTCTTTAAGAAAACCAAACCTGGTTAAAACTTGCATTCTTCTAGGTAATGAAAATTAGGTAAAGAGCATTAACTTCAGATTTTGTTCTCTTTTAATTAAAAACAGATATCTTAGTATTTTTCTTTTTTGGTTCATTTGAAAAAAGATTATTTTTTGAAAAAAACGATGGGAATTTCCAATAGGAAGGGTAGAGCAGAAATGAACTTAAGGAAGAATATTAAAGGAGAATGAGAAAATCTATAATATTTTTAAAATGCAATTTGAAATCATGCATAACTTGTCTTGGAGTTCATCCCAGAGAAGTGTCAGTATAGTCAGGGATAATGATGAATTCTGGGTTAGAACTGTGCAAGGCTTTGAAAAAGCAGTAAGCTCAAGTTTTAGGAATGCAAAATGTATGACATTTTGGAATGATCTACTATCCAAATGGAGGGAAATGAAGCTTAACCCCATATGTCCATATATTCTTATAAATATTCACCTTTTAAGGGCACAGGCACAGGCATACTTGTACACAGATATAGGTACAGATATGACATGGACATGGACAGATAGATACATGTTTTAAAAAGTTCCTATGTCAAAACTGTAACAGTGCAATGGTTCCTAGAAAAAAAAATCATTTCCTAATCTGGCTCAGAATGAAAAAAAATTACTTCCCCATACATTGTATAATGGATCTTCCAGTCACAGTCTCCTATGGAAGCATAATTTATCTATTGGATGACACAAAGAATTTTACGATATCTACGATCCATTTACAATCTTTAGATGGGAAAAATTGAGAGCCAATTAAAACCTTAAAAAATGACTCTGTGTAGAATATAAATATATTAAATTAATATGTGTACAAGATAAAATTGGAAAAGTTATGGGAGCCTGCATTTTAATTTTATTTCTCTCAGGAAACTGCATGTTATAGCTCTGAGAATTACTTGGTTATAGGGTTGTTGATAACGAAGCAAAACTGAATTTAAATAGGACATTTTATCCCAAGACTTGTCATAACTCATAAGGTATCAGCCTTAAGGTGCTGGGGTCCAACCCCAGCAGGTCCAGGGGTCCCCAAAGGTGTGGACGGAGTCGGCGAAGAAGGAATGACACGGAGACAGTGTTCAGTTGATCAGCAGCCTAGCCAGGATCTCTAGCCAGGATCTCCAGCCAAGTTCTGGTCTGGATCTCCAGCGAAGTTCTGGTCAGGATCTCCAGCCAGGTTCTGTGTCTATGTTCTCTTGCTAGGTTCTCCAGCCAGGTTCTGTAGCCATGTTCCCTCACTAGGTTCTCCAGCCAGGTTCTGTCCAGGTTCTCCAGCCAGGTTCAGTCACCAGGTTCTAGTCAGGTTCTCTTGCCAGTTTTATCCAGGTTCTGTAGCCAGGTTCTGTCTCTAGGTTCTTCAGCCAGGTTCTCTTGCTAGGTTCTGTCTCTAGGTTCTGTGGCCAGTTTCTGTCCAGGATCTTTTGCCATGTTCTCTCCAGCAAAGTTCTTCTGTCTCTAGGTTCTGTTTAGGTTCTGTGCCTCTTGGTTCTGTCTTCTCACATCTGTATTTATACCAGTTGATTCCAATCCTATCAATCTCTATTCCAAAGGTTAGGGCGTTTCTTATCTCCATTCCAGGGAGTAAAGATTATGTAGCTTAAGCATGAATGTTCGTAGTTAAAGTGATTAATTACCCGCCTGGCACTTAGTTAAGGGTTTTATTCCCTCCCTAACTTCAGGGGAAAATCCCTACCTGGGGAAACAACCTTTCTTGGAGAGGTGACCTTGGTTAAAACACATAGCACCAAGAAGGTGAGCAAACATATTAAGAACAGTATGCCATATATGCCAGGTCCCTTGAAACAGCAAGCATGGACCGGCTCCCGGCATTAAGGCATGTTGAGATCTTATTGGAGAGGGAAGATGGACCAGTCAGAGACCAGAGGGGCCTAGAGAGGCTGATGTGGTGATAGGGTCGGCCCACAAGGATCTCTCCATCAAGGGAAGCAAGGACTGGCAGGCTACTACATGGCAGCTCCGTGTCATAGGCGAGATAGAGCAGTGCGATTCCTTGGTGGGAGGTCATTCTCATGGGCAGAAGGTGGTAACAGTTTGGTTGTATGGGAGACCTGGACGAGATGTGCAGCAGCTTGGTTAAAGCAGGTTGATAGGTACAGAGTGAGTTTACTGTCCTGTGCACTCAGAGTGCATCTATTCTCCACATACATACATACATACATACATACATACATACTTACGCTAGGTTTTATCCTGTATGTTCCCTGGGGGGGCACATACTTACCCTAGGTTTTCTGACTACCAAACCTATGGCAACAGACTAATCTGCATGGTGCCAAATGACGGAGACTGGGCTCCTAACATACTGGCCAGCTGAATGTAGCGGTTAAATGGCAGACCAATCAGTCAAACTACCCAGGTTCAAACCCATTTCCCCACTCACTAGCTAAGGATGCCAACATCCATATGCTGTAGATGTCTGAGATCAAATGGCACATTGTATTAAATTGAAAGGTGCCTCTATTTTGTTGTTATTTTTGGAAGCAGGCTTTTGGCGTTAAGTCACATAACCTGAGACTAGGAAAATTATGCTACATCTATGGGCTAGACTAAGCTATTCCTGTAGTTTGGCCAGTTTTAAAACAAAACAAAACAAAATCCTGCCATATTCTCCCTCCACCCCACTCCACCCCACCACCATGCTCCCAGATATCTGGCTGTACCTTCATTCTCTAATAGGTTCCGAACCTGTTTTCATTTCCATCCAACTGCTCTTTCCCATCTAACTGCTGTCCATCAGAAAAAGTGATTGTTAATATCGCTTTTGTAGAACTTCTGGTCCAGATTTATTCTAGAATCTCTTGAGTTTGTTTTTAAGTTGTTATAAATGTACCTCTGTTTCTATCTATATTTAGGCATAACTTTTAGATGCTAATAAAAATAATGCTTTGAGAAATGTGGGCATGGGTGGGTGGGAGTTTAATTGGGAGAGCCATACCCAAGACTAATGGAGTTAGTAAAGCCCTCACTACAGGATACCCAAGTTGTAAGACGCTAAATGTTGGCCTCAGTGTTCACCTTTCTGAGATAGCCACGTGAATGGAAATCATCCTATTCATCCTCTCCCACAAGCTTCTTTAGTCAAAGGTTTTGTTCTTTGGGTAATTAGCACTGAAGAGTGTTCATAGTGCCAGGAATTGAGGTGAGTGGATTTACAAGCATTATCTCATTTAATTCTCACAAGGATAGATCCTATCCTGTAGGCTAAGGACTAAAGAGAAGTTAAGAAACTTGGTCAAGGTCGCCCAGCAAGGAAGTGCTCAGCAAAGTTGCTCACTAGAGTCTCCTGTGTTGTCTCCCAGACCTGCAGACTTTCTGGAGAGAGCATGGTGTGCTCTGCCTACCCTCCCCTTCCCACCTGCCACCCTGTCAGGCCCTGTCCCTCTTTCCTTAGAGCTTTGCTTCCACTTGGTTAAAGAACCTCCCATGCTATCTTATCATGTATCTCTTATCTCCCCTACTTGACAGGAGCTGAGCCACTGTTCCAGACCACAAAAATCATTCTCTCATCCCTAACTGGTTGGTAGTATCTCAATAAAGCCTTTACCCTTCAGTTAGTGGTAACTCAAATAAGATTTATTCTTCTAGTAGTAGTCCAATAAAGGTTTGTTGAATTAACAAATGAATGAAATAGTAAGTTTTCCTGGCTCACCAAAGACCATGAGCTAAAGCAGCAGTTTAAAATATACAGTCCTGATCAAGTAGTTCTTATTGAAAATGAGCAGCTCTCTGAAGCAGACGGAGGGGCTGGGGGAAGGAATATGTTCTCTCAGGGTCACTGAAAAGAGCAGCTTCCCTTGGGACCAGAAAGTTCATCCTCACTCTCAGCCCCCTTTTCCTGTGATTCATTCTGCTTTCAGGATTCTGAATGTTCTCGTCAATAAAACACCAAATCCTAGAAAGCCTGGTTTCTGCCTTGTGGTTTGTGAGCAAATTTCATGACGTCACTGCCTACTAGCAGCTCACAGTGCTTTTCCTGACTCCATGTAGGTGAAACCTCTTTTGGGTAAATAGTTTGGGTCTGGTTTTTAAGATTTTTCTGACAGACCATGTGGTAGAAATCTGTTTATATACAAAGAATGCTCTCTCCCTTCTGCTGCTGCGCATGATGTTACTTTCCTTGTAGAAATAACTCTGCTTCTTTTAGCTGGTTCTTAGAATTGGGTTTTCTTGTTGATTTCCACTCAGTGAGGGTCTGCTGAGGATGGGTGGAGAGGACCCAAAACATTGCTTCTCCCAGACACCTGCCTGTTAAGTAGAGGGGCTGTATTATTCTGGTTTAGCCTAAGAGTTCAGGTTGCATGGTGAAATGGCCTCTCTGGATTTCCAAGCCTAACAGGAACGTTTAGATTTAATCTTGCTACTGAAGTTGCAACAAAGTTCATTCAAATTCTCAACGTATAGCAGGAGGAATTAGCCCAAGAACATATATGCTCCTGAGTGTCTCAATTGGTTGAGCATGGCCCCGTGCACGGATAGATTGCTTGTTCGGTTCCCCATCAGGGCACATTCTTGGGTTGCAGGTTCCATCCCCAGTTGGGGAACCTATGAAGGCAATGGATTTCCTTGGGTGAGGATTAAAAAAAAAGAAAGAAAGAACATATATGCATGACACATAAACACAAACAACAGTATAATGATGGCCGGGGGGGGGGGGGGGGGCTGGGGCTAGGTGGAGGTGTGCAAAAGGGGGGTAAAATGGGGCCATCTGTAATAATGCCAACAATAAAAATAAAGCTAAAAAATTAAACTTGTAACAGGGAAGAGTAATGTCCTGTCTATGCATGTTGCACACACACACACAATTTATATACATATATAATCAATGTATATATAAGAATGTTCTATTTACTGTATATTTATGTTTACACACATTTTTATAAACACACAAGCTTAAAGTATGAAAGAGAAATACATTATATATGTATACATATTCACACATATATGTACATGTGCATGTGTGTACATAAAATATATGGTGTAAAATTCATGGCATCTTTGGTTAATAGGTATTTCTGCTCTTATTAATGGAAAATTATTAACTTTAGGTAATCCCATCACAGAGTTTTTAAGCAGAGTGAAGGCTTTATTAAATAGCCCAGGGAGAATTTCTTTTGCTACTTTTGAAGAATCCTTAGATGGTGCCTGTAGAGGGGTGATCCCAAGCCCATTTAACTTTTTAAAAAGTAAGAAATGTCTGCAAGGAGTTTTCTTGATCTGTTAGAGGAGACCGAATCAAGGAGAGGAAAAGACCGTTCTCTCTGCCCAGCCTGCTGCTGGCTTTGTATAAGTTGAACGACAGAACATTTACAGAAATAAAAGAGAAAAGAAAAAGTAGCAAGCACCAAAGGGCAGCCGTGGCGCCCGGGACGGCACGTGACGCGGGGGGCGGGGCGTCGCGGGCAGCCAGCCAGTGGACTGGACCGGGGGCGGGGCCGAGGCCCGGGGGGCGGGGCCTGTGCCCGCGCAGCTCGCACTGAGGTCCCCTTATTTGGATCTGCGGGAATGTGGGCTGGAGCGGTCCTGCCGCGGTACCAGCCTCCAGCCCGTCGCCAAGACTGCTCCTGACTCAGGCGCGCCCACTGCTCGGTGGCAGGAGGGTCGGCAGAGCGTCATGGCCTGCATCCTGAAGGTAACGGCTCGGGTCTGTGGCTCCGATACGTGGTTGGTCAGCCCCTGGCTGCTCAGGGGCACGGAGTCCGCCGCGGTCCCACTGCATCCTCATCTCAGTTGTCTTTTCCTGGCACTGATCTTCTTTTTGTTCCTTTGGCAAATGCATATGGAGGGAGATTCTGAAGCATGCAGTTTGCACAGCCTCTCTTCCCACCATTCTGGTCTGCTCCTGCCTGCATCGAAGGAGCTGCAGACTGTTGGCTCCTGGGGAAAGCAGGGCTGCCTGCGGAATAATGGGGCTGGCAGGGAGGGGAGGGGTGTTCCCGCGGGTCCTGTGGCTGGCTCTGTTGCCTGAGGCCTTTCAGGGGCCACGGACAGAGGAGAGACTGTATGGTTATTGGTGGTGAGGGGTATAGCACTTTGAATGGAGGTGAGAGTGAGCAGAGGGGTGTACTACTGAGCATTTGATCATGTGAAGACAGAAACTTCTGAGAGTTTTTTTTACAGGTAGTCCCTCAGGAATGAGTTTTCTATGAGCTCTGTTAGCTCCAGGTGTCATTAGCTCTATTTTGGAAAAGTTCATAGCCGGATGTATTTATTAGTCGAGGATTTCGGACCCTCCCTTTGCTCATAAATTTGAACAAACAAAAACGATTTCATTCCCTGTCAGAGTCCTCCGCTTAACCACCCCTTCTTTGTTGAGTTTTCTTTCTCCAAGTCTGGGTTCTTAGCCTGGACTAGCATCTTTCTGGGTTCACAGCCTTGGGGCATCAGGTGGGAGTATTTGGTGTGAGTGCCTCACTTGAGAACTTTTCATCCCACAGGAATAGGGTTTGTTTGTTTGTTTATTTTTTCCTGCACTACTGTTTCTACCCGTGCCTAATCTGACTCGTGAATGCATGAATCAAAAACATTCACAGCATGGCCCAGCCAGTGTGGCTCAGTGATTGAACCAGGAGGTCAAGGTTGGATTCCCTGGCAGGGCACATGCCCGGGTTTTGGGCTTCATCCCCAGGTTTCGGGCTTCATCCCCAGTGTGGCGCATGCAGGAGGCAGCTGATCAGTGATTCCCTCTCATCATTGATATTTCTCCCTCTCCCTTTTTCTCTGAAATCAATAAAAATATATTTAAAACACACACACATTCACAGCATGAAGGTTTTTTGGGCTTGAATGGCGAATGCAAAGGTGTATTTGTTCCAAGCTTGGGGGAACTATATGTGACAGAGGAGAACACCAGAAAACAACTTATTTTAAAAATTGTGTTATTGTGAAATGGCCTTTGTTTCTCTGTAGGATGACTTGAAGCCATCCACTGCTCTGCTAGTTACCTCTTCCAACATCCCTTAGTATTAAGGATGCAAATTAGAGACTAACCTAGTAGAGTTTGTTTCCATTTGACTTAGAGTAAAGGAGATCAGATATTTCCTGTGACTTTTCTGAGCTTCCTGTTTGGTTTTGGAGCATTTTCTGGTACACAACAAATAGTTGCAAGATCAAGAGGAAATAATACATCAGTATTACAATATGGGATTTTTATCTTGAAGACTTAACACAAGGATTGAACTATAAATATGAATCACTGCTAGTGTTTCTAGTACTATTAACTGAAAGGGAAATTGAGGAGCATGCCATTTAATGTTGGCTGTCTTCTTTCCTTTTGGTTTTTCCCCTCCCTATCTTATACAAGTTCCAAACAGTTTTAGTACACATCCAAGCTGCACATGAATCTGATCTAACCTTCCTAGCACCTAACACTGACCTCAGAATTTGGGCATATCTGAATCCTCATATTTTCTCCACTGAAACTAATCCGGTATGCATATGGGTAACCTGCAAAGAGCTTTGGACTCAGAAAGACCTTGGTCTGAATGCAAACTCTGCCAATTGCTACCTGGGTGACCTTAGACAAGTTGTTTAAATGTCTTTGAGTCTCAGTTTCCACAATATAAGATCAAAGTAATAGCATGGATTCCACAGGGTTGCTGTGGGAAAAGAAATTAAATTGGGTATGAAAAATACTTCATGCACAGGCATTTTTAAAAATATATGTTTTTTTAAATTGATTTTATTTTAGTGAGAGAGGGAGAGGGAGAAACACCAATGAGAGAGAAACATCAATCTACTGCCTCCTGTACACCCCCTACTGGGGATTGACCCCACAACCTGGGCATGTGCCCTGACTGGGAATCCAACTGGTCACCTCTTGGTACATGGGACCAGGCTCAACCTCTGAGCCATACCAGCTGGGTGGCACAGACCTTTAATATGTGCCAATTTTTCCTGACATAATAATAACCACAGTTTAACATATAACTTTTATTTTGATATCAAACCCTGCAAGGGTGAACATCATTGTTTAAACCCCATTTTACAGATGAAGAAACCGAGGCCCCTGGGTTTAAGAGATTTGCCCTAAGGCAGCAGAGTTAAGGATAGAGTGAGCCTGGAGTTCCAGCCGTGGGCAAACTACGGCCTGCGGGCCGGATCCGGCCTGTTTGAAATGAATAAAACTAAAAAAAAAAAAGACCGTACCCTTTTATGTAATGATGTTTACTTTGAATTTATATTAGTTCACACAAACACTCCATCCATGCTTTTGTTCCGGCCCTCCGGTCCAGTTTAAGAACCTATTGTGGCCCTCGAGTCAAAAAGTTTGCCCACCCCTGAGTTAGACCCAAATCTGCCAACATTCCTTATACTTTAAATCTGTTTCCCAATACTATTCAGAATCCTTATTATCTTTGAGAAACAAAGTACCTTTGTGCAATGATGGTCTAGAGTAGCGATTTTTAATCTTTTTCATCTCATGGCACATACAAACTAATTACTAAAATTCTGCAGCACACTAAAACATATATTTTTTGCCAGTCTGACCCCAAAAGGCTATAATTTTGATTCATTCACACCAGACAGCTATTGTTGTGTTGGCTCCTGTCATTTTTTAATTTGATAATCTAAAGAAAAAGAGGTCAGCACCCTGACTATTCAGGTATTGCATGTTTTAAAAATTCTTGCGGCACACCATCTACCATGGCACACCTGTTGAAAATCACTGGTCTAGGTGGTCTATGGCGGGCCTTTTCTCCTGTTGTCTTTCAAAGGCCATGTTTGCTGGAGTGGAGAGCCTGGAGACCTGGATTCAGTGTAAGCTTGCTCTCCTGTGAATGATTTTATAGTCACTGCAACTTGGAACCTCAATTTATTCAAGTTGTAGAATGCAGATAATTATCATAACTGCCTGATAGGGTTTGGTGACAGTAAAATAATGGACTGTTTTCTTAATTAATTAATTAATTATTTATTTTTAAACAAAAAAAATCCCCCATATGCCTGTCCTCGACTTGGTGTTGGTATCACAAGATGTCTAAGCCATTGACTCCATTCTCAAGTGGCTTATGGTATAGTAAGGCGTGTGGAAAAGTAAATGAATATTAGGTTACAATGTGAAGAATCACATAGGTCTGTGGAAGGCATAGTAGAAGCATGGAGGGAGAGAGCAGTGATCTCTCATTGGGTGATTAAGACAGGCTTCTCACTTAAGATACTGGAGCTGGTTTTGAAGACCAAATAGTATTTATTGACTGGGATAGAGCTTGCATTTTAGAAAGATAACTCTTGAGGCAATGCCACTTTTATTCTAAAAGCAAATCTTCTTCTCAACAGATTTTTGAGGTAGATTTTATTATCCATTTTTACATATGAGAAAACTGAAATACTGAGAAGTTGATTAAAGTCTCATTACTACCTACACAATAGTGACCCTAACAGTGAGAACCTCTGACTAGCTGAGAGGAGAAGTCCCTGCCGTGGCAGCTGGTGGTGATCTTTGGGGTCATCCAGAATTATTTCCTCAAGGTATTGCACATGCAAAGTCCTGTTCTGCTCAGGCATAGAGCTGGCTCTCATAATAGAATGATGGTTACCTCAATAATCATGTAATTGTGGAATTCATACTCACTCCCCATGTCATGGGCTTTGAGGTCAGAAGCATGTGGATTTTAATTATAGCTCCACCATTTACTAATTGTATAACCACAAGTAACTTTCTTGATTTCATTGCCTGTGCTTCTGCAATGGAGATCATCATGCATCCCTCAACAGGTTATTCTAGGAATTAGAAGAGAATATCTGCAGTTAGTAAGGATAGGCTAGTTATACTGCAGTAAAAACGTCTTACTAGGTTCATTTCTTGACATGCTCCTGGTCAGGTAGCTCTCCTGGCTAACTGCCATTGTGAGAAATCAAGTCAAAGACTGGTTTCTTTCCATGGGGTGTTTTGAAGGTCTTTGAAATTTGATAGATAGAGAAATATTTAATTTGTATCTATTTGATTACTAGTGAAGTAAAACTTTTAAATTTATATTAGCCATTTTTTCTTTTGTAAGTTACAGACAATTTAAAATTTTATATACTAAAACCCATTCAGATTTTCTTCTATGATTTCTACCTTTGATCAGCGATACTTTTTGAGTATAGTATCTTATAAACCTTCTATATTTAACAAATATTTGGTGTGTTGTGTTTAGTTATTTTTCTATTCAACACTGAACTGGACACTGAGTGGACAAATGGGCACAAGACAATTGTGAGTCATTTCTTTCTTGGAGAGATTATGGTTTTGCCAGTTGATGAGACTTATGAGCATGAAGTAGTTAGACAATAACACAATAGGTGCATGACTAAGTTACTGTTACCTTCTCTACCAGATACCTGTCCTTGTATAACTTTTATCTTGATTGATGGAAAATTGGATGAATGTTCATGTCAAGTTATGAACTTTGTGTCTTTTCAGTTATTCTTCCTTCCCCTGATTCAGACTTAATTCTTCATCATGTTGCATCAATTCTATCTCAAGAAATCTCTCAAATCTGCTCATTACTTTCTATCCTTAGAAAGTAATGCCTCATCTAGAGCCTAGTATTTGATCTTTTGAAATAGCCTCCTTTCCTTCAGACTCTTCGCAATCTTGCCCATTTTCCACATCATTCTCAGAACATTGTGCTAAAGTGCACTGCTGATCAAACCATTTGTAGGCTTAAATGCTTGTCTTGGCTCCCCAACTACTATGGGATAAACCCAACTATTTAGCTTGGCATTCAAGAACCTTTAGTATCTGGCCCTGTCCAGTAACTGGCCTCACCATCTACTACTTACCCATGGTCCAGACACTTATCTAAACTTATCCCAAGTCAGTACATGTAGCACCTCCTTTCATGGCTCTGTGCCTTTGCAGCATAGTATAGGAATTGAGAGCCTGGGCTCTGATGTCAGACCACACTGTTCCAGTATAGTGAGAACTCTAAGCCTCAGTTTCCACATCTGTGAAAGGGAGCAAAAATAGTGCCTACTTCTTAAGGTTAGGAGGAATAAAAGAGCTAATTTCTGTGGAACAGAACCTGGATATAATTAGTCCTTGGTAATATTTATCTATGAGTTGTTATTATATATGAGGTTTTCTCTACAGGAATTCCTTTCTATCACTTTCTTTCACTGACAGAAATTCTAATCTTTCAACTCTTATTTCAGTGTCACATCTGCATTCAAACCTTCCCCTGTACTGCCAACTAGCTGGTTACATGCCAGCGCTTTTGTTTGACTATAACGCATAGAGGGCAGGAGCCTGCAGTAGGTCAATGATCAGCTAGTGTTTACTAAGTGTCAGTATATGAGTACTGTTCTTGCCCTAAGTAAGATAACAGGCTCAATGGAAAGGCAAATAAACTAGTATGCGAAGTATGCAAAGTATTTTGAAATGTACACCTAGTGGTATGGGAGTATATGGGTTGGGGTGGTGGTGTTGAGTCTTGAGACAGAAAAGACCTTGTCTTATTCAGCTTGTTATCAATAAGAACTAGCCTGGATCTCAGCAAAGTGTTTCCTAAATGTTTGTTGAGTGAATGCATGGTGTTGTGAATTTTTATAAAAATGCTGATTATGGACATGGACCGAATCTGTCCTCCTTTGTAAACAGCTGGATCCTTCATGAAGATAGCCTGGATTTTTCACTCTAACTTATAGTATGTTTAGAGTTTATGAATAATTTGCTCCTTAAGATCCTTCTCAGTTTATTTCTTGTAGATCTGTTTCTGCTTCTCAAAAAAAATCTGGGGCCAGTTTGAAACCTAGAGAGAGGGGGAAGAGAAGACTGGACTGGAAGGAAGAAAGAAGGAAAGTACAGGAGTGGCTTATCTTTTTGTTGTGATCATTTTGGTTCCCCAAGTAAATGGAAACAAAAAAAGCCAAAGCAGAAAACAAAACAAAACAAAACAAAACAAAACCAACATCCCACAACATAGTTTGTGGTTCTCAAACTGTGAGTCTCAAAGCCTTTGAAAATACATAGTATGGCTTCACTGAGGTTGGGGAGCGCCGGAGACTTCACAGGTACCCAGGTTATATACCTCAGAAACTCTAAGGTAACCCCAGTAAGTAGAACAGACAAGGCACTTTGCCTAATGAGTTGCCTATGACATTGCTTTCTGCTGCCCAAGAAATGCTGAAGTCTCACTACCTGCCCGGACTAATTTTCAGTCTTACGGTGACTGAGCATATGTATTTGCAACCTCCTTGAGCACGCTTTGGGGAATGGGTTCTTGTGTAGAAGCAACAATGCTCTCTGGATGAATTGATAACAACAGCAAGGATAATAGTTACTATTTATTGAAACCTAGAATGTTCAGGCTGGGTCCTGTGCCAAGTGCTTCACATGCATCATCTCATGTAAACTTTTATTACAAGTGAAGATACTGAGGTTCAGAGAAGGTGAGTAACTTGTCCCAGGTCCTGTAGTTAGCCGGTGGTGAAGGTGGGCCTTACCCCAGCTCTGTGTGGTTATGTTCTGTCTTCAGTGCCAAAGAAGTGATTGTAGGAGCTTTGAGTTTATTTCACCATCTTCTACCCAGGCAGTACTCAGTCTAGACAGCTTCCTAACTCCAGCCTGGTGGGGATCACTTTTAGCTGTGCTGTTTTTATTTGTTCCTTTCTCAGAGTTTCCTTTGTGACAGAGGAACTAGAGGAAATAGAGGGGCCACAAAGACTAGGGAGATAAGAAGGTTCTAATTCAGCCTCTAACACTGAATAGCCCTTTGACCCTGGGTAAGTCACATGTACATCGTCCCCCCTCCCCTCCTTGCCTGAAAAGCTCTCATGTCTCTTTGGGGAGTGAAGAAAAAGGGTGGTATAGACTTGGGGTTACTCTTACCTGTAGGGCTCCTTCAAAGCTCTGGGAAGAGGCCCTGGCATTTTTATATTTATATTTAGAATTTTATATTTATTTTCTTTAAGAGACCCACAAGTGGTATAAGTTTCAGGCTCCCCAACCTGGATCCCCCCTGGGGTGTTGTTGGAATCCAAAGGAGATAATGTTATTAATGCACTTTATACGGCAGAATGCACTGTGTACACATGGCAGAACTATTATTAATATTGTTAATAACCAGATAGCAGCTTGAATCCAGGAAGCTACCTTGGGGGCTGGTGGGAGAAAGAAGGGCTTAGATTTGAGGAAAGCAGAGGGAGCCTGCAACCTTTCCAGTGGATGGCGGGAGAGTTATGAATCTCCTCCCCAGGAGGAAGATGTCTATCTCTTTGTGAGAATTTAACACATACTTGCGCCTGAGAGCTGGGAGTTGGACCAGTTGTTTTCTGTTTCCTGGCTTCAGGAAAAAGTGGAGGATGGCATTTTTCTAATTGGAGAGGGTAGATTTACAAGTGCTACCTGGATCCCATTACGGAAAGTGGCAATTCGCTCCTGGTTATTAAAAGGCTCATTATTCAGTTTATGGATTATCCAGATCCTGTCTGTTCCTGGCCATTCTGATGTATACCCTGTATGCATTTTACTGCCAATTATCACCTCCACCAGAGCTGGGAAGGGAGAGGAGCTGACCCCCAAATTGTTTCATTCCTCTCCTTGTTAGCAGCTCTGTCAAGGTTCGTTAGCAGGAAGTAGTTCTGGGAAATGGCTTAAAGGAGGTGAAGGGATTATCTGTGCCTTCACTGTTCTCTCCTCAATTTAGGGATTGAGAGTGGGTTCTGATTTAAAATGGATTTAAAGTCACTAAATCAGAGAGACCGTGGCCTAGCGTATCCACAGCAGTGCCAGGGTAGCTAACAGTCTCAGAGGGACCCTCTGCCCCCACACCCCATATCTCCAGGCCTGTCTCTCATTTCCTGTGTCATGTGGAGGGGTGGGAGCTCACAACATCTGGTACTTGGGAGAGTGGGGGAAAGTTAACTCATAAAGAGATTGTTCAGGGGCCAGGAAAAGGGAGATCCTTGTACGTGAATCATTTAGTGTTTGTGTGTAAAAAAACTATGTCTCTGCATATGCATAGTGAATGTAAATATATAAATAGAAATATTCACCTACATCCATTCAATCCAATAGTATTTTCTCATATTTGAAAACTCTTGCATGTAAAATCCTTTTCCAGAAGGGACTTGTCTAACTCCAAAAGCTATTTTGTTTCCTAGTGAGTTTATTAGCTGTGCATTCACCAGACACAAAGGAAACACTTCTTGGTCGGTTATGAAAACTGAATTTGCACCTTCCTTCGAGAAGATCATGATCATAGGGAACTGGAAGTATAATGTGTATGTCCTGTGTTGGGAATGACCTATGATGTGGGATTTAAATGTGCACACAGAGCTCATCTTAGCTTATCTTTAGGGCTGAAGTGAGCAAGTGACTGTCCTGGAACCATTTCTCACCTTGGGACAAGTGGGACCCATCCCTGTGGAAAGCAGGGCCACCATTCCTGGTATCAGTGCTTGGTGTTCTCAGCCCCAACAATGCACTGATCTCTAAAGAAAGAGAAGTGAAAGTCTCTGTGAAGGGTTTGCCTTATCAATCAGGGAAAATGGGCACCAGAGAAGAAAGAAGGCTGCTCTCTGGGACATGGGCAGTGAGAGGCCTGTCGGGTGCAGAGGTCAGAGCTGGACCGATTCTGATTCCAGCTTTGTGCTGAATATGAGTAAGGAGAATAATACCTCATTTAATGCTCTGTAGCAGTGCTGTCTAGTAGGACTATAACGCAGGCCACTTACACATTTTTACATTTTCTTTTTAAAAAAAATATATTTTATTGATTTTTCACAGAGAGGAAGGGAGAGATATAGAGAGTTAGAAACATCGATGAGAGAGAAACATTGATCAGCTGCCTCCTGCACACTCCCTACTGGGTATGTGCCTGGAACCAAGGTACATGCCCTTGACCAGAATCGAACCCGGGACCCTTCAGTCCGCAGGCCAACGCTCCATCCACTAAGCCAAACCAATTAGGGCACAGTTTTACATTTTCTAAGAGCCACAATAAAAAAGCAAGCAAAAAGAAACGTGTGGAATTTAATTAATGTATTTTATTGAACCCAGTATATACAAAACATTTTCATTTCAACATGTTATTCATGTAAAAATGGTTAATTAAACATTTATATTATTTTTTCATAAATCTTCAAAACCTGGTGTATATTTTGCCATGATAGCATATCTCAATTTGGGTGCTAAATTTTTACCAGAAATACTTGATCTGTATTTGGAGTTTATAAAATGTAGAGTCAAAAAAGTAGATTCACATTTCCAAGTTGCTCTTAGGATTCTTAGAAGTATTCCAGGAGTTGAATTAAGTATCAGTCTTTAAACTTAAGCAAAGTAAAATAAAATGAAATAAAAAATGTGGTTCCTCAATCACACCGGCCATGTTTCAAGTGCACAGCAGCTGCAGGTGGGTAGTGGCTGCTGAATTAGGCAGCATGTTCATCAGTATTCATCCTCACCATCAGAAGGGACGAATGAACTTAGAGACAACAAGAGCAATGCAAGAGGGTTGGGGAAAGGATTGCCTACTGGCTAAGGAACGGAAGAGGAGGACACCTTTGTTGGTCAGATTCTTGGTAGCCAAAGGAAAGCAAATGATGAACAACTAATGAGTACTGCATCCAGGGACACATTAGAACCTTTGATGACCCCATGAAATTTCTCCTGAAAATGAAGTCCCAGGTTTTTCCATATTCTGAGCCTATTTGCCCACCCAGATGTTGAACAGCTGTGAATTCTCCCCAGGGCGTGCTGCTTTGGTCTCAGTGTGGTAGTGTGAACTCCTGGAGGCTTTGAGGTCAGAGACAGACTGTATCCACTTTTATTTGAGTCATTCCTTTGCTCCACGGGGGCTGTCACATATGGCAGCAATTCAGACAGAATAAACCATATGTCTTCTTTTGAAGTCAAGAGATTAAGGTGATGGGAGTTCCTTTGTACAGTTTGCTTATTTTTCACTGCTTATTTGGGTGTATGTAAATTCAGCAATATGTTAATAGATGTCCAGTGGTGCTTAGAGCAAATCCACTTGTAAATCAGCAGCTCTGTTTTGCTTACTCTTCTGAGCTGTATTCCTGTCCTGCTCTACCTTATCTTCCTGGATCATAGAGCATTAGCATTTTCTCATGAGATGAACATTTCATTATAATAATGACAGTCTTTCAGTTATTTTACAGATATTTATTAACTCACAAGATTTCAGGATGAGCATTATTACTTTCACCTGACAGATGAGGAAACTGGTTCATATACTTAACTACTTTCTAATGCAAGAGCATTGTGGGGTCCCATACCTTTGCTGCCTGTTTATTTATAGTCCATGATTAAGAATGGGTTTTGCATTTTTAAATGGTTGAAAAAGTCAAAAGAAGAATGAGATTTTATGACATGCGAAAATATATGAAATTCAAATATCAGTGTCCACAAAGAAGGTTTTATTGGAATACGGAGTACTTATGCATTTCCTATTGTCTGTGTCTGCATCCATGCCGCAGTGGCAGAGTTCAGAAGTGTCTACAAAGCCTTAAGTATTTTTTGTTTTTAATTTTTTATTGTATTTATTGGGGTGACATTAGTTAATAAAATTGTTGTCTGACTGGCATGGCTCAGTGGTTGAGCATCGACCTATGAACCAGGAGGTCACAGTTCGATATCCGGTCAGGGCACATGGAACTTTTCGGGCTGGCTCCCCAGTTGGGTGCGTGCAGGAGGCAGCCAATCAATGATTCTCTCTCTCTCTCTCTCTCTCTCTCTCTCTCTCTCTCTCTCTCTCTCTCCCCCTTCCTCTCTGAAATCAATAAAAATATATTTAAAAAATAATTTGCGTATATAACAAGCTCCCAGGTGATTGTGGCCCACACTCTAAGTAGCCCTGCTATACTTCATCCTGTTCAATAAAAGTTGTTGAGTTATGGAAGGCTTCACACCCATACATTCCCCAACAGCATTGACTAAAAATTCAAGTCAACTTAGAAATTTAAGTCAAGTGAATTCTAATTGGCTCTTTAAGCATTGCCATTGTTTGATTTCTGCCTCCATTGTTTTTCATTGAAGCCCAAGCTTTCCGATGTCATAAGGCTCCGGGCACCATGAATGTTGAAATGCAGGTGCCTCTGTGCCCAGCAGTAAGGGTTGGGGCAGAAAATGAGCCTCTCCTTAGTGGCATCCCTCATGCACTTCTGGAAACTCATTTTTTTTTTTCAAATCAGTTTCCAAATCAGTTTATGATGGTTTATAAACCAGGAAGTTGGTTCCTGCTGATTGTATGTCAAACCCTTTCTTGTTCCATCGTCCCGGTTTCTTTGCTGGCTGACAACAAGGGGACAGCTTCCGCAGTCGGGTTGTACTGGCTTTGGTCACAAAAGTGAATGCGTCAGTGCTCCAGTTTACTTTCTTAGTTATTGGCTTAGGCTGTCAGATGTTTAAAAAGTCATTATTTAAGGATTAGGGATGGGGAGAGCAAAGCTTGGTGAAAGGTGATAGCTTTTTTTTTTTCATGTTGATGATTCATAGCCTTGTTTGGGATTTTAATAAACAACAAAAAGGATTGGAAACCGTTGGCATAAAGAAGAAAATGTCTCTGAAGTTTTCCTCTTTGCTCTCTCCTGGCTCTCTGTTTCTATGCCTTCATTTATTGTCCAGCCCATTTTTCTGATTCCCCCCTTTCATCTCTGGCCTCAGGGCCTCTCCCCAATACAGGTGCTCTGGGGACCATTAGCTAGTAGGTTTAAAAAAAGATCTTAATCTAAGCCAGCAACCTGTGGGTCGCGACCCTTTGGGGGTCGATCGACCCTTTCACGGGGGTCGCCTAAGACCATCGGAAAACACATATATAATTACATATAGTTTTTGTGATTAATCACTATGCTTTAATTATGTTCCAATTTGTTACAATGAAAATACATCCTGCATATCAGATATTTACATTATGATTCATAACAGCAAAATTACAGTTATGAAGTAGCAACGAAAATAAATTTTATGGTTGGGGGTCACCACAACATGAGGAACTGTATTAAAGGGTCATGGCATTAGGAAGGTTGAGAACCACTAGAAGGGAAGCTTTATGGAACCCTATCGCCGAGTAGAGAAAGCCCTCTTGCAGAGACCCAGGATAGAAGCCATTTCATTAGAGATTCATAGAAACTCAATTC
This sequence comes from Myotis myotis, assembly GCF_014108235.1. NCBI lineage: Eukaryota > Metazoa > Chordata > Mammalia > Chiroptera > Vespertilionidae > Myotis > Myotis myotis. The sequence goes on from NW_023416324.1 coordinate 54,519,825, forward strand.
TATGCCTCGTATAAAATTACTGGCATGATGTTCATGACAGCCCATCGATGCATCTGCACACGTTGGCCACGATGGCCTGGAGGCTGACTTTGCCATTACCTATGCTTTCTCTTTTATTGCTGACCTTCTCGACATTGTCATTCTTTCCTTCCTTTCTTCCCATTTCTAGGAGAAAATTTATTCCCCAGAAGCTGCAAGTATCTGAACCACTGCCACCTTACGCCTGCGCCTTATTTATTGTCCCTCTCGTTCTTTCAGTTGGGTGTAGGAGGATTTCTCACTCCTACCTGGTTTGTATCACTTAATCATTTGTTCCCTGTTCGTATAATGTTTGTTTAATTTTACCATACTGTTTAGCCCTGGCAACCTGGTTGATGGCTTGAGTTGAGCCAAGATTTCTGCATGTGACTTCTAACTTGTTGGTAAGGTAAAGTTTGTTTTCCTCTCACCCACAGTTGACCCCAATTATTGAAACCTAATTTAAGAAACGATAGCCAAACTATAAATCACTCTAAATTTCTGTATTAGAAGAATTAAAATTCACTATATAGTCTTCTAGATTTGTATGGGTAAAAGGGGTTTAGCAAATTGAGACTTTTGAAGGGGAGCTCATTATTAAGTAGTTGGAGAGAATCCAGGTATTATAGGTGAGAGGATGGGGAGAGGGAATGAAGGGAATTAAATGAAAATTTAATTCTGTTTTAAGGGAAATTAGGGTTGTATGAATAATAATATTGTAACTGTAGCTTATATTTACCCAGTGCTTATAGGTATTGTGTTGGGACTTTATATTTTTGTATTATTATTTAATCCTTACAAGCTCATAATAGTATGAAGCAGATACTATTATAAATTCCCATGTAGGTGAGGACATTTAGGCTTCTTTAAATAACCTCTCTAAGTATGTACAACTATCAAAGGAGGGGGAAGGATTTGAATGCAGAAGTTTAGCTGAAGTAAAATACACGTAATAGAATATATTCCTAACATATGGACAGACCTATTTGTAACTTGCCCAAAATAATAACTTTTATGATAAAATAACATTAGTAAACATTTTCTGGGCACTAGCTTTATGGAGGTACTATTAGTATCTTTAAGATATACACATGAGCCCTAACTGGTTTGGCTCAGTGGATAGAGCGTCGGCCTGCGAACTGAAGGGTCCCAGGTTCGATTCCGGTCAAGGGCATGTACCTTGGTTGGGGCACATCCCTAGTAGGGGGTGTGCAGGAGGCAGCTGATCGATGCTTCTTTATCATCCATGTTTCTAACTCTCTATTCCTCTCCCTTCTTCTCTGTGAAAAATCAATAAAATATATTTAAAAAAAGATATACACATGATTTCCTTTAATATTAAACAATTCTATTCGAAAAAAATGCTATTACTCTCATATCTATTTCACTTGTGAGAAAACTCTGAGGCTTAGAGATAACTCAAGTTCTTTGCCCAAGGTCCCATGGTTAGTGAGCAGAAAATTTGTGTGGTGATGTTATTTTTATAAGTATTATTGTTAGTAGTTAACATTCACTTTATGCAGTAAAGCCTAGGCACTATTTTTAGCACTTTACACTTAATTAACTAATTTAATCCCTATTTTCCAGATAAGGAAACAGGCAGAGAGTGGTTCAAGTCAGCAAACTATTTTTAGGAGTGATGAGATTCGAACCCAGGCAGTTTGGCTCTGCTATCTCTGTGTGTAACAAATGTGCACATGGCCACAACACCCTTTCCCCCACTCCCCACCCCCCGTTTTTTTAATTTTTTTATTTTGCTGATTTACCTCCTAGTGCAGCTAATCACTTAGGACTATTGAAATCTTTTTCGATTGAAATCAACGCACTTCAAGGAACTTGTGGAAATAAAAAAAAAAGATTTTTGAACTGAGATAAACTGAATTTTAAAAATCTTTGAGGTTTTGTTTTTGTTATTTGTTTGTTATGCCTTTGAGGACTTTTGAATCAGACCACACTGGGTAGGACTCACTTGGGTCTTCAGACCTGGTGAAGTTACCTCTCTTGTGGACATGGCATTGGTATTTGAGCGTGAGCACATCATTCTGTCTGGGTGGGGAATGCCAGGCAGTGTTCCCTCTAGACAGCTCTCCCTGCTCTCTGCATCATTGCCTGTCCCCCTGGCTAACTCCCCTGGGCAGCCAGAGTGGTCTTTTAAGAAGTAAATCAGGTTATGGCAGTTCCATGACTGAACCTTTGGGTGGCCATTGGCTTTCCTTTTCACTTGGGGCAAACTCCAAACTCCTTTCCGTGGCTCACAGTGCTCATGACCTTGCTCATGCTTACTGTTGGGGGATCACCTCCTACACCTCAGTCCCCTGCTCATTGTTATTCCATCCAGTTCTTGGACCATGTCAAGCCCATTCTTGCTTTAGAGATGCAGGGCTGTTTGTTCTCCTGCCTGCCAAACCTTGCTGCCAGGTTCTTTTTGAGGCTATCTCTCCCCATCTTTCATGTCCCAAATTAAAATTCATTGCCGTGGGCAGGCCTTTGCTGATTCGGCCAATGAAATAAAACTCTTCCTGATGTCTTCTATTTTGGTTCCCTGTTTATTGTGTGCTTAGCACTTTCCTAATATATGAATGTGTGTGCATTTGTTTGCTTATCTGTCAGTGAAAAGACTGAGAAGGGGGGATCACTATTATTTTGTTTATCACTGTGTACCTAGCATCTAGCACAAGACAGTCGACAAACGAATGATTCAATGAATTCATTTCAGGTAAAAAGAATAGCGTGTGCAAATATATGGTGGCATGAAGCAACAGGTTATTTTGTAAGCCCCTGTCAGTTTGTATTGTTAAGGAAGAAATGATCAGCTTATAGAAGTTAAGAGCTTACAAGTTAAGGGTTTAAACAAGTCACAGCCTGTACGTAGCACCAGAGAGTCTAACTCAGTTCTGACTGACTCCAAAATCGATGCTCTTATCCCCAGCCCTGCCCTAGACAGAACACTATCCTATAGTCAGGGAATGCTAGATAGGAACAGAGGAGAGGTCTCTTTTTATATAAACCTTAAATAAAAACATCTCTGGGGTTGTGAGCTGAAGCCCACCTTTCTGTCTTGGGGTCATTTCTCTCGTTAGAGATATACTTTGTTTTGCCTAATAGATTTTTTTGTTAAGTGGTATAGACATCAGTCTTTTGTAAACTCAATCAAAGTTAAATAAGGAAGTTCCTATTTAAAGAACCTTGTTGCTAATCCCTTGGCAAAGTAAAGAATTATTCTTTAATTGGATATTAATGCCTTAATTATTCTCTTTCATAATTTGACTTTTAAAAAATAATAATGGCAAAGGGTTTACTTTGTGCATTTTTATGGGATTTTCTAATCTGATCCTCACAACAACCCTGCAAGTTGGATGCTAGTATCATGACCTTTTCACAGAGGAGGAAACTGAGATGCATAGAGACCAGATAAAAGGCTGGCTTCATGGCCAGCAACGTGTGTGATCACAGGACCCCATGCTGAGACGGGCTCCATGCTTGATTTAATGTGCTGCAGTTGCTATCTAAAAATTCTACATCATTTTGAAGGGTTCCGCACTTTTGTTTTGCATGGAGTCTTGCAGTTATGTGGCTGGCCCTGCCCCAGTGAGTTGTCCAAGGCCACTCAATGGTGTGAGGCAGAGTCAGGGTTCCAACCCAGACTGCCTGGCCTTCCACTCCCACTCGTTCATTTACGTTCTTTGGCTTCCCGTATCCCATATTCTTAAAGCAAGTTCCCTCCACCTTCTTTTTCTTTGGGCCTATCTTTAAAAACAGGTGGTTCGACTCTTGTTGAATTATTTGCAATTTAGCTTTACTTGTTGGGCCGAGTGTCTGATACATGCCGTTTCCCAATTAGGTTTTGTAAGGGAGCAGTAGGAAAGATTTGAAGATATGGCAAGAATTGCACATCCTTACCATGGTGAACAATCATAGCTTAAAAATAAATGAGAATAAAGTAACGTATTTGTTCTCTACAGGTCTACTGGGAAAAAAGAGAAGGAAGCTCCAAAGCATATGAAAGGAAGACAGTCCCTCAACCCTGTTTATCTGCATGTGGTGCTCTGTGGACTGGTGACACTTAATTACCACATACAGTTTCATGGACTGCTTTATGAGAAGCTGCTTTTCAGCTTTTCGTGGATTGCTGTAAAGGGGATTGTAGAAAGATAGGAGAAGATTTCTATCACGTTGGCAAAAAATCATCCCTCGTGGTCTATCTTGGGCTAGAACCTGAAACTGCCTTGAGTTCTTTCTCAGCATTTTCCGAGACTTTTCTGTGAGGAGGCAGAGACCAGGGTTGGAAGGAGTTAGGGGCATAAGTATAGTCATCACAGGGCACCGGGCTCTGACGGAGGTGGGCATTGGCCCCAGGGGCCCCAGGAAAGCTGCTATGTTAAGAGGAATTATCCAGGTGGAGAAGCTAGAGTGTCTTAAAAGAGAAAGAGTCCTAGACGGAGGGAGCGATGAGAACAAAAGCATGGAGCTGAGGGGATCAGGGCTGGATGAACTACAACTATATGGCCCTGGCTGAAGTGTTGGGGATGATATGGGAGAGGTAGCTGGTGACCAAATGCTACTGATGAACATTAGAGTGTAGATGTATAGCCCAAAATTAGGGGCGATGATGATAATAGGTAACATTTCTTTTATTGAGGGTTTCTTCATAAGTTATAAATATCCATGTGGTCTCTGGCCACACATACACCTGTAAGAGTGACACGATGTGCACACCCAGGGGTCATCGATTAGCACATGAGACAAATGGGGACTCTGGAGTCAGTCGGGGTCCTCATTCTGTCATTTATGACACTGGGATCTGGGGGCAGGTAACAGTCATTTTGAATCTGTTTTCCTTGGTTCTAAACGAGGCTGAATAATCATATCTCTTCCACTCTTTGTTGTCAGGAGCAATATGAAGTAATACTATATACTTATGTTTTTTGTTTAAATTATCTCTAATGTAAGACATTTTATTTATTACTTTATACTTTTTTTTTTTCATCATTCATGGCAACTTTTATATATCATTTCAAAGTTGGAGTGGTCTAGGCCAGTGGTCGGCAAACTCATTAGTCAATAGCGCCAAATATCAACAGTACAACGATTGAAATTTCTTTTGAGAGCCAAATTTTTTAAACTTAAACTATATAGGTAAGGTACATTGTTATTAACGTAATTAGGGTACTCCTAAGGCTTAGGAAGAGCCACATTCAAGGGGCCAAAGAGCCGCATGTGGCTCACGAGCCGCAGTTTGCCGACCACGGGTCTAGGCAGACTGGTTAATTAGTTGCCTTTTAGGAAGACTGGGTAATTCACGACCAGAAAGGGAGGTAGGGAGGGTGGGGAGGATAACAGTTTTCTCCAGGCAGCCTTCTAGTGAGGTGTGATCTTGGACACGTCGCTGAACGCTTCAGTTTCTCCTAGAAAATGAAGACAGTCTGGCCTGTGTCGCTCAGTGGTTGAGTGTCGACCTATGAACCAGGAGGTTATGGTTTGATTCCCAGTCAGGTCGATCGCCAGTGTGGGGTGAGCAGGAGGCAGCTGATCAATGATTCTTTCTCATCATTGATGTTTCTGTCTCTCTCACTCCCTTCCTCTCTGAAATCAATAAAAAATTAATATAAAAAAAAACACAAAAAGAAGATGAAGACAAAACTGATAAATGCTATCATGAAGAAGTTTTAATGAGATACTTGATGTAAAGTCTGTGGCACATAGAAACTGTTCCATAAATGTAATTGTTTTATTTTTTAAAAGAAAGGAGTTAGTGTCCCAGTGTTGAGTTAGAGGAGTGAGGCCAAGAATGTAAGAGATGTTTCCACAGTTTCCACCCTCTCCTCTCATCTCCCCTTCACCTTCACCGTGCTACCCCCATCTCCAGCCACTTTCTCCCCTCAGAGCTGAATGGGATTGGATGTCTTGTCACCGTGGTGCAGCCTTTGCTATAGGGCCCCCAGACATGCCCTTCTAACACTCTGGCAAATGAATCAAAACACCAATAGTGAGGGGTGTTAGTTGAACTTTCTAACTTTTCCTCCCCTCCTGCGAGGATGGTGCCAACTCTGGTGAACTCATTCAGGAGATTGGAGGGGCCAGAGCTGCTGGTGGAGGGCTTGGTTACCTAGGTGACATTTACCTATGCAGATGGCAAAGGGGCCCACACTGCCACGGACTCATGCAGAAGTGTACCAAGGGATGGGGGAGGTGGAAAGAAGTAATTTTCTCTTGAAATGAGGTAGATGCAGGTGTTAATTTCCTTTGACTGGCAGTTTTCTGTTTTCAGGGAAGTAGAATGAAGATTAAACTTTAATTTTTGCCTGTAAATACTCAGTTCGTGAACCTGGCAAGCCTCTTAACAATAAAACAGTCCTGGCGCCAGACTTTTGGGCTTCTTGTCTTTTCAGCAGCTTATTGCATTTATTTTACTGCTTTGGGGGATTAGAAAATAGTCTCTGAAGGCTGTTTCTTAAATGACTTGGAATATTAATGCAGAAAACTTGCTGTTGGACAGTACAGTGAATACTATAGCTTTGTCTCTAATTGGCTAATGGGTCTTTCACTCCCTAAAGTCTTTTTTTTTTAAACGTTTTCTTTATTGTGAAAGATAACACATATTAAGAAAATTCATATGACAATAAAGTAGGCCTGTGTGTATTATAAAGTGAATATGTTTGTGCTGTGACCGATACTGAGGGGAAGACAGAACATGGCCTGTGTCCCAGAAGCACTTCTACTTCTTCCCAGTCCTCACCTGTCGACCCCGCTCCCCACCACGCCAGCTCTCCTTCAAGGAGACTCCAGTCTTGACTTTATAAAGAAAAGCAAAGAAGTTATTACTACAAGTTTTGTCATTTATACTTAAGTGTTATATTGTAAAACACTGTTTTATTTTGTATCTGTTTGGAATTTCATGTAGATGGAGTCATACAGTCAAGTTCTGCTTTTTTTTTTAAACCAACACTTCGTTTGTGAGGTTCATACCTGTGGTGGTATGTTGCTGTCATTTATTTATTTTACTTGCTGTATTGTATTATCTGAATATACCACAGTTTAGTTATCCTCTTGACCGCTGATGGATGTTTATATATTTTTTAACTATTTTAAATAAGGATGTTATGGACATTCTTGCACATGTCTCTTGAGCACATAGCATGCATTTTTATTGGTTGTGTGCCTGGGAGTGGAATTGCTAGGGCATAAGATATGTATCTTTTGCCTTAGTGATGTTAAAGGATTTTTTTAAAAGTAAAGTTATTACTCTCATACAAGAATAAAATGAACAACTGTCAGAGGTTTCATTGAACTCATTAATGAGGGAACAAAAAAGGTATTACAACTAATTTGAAGAATGAAAGACCCATCCATATACTATAGGCAACAAGGAATGCTGAAATGAATTTACGACCAGATGCAAAATGTATCTATCCACAAGGCTATACTAATTCACCAACACCATTAATTTGCATTTCTGTGGACAAGAAGCATTTGTATTATTATCAGTTATTTTTACAATTTAAACAGTTGTAGAATAGCTCACAGACAAGGAAAGAAAGGCAGGGTAACATGGAAGGGTGCACGGGACTGCATACTCAGTACTCTTTCTTCCCTATTCGGAGTCTTTCATGATTTTTCCTGGCAGTTGAGAATTCCAAATTGCCTTCCCAAGTGATTGTTTCAGAGTAGCCCCTCACTAGCAGTGCACCAGAGTTCCTGCTGTTCCATATCCGGGACGGCAGTTGGTATAGTTGGAATGTTAATCTTGGCGAATTTGGGTAGGTGTTCAGTGGTATATTTTTGAGGTTTTAATTTGCATATTTGTGATTCAGAATGAGGTCGAGTATCTTTTCAGATGTTTGTTGGCTATTTGACTATCCTCTTGTGTGAACTGCCTGTTGTAGTCATTCTCCCATTTTTAAAAATTTGGGTTGCATGTCTTTTTCCTGTTCATTGGTAGGAATTCTTCATATATGTATTCTGTATATATTCTATATATGTTATGTATTTTCCAATGAATTATATGTGTTGCAGAGATCATCTCCCACACTTTGGCTTGCCTTTCCATTCTTTTACTGTGTCTTTTGATGGGCACATTAATTTTAAAACAGCCCAGTTTATTATTTATTTTTTTTTATTTTATAGTTAATGATTTTTAAAATCACTCCTTAAGAAGTCTTTTACTACACTGATGTCTCAAAAATATTAACTTCTAGAAACAATATTATTCTACATTTTGAATTTAGATCTAAAACCTATTTAGATTTTTCTGTATTACTTAAAATAAACTATCTATCTCCCTATCCCCATTATGGTAATCAATTTTCCTGGCACCAAACATTAAAAAGATTTCCTTTTACTCTGCTTGGTAGTAGTATGTTTGTCAAACACCAAGTGTTCATATATGTTTGGGACAATTTCTAGGCTTTTTGTTAAATTCCATAGATTTGTTTGACTATTTTTACAGGAACACCACACTGTAGTGTTTTTAGAATAAGTTTTATAGTAAGTCTTTATTTCTCGGAGAGCTGTTCCTTCCACGACGTTGTACCTCTTTAAGGCTCTTTTAGCCCTTTATATTTGCTTTTGAATTTTAGAATTATCTCATCAATTTCACAAAAATTGTGGAATTTTATTTATGGTTTTAGGACTGTATTAAATCTCTAGAAATGTCATTCCTAGGTATTTATCCAAGGAAATGAAAACATGTGTCCCCAAAGACACATGTACATTAATATTTATAGCACTTTATTCATAAGTGCTCCATACTAGAAAGAACAATATTTTTATATAATGTAAAACTACTAAGCAATAAAAAGGAATGAATCATTGAAACATTCAAACACCATGGATGAATCTCAAAAACATTACATTGAGCAAAAGAAGCCAGACATGAAAGAATACATATTATGTGACTTCCTAACAACCGTAGCTACTCAGTATTGATAAATATCAAATCAGAGGTTGAGTAGAGTAGGGGATGAAGGAAATTGGGGTGCTGAACTATGTAGAGGCATATGAGTACTTATTTGGGTAGTAATTACAGAGATCAACAAACCATAACCTAAAAATGTATATGTTTGATGGTATTTTGATTATGTTTCTCTTTTTAAAAAAGATTCCATTAACTCCAAAGATCTGTTTGGGAAGAACTAACATGCATGTTTACAAATTAAATATTTTATATTATATCTATAAATATTTTATATAGCTCTAAGTATTATTGCCTTTAAATTCTCTCAGAAATATTTTGTTTTCTATCTAAAGATCTTTCACATCTTTTTAAGAATTATTCTTAGGCTTATTTGTAGATATTCTTGAGTATTTTTTATGTTATTACTAGTATGAAACTGACTTTTCAAAATTTTATTTTGTTTCTAACTGGTATATCAACACGAAGTTCATGTTAGTTTATTGTTTTTTCTCTCCAGCGTTCTTGCTAAACTCATTAATTGTCGTTTATCTGTAAACTTTTTTTGGATTTTCACATCCTTCAACATATCTGCTAAAATAAATCTTTTATTTCTTCTTTTCTAATTATTTTATTTTCATATCTTTTTCTTATCTGACTGTGATCTAGAACCTTTAATAGATGCTGATTCTAAAGAGAAAGCCATCAATATTCCATCAATATGTGTTAGGTTGGCAGTATTTTTTTAAAGATATATTTTAAAAGGAATTTTAATCTTATTTTGCTAAGAGTTTTTAATAATCAATGGATATTGAATTTTATTAAAGTTATTCTTGCACATATTAAAATATATGTTTTTTCTTAATTCTGTTAATATAGTGAATAACAGTTTTTAAAAATGTTAACAATGGGTTTCTGGAATATGCCTGATTGGTCAAGATAGATTAATCTTTTTACATTTTGTGGTAATATTTGGTTTGCTAATATTTGGTTTAGGCTTTTTATTTAGGCTTTGTACCTCTATATTCATGAGAGAAATAGACCTGAATTTTTCCTTCTCACAAAGTCCATCTCAGGTTTTAGTTATCAAGGTTAAGCTTAAAGTGATTAGGAAATGTTTTCTCTTTTTCTGTTCTCTGGAGATCTTGAGTATGATTAGCATTGTTTCTTCTTAAAATTCCTGGTAGAATTTCCTGGTGGAACTTTCAGGTTCTGGTGTTTCCTTTGTGCTAAGTTTTTTGTGTGTTTGTTTTTGTTTGTTTGTTTTTTAAAGATATGTTTTTATTGACTTCAGAGAGAGGAAGTGGGGGGAGAGAGAGACAGAAACATCAATGATGGGAGAGAATCATCAATCTGCTACCTCCTGCATGCCCCTCACTGGGGATGGAGCCTGCAACCTGGGCATGTTCCCTGACCAGGAACTGAACAGTGACAATTGGTTTGTAGGTCGACACTCAACCACTGAGCCACACTGGCCAGGCTGTGCTAAGGTTTTAAGTAATGTATTACACTTTTTTAATAGCTTAAGACTTCAAGTTTTCAGATTTAAAAAGGTTTTTTTTTTTTTTTGTTTGTTTGTTTTTTTGGTGTCAGATTTGGTGAAGTAGTTTTCTAGAATTTTGCCTCTTATCTAAATTTGCAAGGTTATTAGCATAAATTTGTCCATAATATCTTCTTATCTATTTAATACCTGGATGATCTATAGGATGTCCTCTATTTTATTATTCTTTTCAACTAGTCTCTGGGTTGATCTTCTGAATTGTATGTTTGAACTAGTCTCTGGGTTGATCTTCTGAATTGTATGTTTGTTTTTCTTCATTTATTTTGGTCTTTGTCCATTTCCTTTCTTCTATTTTATTTGGGTTAATTTGTTGATTTTTAAAGATGATTTCTTGAAATGGGATGCTGATTTTCAGCTTAAGTTCCTTTGTAATATATGTATTTAAATAATAAATTTCCCTTTAAGTACTGTTTTTGTTGCACCCCACACTTACATAAAATTATTTTATTATTCAGTTGACTATTTATTTGCAAAGATATATGCACCCTTATGTTCATTACAGTACTATTCATGGTGGCCAAAATATGGAAACAACCAAAGTGTCCTTCCATAAAGGATTGGACAAAGAAGATATCCAACATCTGTTCATATATACAATGGAATACTACTCAGTCATAAGAAAAGATGAAATGCTGCCATTTGCAACAACATATATGAACCTTAAGAATATTATGCTATACGAAATAAGTCAGAAAAAGCTAAGAACCATATGATTTCACTCATATGTGGGATATAAAATTGAAACTCATAGACACAGACAACAGTATGGTGGTTACCAGCAGGAATGGGGTGGGGAGGATAATAAAGGGTAAAAGGAGCTAAACATATGGTGATGGAATATGATTTGACTTTGGGAGTGGGCACACAATGCAGTATACAGATCATGTATCATAGAAATCTACACTTGAAAACTATATAATCTTATTAACCAATGTCACCCCAATTAATTTAATTAAAAATTGTTTTCTAAGTTAAAAAAAAGTATTTTCTACTGGAGATTGTCATTTTGTTGATTTTTAGCTTTATTGCATGTGAGCAAAAACCAGATTCTGATTTCAGTACTTAAAAATATATTTAGAATTGTTTGGTTTCATAGAAGCACATGGCCCATTTTTGTACATGTTTCTTATGTGCTTGAAAATAATGTTTATTCTCTAGTTGTTCTATTTGTTTATTTGGTTAGGCTTGCTGTTTTTGTTCTTTAAATTTTCTGTATCTGATTTCTTTTGTCTTATTTGATTTACAGGTTTCTGAGAGAGGTGTGTTCAAATGCTATACTATGATTGTAGATCTGTCTTTTTCTTCTTTTCTCTCAATTTTACCTCTCCATGTTTTGGAACTATGTTATTACATACATAGCAATTTGAAGTTGGTATATCTTACTGGTGAATTGAGCCTTTTGACATTACGAAGTGATTGTCCATACACCTAATAAGAATTTTTACCATAAAGTATACTTTGTCTGATATTAGTAAAACTATACCAGCTTTCTGTTAGTACTATTTGCCTAGTTAGTATATCATTTAAAAATATTTTTCGTCCCCACATTTCTATATCCTTATGTTTTAGATCTGTCTCTTGTATACAGCAGATTGCCAGGTTTGACAACCTTTATACAGACAGTCCTTGGGTTACGTCGGACTCGACGTACGTCATTTCGTGGTTATGTTGCCACCTCCCACTTATTTATAAAGAAAAAAGTTCCGTCATTTCGACGTATGTACATATGTGCTTTATGTTTTTTATTATTTATTTACCACAAGTAAAGGTCAGGAATTGTTATCTTTCTTTTAGATTTTTTTTTTTACTGTTTCACTTCATTGCTGCTGTGTATATGCTCCATGTAAGCCACGTAGGTCTACGGTGAAAATCGCGTTGCGTCGTGCCGTAGGGTTCCCACGTAACCTGAGGACCTACTGTATTTAATTGGAATTTTTAGTTTATTTACTTTTAATGTATTTACACACATAGTTAAAATTAACTATCATATTAAGTGCTTTCTTTTAGTCCAGCATGTTCTATGTTGTTAATTTTCTTCCCTTCTTTTGAATGGAATTTGTTTGCTTTTTTACCATTCTACCTTTTCTCTCTTTTAATTTGGAAGTTTTACATTCTTTTATTATTATTTTGATGGTATGAGATTTAAGTATACATTCTTGATTTAGGCCTCAGAACACTAACACCATTTATGCCTCTCTTGACTTATGTTGTTGTGTTTTTACCTTGTACATTTCAAATGCCCAAGATATTATTATTGTTTACATAATCATTACTGATTTTGACTTGCTCATGTATTTATTCTGTTCTTTGCTCTTCATTTATTCTTGTATAATCAATCTTCCATCTGGGGTTACTTTCTTTTTGTCTGAAGAACAAGTACTCTTTAGTATTTCCTTTATTGTAGGTCTGCTAATGATAAATTCTTTCCGTTTTTGTTTTGCTGAAATGTTTTGCTTTATTTCACCATCATTCTTAAGTGTATTTTCTCTGGGCATAGAATTCTAGGTTGTCAATTATGTTCTTTCAGCACTTTAAAGAATTTGCTTACTCTTGGCTTCCCTTTTTTTCCTTTGGCAGATTTTATGTTTTTGGCTTTGTGGTGTGTGTCAATTTTATAATGTGCCTAGATGAAGTTTTCATTTTATTTATCCCACTTGGGGTTTCTAAGTCTGCTTGTCTTAGCTGCTTCTAAAGCCAGATATCTTCAGTTTTGAAAAGTTCTCAGCTATAATTTTGTCAAATATTGCTTTGCCCCATCCACTTTCTTCTCCTGCTTTGACTATAAATACTTATATTTAGTTTATTAATTACTTGGGCTTAATTACCTTCTTGCTATATTGTGTAATGCATTTCCATTCTTTTGTCTTTCTGTGCTTCACGGTAGTTATTCTGATTTCTAATTCCCATTTCAGCTAATACATCTTTAGTTTTAAACTTTAAATTTGGTTCTCTCACTCTCTCTCTCTCTCGTTTCCCATTTATCTTAATTTCCTAGGGCATTTGTAGTAATTTATGAAATAACTAAAAACTGGATGGCTTAACACAACTGAGATTTATTTTGTCACAGTTCTAAAATCAAGGTGTTGGCAGGGCCACACTGCCTCTGCAGGCTCCCTTCCTTGCCTCTTTCATCTCCTAGTGGCCCCCCGTCAGCAGTCCTTGTTTAGTGACCGCATCTCTCTCTGCTGCACTTCACATTGCCTTCTCCTCTGTGTCTTTCTTAAAACTCCCCTTATGAGGATACATGTGCTTGCATTAGGGCTTACCCAGATAATCCAGGACAAACTCCTCCTTTCAGCATCTGTAATTTAGTCAGATCTTTTCCTATATCAGGCAGTATTCATTCCTTTGCCACATAAGATAATATTCATGGGTCCCAGGGATTAAAACATGGACATATCTTTTGTGGGGCCACTATTCAGCCCACTGTACCATTCTATACTGAAATTCTCAATCTTATAATTTTATCTTCCTACACAAAGTAAAACTTTTAAGAAAAAAGTCTGTTTCAGATAATTCCAAATCGGGAGCCCTGTGGGTCTGTTTGCTATTTCTGTTGTTTTTACTGGTTTTTACTTACATCTTGTCTCTTCATATGCTTGTTATTTCTAATTATGTTATGTTTGCACAGTTGTTTACAGACGTAACTTGAAGTCAATGTTACCCAACTCTAGAGGGATTTACATGTGCTTCTGCAAGTGCTTGGGAGCATCAGTTCTCTAGAAGCACCTTGTTTCAGAGTCAGAGATTAGGATGATTCGAAGGTAAACCATGGTCCTCTGTAGGGGCCTGTTAGCTTTCTGTTCTCTCTTCCTGCTAGGGTGCATGCAGCTCTTAGGAGATGCTACTAACCCAAACAAATGGCATGCTCACGTCTATTTCCCCATCCTCAGCAGACTGTGAACACAAATTTCTGTTCCTCTGGCCCAGCCGTGGGCAAACTACGGCCCGCGGGCCGGATCTGGCCCATTTGAAATGAATAAAACTAAAAAAAAAAGACCGTACCCTTTTATGTAATGATGTTTACTTTGAATTTGTATTAGTTCACACAAACACTCCATCCATGCTTTTGTTCCAGCCCTCCGGTCCAGTTTAAGAACCCATTGTGGCCCTCGAGTCAAAAAGTTTGCCCACCCCTGCTCTGGCCCCTCAAAGCATCCCACAGAGAGAAAACAGCTTCAAAATATCATTTGGGTTGCCTTCCCTTCATCCTCACTTGATTCTTCTCCCCATTCCTTTCCTTCCCCCCAATTTTGTTGTCTTTGGATGTTTTTAGGCATTTAACAAATATTTCATTTATTTTAAAATTATCTTTGATGGGAAGGGTTATTTAGCATAGTGGGTTTTTATTAGAAGTAGGAGTCTTCCTTAAGTTTTTTTCATTCCTCTAAATTTTTTATATGGAAAAGTTAAAACATCAAAAAGGTAGAGAGAGAAGAGTCCAAAGAATCCCCTCCCTCCCCCATTAGCCAAATTCAATTATTATCAAGGTTTTATTACATACTAGAGGCCCAGTGCACCAAATTTGTGCACTCGGGGGCAGGGGGAGGGGGGCGTCTCCTCAGCCCAGCCTGTGCTCTCTCACAGTCCAGGAGCCCCACAATTGATCTCCCCAAAGAGGTAGGCCCCACCCACCCGGCTGGGACTCCTCGATGGATTGCCCCCACAGAAGGAGGCCCAGGCTACTTGCTGCAGCACCGCCGGCTGGGTAGCCTGGGCCTCCTTCTTTGGGGTGATCGTGCACAGAGTCTGCCGATTGATCAATCACTCTGCTGGCTGGTCGGTGGCCTGGGCTTCCCTCTGCAGGGTGATCATGCGATCGATTGTGCCTTGCAGAGGGAGGCCCAGACTACCTGCCTGGACCTTCGTCTGCAGGGCAATCATGAGGCAATGGTCGGGCCCCTGACAAATCACATCGCACCCATCTTGGCTGGCCTGGCACCAGTGAGTGCCATAGCGTGGTCGTCTGGATGGTAGTTCTGCTGTTCGGTCGTTTGATCGATTCGCATTTTATGCTTTTATTATTATAGATCCTTGAACATTTTCATGTCATATAAGAAGTTACAAAGTGGGATTATATTTCAACCCTATCCATCCATTCACCTAAAATCCATCATCAGAGACAGGACTTCTGTCTTGGTCACCGCTATGGCCCCAGCGTCAGGCACAGGCTGTACTGGTTTGTACTCCATGAGCTGTTGTTGAAGGATAGAATTCTCTGTAGAACCATAGACCATTTGAAGCTAGAAGAGGTTTTAGCCTATCTTATTGAAACCAATTTATAGATAGAGATACCAGGATCCTGAGATCTGAGAAGTGCTCAAGGTCACACAGGTGCATAGCAGAGTCAGACCAAGGTCTTAGCTCAGGACTCTTTCTACTTTTCTCCACTCCCTCCTCACTTTGCTGGCTTGTTTAACCACCACTTTTTCTTTCCTGATAACACTGAACTTTAAAAGCATTTCATTACAAGTGTGATGATATAATATGGCATTAAGACACGACAAGGCAAGTTTTATTGGCCATTACTACTTGCCTCAAGTGAGTGGTGAAGCCTTTGACCACTCGAGGCATATATTAATAGCCCCATAAAATACATCCTGGATTGCTAGTGCTATTATCATGCGGCTATTATATTTCCTAAAATTATTGTACAAATGCCACTTATACACTTTTCTTTTCTCTCTCTCTTTTTTTTATTAATCTGGGGAGATTAGCCTTCTTTTATGAAAGACAGTTCTTCACTTGCTGGAGAAAATAGAATTGTCAGGTGACTAGGAGAGACCATAAGCTTTGGAATCAGACTGATCTTCGCTCAGGGGGTTGCTCTGCTACTTTCTAGTTCTGTGGCATTAGGCAAGTTTCTTAACCTTTTTGAACTTTAGTTTTCTCTTCTGTTAAATAACAAAAATAATACTTGTTTCTTAGAGTTCATATATATATATGAATTTATATATATACACATATATATATATATAAAATCACCTAGCTTAGTGCTTTGAACATAGTAAGCAGTTAATAAATCATATATTATTGTTGTGATGAATGCAGATAGGATTTTTTTCTTTTAATTAGTCAGTTTATTTGTAATACTAAAAAATGGTTCAGAACTTTAACATGAATTTAAAATTTGTATTAATAAAAGAGCTAACATGGGTGGAACATTTGCTGTGTTCCAGGATTTATATGAAGTGCTTTAAGTATACTGTTTCATTTTATCCCCATTTTATGAGATAAATGCTGTTATTATCCTCACTTACAGGTGAGGAAATTGAAATATTAAATAATTTGGGATTTCCAAGCTGGCCAGAGACAGAGCTCACAGGAAGCTCTGTGTTCCCATTGCCTGTGATCTTAACTATTCCATCGCACTGCCTCACTCCAGGATACCTTGAGTTCACAGTGATGCCAGGGAGTTCATTGAAAGGAAAACATGTCTGATGAAAATTAACATTGAATGGGGAGAATTTGATCAGGAAAATGTTGCTAATGCAGATGGCTTTGCTAATTTGGAATTTGTCATGAGCCTGATAGAAGAGTTGGCTGAAAGTCTGTGCTGGTGCTAATTTTGAAGGTGGTAATGGGCAAACAAATGAATCCTATCAACAAAAGGAATGTTGATCCTATTTAAGTACATAACTTCCCCACCCCCAGCATTTTACCACTTCTCTGCACACAAAATTAAATGTAAATTGTTCTAATGTGTTCATGGTCACAGATCCTTCCAGTGATCTCTGTTTGGCACGCTTTTGGTTAGTAATGTAATACAGTTGCAGTGGTGGACATTTGTTTCTTACTTTCTTACCACCTCCTCTTTTCCTAATAGCATCTAGATAATTCTTTTGGGAACTATCTAACACCTTCTTCCATAGAATTTGCGAGAGGTGGGCCCTGATTGGCATTGACCCATCTTCTGAAGACCATCCTCCTTGTGCAGCGGTGGACAGACTTCAGCCAGGCCTTACTTAACACATAGCATTTTCCTGGTCTGTGTTGATGAATTCAGTCCTGGGCATGTGCCCTAGGTTGGTTGAATCAGAGTGAAGCCCAGGACTTTTCTTTGATGGCTGGAGAAAGAGAAAATTTCTCTTGTTCAGAATGGTCTGGGCTGCCCAAGTGAGACCTGGAACTGCTGCAGCCAGTTTGCTCCCATGAGGGAAGCCAGCTAAAGAATGAGGCAGACATAAGGAGGAGGTGAAAGAATTAAAGAGGGACTGAGTTAGAGTACTGATCAAACCATCTCTAATGTCTGTCCTACTGCTGGACTTTTCTGTTACATGAACTAATAAATTTCTTTTGTTGTCTAAGCCAATTTAAGTTGGGTTTCCTGTTTCATGCACTTGTCCTAACTGATAAAATTGCATTGTATACTTTTTCTATAATTTGGAGTTTACAGTAATAGAGATGGAACCCTCACATCAATAATTGCATTAAGTATCGTTTAACTATTAAGGCAAAACTACCTGGCAGAAAGCAATGTCGTCTACGTTTTTGAGTGCCCCATAGCCTCTTGAGATGTCATGGATAATTTTCGATGTGTTATACTATAGACCAGCCGTGGGCAAACTACGGCCCGCGGGCTGGATTTGGCCCGTTTGAAATGAATAAAACTAAAAAAAAAAAAGACTGTACCCTTTTATGTAATGATGTTTACTTTGAATTTATATTAGTTCACACAAACACTCTATCCATGCTTTTGTCCCGGCCCTCCGGTCCAGTTTAAGAACCCATTGTGGCCCTCGAGTCAAAAGTTTGCCCACCCCTGCTATAGACCTTCTTTGTAAGCCTGTCCCCTACGGTTCACTTTCTGGTTCACCCAGTGATGTGACAACTGTAACCCTTGTTTTCCCCATTTGAAAATATAGTAATAGTACCTACCGTATTTTGGGACTGTGAGGACTAAACGAGCTGATTTATATAAAGTATTTAGCCACAGCGTCTGTTACAGAGTGAATACTTAATGAGTGTTATTTGCTGCTATTATTGGTATTATTGTAGTATTTATTGTACTTATTAACAGATCATTCTCTTTCAGAGCAAATCTTTGTTTCCTCTCTAGCCCTCATCCTTTAAAAAATGACCTGAACAATGTTGATTAGGACAAGAGGTACAGACAGAGCAGAGTTTTGCTAAGTCCATAGAGTGACTTAGGAGACTTCGCCATTTCCCTTCCTTCTCTATTCTTCCAGACATTGAGTTCTGTGAGTGAGTCTCGGTCTGTGCTCAGGGCTCAGCGGTGTGTTTGGGATGACTGTGTCCTCCAGGTGATCTGTTGACGGCCTTGGGGGGCTCTGAGCAGGTATCACATGGTGCAGCCCAGTTCCTCGTCAGCCGAAGTCGTCATGTTGCTTGGTGGGGGGAGGCAGAGCATCAGCAGCAAGGCACCCCCCCCCCTCCCTTTTTGCTTTTTGAATCAAGAAAAAAAATTCCTAATTCAAACATTAGGAATATTCATTTTTGGATGGGAGAGAGTGAATGTATGAACAACAATAGAAGCCTGGGCCAAAGAACAGTGACTGAAGTCATTGTGCTGACATATATAAATGAATGAAATCGTTGCACTTCCTAAGTGTCCTTCCTTCCCCAGTCTCTCTGCCGTTGTCATGGGAAATGTGTGCATGGCAACATGCACTCTGAAATGGGAAAGGAGGTTTTTCTTTCCTTTTGCCCAAGATGTGTACACTCTGAAGAGCCTGAAGTCAGTTTCTTGCTATCGTCCCGAGACATTAACTTCTGGTTTTCCCTTCCTGTGAGCCCAAAGAATCATTACCATATGCTCCCTGGCCACTAGTTCATGGTAAGAAACGCAGGCCCCCTTCAGGGTCTTCAACAGCTGGGCAGGATTTCGTTGGTCAAGGAGGGAAGTCTTATTGCCGGTTTGGGTTTGCAGCTGTCGGGCCTATAGTGCGTGCACTTCTTTAAGTCCCAGGGGACTAAGCTTCTCATTCGGGACTAACTTCTCTGTCTAATCCTGTGAGTGCAGTCAATAGCTGATGAGAATAAAGGCAGCTATGGCTAAGTAAGTATCAATCTAGCTCATTCTTCTTCAAGTACATTCTCATTTTTATCTCACAATGATCAATAACCCAATGATATCGGTCCTATTTTTAATGGTCATGTCACTGATGAGGTAAGGGACGCGTTGAGGGGTTCAGTTACTTGCCCTGGTCACAGTCTTAGGAGGTAGAAGCAGCACTCAGTCCCACCTTGGTCTGACACTAGAGAATGCATTCTTAACCAGCCTGCTCTCTCTTGTTACCATGATTATGTGCTCCTTTTGTAGGTGCCCTGTGTGTGCTCTTATCCTTGTTTTCTCACTACTCCTGCTATGCAGAGGCCTCTTTCTGCTTACTTGCTCTTATTCGAAGTTTCTTCCTTACTAATCAGTGTGCACTTTTTTTTTGTGATGATGTCTTCTTTCCTCTCTCCCACTCCCCAGCCCACCTCATGTTCAGACACAGTCCCTGGCAGCCTCTGTGGATAGGCTCATAGGAAGATGCGGTGTGGAGAAAATGGAAACTTCACTGCTATGGTAGGTTTAGGCTCTTTCCCCCCCTTTTCCTTCCGCGTGCACCCCAATGTACTGTAATTGTCCATTTGCTCCTAGTAATCCCAGCTATGTGCTAGACCTCCTTTCTTGTTTAATCACATTCGTAATCTCCAAATCAAAGTGTTCTCCATTCTGAATAGAGATAGCAATATAGCCCAGCTTCTTGGATGGAACGGTGTTTAGCCAAGTTCTGTTTGCTCCTTACTGAAACGTAATCAGATGGTTAAAAGAACAAAATAATTGTGTAGAATTCCTCGTGATCAAAAAGATGTCCTATGCAAAGGTACTGTCTTTACCTAGTCAGCCTTATGAGCCTTGGGATGTAGGGGCTCTGAAATATTTTATGGGGAATTTAAATCCTTTGATTGAAGCAAAGATCCTAGGAGGGAGGAGAGAGAAAATCTCAGCAATGATTAGGTATAGTGAGTTAGGCATTCACAAAAGTGTGAGTTATTTGGAAAAAAGAAATACTCAATACAGTGAGTTCTCAAATCCGGAGATGTGTGTGTGTGTGTGTGTGTGTGTGTGTCTGATGTCTGAAGAAAATGAAATTTTTCACAGCTCAAAAAAAGGAGCATTTTCCTTTGGGCGTTCTTAGTCCACAACAGCTTGACAGCTAATCAGAGAGCTGCCACTATGCGGGGTTTCATTGACTCCATTTTCTTATTATTTAATTAGATGATTTATGGTTTCTGTGACAGGTCTGGTGCAGCCTTTGTGTTGCTAGGGGGAATCATACATAACTTGCCATCCTAGTTATGAAGCAAATAACCGCACCCAGCCCTCATTTGCTGTGATGGTTTATGTTGTCATGATATGTATGACTTTCATCAACGTTAACAGAAATTGGCCAATTACAAAAAAGTGAATAACATTTTTTGCTGACTTTGTCTCTGGTTGCGCTCCCACTGCTCCCTCTTGTTAGGAGTAACAGGAGACTTCTTGTATTAGAGTGGCATTGTGTTTCCATGCACAAAACCAAAGCCTCCTTCCTGTAAACTGAGCTGAGGTAGGAAGGGCAGGAAAACCAAGGACTAGGCACCTGCCATTTGTTATTAAGGGGCTAATTATCTGAGAGCATTCTGTACATTCTTCTAGAATGTTCTGTTCAAAGGACAAGAAGCAAAGTCCTGCCTCACCTTCCTGAAGTGTTTGGTGGCCCTGTCCCCTGAGCAGTGTGCCCTGCTTGGTGCCTGGCTGTCTTGCTGTAGCGTTTCGGAGAAGCCCGATTCCTCTCTGGCCTGGCAATCCGGTCTCAGGCTGAGCAGGGAGAAGCTAAGGCTGCGTCTGTACTGCTCGCTCTTGGCATTGCCAGCCTGCCAGGGTGCCATGCAGAGCCCGGGCTTCCAGGCACACTTTGGGTGAAGTCATTCTTCCCTGAAAACGGAGATGGGAAATTTCTCCTGACGCTCAGGAGCTGACTGAGAAGGTTAAGCAAAGCCAAGCCGAGGAGAAGGCTGGGAGTGTGTTCTTTCAGACACGGGTTTAGAGTGGGATCACATTGCTCTTCTATGGTTTCCTCTACTAACAAATTATTAAGGTAAATTTCCATTGTAAAAAATAATGGCATTTGAAGGTTTTTGAAAATGGACTAAGTTGTACATTTTTTCTTAAAACCATAATATAGACTATGAGATTAGCAGTGAGCTGAGAATTATCTTTCAAGTTTAATTTGTTTGCTTATGTTTATCTGAATGAAAACCAATAGTGTTGGCCATGCTCAGTTCCTCTCTCTCTCCTTTTCTTCTGCCCATCAGGCTCATTATAGCTTCTTTTCATTCTTTTCGTCCCTCACGTTCTCCACTTCCTCTCCCCCTCTGGAACCTCACCCTCGGAGAAATCTGATCTCAGTTACCTCCACTTTATACCTCTTAATATGAATGTAAACCTGGATACTGATATTCCCAGGGGGCTTGGAATAATATCACTTATTGTGAACTAGAAGACTTTGCCTCCTTTATAAAGGAGGTAGAAACCAGAACCTGAATCCCTTTTAAAAATAAACTTGAAACTTTTGTGCTTTGCCTTGTTTTTGCATTGCCTTGACTGACTGTGACTCTGTTAAGTTAGAAGTGTGTGTGAGTAAGCCTTATAAACAGCACTGTCTGGGAGAGATGGAGACCCGGCAAACTGCAAACTTGCCACCAATTTGCACTGTGGATTTGGCAACGTCAGCTCACCACACTGTTGTATGTGAAAAGGTTGTATTAAATGATCTCGATGGGCTTTTCCAGACCCCAGAGTCCAAAGAGTTTGTCTTGAAGGAACTGGAGACAAGTTGCAGGTACCCAACAGTGGATGATCTTGGAGTAACAAGGCTGCCTTATCATGGTTTTTGGCCACTACAAGCACAATATATAAAAAAGGAGAAAATGTTATACTTTCAGTAGCTGACATCAGGCTTTTCTTTAGGAAGAGAACTGCTTTTGTTTGAGAAAATGCCATATAGGTCATTTGAAGTAGATGATAAAACACTGAAAACATCAGTGTGTGGGAGCCCAAGACACAGATAGAGACGATTAATTTTTTGTATATGAGAACGTAAAAGGAATTTGTGTTTTGTTCAGACCTGGGCAGGGTTGGAGAAGAAAATAGAGGAGTAGAGACAAGAGAAGAAAGAGAGAGAGAGAGAATCTGGAAAGATGGCAGAAGATTGGTTGCTAAGTGTTCTACAAGGAAAAAAAAACCCCCAAAAACCCCCAACTCATAGAGATATTAGGAACTTAATGTCTAATATGAGATTTTAATTTAGTTTGCTGTGTGTTCTCTATTTTTAAATAGCTTTTGAGTGGATTATTTTATGGGAACTAAGGAAGGCTTTGACATTCTATGTTTAGAGTAATCTGGAGTGGAATAGAGATTGCAGATCCATCTACACTAATAAAAGAGAAACATGGTAATTGGCGTACGACCGCTACCCTTTTCATTGGCTAATCAGCGAGATATGCAAATTAACTGTCAGCCAAGATGGCTGCCGGCAGCCAGGCAGCTTGAAACTAACATGAGGCTTGGTTGCCTCAGTGACGGAAGAAACCAACATTCCCCGCCTGCGGCTGCAGGCCTCTGAGCGGGCAGTTTAAGAAACTCTGTAACAAATACCGCCGGACTTCAGCCAGCAGATTCGCAACATTGTAAGCAAAGGCCAGAAACCTACTTTCAGCTGCGGAGGCCTAAGAGCTAGAGCCAAGCCTCAAAGCTAAAGCTGGCCCAGAATAAAAAGAAAAAAAAGAAAAAAAGGAGCAGTTGGGAGCTTTAGTCACCCCCAGCCTGAAAACAGCCCTCAGCCCCTCACCCAGACTGGCCAGGCACCCCAGTGGGGACCCCCACCCTGAAGGATATGTGACCAGCTGCAAGCAGCCATCATCCCCTCACCCAGGCTGGCCAGGTACCCCAGTGGGGACCCCCACCCTGATCCAGGACACCCTTCAGGACAAACCAGCCGGCCCCACCCATGCACCAGGCCTCTACCCTATATAGTAAAAGGGTAATATGCCTCCCAGCACCGGGATCAGCGGAGCCATGAGGCCTCCCGTCACCGGGATAAGTGTGACAGGGGGCAGCGCCCAAACCCCCTGATCGCCCTGTGGCTCTGTGTGTGACAGGGGGCGGGACCACAACCTCCCTATCTACCCTGCTCTGTTCGTGACAGGGGAAGGCGCCCCAACCCCCTGATCAGCCCTGCTCTGTGCCTGATAGGGGGGAGCTCCCCAACCGCCCCCCCCCCCCCACGGGCCCTGCTCTGTGTGTGATGGGGTAGAGCCATAACCTCCCCATCGGCCCTGCCCTGAGTGTGAGAGTGGCGGCGCCCCAACCCCCTGATCGGCCCTGCTCTGTGGGTGATAGAGGGCGGTGCCCCAACCCCCTGATTGGCCCTGCTCTGTGTGTGACAGGGTACAGAGCCCCAACCCCCCTGATGGGCCCTGCTCTGTGAGTGACAGGGGGCAGTGCCCCAACCCCCTGATTGGCCCTGCTCTGTGCGTGACCGAGGGTGGCGCCGCAACCTCCCCATCGACCCT
Source organism: Myotis myotis (assembly GCF_014108235.1). Classification (NCBI taxonomy): domain Eukaryota; kingdom Metazoa; phylum Chordata; class Mammalia; order Chiroptera; family Vespertilionidae; genus Myotis; species Myotis myotis. The sequence continues at coordinate 54,543,860 of NW_023416324.1, forward strand.
GCCTTGAGTGTGACAGGGGACGGTGCCCCAACCCCCCAATCAGCCCTACCCTGATCGTGACTGAGGGTGGCATCACAACCTCCCAATCTCCCTGCTCTGTGCATGACAGGGGTGGCGCCCCAACTCCCCAATCGGCCCTGCTCTGAGCCCGACCAGGGGCTGCACCTAGGGATTGGGCCTGCCCTCTGCCACCCGGGAGCAGGCCTAAGCCAGCAGGTCGTTATCTCCCGAGGGGTCCCAGACTGCAAGAGGGCACAGGCCGGGCTGAGGGACCCCTCTCCCCGCCGAGTGCACAAATTTTTGTGCATCTTTCCTCTAGTATATATATAAACATCTAAGGGACTGGCCGACTGGCCGGTAGCTATGACATGCACTGACCACCAGGGGGCAGACACTCAATGCAGGAGCTGCCCCCTGGTGGTCAGTGTGCTCCCACAGTGGGAGTGTCGCTCAGCTGACTGAGGGGCGCCAGATGCTGGGCTCAAGGCTGGAGAGCACAGCTGAGGAGGCACAAGCCTCTCCTGCAGACACTCCCCCTGGTGGCAGTGGTGGCTGTGGCAGTAGGTGCAGTGGGGCCTGGATGAGTGGGAGTGGCGCGAGGCCTGGGCTTGGACTCCTCCCTGGCCACCTGTGGCTTCACGTACTACTTTGTGCTGTGTGGGATGGATGTGGACAGTGGGCTAGAGCCTGATGAGCTGGCAGGTAAGGCGGGGCTGCAGTGGCGCAGAGGTCCACTGATCCCTGCAGGCCAGACCCAAGGACCCCACCGATGCACAAATTCTGTGCACCAGGCCTCTAGTATAGACATAAAATTCTATAGGTGGAGCTTGACCATGAGAGCATAGCTTCCGCGAGAAATTTGCAGATATCTTGGTGAGAGATTTGTATTTCTATTGGGAATGGAGTTGTAGGGTTCCTAGGTCTTAAAAGGTAGATAAGATGGAGGAGTTCCCAAATGACGTTGTTATGGGGTCTTTCCTACAAACCCAGGACTCTGGTGAAATAATGATGGACTGCCAGTTTTGACACATTTGCAAGATCCTGAAAAATAAAAAAAGAAGAATCTGGAATGTGCTCATATATTTTTAGTTGTACCTTTGAGATGATATGTTGACCTCATCCAGTTCTTGATGATGGTTCTCTTTCAGCCAGAGGTTATTTGACTGCTTCAGAGAGATCTAGAAAGCATAATTCCTTAGTTTCATCTGTGGCAGCTTGCAACTCAGTGATGGCTGTCTTACTCACTGTTGTTTCCTGGAATTTCTGAGGGAAATTCTAAGACAAACCATTGCTTTGTCTGTAGACATTAGCTTTGAAGATGATGAATTAAATTTCCATCGTCAAACAGTACATGCTGTCCAATCCCAGGTGGATGGAATGGATTTACATTTCACAATCACTCTGAAGAAAGGTAGGCAGCATGGACCCTAGTATGTTAATTAGAGTAAGGGGTACCATTCTAGTTTTCATAGCATCCTACCCTGTACTTTTTCTTTGTAGCACTTATCAAAATTGAAATTCATTACCTGAGTACTTGGCTATCAACTACTTTCTTATAACAGGGACTGCCTGCCCTATACCAGACCAGGAGCAGTGTAAACTAAACCCGAGCATCGGGGTGAGAGGTACTTATTTTATCCTTCCTATTTTCTCTAGTCTTATAGCTTCTACAATGAATTTCTCCCCCCCCACCCCATTACAAAATACAGATCTGATGAAAATGAAGGGTGTATAACTAAGTAGTCTATATAACGTATGAAAGATGATATTTGTGCAGTTGAAGAAGAGATCTACATAGAAAGAGCTGCAAAGGAAGGGACAGATTGAGAGCTGTATGTACTTGCTAAGTTTCTTCTCTTGGATCTACGGGCTTGATTAGTAGAGGAGATATCCTGAAGGGAGTCCCACGTGTGCTGAGATCGAGGAGAGTCTATCCCCACAATAGACATGGGAGCTCTGTCTTCACTTAAAATAAGGCCACAGTTCATATTTTGTTCTGTACCTTTTAGAATTGGGTTCTGTTTTTTCAAGGGGGAAAAATGAGACTGCTACTATAGGATCACTTGTTAGATGTATTATGTTTCAGGATGTATTTCCAGGCACTCCATGGTGGAAATTTGGCTCTTGGAGCTTAGGCTTGGTTTGTGTATATTTGCTGCATGTCAGTATATTTCAGTATGTTTCTAAGTAAACTGTGTAGTTACCCCCAAACCCCAAATGATTCATGACTGATTTGGGGTAGCTGTAATTTTTCTTTAAATGTCAGAGGGAAGGGAATTTAAATGTATTGCATGCCAATAGTATTCCAAAGCCACACTTCATGTTAAAACCACAGAAAGAGTCATTTACATTTAACAGGGCCTGTGAGTCTTAAGTAATGATCGTTTGGGAATGTATCTTTTGATTTTAGGTTGAAAGGAACCATGATGTTTTGAGATTTTTGGTTTTCAGATGAGTGGCTAGTAACCTGTTTTGAGAAAAGCATTGGGGATGGGAACATATACGTGGCTTCTCTGAGCACAGAAATCCTGCTTCTCGGCGGACCACAGTTTGACTTTGTTTTCAGGGTTGCCTTGGTGTAACAAAGCGTCCCTTATGCCTCTGGGGTTTCCCTTGCCAGCCATCACCTGCCAATTGGTTCCTGTCTATGTAAGTGTTCTGAGTCGGAAAATGAGGTGTAAGAAATGCTTTATTTGATTCTAGGCCACTCCTACCTTTTGGAGACCATTAAATTTCAAAGTTTAGCATTTGGCCTGGCTCACATGCTCTTTTTTTTTTCTTCTACTCAAAAATATGCATTTAAGTCTTTTTTGAGCCTTTACCATTGCAAGGCACTGTGTATACTAGGCGTTATGGAATTAGAATCCACCAGGAGAGTAGGCTCTGCCATCGTTAAGACTATAGTGTGATAAGATAGAAAAGACATAAACTGTTTAAGCCACACAGCTCTGTCATTGCAGACATGGTCAGTGCTCTGGTCTGGGATGGGTGGGTGGAAGAAATCTAAGAAGAAGATTGGCTGAGGGGAGGTGGCTAGGTGAGAGGGATGGAGAGTATGGGTGATATTTTAAGGAAGGATCTTCAAGTGAGAATGAGCTACTGTCATTGTAGAGATGAAAAGAAGATGCAATGACTGGAAATCAGAGCAGAAAAGTGAGTGTAGGAGAGAGTGGAGGGCCAGGGCTGGATCGTGAGGGCTTCAAGCAACATTGAGGCGTTTGGATTCGTCCTCAGCTAGGAGCTTTCTGTCCACATAAGTGTCCACCTCAGGAAGGATGTGTAGCTTGACCACCCCTCCCTATCCTTCCCTAATATTCTTTCTCCGTGGTTATCACAAGGCAGCCATGTTGCATTACACTACTCTGTCTCAGCCACAGGCGATGGATCGAGGGTTTTTTTCGTAGTTGATTGCTTTGGGTATTGGCATTGGAATTGAGGAAGAGAAGTTAGTTTCTCTCCTGGTGGCTGAAACAGAGGGCCTGAAAGTGAAGAGCTATTGGAGGCATGTTCTGTCACACGGCATGAGGTGCAGACATGAAGGAATGAAGCAATTCCACAGAGAGAATTTAATGTGAAATCAGAGAGGGAGAACATACTCCCGGGCCTTCCTTATGCTCCAGGCCCTGGTGCTGTTAGCCTGGATTCCACAATATAATAGTACTCCTCTAGAAAATCTTCAGTCCCAGCTTTCTGTTTAAAGTAGCCAGAGGTACTTTCTGTTACTTGTGTAAAATTATTTTTTCTGTGTGTGCAGATATTTATAGACATATATTATAATTCTGCTTGAGGCCCATCTTCTGACTGTACATGAGCCTCAAAACGTGTTAATTCATGAAAAATCAATTATCCTCTAGTTTAGTTTGAGGATACAAAGGAACAGGAGAAGTTAATTTCATCTAACATTTCCTGAGAGTGAATGTGATCCAAGGAAGCTTTGCTGCATAAGCAGAAAAACTTTAATGGGATAATGTAAGAACTTAAAGAAAATTTACCTGTAGCATTCTCTCTCACCTGAGTCTTTATAGCCCACTCAGATCTTAGTTCTTTTTGATGTAAACAGCTTTGTATTAGCATAAGTAAAAAATGTGGTTTATTGACAAGCACGACCAACTACATTTTCCTCATTCTGTCTTTGCTGTATTGCCAACTCTTGGCAAGAGCAGCTTTGCTAATGGCAGGGTTACACTCTCTGGCCTGGCCTCTGGGCCTGCTCATTTGAATGGATGAGCCAACCACTGCTGAGAGTTGAGAAAGTGCTAGCTTGAAAATGGGCAAAGTAAACACAATTCCACACTGTGGTGTGATAACCAACTAGTCTGGTTGCCTAGTTACTGAGCTGATGGGGAGGCAGTGTTGTACAGTGGATTAAGAACAGGCTTATAGATTCAGACCTGTGTGCATATCCCACCTCTGCTAGTCCCATGCTGGGTAACTGCAAGTTTCCTATTCTTTCTAAATATCAACTTTCTTATCAATAAAATGGAGGTAATAAGAGTATGTACTGTGTAGGAATATTATGATTTAGTACAATACTTAAGAAGCACATAGTAAGTTTGTAAGTATCAGCAATTATTATGTAAACCTGGCTACCACAACACCTAGAATTTGATAAATACTATGGCTCTTTTACCCTGAAAATGTACATATTCAGATCTTTAAAACTTCAGTGGGTATGTATCTCCCCTGACCTAGCTGTCCCTGAACAGCAGGTTAAAGACACCTGACTTAATCTCACCCCTCTTTCGTAGGCAGGGATATTGAAACCCAGAAGAGCTGCAATTTTTCAAGGTCAGGCCTTGCTTGGCAGAGCTGGGTCTGGAACTCAGGGACCGCTCTCTTAATTCACTTCTGTACCCACTATGCTGCCTATTTCTTGTGCAGAACTAGAGCATTCCTTAGCTGAATTGATATGTCTATAGAGGATACATGACATTTGAGAAAGATACAGTTAGAAGACTTCATAAACCTTCAAACTTATAAATATGGAAATGTTTATATAGACCCTTGTTTATTCCCAATTATTTTTCTACTAGAGGCCTGGTGCACAGATTTGTGCACCGGTGGGGGGTCCCTCAGCCTGGCCTGTTGGGATAAGCCTGAAACCAGCTCTCCAACATCTCCAGAGGGGTCCCAGATTGCGAGAGGGCGGTTCTTGGGTGATGCACACCGGAATCGGGCTCCCTCCTCTCTGGTTCCAGGTGAGTCACCGGGGAACCTCAGCTGCCAAGTCACCCCAACTCGGCAGATTCTGTGTTGAGCGTCTGTCCCCTGGTGGTCAGCACGCATCATAGCTACTGGTCGGAGCATCTGCTCCCTGGTGGTCATTGCGTGTTATAACTACTGGTAGGATGGTCGAACAGTTGGACGGTCATTTAGGCTTTTATATATATATAGATTAGGGATCAGGCATTTCATGTGCAAAGTTTTTTTGTGTGTGAATACAATTTTATTAAAGTATCTTCTCTTGCTTGATGGCAAGTTTTCAAAAGGAATCTGAGTTTGTAATTGCATCACAGGCATTATTACATTTGAGGACAAGGATGGAATCCTTTATGGTCAGACTGGCATCTCCGTAACTCTCTGGAACACGAGTTGAATCATCTGCACTATCCACATTTGTACTTCAGTGAAATTTCACACTAAAGCATGCCACAGATCTTTGGAATTGCTGCTTACCAACAATTGAAACAAGGATTGTTAAATCCTTTAATGCTAGATAGCTATATATATAAAAGCCTAAGCGACTGAATAACCAGAATGACCGAATGACCAGGACGACCAGTTGCCATTATGCGCACTGACCACCAGGGAGCAGACGCTCAATGCAGGAGCTGCCCTCTGTGGTCAGTGCGCTCCCACAGCAGAAGTGTCACTCTGCTGACAGACCCGTCCAGTGGCCCATTGGCCTGGCTGCAGCCACTCCCTCAGTAATCCTGCAGGTCCAATCTCTGGAGAATGGGCCAGGTACTGACAGACCAGCACCACCGTCACAATCCCAACAGCACTGCCAGCTTCCTGGAAGTTGGCCTTGGGCACTGCAGCCACTTCCCCTCTCTAGGTGCTCCACAAGGAAGAAAGGATATAAAAGTGGCTGCCAGGTGGCTCCTGACAACTGGCGTAAATATCAGCAGATGGATCCAGATCCCAGGCTGGCAAGGGCATTCCAATCCCCTCCTACCCCCCCAGGACCGATCATGTCCCGGCCCACCCCCCCATCCCACCCTTGTACAAATTCGTGCAACGGGCCTCTAGTTTACTCTGTAAACAACTCTGTTATATTTGACATTGGTCAGATTGCTGCATTCCATTGAGGGTTATATTTTAAGAGGTCCATAGCCAATCATAATACACATAAGATCAAGCAGTGAAGATGGGCAGGAATCCTGGGAGCTGGGATCTCTGAGGGATGGTAAAGGCGTTGAGTGTATTTTCTCTGGAAGAGAGATGAAGAGGGCTAATAAAATCTGTCTTCAAATAACTTAAGGCTGTCAGGAGGAGTAGGAATTTTAGTTATTCTTCATACCGGATTTTTCACTGAGACATATTTCTGGCTGTTTATTAAAAAAAATTAGGTGATACTTTAACAATAACTATAACAATTAAGGCAGCCACTTATTGGGCTTTTAATGAATACTAAGTACTATGCTAAATGCTTTCCGGGGACTGTAATCCTTATTTTATAGATGATGAATTTGAGATTGAAGTAGTTTTGGCAATTGCTCCAAGGGCACCTGTAAGTCATGGGTCCACAGGACTCCAGAGCCTTGTGAAGGGTGGATACCTCCCTCACAGGGCAGGTGAGAGGTTGTAGGAGGAATAGGTTCCTTGAGCACCAGCCTTCCTGTGTCCCACTCTACCTGGTGGTCTCCAACAGAGCCAGTGCTCGGCAAATGAATAAACAAGTGAATGAATAAACAAGTGAATCCTGCATTCCATGGGAGATTGGACTTCTCTACTGGTCTCTAAGACTCTTTAAAACTCACTGAGCCGGAAATCAAATACATACCACCATCCTTCGGCTGTTTGTTATGAGCTAGTCAGAGTCTGGCAGGTGGTGAGAGTGCCCAGGTGGGATTTTTTTCCTTGTAGCTCTAGTCCTTGGGAATGCCCTAGGTGATATGGTGTTTCTGTGAGAACTGTGGCCATTCATTGCCCCCAGTGCTGCTGTCTGCATTCTGTGGAGCTTAATGGGATGGGATGAGCTTTGTGGAGCCGAAGACTTGAAGAAATCTGTGAAAAATGACTCCTGTTCCTTTGGATTAAAGACCAACTTAAAGGAATAGTAAATGCTTTATGTTAGTGGCACACTTTGAATACTTGCACAAAATGTCTCCTTTGATCCTTGAGGTAGATAAAGAAAATATAATTCCTATTTTATAAAAGACACTTAAGCTCAGAGAAATCAAGGGACTTGTTCAAGGTCATATGAAGTTCCAATCTCCCTCTAAGCTGCAGGCTCGGTTGTCATCGACCTACTTGGTATCTCCATTGAGACAGAACACAGATACTTCAAATCCAGGCTGACCTAACAGAGCTCCTGATTCCTGTTCTTTCTCTAGTGCTGTGCCAATAAAAGCCATCACAGTAAATGTAGGTGTATTGGTTTCCTATTGCTGCTGTAACAAATTGCCATCAACTTAAAGCAACACAACTGTTATTACCTCATAGCTCTGGAGGTCAGAGTTCTAAAATGGGTTGGCAGGGCTGTATTCCTTCTAGAGATTCTAGGGGAGAACCTGTTTCCTTGCCTTTTCCAGCTTCTAGAGGCTGTTCCTAGTCCTTGACTCCTGGCCTTGCATCATCTGACCTCTGCTTTCATGGCCACATCTCCTTCTCTTGATCTGGCCATTATGCCTCCATCTTTCTTCTATAAGGATCCCGGAGATTACATTGGGCTCATCCAGATAATCCAGGAGAATATCTCCATCCAAAGAGCCTTAACTTCATTGTACCTGCAAATCCCTTTTGCCATGGAAGATAACCTGTTCACCCCTGAACAGGTTTTGGAGATTAGGATATGGATATCTTTGGGGGCCATTATTCTGCTTATCACACCAAGTTCTAGGGCCAAAACCACGGTGTTACCTCTGTTCTTTCTCCTATTCCATCAGGAGGTCCTCTTGGGATCTCTGTCATCACCCCCTTGCTCCCACCCTCTCCCACCTGGACCATTGATGCTGACGCCTCCCATCTGGTCTCCATGTGTCCACCTTTGCCTCCCCACTGTAGCTAGGGTGGCCTTAGGAACGTGGGTTAGATCGCACCAGTCCTCTGCATGCGGGCCCTCCAGAAAAAATATCCAAATCTCTTTCCTGCCCTTTAGCCTTGCATTTCGACTTCTTGCTGTTTTTTAAACATGCCTGGGACTCCCCTCCCTCAGATATGTGTGCACAGCTCACTCCTTCCTCCTTTCATGTGTCCGCTCAGATTTCATTTCCTCAGAACCACCTTCCATGCCATCCTGATACTCTCTGTCCTTGTGTCCTGCTTTATTTCCCCCTCTGACAATGTGTATGTGTGTGTATGTGTGTGTGTGTGTGTGTGTGTGTGTGTGTGTGAGTGTGTGTGTGTGTGTGTGTGTGTGAGTGTGTAGCTTGTAAGTGTATCATCTGCCTTCCTCTGTTGAGAGGGCAGTTTCAGGAGGGCTGAGAATTTGCATTTTCTCAGAACTTGGTATGATTCCTTGTACATAGAAAGAACTTAAATATATAAATGAAAGCTGGGTTTTAAATTCAGGTCTTCTGGTTCTTGATGGGTTACGCTCTCCCCTTCCCCATGCTTCCTCTCCATGGGGTGTTAAAGAAAAGTATGATTTTGTAACATGAGCAAAGTCTTCTTTGTCCTGGTACCTTTGTGTCACATGAGGCCCTGTGCATGCTGGGAGCTGTTACCCTCTCATTAGAGACAGTGACCCTGCGGTGTAATGTTTTCATATCTCAGAGTTACTCCTGACTAAGTACAGATTTTCAGATGAGGTTAACGTGGGGCTGATTATGCTGGAGAATAGTCACTTGACTCCAAAACACCTCACGCATTCTGGATGTGTGGGCGAGCTGCAAAGGAGGTGAGCTCCGGGAACAGAGAGCATCATTTTCAGTCAGTTCTGCCAGAGATTGCTGAGCATCCACTATGAGCCAGGGACTGAGAGGAGGGCTGGCCACACCCAGAGCAAACAGCTCCAGTCCTTGCCTTGGAGGAGCCTGTGGTCACATCAGTGCTGCTTCGAGTGTGGTCCATGGGCAAGCAGTGTCTGCATCACTTGGAAATTTGTTAGAAATGCAGAAGCTTGGGTCCCACCCCAGACCTCCTGAGTCAAAAGCTGCATTTTAACCAGATCCCAGGTGATTCATCTGCACATTACAAGCAGCAGCACTGTAGGGAACGTGACAAACACATAAGCAGATAGTTACCGTATACAGTACTGTTAAGAGTGGGAAGCACCAGCTACCCAGGGAGTGCGTCAGGTCTATGTGAGCGTGTGAGTGGGCTTTCGTGTGTGGCGCATAGCAGGCTGGGAGGGTGGCACTGACTGGGAAAGCCAGCAGAATGAGGTAATAGCTGAGGCAGGAGTAGGAAGGAAAGAGTAGGGGTTTTTATAACAATAATCATAGCTACTACTTATTGAATACCCGAGTATGTAACGGATTATAGGAACCACTTACATGCTTCTTGCATGTTCCAGGCCCAGTTGTACTCATTTTAATTTCTAATACATTTAGTTTAGTACATTAGCTCACTTTAATCCTCAGAGGTCTCTGTGAGGCTGACATGGTTATTCTCCCCATTTTTCAGAAAAGGAGACTCACTTGCAGAGGTCAAGTTATTTGCTCAAGGTTGCACAGCTAGCAAAGGTTAGCAGTGGGATTTGGACTTGTCTTCAAAGCCTGGTCTTTTAACTACATAAACACTACTCCGCCTCTTCTCTTAGGGCCGAGTGTGTGTGTGTGTGTGTGTGTGTGTGTGTGAGAGAGAGAGAGAGAGAGAGAGAGAGAGAGAGAGAGAGAGAGCACTCCCACTAGCTGTGTGGCATTACCAGAGTATAAAATGGGAGATGGGAGGCGGGGAAGGTAAGGACATGTGGCAGACAAGACTGGAGGGGCAGACAAAAGACAGCTTCCATTTGCTAGGTTAGGTGTCAGCGTTTCACCCTTTTTCTCTCTCAGGGTGAGAGTTTCAAACTAACCACTTTTGGGTTTATTTGAAGAGAAAAAGAATTTTGGTAGTTTCAGGTGCAGCTGTGAGGTCTCAGAAGCTGGAGGAGTGAGGCCAGCAGAATTGAGCTGGGCTCCTGATTGTGATTACTGGTGGGCATGCCAGGTGATGGTGAGCTGGGCAGTTCCATTCATCTCCTGTCTGCCCTTCCTCCTCTGGGAGCCCACCTCGCTGCTGATGAGATGGCAGTAGAGAGCCTGGAAGCCCAGTCCTGTTAATGTCCCCATAGCCAGGAAATCATACACACCCTTTCAAGGTGATGTGGAGAGATGACTAAAAGATTTTTGAGAAGTTCCAGATAGAAATCTTTTTAGGTGGCATTGGCTGGGCCAGGGAGGGCCTGTCTCCTGGGCAAGTTGCAGTCCTCCCCTGCCTGACCTTGCATAATGAGGCGTGTCTGTGGCTGGGGAAACTCACTCCCCCACCTACGTGCCAGTCTCCATCCACAGCAGCTGCCATCTGCTGTACTGCTCAGCATGCATGAGGTCAGCCTGACACCAGCTTCTTTCCCTTTTGGGACAGTGTTAAAAAAAGCTCCCTAATTGTCTCAATTTTCCTCATTTGACACCTTCCGTGCTACCTAGAACTTTTGGAGAACTCCTGTTGATCATATATTTCCTCAGGTTTTTTATATATTTGTTTCCTCAAGATTTGGGGAAAGGCAAAGTGTTGGTATACAAACTGTAAAACCACATTGTCCACATGGCAGCCACGAGCTACACGTGGCTACCGAGCATGAGAAATGCAGCCAATTTGCATGAGATGTGCTGTAAGAGTAAGATACCAGATTTTAAAGACTCAATACCAAAAAATATAAAATATCTCATTAACAATTTTTATATCCAATACTTAGTTAAGGGTAATATTTTGATATGTTAGGTTAGCTAAAGTACAATATTAAATTTAATTCCACCTGCTTACTTTTAGTTTTTTTAATGTAGCTACTAGAAAATTTTAAATGACAGTTGTGGCCTGCATTATATGTTTCTGGGACAGCCTTTCCCAACCTCTTTGACAAGGAAGTGCCCAACAAGGTTTCCATCTGCTATAATCCATTCTTAGAGCTGAAGGTCAAGTAAATTTAATTTCCCCCCCACTCCTAAGACTTCCACTTCCCTCCTCACCCCTTGCCTTGGTGGTCCTGGGCCCACTAATCAGATCTCATTAGGTTTTGGGCACTGAGACTATTGATCATCAAGTGACTGCTGGTTGGTGCTTTGCCTCATCTGGCCTTTCACTGGGACTCCTCAGCAGGGGCCTCTCGATCAGCCAACCCCAAAGGTGAGTGACCTCACCATTCTGACCTCAGCCTTCTTCCCTCCCTTCTCCCCTCTTCCTTTCCCTTCCCTTCCCTTCTCTCCTTGGATGATCCCATCCATGATTATGGCTTCATTTACCATCTTTAGACTGATGACACCCAAATTTATTTCTTTTGCCCCAACTCCTCTCCTCACACCATGATCTCAGCTGCCTCCTGGACGATGGTGCTGGCCTTGCAGGTACCCCAGAGCTTAGCATGTCCTCAGTGGGACTCAGACTCTTCCTCCTCCCATGTTTGTTTTGGCTTGTTTCATCTTCAAATCTTAGGGAATGGTGCTAATATCAGTTCACTTCTCCAAGTCAGGTACCAGGCAAACTATCCTTGATGCCTCTCTCTTGTATCTCCCATATCTAGTCAGTTCCCAGGCCCTGTCTATTTTACTGCTAAATCCTTTTGAGTGCATCCTCTTCTCTCCATACTCTCCGCTATGGCCCTAGGTCAGGACACTGGCATCTTTCCATCTGTGTCTGCTTCAGTTGCCCCACTTCCTTCCTTGTTGCCTCTAGTCTTGCTCTCCTCTAGGCCATTCTCTTTAGTGTAGCCAATGTGATCTTTCTAGAACACCAAGGTCCATGCTGTTAGGATCAAGCCCATATTCCTTTATGTGGCCTGCAAGGATCCGTGTTTTCCGGCTTCTACCAATTCTTTTTTAAAAAAATATATAATTTTAAATTGATTTCAGAGAGTAAGGGAGAGGGGGAGAGAGGCAGAAACATCAATGATGAGAGAGAATCATTGATCGACTTCTGCCTGCATGCCCCCTACTGAGGATCAAGCCCACAACCTGGGCTTGTGCCCTGGTCAGGAATAGAACTGTGACCTCCTGGTTCATAGGTTGACACCCAACCACTGAACCACACTGCCCAGGCTTCTGCCAGTTCTTTAGCTTCATCTCTTGGTTTCTTCTCTCCAGCCCAAGCTCCCTACTTACCAGCCAAACCAGACTGCATTAGTGCCTCTGAGGACCACCCTCAGTTGCCTTGCCTTCCTCAGTGAGGTTAGGCGTTCCATAGTGCTCCGGGCTTTCTTTACTACTCTTCTGACAGTGATGCTAGTCCGCAGCTGCTGGTTTAGTTGTCACTCTCTGCCCTTCTGTGTGTGATTCCAGGAGATAAGGGGCCTGTCCTTCAGTTTAGCTGCGTCACAGGGCCTGCACTCTGTGACTACAAGAACTTCAGTAATCTCCGTGATGTGAGTGAACAACAGATTCAGTTACTACAGGTGGTAACATTGGGCAGAAAGTGAAAGTGGGACTTATATTCCTTGCTTGTGGGTAGGGTAAGAGCACGGCCACTGAGCACACTGCTGGCTGGGCATCTGCCTGGGCCAGCGATGAGCATGCATTTCTACTCACTGTTTAGTTGCTGGATCATGGGGAGGTGTGGGGTCCTGGTGACCATTTACCCACAACCAGGATGGCTGAACTAGTATTTGCCAGTGAAAGATCTGGTGAGGGAAAGAGTTCAGATTTAATGACTCAAAAGAATGTGTGTGTGTGTGTGTGTGTGTGTGTGTGTGTGTGTGTGTGTGTGTATGTGTATCTGGGGCTTTTATTTACCTTACCTGTTCTGACCTGAACTTTCCAAAACTCAACAGCAAATTTGGAACACCTTATCAGTGAAATAGCCATAAGACAAGATCTCCATGGGAGTCCCACTCTTTTCTTGACCTGGAACCCCTGGAAAGACATATTTAACGTCCAGACAATTGCAAGAAACAATGGCCAAGTGAGATTGAGATAGTTACCTTACAACATGAAGCATAGGCAATGGATTTTATTTCTCACCAGCTGGTGTAGTGTATGTCTTCTTGAAGGTGTGATTTAGAAGAGCACAGTAAGTGATATAATCATTTAGTGTCCAGCCCAATCTGTTTACTTCCTTCTGAGCCTCCCCCTCTGCAGGAAGACACAGGTAGCATCTCATTGTGTTTCTGGCTTGTTGTGTTTTGCACTGCCTCTGCACTGCATCCCACCCAGTTGGTCATGACTTTGGTAGGATCTGAGGATTTAAAAATGTTCAGGTACAGATGCAGGGGAATGACGAAACACTGACAGCTCGTGATTAGAGTATAAATGGTGGTTTGGGACTCAGATGCGCACTGAACTCCTTTCAACTTGCCATAAAAGGCTCCGTGGTCCATCTGGAAGGAGACATAAAACATCCTTTGTTGTCTTATTTTAGTACCTAGAAGACACTGGGAAGATCAGAAGCATTTTCTCTGTGCTCCAAAGGCATGTGTTTCCTATCAACAGACAGCAGACCCTTTTGTATCTGGGTTCACAATCTTTTTGACTGCTTCTGGCATCTTCCCAGCTTTTGTGGATCTGGGGACGATAGCTTTTGCTTCTCTGCCTTCTCTTTGACACTGAGATCTACTTTATCCTGATGCATTTTTAAGTACCACTTGCGTCCAAGCTGAGATATTCACTGACACCCGCTACAACAGTCTCCTACTTTTATTCCCAGTTTCTATGTTAGAATCCTATTTAGATGGATAGATGGAGCCAATTGAGCAGCCCCGCTGAGAAGCCGTATTCAGTTAGTGTAAATCTTCCTGCTGGGGTTGGAGACAGTGAGGTCCCCTGGGATTCTGTCTGGAAATCTTATTGGATTTGCAAGACTTAAGTTAATATAGAGCCCCTCAGATAGTATAGGGCTTCATTTCTCTGCCTTGAAAGATGTTTCCAAAGGCCTGTTTCAAGAGTTTTACTGATAAGGAAGTTACTTCTAATATTTCAAGAGAAACAGGACACAAAAAGTCTTCTGTGTTCTAATACGTTTTCTCTCCATGCCCTTCTATCACTTTAGTGGTCTGTTAATGCTTCTCCCCTACATTTCCTTCCTTCTTTCTCTCACTCACTCATTAACCTTAGGCCCCTTTTTCAAATGGAATTAATTACTAACCATGAAACTTGGTAAGTGATGTCCTGAAGGGAAATGTGTTTCTTATTCCGCCCCCACTTCGATGAGTAATGAATGTCTCTTACAGACATAAGTGAATACATTTCATGATGAGATACATTTCCCCCCTAAATCAAGTGAGCATCTCCTTATTCCCATGAAGGGTACTGTTCTCTGATTGTTGCTCTGGGAAACAACGTCTCACAGAAGAAAGAGTGTGGGCCTTGGAGTCAGAACCATGAGTCTGAGGTCCAGCTCCACCTTTATTTGGGGAAATGATGTCACTGCTCTGTGTTTGCATTAACTTGCTGTAATACGGGGATAACAGTATCTGCCTTACTAAGTTATGTTAAGAATTTAAAAAGAAGGTGCCTATTATGTACCTAGCACCTAGGGCACATGCCGATGGTAGTTCTAAGCAGCTCCAGCCAGGATCTATGATAACTGTTTTGTCTTCTCCTTCTTAAGTCCAGGAGGCATGGAACCTCCGTGTCTTCAGTGAACTAGACCCTGTACTTCCAAAGCCCTGCTATGACTATGTAAGAAAATGACAGCAACAACATTAAAAGTTTCTCAGTTCTTCAGCGATGCTTTTAAAAAGAGGTTTTGAGGTAGGAATTAGATCTCTGGAGTCATCCTTAAGATGTTTGTGTGCTCATTGACATGAACTATTTAAAATGCACATCCTCAAGGAATGGTTGGATGTGTGAGTGAAGAAGCCGGTGTCACAGATGCCCAAGCAGTATGATGGACCCAACAACGATGCTTGGGTTTTAATCAAACTAAAAAGCCATCAGGAGGACTCCAGGCCATTTGTAATGCTTTATTGGCAGCTGAGTGGCTCTGTATCTGCATTGTCTAAAAAATGTGAATTTTCTACTCTCTTTTAACTATTACGATGGCATTAATATCTGCCCCAAATGTACATGTTGACACCCCAGTCCTCAGAGTGATGGCATTTGAAGATGGGGCCTGTGGGAGGTAATTGGATCATGAGGGTGGAGCCTTTTTGATGGCATCTGTGTCCTTATGAGGAGAGACATGGGGGAGTTTGCTTTCCCTTTCTGTCTCCTGTCTCTATCTCTGCGTTTGTCTTTTTATCTCTTTGTCTCTACCTCTGTTTCTGAGCCATGTGAGGATACATCAAGAAGGTGGCTATGGATGAAGCAGACAATTGACCCGCAGCATGTAAATCTTGGACTTTGCGACCTTCAGACTGTGGGAAATAAATGTTTGGTGTAAACCACTCTGGTATATTTGTTATAGCAGCTAGAACTGTCTCAGGCAGTAACTAAAGGGTATATGGCAAGAATGATGTTACTAAGAACACTTTATTGCAAATCTGAAATGGAAATAAAGTCAAGGCTCAGCCTTTATTTATAATGAACTTTATGTGTCACATGGGCTTTTCTGTTCTTACATTTTAGTGTATGATGAAATAAATATTATGTGCTTATGACAGTAAACTGTGGTCAACATTTTACATTGATTAGCTAATTTCTTCCTCATCAGGATGCTGAAGAAGGCATCATTATTATTTTCAGTAGTATCAAAAGGTTGGGATAAAAACTCTAAGAGCACTTGGTAATATATCAGTGGTGTGTCTTCTAAGATGGGACAATGATGGATGGGCTGACTGCCCATTCAGGGATGCAGTCTCCTGTTGGCTTCAGGAGCCATCAAATGTGTGCCTGGGGGCTGACCACCCAAGGTAGGTGACATGGGCCCACCCTCCAACTGCACTCTCACATTAGATCATACCTGCAGTCTTTATCTCATCTTTAAGGCCCTACCAGACCCAACTTCACCTTCTGTAATTCTGCCTATGTCTCTCTTTTTCCTTGCCCTTTGTTATATTTTTATATTTCCACGTAGCAGTTGTTGTTACCTGGCATTATGCTATCTGTCGAGCAGGAAGTTCCAGCTCCCAGTCCCAGGTGAGGATTCCACCACATGGAGGAAAGCAAAGAGCATAACAATGCCAACCGCCAGGATAGTGTGGGCCTGCTGCAGCACCTGTGGGCCCCCAGTCCCCCAGAAGGACTCAACACATGAAGTGCTGGCTGGAACTGTGCTTTACTCAGAAAGGAGAAGGAGAAGTGACGTAGCAAGATCAGCATCTGTGTCGCGTGCTGTTCTCCCATGACCATCTGGTCCCAACGCCAGTGCCTGGGCCATGGCTTGTTCAATGGCTTTTGATGCTTGCTGTTGAGAAGGGCCCCTCTTGGAAGGTGGCTGCCAGAGGATACTCGGTACGTGCTGTCTCCATTTGAAGAGGCCCACCAGCTGCTGTGCTTCCTCTTTATTAGAAGCCAGTGACAGCGACTTCTCTGGGATACTCCGCTGACTCCTGTTGGAGTGGCAGGTGGACTCGTGCTGGGATAGTATTGTTCCGACTGCCCCGAGAATGGCTTTCTCCCATAACCATGTGATAAAACCACCATCTTCAGACAAACAACCTCTTTCAAGAATTTCCGTTTTAATAACGTACTTTCACTAAAACAATAAAATGTTGCCATTATAAAAGTCATGTTTTCTTCTTAAAAGAAAATTTGGAAAAGAAGAGAAAATTCACTCAAATCCTGACCTCCACACAAAGGTGGAATGGCTAAGAGCAGGGGTGGGCAAACTTTTTGACTCAAGGGCCACAATGGGTTCTTAAACTGGACCGGAGGGCTGGAACAAAAGCATGGATGGAGTGTTTGTGTGAATTAATATAAATTCAAAGTAAACATCATTACATAAAAGGGTACGGTCTTTTTTTTTTTTAGTTTTATTCATTTCAAACGGGCCAGATCTGGCCCGCGGGCTGTAGTTTGCCCACGGCTGGCTAAGAGTCTAGTGCACTTCCTCCTATTCTGTTTTATGTATGTCTGCTCAATTGCACAGGGCTGTACTGGTGTTAGTGTTTGTTTTTTAAACATAATATGTAAGTATTTTCCATGTTGTTACATGACTTGTTTTAAAATTGAACTAACATTGAGCTGGTGGCTCAGTCGGTTGGGTATTATCCCATGCACTAAAAGGTTGCCAGGTCACTTCTCAGTCAGGGCACATGCCCAGGTTGTGGACTTGATCCCTGGTAAGGAGCATGCAGCAGGGAGCAGATTGATGTTCCCCTGTCACATTGATGTTTCTCTCTTTCCCTCTCCCTTCCTCTCTCTTTAAATAACAATAAAATATTTTTAAAAAATAAACTACAATTGAGTACCTACTGATATGACAGAAATGAATTGGCTATTTCTATATAAATTAGCTCATTCAATACTGCACACCAGTGAGGTGGACATTATTATCCCTGTTTTTCATTTGAGGAAATGAAGGCTCAGAAAATTTAGCAGGTCCTATAGCTAAAAAGGGACAGAGTCACAATTCATCTGACTTGGGGCTGACATCAAAAACCTGTATCCCGCTGACTGCGTTTTATTGGCCATCCATATCCTATCTAATTGCACCACATGTTGACTGAGCATCAGCTGAGGGCTATGCCCCTGGTACAAAATTCCTCCTTTCAGGGAGGTCTGTCTTTCAGGCCCAACCCAGCACACAGACCTAAGGTGGGAGGGCGACTGCTTTCCTTCCCTGCACAGGTTTCCACCCTGGGGGCTCTGCTCTGATCATGGGGACGCATAATTGGTCCCAGGTATCACGAGTGTCCCCAGCGGTGGTGTGGAAAAGGTGCCCCTCAGCAATACCCTGGAAAGTCTTGGCTCCGTGTTGGCAGAAACACATTTCTGGAAGGCAGGTGATCCAGGTGCTGATGGTGAAAAGACACGGTTCCTTTGTGCCCCTGTGACTGTGACTCGGTTGCACACCCGAGGCCTTTTTGCTCTGTCTCCTTTAAAGACCTCTGCTCAGGATGGGCCCTGGGGAGGTCAGCTGGGTGTCGGCTCATGTGCAGTCTTCTGGAACTTGCTGCGGCACTGGGCTGGGGCGTAGCAGCGCCTGCCCTAACAGGCTCATGGCAGAATATTTAATGCAGGTGCTTTATTTTAGAAGTTTATATCCTTCCCTGTAAATAGCTAATAAAAAGAGAAAGCTACAGGCCATTTATAAATGCACTTCTAGAAACCAACTTCAGAGGTTTACTAAGTGGCAGGAACCTGGTCAATAGCTGTTTGAGATGCATTTATTTCTAACGGGAGACAGACTTTCTCCAAAATAGCTTTGTTGTCAATAGACTCTTTGTTCCTTGATGTACAGCTTTACAGATAAATGCCTTTATAGGACTTGCTAATGTGTGAGGGTTTTGAAATTAGTGCAAAATTTGCAGTCTATAATATATCATCTAGCCATCTTTGACAAACTCAATTTTAATCTCATTAAATGGTGTCTTGTGTGATTGTGTGTAGAGATCCCTAAGCTAATTCTACCCTCCTTGTTTTTCACAGGAGAAAAAAATCCCCATGGGGACTGTTCACCAAAGTAGTGTGTGTATGTGTGTGAGTGAAATATTCCTTTTAGACGAACAAGTCCCCAGACGATGCCTGGTAATAAATAGCTTTCATAGTTGGTTAAGCATCAGATCTGGGGAGGTAACTGACCCCCAAATTATGTGATATCTTTGTGCCTGCCAATTCCATGAGCCTTATTTTTGCTGAGAAAAGGTTTGACATATTTGAGGAATTATTTTCTTTTCAGTGCTTTGGTTAGGATGACTTGGACTGGCAGTCATCGTCACTAACCCTTTGATGAGATTCTTTTTCCCGAAGTCTACCGAATCTGTGAGTCTCAGACATGGCAATTCTCACACAAATTCCAGTAGTGATCCTAACCATCTCATATCCAGTGTCAGAGTCAGCTCTAGGGGCTTGAAAGGCAGTATCTCATTTAATCTTTACAATTGCTTATAAAGTGGATGTTTTTTATTAGAAAGCCCAAAACTCCAGTGATTTAAAGGATCTAGAGCACATATTGCCTATTCAATTAAGAGGGAACTATAGCCCTAACCGGTTTGGCTCAGTGGATAGAGTGTCATCCTTCGGACTCAGGGGTCCCAGGTTCGATTCTGGTCAAGGTCATGTACCTTGGTTTCGGGCACATACCCAGTAGGGAGTGTGCAGGAGGCAGCTGATCGATGTTTCTAACTCTCTATCCCTCCCCCTTCCTCTCTGTAAAAAATCAATAAAATATATATTAAAAAAGAGGGAACTATATAAAATTGAATAAATAAGTTTATGTTAAAAAAAAAAAGAAAGAAAACCCAAACTCAGATTGGTTCAGTAATTAGATTACACAGCCAGGGATTGACAGAGGAGGGATTGAAAGGGAGGTGTGCTTGGGTGGGAGCCTGTACTACTTTCAGTCCACTTTGCTGCCTGCTGCTCTGCTACCCTGCCTATCTATGGCTAACTGACTAGCTGTTGCTTTCTATGATACTGTGTCTGTCTGGGAAGTCTGAGTGTTTGCAGAGATTCATGTCCCCCTTTGGGGCACCCTCAGCTATTAGCTGCTACATAGACCTGATGTTGGGGTGAGTTCTTGGGACCCAGTGGGCAGGTGAGTACAGATGAAAAGACTTTCTTTCACTTGCTCTAAATAAATGTGCTCCAAAGTTGAGCTCTGTTGGTAGAAACACATTTCTGGAAAGCAGGTGACCCAGGTGATGTTGGTGAAAAGACTCGAAATAAATAGAGATAGCACCAAACCAATGCAGTGGAAGTTCAGGATGTTTGGTTCAAAGTTTAGAAACTTCCAATAGAGCAGAATCACCCTCCCCCGACCTCCATCAGCTCCAAAGATTTTATTTAAGAATCCTTTGTGTGTGACTTCAGTACTGAAGCAGAAGGCATCTCTGGCTTCCTTTCTCATTAAGTTGTAGTCATGCCCCCGCAAGGGAAATTGTGGGCTAACATGGGTTTCGAGGTGGTGATTTTCTAGGCTGGAAATCTTTTTAAGGGATTTAATTCCTTCCCCAAAGCCAAAATGCTTGTCTGGTTCAGCAGGAAACGACTATTTGAATATGCTTTCCTTTCTTCCAGCTGCTTCACTGAATTCACTGGTGCCCCAAGGAAACAGAGGCTAAATCCTAACCCCCAAGGTGATGGTACTTGGAGGTGGAGCCTTTGGGAGGTGATTAATTCATGTGGGTAGAGCCCTCATGAATGGGATTAGTGCCCTGATCAAAGAGACCCCAGAGAGCTCCCTGTCCCTTCAGCCCTGTCAGGACACAGCAAGGAGACAGCCATCAAGGACACTAGACACTGAATCTGCTTACATCTTGATCTTGGACTTCCCAGCCAGAACTATAAAATATAAATTCCTGTTGTTTATAAACTACCTAGTCTATGGAATTCTGTTACAGCAGTCTTAATGGCCAAAGATATATACATACAGATACACAAACTAGAACTTCACACACACACACACACACACACACACACACAACTCTCAGACACATGTACATATACAGCACTCTCACACACATACACACATAAAGTCATGTAGACACATATAAACACACAAGCACATATACTGTTTCCCTGGAAGAAATGCTCATTTGATGATGATGGTCTTCTTTTTCTGTTTGCAGCTTTGGCCCTTGGCCTTGATTTTTGCAGAAAGCCAGGCTGAAAGCTTCTCAACAGCTGCTTCTTTTGTTCTGAAAGCTCTGTTTTGGTGACAGAGAGAGAGAGAGAGAGAGAGAGAGAGAGAGAGAGAGAGAGAGAAAGGAAAAAGGTCTCTAAATAAGTCATAATCTCTCCCAAATAAGTATTTGTCTAGTGGCAGGTTTCTAGGCTCAAAGTGGGTTAGTGGAACAAGGCTGCCACTGAGTTCTAATTCTGGTTTTGTCACTAATTGGCAGGGCAAGGCAGTTACCTTTTCTAAACCTCAGATTCCTCACCCGTAAAGAGATGAGGATCTCAAAGATTTTAGGTCTGAGATTCCATGGATGCCTTTTTCCCAGTGACAGAGGTAGTATAAAGCAGAACAGCATGTGAATAAGCTCTAAATCCCACCTGTCTCGAAGATGGACAAGATCAAACACCATCCCAGAACTACAGGAGCCTCTACTTAAGTGGTTCTCAACCTTCTGGCCCTTTAAATACAGTTCCTCATGTTGTGACCCAACCATAAAATTATTTTCTTTGCTACTTCATAACTAATGTTGCTAGTGTTATGAATCATAATGTAAATATCTGATATGCAGGATGGTCTTAGGCGACCCCTGTGAAAGGGCCGTTCGACCGCCAAAGAGGTCGCGACCCACAGGTTGAGAACCGCTGCTCTACTTCCTCGAGGCTGTGCTCCGTGCTCACGTTAGCTGTATCTGTCCATCATTGGTTTATTTATATGGCCCTTCTCACCATGAAATCCAGGTTCTTGAACAATATGATTAGTCTAATTTTGGTTTTCTGACAGCAGAAGCAGATGTACCCCCTGCCTGTCTCTTGTCTCAGCTATTATTGATTTTGATGGTGAAAGGGATTAAGCTGATGCTGGTGGAAGTAGATATCAAGATCTCTTTAGCAGAGACATTTTGGATCTGCCTGTTTGGCATTTGTAGGGCATTTCATTAACACTGCGGGCGACATGCATCTTTTACTTTTGGCTGCCTTTGCAATACATTCACTGAAGGAAGGCAGGCCTTGCTCTTGCCAGGTAAGGAGGAAAGTAAGGAGTGGCTTCATCACCTATATGAAGTCTGTTGGAGAAGGAGAGAGAGACAGAAACATCAATGAGATAGAATCATTGGTCGGCTGCCTCTTGCACATCCCACACTGAGGATCAAGCCTGCAACCCAGGCATGTGCCCTGACCAGGAATGGAACCGTGACCTCCTGGGTCATAAGTTGACACTCACCCACTGGAGCCCTGCTGGCCAGGCCCCTGCTTACCTTTCTGTCCTCGTCTCTAACCGCTCCCACAGATCTTTGTATTCTTTCGCATAGTGTTTGTCAGATTATCTGGAAATTGCCTCTCTCTATCTGCCTCTTTTACAGAACCTTAAAATTCTTGAAATAATTAATGACTTGAGTTAATCTGGACCAAAGCAGGGATGGATGGAGAACATTTTTTTTTTTGTGTGTGTGTGTAGCCTGGAGACTTTATTTTCATGCTGGGATGTCCCTGGCAACTCCATCTAGTGAGCTGGCACCAGGGAGTGTGCCAGTGTTCTCTGTGGCAGCCCAAAGCACATTTTATTGGCCGGCATGGTCTATTTCATAACGCTGAATTGAGACACTCTGCATAGTTAGGGATTTCTGTGGTGGAGACAAGTTCTCAGAGCCGTCCCGTTCCTAGATTAGATAGAGATCCTCTTGTCTATATCCCAGGGAAGAAGTGACTAAGGATGTTTGTCTACCTTAAGACAGGCTGAGAGGTGGCCCCAGCCACTGGCATGCTAGAAGGAAAGTGAATATTCCTTCTGGCTAGCCCTTGAAGCAACCTGCAGCTCCTAAGTCCCCCTTGGCCCCTCAGAGGCTTGTGCTCAAGTCACTTGAAGACCTACAGAATCCAGGTTATAGGAGGGGAGTCAAGATCCAACAAAAGATAACGGGCTTTTGTTTTAGGTGTGCGAGACTAAAACTTACCTTTCTTAAACATGATCAGCATCATGCTTGCTTGTGACAAAAACAGCCTAAAAAAACACATAGGGATTTTTGTAACTTAAGGCATTTATTAAAATCCCTGTTATATATCCAGTTCTATAGCAGAGTATTGGGGGAAGCAATGACACACACAGCTCTGCTTTCTGGAAATGAAAGGAACAAGAACAATTGTTGGAGCATCTTCATTATGCTAGGCATTTTAGCATGTGCTTCATTCTCTTCACAGTCACCATGATCGGAGGCTATATTCCTTGGTGTCTTCATGGGAGGGGCAGTGTGGTGTCCTAGGCTTTGTCAATACCCTATCAGTGCCCGCCCAGACGGAGGAATCTGCCCATGAGACAATTAGACTCTTTCCAGCCAGTACCCGATCAAATGCCGAAGTATCAGATCAGAAGGACAACACAATCTCTGAGAGGTGGATCTGTTAGGGGAGGACTCTTCAGAGGGGAGGAAGGAGAGCCCCTGGGTCTTGGAGGATTAATACATTTATGTAGGAAGAGGAACCCTGGAAAAGGCAGGTAATGTTACAGAGTAGGAAAATTTTTAGGCCTGCTTAATTACCTAGCCACCTCAGCAGCTTGACAGCCTGTGCAAAGTTTCTAGGAACTGAGCTCACATATCTGAGCAACGGCCCACAAAGAACAAACAGATCAACACACCTGAGCAACGGCCCACAAAGAACAAACAGATCAACACACCTGAGCAACGGCCCACAAAGAACGAATAGATCAAAATTAAGAATAGTCCTGACCTTTAAGTTACCCAGAAATGAATAACAGGAGGATGAATAGCTTGGCTAAAACTATGCAATTAGCTTTTGTAACTTGGCTTTGCTTGCTATGCGGAACCTGAACACGGATGTAGTTGTCCCCTTTAAATATTGTACCCTGCAGATGGTCGGGGCTGCTTCTCTCTTGGGCTTCCCGAGTGGAGGAGCGGACACTGGCCAGTCAATAAAGGCTCTCTAAATTTTAACCAGTCTGGAGTTCTGGTCATTCTGTCACTCGCGCTCCATAACAGTAAAACCAAAAGACTTCAGGCGCAGATGTTGGGATGGGTGGAGAAATTCCATCTTTGTTGGGACAGGAGTTCAGGATGGGTGAATTCCTTAAAGAGACTTAATAAAAAATAGTGGCTTACATCAAATAGAGTTTGTTTCTCTCTGTCACATGATAGTACAGATACAGCTGGGTATCTAGAAGGGGTAGTTGGCTCTGCTTCCAGATGTCTTCCAGAAACACAGGGCTTTTTATTGTGGTGCCCGTCATCTCCTAGGGTGTGGCTCATGTGCCCATGGTCCCGCTGGCTAGCCACTGCCTCCCGTGGCTAGGGGAATGAGGATGGGAGTCAGCCTCCTGGTCATGGCCAGGCATTCACAGTCCCATGGCATCACCCCGAATCAAGATGCCAGGGCCACACCTGCTGCAGGAGGGGGTAGGATGTAGCTTCTAACTGGTGGGTGGTAGGTTCTGCTTAGAAAAAGAAGGGGAGACGGCCACCCATCTCTGTCACCAGGAGATAAGTAAGATGAGAATGAAAACTGTCAAAGACCTTTGTGAGAGAACTCATAGTCTTTCTAAAGACATTGAAGAATTATGTTTGGATCTAACCAGTAGGGGAGCAGCCAGTGTCAGAGTCTGCCGAGTGCAATGGGCAGGTCCTGCTGGTGGAGGCCACATGTCACTATCTTGGACTCCTTTACTTCTAAATTTTGCATCTGCTTCAGGACTGCCTGGCTGCGAGCCACCTTGGGTCAGTTCACCTGAGGGACTGGGCCTGGGTACACTGTGTATTTTCTTTCTTAGGTTTTATTCTGTTTGAGAATGTTGGTCTGCAGCCCGAGTAGGGCGAGGGTGACAGAGGGATTACTTTCTTATCACAAGGAAATTAGATGCCTAAGCTACTGATAAAGTGGGTTTTTTTAAAACCAATTTTTAGGAAAATTGAACTTATCCAGTTTACCCTTGTGGGAAGGAATCTATTTTTGCATTTAATGAAATGGATCTTGGCAGTAAAGGGTTTAAAACTAACTTTGGGATTTATTTAGAAAGTAATCTCCTTACCACGAACTTGCCTTCTGTCCTTAAAAAGAGGAAGCTTTTTATGGTGCTAACAGAAAACGCAGTTTCTTTCCCGTTGTTGGCAGGCCCATTAGCACACACCTTTGCCAAAGCCTTTCTACATGGTCACAGAGGTCCTTGCCCAGGACCCAACCTGGACTTTTTACCAGGTCATGTGTGTGTGTGCGTGTGTATGTGTGTGTGACCATCTGTCCGTGTGCATATTTGAAATGGAGTGTTCAGGACATGGCAGTAGAAAAGGCTTACAACACCCATTTTCCCCCTGTGATAAAAGGTTATATCCAGGAAGAGGACTTAAAACATGAAAAATAAATAAACTGAATGGTTCCATTGGAATATAATACCAAGTGGTATGGCGGTGGCTTCTCCTCCTCCTCCTCCTCCTCCTTCATGTTGGAAGATCTATAAACATTTTTCAAAGAATTCAAATAAGTTACTCTTCCCTTTACTCTCATGTCGAGATAAGAACTTTTGGGGAGAACTAGTGTTACCTAATAGTAGTATCAAGCTTTTGTTTGAAAGGAAATAAAGACCTTCCTACTGAGACAAGTGGGATTGTTGTCACATGGTCTAAGGTGCCAAGCGCATGCTTGAGGCTGGACTGTGAATGTGGTGTGTGATGAAGGCATAGGGTCATCTGGGTCTTCACATTGAGAGGCAGTTTGGAGTTATGGGGAGAGGGCTGTGGAGTCAGGCTGCCAGGTTTAAAGCCCATTTGGCCACTTCCTAGCTGGCTGACATTGGGCCTCAGTCTCCTCATCTCTGAAATGGTGTAATGCCATATAGCGCACTTGCTGTGAGGACTAAATGGTTGATACAAATAATGTGCTCAGAGCAGTGGCCACCACGTGGACGTGCTCAGGAAGTGAACCTGGTTTTTACAACTCCAGAGCTCACGTTTTTCCCTCTTCACCAGGACACAGCGCTCCTGGGAACAGAAGGAGAGGCTGGGGAAGCGCGCTGCATTCCTAATGGAAAGAGGAAGGCCACAAGCTGCTCAGAGGCCAGGAAGGGGGAGGAGCTAGAAAGGGGGAGGAGCAAGGAGCATGAAAACATCAAATGTCGCATAAACAAGAAACCCTAACTTCCTTAATAAAGTAGGAAAGCAGATGTTAACCTCTTGTAGTCAGGGTCTACGTCTTGTTTTTACACCCACAGGGCTTGGCCCCTAGTAGGAGTCAAATACATGTGTTGCCTTGTTCCTTGCTCAGTCATTCAACAATATTATAAAGTTCTTCTCCCCACTAGGCACTGCCCTGGGAGCTTACGATCAGCAGTGAAGACCGCAGACGGAGACAGAACCCCTGCCTTCATTCCACCTGGACCGTGAGCCCGGGCTCCCAAAGCTCACCACTTCTCTTAACAAGTGCAACACTCATTTCCCGTGCCCCACCTTTCAGTTTTGTTAAGTAAACCCATCTGTCATTTCTGATATCATTATTTCTTGAAAATTGGACATTGATGCTCTTCTCAAACATCGGTGACCAACAGTGGTTTTGGGATCTCCTCCCAAGGTTGTGTCATTTAGAGGAAAGAGCTCCTTTCTTGATGGCAGAAGGTCTCCTGGATTTGAATCTTTAGCTCTGTTATGGGTTGGGGAGCCTTGTGTATATGCTGAGTTTCCAGTATTTTTTACTGAAAAATGAGAAGACTGTGTCTCATCGTGCAGTAGCTTGTCTAGATCTCTCATGGTCCTAAGGATCAGCTGGGTATTTATAAAAATCCAGATCCTGAGCCTCAACCCTAACTAAGCTAAGGATCCCCCTCTTTACTATACCTAGCAGCTCAGAGTGGAGCCCTGCCCTGCACTGCACTGCGCAGCACGGTTATTACAACTTCACGAGTCTCCTCTGCATTTGTTCTCCGTCATTTTGCACATATGATTTTGGAACCTGAGCTTTCCAAGTCTTTCCAGACAGAAGGGGCCACGTCCAAGCTGGCTGACATTGGGCCTCAGCCCTCTCATCTCTGAAATGGTATAATGCCAGAAAATCCAGCAGGAATCATCAGGCAAACTAAAAATACAACTCAGTGGCTTCCACCCAGCTTAATTCATCAAGCCATGCTGCCTCCCTTAAGCCTCAGCCCTGGAAGATAATCTATTGCCCTGCTACACAAGAAGGGTGGTATGTTGCCTTGGCCGGTGTGGCTCAGTTGGGTGTTGTCCTGTGCACAGAAAGGTCATCAGTTTGATTCCTGGTCAGGGCACATGTTCTGGTTGTGGGCTTGATCAACCAATGTGTGTAGGGGGTGTGCAAGAGGTAGCTTATTGATGTTTCGTTCTCACATTGATATCTCTCTCTCTCTCCCCCCCCCCCCTGTCTCTCTCCCTTCCTATCTCTCTAAAAATCAATTAATATATATATATATATTTTTTAAAAAGGGGGCATATGTAGCAGCAGCATGAGCATCACTGGGAGTTGGTAGAATGTGTAGAAATGTCAACTCCCAGGCCCCCCTAAGACTTACTGAGTAGAATCTGAAGCTTAACAAGTTCCCCACATTACTGTTTGAGACGCATCAGTCGGTTGACTTCTGGGTGAAACTATTCAGGTGTGTTGTTGTTTTTAAATTGTGGTAATAATTAGTGACTTGAAGCTCCCTTCTGATTCAGGGCTCATGGCTGTTTAAATAGACACATCTGCATCACGGCTGTTATAATGGCATCACAGACTTGATGGCATTTATGAGCTAGAAAGTAAATTCTATATGTGCTGAAAAATTAGAGAAATATGAATTTCACTTGGCAGTTTAATAGAGGCTTTAAAATTTTACCACATGTAAATCATCTTCGGCTTTCGCAATGGCTTTCCCTGAGTAGTTGGATCAGAAAAGAAATTTGTTAGTCCCTTCCCTCCCTCCCCCTCAACGTGGACTTACAAGTGATTAATTTACACATTTGCACACTGGTTAGGAGGTGACATTGATAATCGGCACTGGTCCTCTCAGACAACTTGGCAAATAAACATAAATAGCTTCCTAGGTCTTTGCTTTTTAAAACTTCTTGCCATTAAAAGTTGCAAAGCCAATTTAATAAATACAGACAACCTGCTAAGCAAAGAAACAAAATGCTTGAGTTATATATGTCTGCGCGCGCGTGGACACGATCCGCTTTTCAGGATTAATGATTGAAGATGCTCTTTACCTTCCTTGCCTGATTAAACAGTTTCATTCTAAACAACACTTTCTCCTTTTCATGCTTCTTCAAAATTTCCCGTCCTCGTCCCCTCAGGATTGATGGCCGGGGTCATCGGGGATGCTGCCTGTCCAGCCACACTTCTCTCTTCTTATGAAAGGAAGATTATCCCTTTCTTAATTCCTTGTTTACATTGCTGTCAGATGGGAGGCTTTCGGAAGTGAGTTAGCATTCATTGCACCTTCCCAGAGGTGGCTCAACTTTGGATGGAGATGCTCTTTCGGATTCTGAGTCTGTGTCATCACATGTGCTCCTGTCCTCTGTGACTTTGACGACTCCTCCCCCTCACTCCCTATCAAGTGTCTGCCAGGGCCTGTCATGCACCAGCTTCTCCCTCCTTTGAAAATCCATTCTCTTCTCCCAATATGCAGGGTTTTATTACTTTCCCTCTTGATCAGCATTTCCCAAAGTTTATCCTGCCAGGTTTTTTTTTTTTTTTAAATAGATATTCTGCCTCCTCTGGACCCCTAGAGAAATTAATTGGTTATGAAAGAGTACAAATGCTGACTCAGACAAAATTAAACATGGTTCTATGTGTTGGTTTAATCACAGGACAACTCGGAAACCTTAATATGCTACTAGGTGGGGGTTGGGCTGTCATGTGCCTCCTTCCCGCATTTTGTTCCTGGTAGAACCCTCTTGGGAAGTAACTAGCAAGACCAGTGTTCAGCAAAAGACACTTTCTGACCTTCTTCTGGGTGTCCCCGCTGTGTGCCTCTCTTCTCTCCTGAGCTGTGTCTAGTGATCGCATGTGTTGCTGAAAATTTAGTGGCCTCAAAATCATCTGGAATTCACTATCACCACCAATGGCTAACGTTTACTGATCGCTGATGTTTACTGCTAAGCCTTTTACAGGCATTTTTGTTTTTCAGAAAATTTACCTTTGAACTCAAGTTCAAATGCCTTAACTTGATATTCAAGATGGTCTGTGTTCTTGGACCCATTAACTTGTAGCCACACATGCCTCTTCCTCAGCATTCAGAATCCATCTCTGGGCTTGGTTTTTCTGTGTATGCCTTACACCTCCTTACAAATCATTTACTATTGATTTGTTTATTGTCTGTCTTCCCTCAGCTACCATGCAAGCCCCACGAGACTGGGATGTTTGTTTTGTCCTTGCTATACCCCAAGCACCTGCAACAGTCCCCAGCATGTAGTAGGTGCAATAAACATTTCAGATACAGGTCGCATTCTCAGTTTCATCTCCTGCCTGTGCTCAGTATTGGTTCTCTGTGCCTTCCTTAGGTTTATTCACTCATGTTTAGCCCTTTGTCTTGATCTGCCATCATCTCCCTACACCCTCCAGAGCCTAACTCTCTAAGCGCCATTTCTTTCAAAGTATTTTCTAAGCACAACCCCTCCCTGATGGTAAGGGTCCCTCTCTCTGGATGGTTGTTGTTTATACCTGTCTAATTAGTAATTACACACTGCCTTGTAGTCCAGTTACTTTTAAGTTGAGAAAGGATGGTAGGGTACTCATGTCTGCCTCTCACATCACTGTGGGATGTGCTCAGTAAAGTTATAAATGAATGGAACAGACCCTCATTGTGCTTCCAGGGAAGTGAGCCCAGTGTATACCAGGCTGCACACAGGGAACTGCGGTGGGCTCTTCATGCACCTGTTCCCTCACTTGAGGCCTCGAGATGCACACTTGAAGTCCTCAAGAGTCTGCCTATGGGAATTTTTATTTCCCCAAAGTTTCTTTTTCCCTACAAGGCATTTCTCTGGCATAGAGCAAAGCTTGGGTTGCAAAAATGTCAATTGCTCATCATGGTAGGAGAAGAATGGTCTACGAATTCAGAGATGGGAGGGCCATAGGGGCTCAAGCTCATTTTCTTTTTGGGCTTCATTTTCATATTTCATTCTTTTTAAAAGAAATATATTTTATTGATTTTTTACAGAGAGGAAGGGAGAGGGATAGAGAGTTAGAAACATCGATGAGAGAGAAACATTGATCAGCTGACTCCTGCACACCCCCTACTGGGGATGTGCCCACAACCAAGGTACATGCACTTGACTGAAATCGAACCTGGGACCCTTCAGTCCGCAGGCCGATGCTCTATCCACTGAGCCAAAATGGTTAGGGCCATATTTCATTCTTTTTCCCTTATTTGGACAAACAGGTTAACAGCTATAGGGAAAAAAATCTGTTTAAAGAGTTTCCCCCCAATATATTTTGTTCTCTTTGTTATTTGCTTTCCCTCCATTCTCTCAGAGAGAGAGTTCCCACCCTCCCATGATGTACAGATGCTGGGAAGTGGCAATGCTCTTTGCTACAAAATACGTTTTCTTGGGCAGAGCTAAGCTCACGTGTGTTTAAGGCTAATGACGTTGGCTTTCCACGGAGCCACAGGAAAGCATGTCATTCTTTCTCGTCCACAGCAGGTCTTCTGTGCCCAGGGAGCTCAGTGGCAGCCAAGCCATACTTATCCGCTTTCCAGAAACACCTCATAGTCCCCCAGCCCCTTTCTAATGAAGCTTTTCCATTTATTCATATGTCACCACCTGAACTTTGTTCTGTTCCAAGGTGAGGATTAACCCAATGAATAAAAATATCTATTTATTTGGGAGGTAGGACAGCAAAGACTTGGGACCAGGTAGACTTTCATTCCCAGGGTCCCCCATTGACCAGTATATCACCAGAGTCAGTTTCCTTTTCTAAGCCTCCATTTCCTCATCTGTAAAATGGGGCTAACCATGCCTGCCTCAGAGTGTTGCGGCAAGAACCGGATCAGATCACTTATGTAAGACCTGGAGCATGGGGGTGACCTGGCGATTACTTTCTAAATGGCCAAGATACTGCAGACGGTGCTCTCCGCTTTTCTGGCGAGGGGGCTCCTGAGGGCCCGGCGTTTTTTATCCTGTGTGTTTGACACCTAATGGTCAAATAATTTTTGTTTCAAAGACAAAAATGCAGGATTTTGCTTTCACGAGCCATTCAACTAAGTTCAATGAGGGGTGCAGCAGGGTAGGGCTGAGTCTGCTGTACTCAGACACTGGAAAGACGTGAAGGTTCCTCTCTCTAGTGCCGTGGCAAGGAGCCTAGTCCTGGGGAGTGTGGCACTTCCTGTTAGTCTATAAGCAGACTTGTCAGCAAAGGAGGGCCAGGGATATTGGGCGACATCCTGGAAGATATGGTGAGGTTTTTACACACAGGCCCCCGCTGGAGGATGGGGATGGCCTGCGTGTGAACTCTCCAGCGGTCGTGCTGGGAAGCGCTGTGCTGAGGAGAACAGGGTTTCTCCCCTGCAACACAGGCGAGCCTGCACGTCTCTACATTGCACTTCCTCCTGCACAGGATGGGGAGGCGGCTGGATTGTCTCTGAGATCTTCTGGCACTGAAGGTCCCAGCTTCATTCCCCACTTAAGAGCCCCGTTATGTTTCCTGTAAGGGCATCTTTACCATTCACTGCCCTGGTGGGCTGGCTTTGGTGTGAAAGGTACATTTCTTCCAGGTTATTTCAGCTGTTCTCTTCACCTTTTCCCTTTTGTTCATGCTGCCTCTCTTCTTGAAAGGTGTCAGGTAAAGCCACCAGGGTTAACTCTTGCTCTGGCGCCTTGACATCTGCAAGCTGGGAGGTTTCCTCACTCCCGTCTGGGCAGACTGGTGCCTCCTCATTGCATTCTTTCTTTTGATCATGTAACATTTTTTTGTCCTGGATTTTCCTTGAAGTTTCAGCCTATTCTCCCTTCCTCACGCCTTTCCCTTTGTAATCTACGATTCCCCGTGGATAGTGCCGATTTCTTGCCGCCTGCCGAGGAAAGCAGTGCAGCAGGAACAGGGTCCCCGGGGTCCCCCGTGATGGTGGCACTGTGGCACACTACCTGCACACACATGTGTACACAGATCCGTAAACCGTGCACCCTCACCGCTTGGTTCCCACCTTTGCTTTATCCAGACGCCGACAACTACAGCAGCTCAGACTGGGCGTAAAGGTTTCTTCAGAGATGGTCTAACGGTGACTTGACATCTGGACAGCAGGCTGGGGACCAGCGGTGCCTGTCTCAGCAGATCTAGGCTGTGTTTGAGCCTGTTTCTGCCAAGCCAGGGTCTCAGCAGATCTGGGCCTTTTTGCGTTTTTGTTACATGCCAGGCTGTTACCGTGACCTTTCAGCCGCCATGAGGAGTGGTCAGGCGCTGAATCTTTAGCCACAACTCCCACTCAGCCTGCTGCATGACCTGGCATTCCGGGCAGCAGTGCCCCTTTCTATGTGTGCAGGGACACACCGGTATCCCTCTCATAGCAGGAGCAGGGGACCAAGGAAGTGGGATAACCGCCCCATGTTCTGATTCAAAAGGGAAGGTGCCTTTAGATCAGTGCCCCTGCTGTGTTGGTGAGTCCTTGGTGAGGACCATTAGCAGTTGGGCGGAGCCATCGGAAGTGTCCTGAGATGATAGAGGGGAGATATGAAAGCAAAATTCTCAAAAGTTTGCATTTAGGTTTATCCTGGAGAACATTCCCTCCTTCCTACATCCCAAGGAAGGATTAACCAATAAGGGCAGGCTATTTAAAAAGACTCAGTCCCTGCTAGAAAGGCATATACCATCCCCCCTAGTTTGGGTTTCTACAGAACCCCAACCTGAGAGCAGGATTGCAGGGCATGTAGTTTCTGTGGGAGGTGGTCCCAGGAATCCCTGAAGGGGATGGGGGAATGGGACGGGAGGAAGGAGGTCAGAAAGGGTGTGTAATCAAGCTAGTGATCCCCGTGGATGACTAGAACTCGGTCCCACGGAAAGTCTGGGAAATAGCATAGCCCCTGAGAGGTGAAGGCCCGCTGGCCCGAGAGCCCCAGATGGAGAGATGCGTTTGGAGGTTGCTCTTACAGTGGAGGAGAGGCCTGTGGTCACGGAAATAATCACGGCCCAGGGCATGTGGTGGAGCACTGGCAGCTCTGCTACGTCTGTGGTCCCATATTCACCTTCCAAAGGAGCCTAGACATTTTCTAGACATTTTCATTACAGAGAGTGAATCCGAAACTCAGGCATCTGAGCCCAAGGTCACAGAGCCGGTTCTTGAGATCCAAGGTCATAAGAGTCCAGGTTTCCTGACTCCAGTTCTAGTGCTCGTGCCACTTGGCTACTCAAGGCAGAAATTTAAACTTGTAATGATTTATGAGGCATGCTGCACCTGACTAATGGGAATAATATTTTGCTTTCCACTGTGGATTCGTTATTCTTTTCCTGAGTGAAAAATTGTCAAAGGGATTAAATCCTCTTTGGAAGCCAGAGAAACAGCAAAAAATGGCTGAGTGTGTAAATAAAGTCTCCCAGGAAGATCATATTTTTTGAAGGTATTTATTATTCATGTCTTTTTGTCATTGCATGTCTTAAGTGTTTACTTGGGCTTCTAGCTCTTTGCTTTTCCAAGGACACGGCTGATCCTTTCTAAATGAGCCTGACAGCCATCGCCTTAACAATGGCTCTTTACTGTCCAGGTTATTTAAGGCACGGAGAAAAAGTTTATCACAGAAAAGCAGCTTCTAAGCATGTCTCCCCAGGTGTGATGAGGCTGTGACTTGTGCACCTCTCACCCTTGAGGAGC
The DNA here is from genome assembly GCF_014108235.1 of Myotis myotis. Taxonomy (NCBI): domain Eukaryota; kingdom Metazoa; phylum Chordata; class Mammalia; order Chiroptera; family Vespertilionidae; genus Myotis; species Myotis myotis. The sequence goes on from NW_023416324.1 coordinate 54,577,670, forward strand.
TCCTCTGGACGGAAGGGTCAGGGTTGTTCAGAAAGCACTGTGGTGGGTGAGGCGGGGCTCTCTTTTAGATTCTGAAATGTCCACAAGCCTTTTAATGTGGAGGGGGGAGCGTCTGTGATCTTCTAGGCTGAGCCTGAGGCTTCAGCCAGCCTGTGCCAAAGAGGACACGTGCTGAGGAGCTGACCGCGGGCTCCTAGCAGAAACAGAAGGCGCAGGCGGACTGAGGACATTTAAACGGGAAGTAAATGCCTGTGCATGCCTCTGAACTCGTGAAACGAGCTACAAACCTGGCAAATTATTCTGAGCTTTGGTCAGAGGTTTCCAACCATGGAAGACCACATCCAAAACTCAGGCATCTGAGCCCAAGGTCACAGAGCTGGTTCTTGAGATTCAAGGTCAAAGACCACATCCCCCGGAAAAGTAGAGGAAAGGTCCTGAATTTGTATCAACACTTTCCGTAACGCTTGGATGCGTGTTGGCTGTTGAATGATGTCTTCATTTTCTAATTTATCCAAAGCCACAAGTTTAAGTCCTGATATGTGGTCATCATAAACCTTTGAGAAAGGGATCTTCCTATTGGAAAAGCTTGTCTAAGTTTTTCTTTAGAATCCACAGAGGGGAATTTCTGGGTCTTATGGTGTGCACCTTTTTCAAGATGTTGGAGGCATCTGGTCTCCAGGAATAGGAACACAAACCATTGTTACACTTCCCCTGCGTCATGATTTCTGATGTCTCTTTTCATAGATCTTCTCCAGTGCTGGATATGTCATTCTTTCTCATGTTGCCAGTGATAACTGAGAAATAATATAACATCATCACTTTAATTTGCATCCCTTTGAATACTATTGTGAGTATTTTTCCCGTGCCTATTGCCTACTTGCATGTCCAATGAATTTGCCTGTCTTTGAAGGACATGGATGATGCTGTCCTCCCCTGCCTTTCCCTTTTTGCTGCCTGAATAGCCTCAGTAGGCCAGGCATGCCGTTGCTCCTTCTCCGTGGCCCCTGCATATCCACAGGCTGCCTGGAGAGTACCTGTGCGCCCCTGGGGAGATGGGCCACCGCCTAGCACTGCTCCCTGCACAGGGCCTCACCTGCCTGTGCATGTAAAGTAGGCCCAATAGAGGCATCAGCTAACAAACCCATTTGAGGGAGGGGATCTCAATTCGGCACGTTCCTCATTCACCTCAGTAAAACAAAGAATGAGTCCAGGCAAGGGGGTCCACCTCCCCTCCAGTCAGACCTTTCTGTGTTTTGTTGTTGATATAGCTTGTCCCATGTAGCTGACTTTTAAACGAAAACTGCATTTTGTTCAAACAATAAACATGGCTTTCTTTGAGCAGCATATTTTGCCTTCTAACAAGGGGACAGCCCGATTCTATATCATGCCAATGACTCTGAGCCCCTTCACTTCTCATTTTTCTCTGTCTGAGGGCACACCAGGCTGCTGGATTTGAAAGAAAGACCTGGTAAAATCAGGAAATCTCCCCCTTTTCCGTGTTTGCCTAAGGTGCGCCCCGTGGAATGGACAGTGTTTTCTGTTTAGGTATGTTCTTTAAGACCTTTCCCTCTGGCTTGATGCACTGGGCTGGCCTTGTTTAGTGGTGTGAAGATGTCAGGTGGCATGTTCAGTATTGAGAATGAGCTATAAACCCACGCAGATGAAGCCGGACCTGGCCAGTCCACCTGAAAATTTGTCTATTCATGTCTCTCAGGATTTTTCTTGTGCTGTGTGGGTGGACAATGCTCTTTGAACGCCTGGCCAGCTTCCTGCGGCATTGGGTGCAGGTTTACACCCTGCATGCAGGGTCCTTTGATTCCCCACTAGAGGGCACTCGCGTCACTCTTAAAGCAATAGTACCAGGGAAAAAGGGTGGCTTCTTGGTTGGAGTCCCCAGATGCGCACTGCATTTCAGATGCTACCTGTCTCAGCTTCCACTCTCAAGGTGTGTTATGGAAGTAACAACACTCTCCAGCCCAGCGAGGCGTGGTGAAGATTAGTGTCTGGAAACTCCTGTTGTAAATTAAGCGCAGTCCCTGCCTGTTCCTGTTTCCTTACTGCAGTGTGATGGTAACCCTGCGGCTTTTTAAACATAGGAGCAGCATCCATCCACCTTTGAGGCGCTGTACACCCAGTCTGCTCTTCTCCTTGGCGCCCTTGGTTTATATGTGGCCATGGCACAGTCTTGCTAGTGGGCGTGAGATGAGGATTCAACCCACTGTGTTGATCCTGCTCATTCCTGGGGAGAGCTGAAGGGTGCCCATGGTTGGAGTGGGTTAGCCTGACAGGAGATGTTGCACTGAGAGAGGACTGAAGACTTTCTGCAAGGGAAACACAAGCCACACAGTGCCTCATCAGGGAATGCTACCGCTTCACACAGCCACCATTTCTGGGGTTTCTAGGTCACCTGACAGCTACTTGTAGGCTCAGTTCCTGGACCCTTGGTCAGAGCTTTGTTCCCATGTCAAAGCATCTCTTTATTGAAATCTTTACATTCCCACCAGCCTTTTCTTTTCTTTTTTCCCTTTCTTCCTCTCTCTCTCTCTCTCTCTCTCTCTCTCTCTCTCTCTCTCTCTCTCTCCCCTCCCTCCCCCCTTCCTCCCCCTCTCTCTTTTCTTTCTTCTTTCTTTCTTTCTTTCTTTCTTTCTTTCTTTCTTTCTTTCTTTCTTTCTTTCTTTCTTTCTTTCTTTCTTTCTCTTCTTTCTTCTTTTCTTTTTCTTTCATCAGCTCTTCCACTTCCTTTGCCTTGGGAGATGTGTGAGCTCACCTGTCCTTATCTGTGAGTGGGGGTGCCTGCTCCTAGAGAGTCCCCAGTGTCCATGCATAAAGCTACTGGCAGAGCTTTTCCTGTTGGGAGCACAGGGTTTGGGAGGGTGGTTGCTTGGTGACGGCAGAGTGACAGCTTATTTTCTGGGCCTGTGAACTTAAGTTTGCATAGGAAGACTATATAGGACTCACTTAGCAAATCTCCCCCCCCCCCCTCGGGATCCATGAATATGACTACGACCATCATTACTAGCTAGTAATTATATAACATGACCGCGTGCCAGGCATGATTTATTTACTTTTTGTTATGATAAACTTTGTGTTTAGAGCACTTTTAGATTTACAGAAAATCAGTGAAGATAAAATAGAGTTCTCAAATGCCCTACACCCGGCTTCCCCTGTTAACATCTTACATTAGTAGGGCATCTTTGTTACAGTTAGTGAACTGATGATGACACGTTCTTAAGTCCATATTTTAGCCATTCAAATAGGTATGTAGTGGCATCTCATTTTTGTTTCATTTTGTAATTCCATAATGACAAATAGTGTTAAACATTTTTTCATACTTATTTGTCATCTATATGTCTTCTTTGATTAAATTTCTGCTCAGATCTTGGCAAAATTGTACTGCCAATTTGGAAGACAGCCTTTTAAGGACATCTTGGTTGCTTCTAAGTTTTAGCAATTACGAATAAAGCTGCTATAACATTGGCATGCAGGTTGGGCTTTTGTCCATTTTTTATTGGACTTTCTGTTGTTCAGTTTTATGAGTTCTTTGGATAAGATCCTTTGACAGATATGTGTTTACAAATATCTGCAAACTTCTGTGGCTTATTTTTTCATTCTTTTAGCAGTATGCAGAACAGAAGTTTTTAATTTTAATTAAGCCGAACCTAGGTCATGTTTTTGGTGTTTCTAAAAGCTCATCTCTAAACTTAAGGTCATCTAGATTTTCTATTTTGTTCTCTTCTAAAAGTTTTATAGTTTTTTATTTTACATTTAGTTCTGTGATACATTTGAGTTAATTTTTGTGAGAGATGTAAGGTCTGTGTTTAGCTTCTTTTTTTTGCATATGAGTGCCCAATTGGGCCAACACATTTGTTGTTGAAAAGACTATTGTTTCTCCACTGAATTTGCCTTTTTTCCTTTGTCAAAGGTCATTTGACTCTATTTGTGTGGGCCAGTTTCTGACACATTGATCTATTTGTCAGTTCTTTCACCAATACCATGCTGTTTTGATTATTGTAGCTTTATTGTAAGTTTTGAAGTCAGTTAGTATGATTCCTCCAACACTGTTGTTCCTCAAGTCTTGTGTTTGCTATTCTGGTCTTTTGCTCCAGGCATGGTTTTAAGTCCTTTACATTATTTTAACTCACTTGTTCCTCACAGTAGCCCATCAAGAGGCCCAAATAAGTTAAGCAACCTTCATGAGGCACCTTTATGCCTATAGTCTGGAGAGCATAGTCAAGGTCACAGAGCTGATAAATCCAGGAGGCAGGACTCAAATCTTGGCAGGGTGGCTGTAGAGGCTGGCTCCCAGTCACCCAGCAGTGGCCTCTGCCAGTAACGGAAGAAGAAACCCTTGCTTATTTTTGACAGTTTAGTGAACATATTCATGAGGCGATTTCCTAGGCCATTGTGTTGGGAAACAGGCATTGAGTGGGGAGTCTCAGAGTTCTTGCTCAATTGTCACAGCCTGGGGTTGACATGGCTCCACTGATAACAAGCCATGGGACCTTGGGCAAACGAGCTCTAAAGTCAGGGTCATCACCTGTGAAATATCAACCTGTTAGCCCCTTTAATGGTGTCAGGCTGGCTTCCTAGTCAGTTGCCTTCTCAGCAATGGGGAGCTATGGGTGCAGTGTGGTTCTCCTTCCTGGAGACAGCATCTGATTGAGTCAGGACAATGGAACTACTCTAGCCTTGGAATTTAAAGCCCAGAGAGAGGGGCCCATGGCGCTGAGGCAGCTTTATGCCCACAGTCTGGAGAGCAAGTTCATCAGTCTTGTTGCTGCAGTTTCTGGCGTTGCCCTGGTCCTCGCCCAGCCTGGGCTAGGTGCTTAGGGAGTAATTAGTTCTTTAAGCAACTCTAGTAACTTTTTAAAAAAATCCATTCCTCATTAATTCTCCCCCTTTCACCTCCTCCCCTTCCTCCTCCTCCTCTTTCTTCTCCATCTCCTTCTCCTTCTTCTACTTCTAGTTCTTTCCATTTAAGCCAAGCAGAACCAGCCCCTCTTACATACAGGCATCTTAATTAGCACAGGGGTAATAATAGCTACCGCATTGCTTATCAGGATTGAATAAGATAGAGTGCAAAGCACTTAGCACAGTGCCTGTCAGAGAGTAAGTGCCTGGTAATTAGCAGCTTTTGCTATTATCTAATCATAGCTCCTGATATGCACTTAGTGCTATATCATATAAAGGACAAACTCCTGTGTTGCCTGCTTATGCTCCTTAACGTTTTATGGATGAGAAATGGTGGTGTTTAGGAGTTTGCCCAAGATCACTGAAGCTGCCCAGTGCTGAGTGGGGAACCCTAGCAAGATCCTTCGCTGACAAGGGCAGGGTTCTTATCACTGTTTCCGGCTCCTATGCAGGAGGAACGATGATGTTGGGGGGCGGTAATTTCAGGAAACAATAGTGGAGGTGAGAAAGCCTCGCCACTTTCCCGGGCACAGAGAGTAGAATCGTCTGAGACATGCTTTTTTCTGTAGTTAGGGTGTTAAATTGTCGATGTTAGGCCTGGAGTCCTTTTCTGAGCTGCCATCTGAGCCATGCACCGTGCCTGGTGTCAGCCTGTTTTTGGCTTCACCCCCCTCTATATTCTTCTGCATTTATTGAACAAACATTTTGTTTAGTGCTTTTCATGGGCCAGACACTGTGCTAGGGACAGAGATAAAAATATAAATGAGACCCATTAAAGGTCTGCCTTATAAAGGTTTACAATATATTGGAGAAAACAGACATGAAAATAATGAACTATAATGCACTATAATATCAGAGAGATGAAAACAAGCATTTTGGGAGCACAGTAATTTATGTAGTACTTACTAGATGCCAGGAACTGAACTAAATGTGTTGCATGGATTAGCTAATTCAGTCTTCACATCAACAGTATGAAGGAAGTACTCTTCTTGCTCCCATTTTACAGATGGGGAAATTGAGGCACAGATATGTTAAATAACTTAGCCTAGGTTATACAGCTAGGATTATGGAGTAAAGTTCCAGAGATTGTGCTGTTAATTATGGAACCGATTCCCTAAGGGGGTCTGAATACATGGTTCTTTCTGGGATAGTCCATGAGACTTTCAGAGGCGGTATCTGAACTGGCTATGTGGAATCTAATGAGTAAAATAAACTGATGAACAAAATAGTTCCAGAGGCATGGATGCTTGTAACAGACTGACAGATCTAAGAGTGCAGAGGGTTGGGAGGGAATGGGAAGAGATTAACCAAGGAACTTATCTGCATATATGCATAACCCATGGACATAGACAATAGTGTAATGAAGGCCTGGGGTGGGGCGGGGGCTGGGAGGAGGGGGGAAAGTGAGGGGGGAAAAGGGGACATCTGTAATATTGTCAACAATAAGCAATAAACTTAAAAAAAGGATGAATAGCAATTTATAGGTGGATAGAAGGGAAAGAGTGGGCCAAGTAGAGGGGACAATGTGAGTTAAAGCACAGATGAGTGAAAGTGTATGATGTGCTCTGGGAGTGACTAATAATCCCAGGGGTGGAGGAAAAGCTGAGAATGGTTGGCGATTAACCTCAAAAAGTTAATGCTAATGCAGTAGGCATTGGGGAGCTCTCAGAGAGAGGATTTTATGCAGGGTAATGAGTGTCTAGATATGTTTCCAAAAGATTCCCGAAGCAGCAGTGTGGAGGCTGGCGTGGGCGGGGCGGGGGGTGGGGGAGGAGGGGGGAGGCAGGTCTCAGAATAGTGTGAAGCCAGGAAGACCTGCCCGAGGTTCCATAATAGTTTGGGTGAGGGAGTGCATCACCCTCGGAATAAGACATAAGACAGTGGGTGTGCCTGCTCGTGGTGGTTTTGGGAACTGAATTTCACAGAGTAAGAAGAGCTGTCGCCTGGTTCACTGGCGTCTCGCCGGGGAAGGCCCAGCTTGTTGCTCTCTAACATCACTCCATAGAGGTAGCCAGTCTGTGAACTGCTTATTATCATTTGGGTGAAGATAAGGGACTTGTGCCAGAAATGTCAATCCATGCGCTGCTTCCTTCACTGTGAAAGTCACACACACACACACACACACACACACACACACACACACCACAAAGTCAACTGAAGCAAACAGTATGCTTGGTGAAGAAGTTGAATGACATATATAAAGTGCAAACTCCTCATTCCTTGCAGTCTGGTAACAATCTGCAGATCTCCACCGGTCCGCAACCACAATTAGAGTAGCGTTGCTACGTAATTTATTTTATATGTAGGCGATATACTTCACATATATTTTTCTCTATGGCCAAAACCTGTGTGTGGAAAACATGCTTTAGTCAACCAATAAATATCTGAGGCCATAAAGCAAATTAAAAGTTCATTTGGGATCTTAAAGGGTTTGAATCTGGGAGACATAGACTCGGGGGAAGGCCAGAAATGTGCTCCGGTGAGACAAAGAAAGCCAGAGCTCATAAAGGCAAAAAAAAAACCCCACCAGCTGGAACAAAGGAAATGTCCCCTATTGGCTATTTCACATGGTGCGATGGCCAAATCAGATAGGATTGGTCAAGTCCAGAGATGAAATCAAGGTAAACATCTTCATGGAAACAAGGAATGGCCAAGTCCCAGGAAATACTACAGCAAACAGGGATGTTTCAAACTCTCACCCTCAACTGGGTGTGGAAATGCCCGAGTCTGACTTCTTTAGAGACCTCCTGACTCCAATTTTGGAACCCCTGATGTTAATGACTCTGTTTTAGTTTATTTCAGTTTACAGTTGCAATGTTTTTAGAGTTTTCTGTTCTTTCTACAGGCAAGCCAAATATGTCGAGAACTCCTCGTTTACTTTTTACATTTTGGATCCTTACACGACCACTTAACCTTGATTGGTAATTGGTAACTCCTTCCGTAGAGATGAGCTAGTGGCCTCTTCCCCCTCTCCAGTATCGTTGCCTTTCAGACCCCAGGTTCTCTCCAACCTCCAATGCCTGGGCCACGATCCCAACCCCAAGGTTCTGAGAAGTGACAGAGCCCTGCAGAGGGAACGGAAGTAGTGCTTTCTCTATCACTTGGGTGTAAAGCGTTAACTCAGTCAATAATTAACAGTGATGTTACTAAAGGGATTCTTTGCCACCCTGAGATTTTTCTAAATATATATATATATATATTATAGATTTCAGTGAGGAAGGGAGAGGGAGTGAGAGATAGAAACACCAATGATGAGCGAGAATCATTGATCGGCTTCCTCCTGCACGCCCCCTACTGGGGATCCAGCCGGTAACCCAGGCATGTGCTCTTGACTGGAATCGAACCTGGAACTCTTCAGTCTGCAGGCTGTGTTCAATCCATGGAGCCAAACCAGCTAGGGCCACCTTGAGGTTTTTCAGTGAGATCAAGGTCACAGAGCTGGTGGCAACAGAGGGGGGCCAGCATGGAGGACTCCGGACCCCACCTCACTGCTTCCCAGTCCCCGCCCCTCGCCCCTCACCAGGAGCTGCAGACCAAGTGACAGGTTCCCTGGAGGATGGGACAGATGCTGTGGGCTTTCATTTAGTGACAGGACTTTGGAGGCTTTTCTCTTTGCTAATGACCGCAGCCGAAAGGCGCTTTCCATATTGAACTGAGATCTAAATCTGTATAGCAGATGGGCTGACATCGACGGTCTACAGTGCATGTTGGGAAGATAATTCCCAGTCTCCCGAGGAAAGAGATGTCAAATTCAGTTTTCCCGAGGAGCTGATCTGCAATTTGGCTCTTCCATCTCTGGCTTACCCTCGCACTGAGCCACATAATCTCCCTGAAGGAACACCTCTTGATGTGGACACAGTCTGTGCAGGTGTCAGTTTAGCATAGCACCGCATGCCGAGTCTACTGGCTTACCTTTTCTAAATGCTGTTTAATTATAGCAGTGTCCATCAGTGTTTTCGTTAAATGTTATCAGGCTTTTTTTTTTTTTTAATATATTTTATTGATTTTTTACAGAGAGGAAGGGAGAGGGACAGAGAGTTAGAAACATCGATCGGCTGCCTCCTGCACACCTCCCACTGGGGATGTGCCCGCAACCAAGGTACATGCCCTTGACCGGAATCGAACCTGGGACCTTTCAGTCCGCAGGCTGACGCTCTATCCACTGAGCCAAACCAGTTAGGGCATGTTATCAGGCTTTTGTCAAAGACCCTTAACTGGAGATTGGAAGTTGGTCAGGAAAAGTTGTTGGAAATTGACATTTCCCAATGTCAATTGGCCAAAGACAATCAGCACTTAGCTTGAGAAACAGCCAGAACAAAAAATCTTCAAAAACTGTGCTCCAGCCTGGCTGGTGTGGCTCAGTGGTTGAGCATTGACCTATGAACCAGGAGGTCACGGTTCGATTCCTGGTCAGGGCTTATGCCTGGGTTGCGGGCTTAAGTGGGGGTCATGCAGGAGGCAGCTGATCGATGATTCTCTCTCATCATTACTGTTTCTATCTCTCTCTCCCTCTCCATTCCTTCCTGAAATAAATGAAAACAAACAAAAAGCACACACCAAAAAACTGCTCCCAACTCCTCCAAACTTAACATCTACCACGTGGCTTTGCTGCTCACCAGCTGTGTGGGTAGGCAGGTTACTTAGCTGTTACTTAGCCTCCCTCAGCCCATTTCTCTCTTGTGAAGGAGAATTAGTAAACCCAAACTTATGGGGCGATTATGAGAATAAATAAGATAACCAATGTCAAAGGCACTCAGCCCCCTGTCTGGCACATGGCAGGTCCTCAATAAATGTTTAGTTTGAATCTGTTGCACATGCATTACCTGCTGTAGCCAGGTAAATCTCTCTGTGCCATGAAATGTTGTTTTTTCCTGCCTCCATGCTTTTGCTGACAGGCAGGAGGAAGATATGGCCGAGCTAACAACATGTTTTTGAGGTCAGAGCACAAGAGTTTGTGGTGCGTTGGCAAGAGCCGAGAGAAGTCCAGCATGAGTCTCATGTGTCCTCAGGACAGGGAGGTTGTTATCTAGATCCATAGCAGACTCCTGAAGCTGGATTCAAAACTGGGGTGCCCTCTTTAGTCTCATCCCCCCTTTTTATGAACATCTTTAACCACTTAAGAACTGATCTCACTCTCCTCTCAACACTTACATCATTTTAGTCCGTGCTACTTATTCCAGCACTTAATTATTTGCTTTAAAATAAGTGTTCCTGAAGTTTATGTATCTTTCTTCCCCATGAAAGATGATTGAAAAGTTCCTTGAGGAAAGCGTTCTGATTTCGTGTTACCTGGGTCTCCCAAAGGCTGAGCACAAGGTTGAGTCTGCAGTAATCAACAAATATATGCTGCTTGATCTGTGAAATAAGTCAACTACCTGAAAACTAGAGTGTGCCCTGGACCACGTGTTAGAGTTGGGAGGGTGTGCCACAATTTCGAATCCAAACGGGTGGGTTGAACCTTGACATTTTCTGTGTATGTGATCTTAGACAATTTACTTTTTTGAGCCTCAGCGGAATAAAAAATAAGGCTACTCCTGTAGTTCACTCACTGTTAAGACTCATTTAATTTTCTTCACATTTTAACATTTTGGAAACTTGGATATGTCTTACAACATGTTATATATAGTTCAATTGGCAGTGTTTTTTTTTTTTTCTTCCCTGGTATTCAGTGGCATTTTCAGATTTGATGAAACTTTTACTTGTTAGGATTGTTGTGAAAATTCAAGATAATGTATGCAGTTCATCTTATATTTTACCTGATGTTGCCATAACAGTTAAAAGCAGTTGCACACTGTAAAACCATTCTCATGACATGTTTATAAAGCCAGCCTTAGGACTCAGGACAAACTTTGCAAGCTGGCAAAGTTAGAAGCCTTTACGGCCCATGCTTAGGAAAGCACAGAGAAGCTCAAAGCCTCCCACCCTTACCTTAATCCAGTGGTTCTCAACCTTGGCTGCACATTAGAATCACCTGGGAAACTTTTTAAAAATCCTGATTTCTGGGCCTCGAAATCAGGATTTTTAAAAAGATTCCCAGGTGATTGTAATGTGCAGCCAAGGTTGAGAACCACTGCCTTAATCCCTCCAAATATACACTGAGTGGCCAGATTATTATGACCACCTGACGTTTGTAGGCAAATTAGCTATAATTTCGAGCTGAAGTTGTTAGAGGGCCAGACCATTATAAATAGGGAAGCAGGTTGTTTACCACGACACTAGAAGTGATTTTTTCTGAAGATATGGGTAAACAACGGGATTTAACAGCCTTTGAACGTGGGATATATATATATATCTCTTCAGAAAAAAATCACTTCTGTTGTGGTAAACAATCTGCTTCCCTATTTATAATGGTCTGGTCCTCTAGCAACTTCAGCGCGAAATTATAACTAATTTGCCTACAAACGTCAGGTGGTCATAATAATCTGGCCACTCAGTGTAGTTTGCCAGTGTTAACATTGTTAAGGTTCGTGGCAGAATGCTCAAGATGTTGAGGTTGAAAAACCCTTCCTCCTCCTCAGATAGCAACACTAGCTTTCCTACCCAGGATCTGAGCTAAATGAGAAAGAAGATGAAAGACCTGCAGGTGGAGAACCAAAACGCCACTAGTTCTAGGTTGGTGTGTGACTTATATCAGCGGGTAAGCGGGCTCCCTGGCACTGCACCCAAAATTACCCGTGCAGTCCCAGGTACAGCAACCAGTAGGGAAGCAGTGGAGGGGCAAAGGAGATCTTGGTGCTAGGCAGGCAGTTCAATCCAGGGACAGAGGGAGGAGAGAGGGCTGAACTATACAGGAGGCTCACAGATCAGAAACCCACTCACCTTCCAGGCCAGGAGAGGAACTCCAATAGGGCCTCGCCCAGCTAAGGGACACTTTTGGAGTGGGGCAACACCTTTCATAGAGTGAGGCTTTCAAAGGATGGTGGTAGCTATTAAAGAAAAGCATGGCTGATGATCCCATAGTTGGCAAATACTCGGTTTACATGATTTTACCCCTTAAGTAGTCATTTAAAAGTATTTATAATTACCTAGGATTCCTAAGCATTGCTTTCAGTTCTTAGCCCAGCCATCATTTACTTGGTCTGTTATGCAATTCACAAATCTGATGGATTTAAAAAAAAATTAATGTCAGTAATTTTTGCATACAATATTTAAATACCTCAAGCCCAAAATCATAGAGTGTGGCAAATTTAGGAACTGCTCTCGTAATCTTAATGAAAGAATAGGGGTAAGTAAACACTGTACGAAGGCAAAAGGATGGTGTTGGTCAATGCCAAGGCTGATTTTGTGGGATCAGGTGTTGGTCAATGCCAAGGCTGATTTTGTGGAATCAGAACAAAAACATATATTTAATTGGGAAAAATGCAGGCATCTGTCTCTAAGGCTTTAAACAAATGCAGACAGTAGTAATAAATCGCATTGCCAGAAGGGATAAAAACGTTTTAAAAATAAATAATTTCAGAGGTCTATATAAAGCCCCGGATTCTGTTAAAGCCCAGTTCCTCGCTGGCCTGTTTACTAGTATATCTTCACTGGCCAGGGATTTGGCCTGGGAGGAGAGCTCCTTGGTGGGGAGAGTAAGCCATGTGTGGTTTGCACTGGACATGGTTTCGCTTTGTTTCTGTTTCAGACAAGCTAGTTTAATTTACAAATGGAGTTTTGATACACTCAGGACTGTGAGTAAGTGTTGGTGAGGGTCTGTTAAAAGGCAGACAAACCACAGTAGCTCATTTCCTTTTATTGATCTGAGCACAAAGCATTGCTGTTGCATTTTAGAAATTAAAATCCTCTATTCACAGAAGCATAGTCTGGTGCAGTCTGGAAAGATGTTTTCATGGTCTCTCAGGAGTAAATAATATGAATTTTTAAACATTCTCCAGGAATAATTTACATGATTTTAAGTGTTGTAAAGGTATTAGAATGTACAGTATTTCTAATAGTAGAGGGAACAGTTAAATATTTTGGGAGAAGTGAAGAGGCAGAACTGTGTATTGGTAGGACTACATTGTGAAGAAATAGAGGCCCGGTGCACAAAAATTTGTGCACTCAGGGGGAAGAGGGGTCCCTCAGCCCGGCCTGTGCCCTCTCACAGTCTGGGACCCCTCGGGAGATAACAACCTGCTGGCTTAGGCCTGCTCCCGGTGGCAGAGGGCAGGCCCAATCCCTAGGTGCAGCCCCTTGTCGGGCTCAGAGCAGGGCCGATTGGGGAGTTGGGGCACCGCCCCCTGTCATGCACAGAGCAGGGTGGATCGGGAGGTTGTGATGCCACCCTCAGTCACGCTCAGGGTAGGGCTGATTGGGGGGTTGGGGCACCACCCCCTGTCACACTCAAGGCAGGGTCCATGGGCAGGTTGCGGCGCCACCCCCTGTCACGCACAGAGCAGGGTCGATCAGGGGGTTGGGGCGCTCCCCCCTGTCATGCACAGAGCAGGGCCGATCAGGGGGTTGGGGAGCTCCCCCCTGTCACTCACAGAGTAGGGCCGATAGGGGAGTTGGGGCACCGCCCCCTGTCACACACAGAGCAGGGCCGATCAGGGGGTTGGGGCACCACCACTGTCACACTCAGGGCAGGGCCGATGGGGAGGTTATGGCTCTACCCCATCACACACAGAGCAGGGCCAGTGGCGGGGGAGAGGGTTGGGGCGCCGCAGCCTGTCACACACAGAGCCACAGGGCAATCAGGGGGTTGGGGAGCTTCCCCCTATCAGGCACAGAGCAGGGCTGATCAGGGGGTTGGAGCGCCTTCCCCTGTCACGAACAGAGCAGGGCGGATAGGGAGGTTGTGGCCCCGCCCCCTGTCACACATAGAGCCGCAGGGCGATCAGGGGGTTTGGGCGCTGCCCCCTGTCACACTGATCCCGGTGCCAGGAGGCCTCGCGGCTCTGCTGATCCCGGTGCTGGGAGGCATATTACCTTTTTACTATATAGGATAGAGGCCTGGTACACGTGTGTGGGCCAGCCGGTTTGCCCTGAAGGGTGTCCTGGATCAGGGTGGGGGTCCCCACTGGGGTGCCTGGCCAGCCTGGATGAGGGGATGATGGCTGTTTGCAGCTGGTCACACACCCTTCAGGGTGGGGGTCCCCACTGGGGTGCCTGGCCAGTCTGGGTGAGGGGCTGAGGGCTGTTTTCAGGCTGGTGGGTGACTGAAGCTCCTAACCGCTCCTTTTTTTCTTTTTTCTTTTTTTATTCTGGGCCAGCTTTAGCTCTGAGGCTCCAGCTCTTAGGCCTCCGCTGCTGAAAGCAGGTTTCTGGCCTTTGTTTACCTTCTGTATTTGAAACAATGTTGCGATCCTGCTGGCTGAATCCTGACGGACTAAAGCAGGTTTTTGGGGTTTTGTTTAGCTTCTATATATGTAACATAGTTGCTTACAGTTGCAGCTCAGAGGTGGGCAAGGCAGGCGGGGAATGTTGGAGTCCTCTGTCACTGAAGCAAGCAAGCCTCATGTTAGTTTCAAGCTGCCTGGCTGCCGGCCGCCATCTTGGCTGGCAGTTAATTTGCATATCGCCCTGATTAGCCAATGGGAAAGGTAGTGGTCGTACGCTAATTACCATGTTTCTCTTTTATTAGATAGGACAAGGTATTTCTTTTGTTTGTTCTTAATCCAACAGACGTTCACTGAGGGGTGTGTGTGTGTGTGTGTGTGTGTGTGTGTGTGTGTGTTGGGGAGAGTGTTATCTTAAATACTAATATCATCCAGAGACAAGATAGAATCTCCTACTTTCACACTCTCCATAGTTACAGCTTCTCCCTCCCATCTGCTCTTGGCATATCTCTAGAGGAGCTGTTGATGTTACTGTTGTTTTTAGTGTTCTGCGTTAAATTAAAAAAAGTATCTTCCTAGAGTAATTATAAAATGTTCTAGTTGATTTTATGGTTAGTATAAATTCTAAAACATCACAGAGAAACACAAAGAAAAAGAAAATAGCTAACTACTATTTGCATTTTTGTTCATGTGTTTCTAACATTTTATTTTTAAACAGATATATATATATATTATAAAATTATATATAAACTATAGTAATTGGTATATAAATGTATATATATATTTACATATAATACAGTTTATATGTAATTTTATATACATAAAGCAAAATTACAAAGTATGAAATTACATGTGCTCTATAATGCTTTATATGATTTCTAGTCTGTTCTTTTCTTTTATTTAGCAGTAGGTCATGACGATTTTTCCCCTCAATAGGTTTCTATGATGTACTACCTAATTGTATCCGTCTATTCCGCTGCAATGGAAATCCTATTATTTACTTTGCAATCTTCTCTTATTGAACATTTATGTTAATCAGTAAATGACTGGTTTTTCTCTATTGTGAAAAGTGACATCTAAAACATCTTTATGCACTTCCAACTTTGTGCACATCTTTGATTACCTCCTTTGTGTAGTTCTCAGTGGTTATACTTTATTTTATTTAAGAATGTCAACCTGTAGAGCTAGAGCACCCACCAGAGAGGTTGTAAGCAGTTCACACTGCTTTGGAGATGTATGGGAGTGCTTACTTTTCCATATCCTTTCCAACGGGATGGTCTCATTCTTTTAAGCATTTTTAGCCCATCAAACGAGAGTATATTTTCATATTTTATTGGCATTTCTTTGACTTTTAGGAACTAAATATTGCAAAGCTAATTTTGTCCTAAACATTTTAGAATAAAACAGAAAATAAGAAATCTTCTTTTGTCAATACCTTGGTTTGATCCATTTGCTCTGAATCCCTTGTGGTCCTTTGCCCTGAGGAATATGCCTTTGGGGTTGACCTGGCCAGGATGGGGACCCAGTTGGGAGAGGAGTGAAGTTAGGGTCATTTAAGAGAACTTGGGCCTTGTGAGAGAAGGACCAGAAGATGGGAAAAGGGTATAGAAAAGAAAAAAACAAAGAAGTCAAAACCTTAAAAAAATCCCTCTAGGTCTGTGCTTTGCCATGAAAAGAAGGAAGAAAAATTCCCACTTCCCCTGTAAGCTCCATTACCCCTTGGCCACTGTTCCAGAGCTCAGACTGCCCTGCACATGCAGGTGAAATGGTGTATGTGTGCTCTTTCAAGAAGGATGATCCTAATCACAATTTTAACATCGCTTCTCCAGAAAGAAGCACTTTGTAGGTTACTAACTGTGCGAACATAAGTTATTTGGTCATTTGGGGAACTACTTATCCTTTTATTTTTCCAATTTAAACATTAACCAAGGCAATCTGAGCTTTGCCTTTTTTCCCTCTTGGGTAACTTGATTCTCCAATTATAAATAATGATTATTTAATGTCTGTTAATTCTATCACAGTTTAGGGTGAATTGTAATTAGCCACCTCCCTAAGATATGTGGTTTGTGGCTTGAAAAGTTTTCTAATGCCTTCCCACCCTGAGACTAATGACTCAGAACCAAGAATGCCTGACACAGAGCTTCATCTTATGCTGGGCCCGCAAATGCTCCAGAGAGCAGCCACACCCTCATACAGATGAAGAACGGAGGCCACCTTCCCCGCGCCCCCCCCGCCCCCCCGCCCCGCACGCCATAAGCACTATTTTTCTAATGATCCTAGGTAGTCATTTTTCGCAGTGCTTTAAAGGTTTTGCACATTTCTGGAAAATGGTAGACCAAGATCAGGGTGCCAGCGTGGTCATGCTCTGATGAGGACCCTCCAGTGTATGCACTGCCAACTTCTTGTTGGATCCTCATATGATGGAAAAAGTGAGCTCTTTGGCCTCTTCTTTTTCTTCTTTTTTTTTAAAAAATAGATTTTTATTGATTTCAGAGAGAAAGGAAAAGGGAGAGAGAGAGATAGAAACATCAATGACGAGAAAGAATAACTAATCAGCTCCCTCCTGCATGCCTCCTACTGGGGATTGAGCCCGCAACCTGGGCATGTGCCCTGACTGAGAATTGAACCATGACCTCCTGTTCATAGGTTGATGCTCAACCACTGAGCCATGCCAGCTGGGCTGGCCTCTTAGAAGAGCCCTAATTCAATTCACGAGGGCTCTAGCATCACATTGGGGGTTAGATTAGATTGTAACAGGTAAATTCTTGGAGAACACAAACATTCAACCCATACCACCCCTCAGCTTGGGCATGTGGATACTTTAGTGGATTAAATGACACTTCCTGGAACCACAGAGCTTATCTTTCCTGAGCATAATGTATAAACTGGGCTTAAACATGAGTTACATCATAAAAAAATATATAGTCCTAATTTTACTCTATATAAGAAATGAAACCTTAGACAATATATTTAAAGAAGGGGGATTTCTGTTTAGTAGAATTTTCCGATTAAGAGTTAAGCAGTGGAGGAATGGAGAGAAGTTTAACGGGGATAGTTTCAGTTTTACACGATGAAAAGTGTTCTGGTGGGGGTGTTTGCACAACAATGTGAATGTATTTAATATCACTGAACTGTACTCTGGAAAATGGCTACGGTGGCCAATTTCATGTTATGTGTATTTTACCACAATTAGAAAAAAGGAGTTAAATGGGAGCCTCTTTCCAAGAGCTTTTTGACGCATTTTGACTTAGTAAATATAGGAGTTCAATATATTTGTGTGTGTCCTGACTGTTTGAGGGTTATTATTCTGCACACAGGTCTCATTTTTATAAATATGAAGAAGGCAGAATGTCTTTTGGACGCAGGGCAGATTTGAGAAGGAACTTAACATTCCTTTATGTTGCCGTGCATTCCTGTGATTTCATTCTTCTCCTGAATGTGCAGAGAGAAAAATAGTTTGGATTCCAACTAATTGGGTTCTAATTTATCCGTGTTTTAGGCTCCGGTTGACAAGATCTACCTACTGTGGGATGGAATCATGGCTTGTATGTTAACTGCGCAGGAGAGAACGAGTTTAAGCGCATTTCCCTCCCTCCCATGCTTTCCCTCAGCCATTGCGCTTTGTGTTCTTAAGACTCAGTACATTTTCTGGAAGGTCAGCTGTGGGGCAGGGGAGAATTAATATTAAAATGATTTAATGAATAAGCTGTCAGATGGTTCCCTGAGATAGCGGAGCAGCTGCATGTCTTCGTTCCTTTTTCTTTCTGATCACTGCGGACAGAGGGAATCATGGTTAATGTAGAGGCTCTCTTGGCGTCTCCTCACTGGCCTCCAGTAATCATTCCTACCCCAGTGTTGCTCTATGGATTTCATTACTCTTGAGTGACGGAGCAATTTTCTCACAGAGCACGGCCCCTCTCTGGGAGGAAGGGGGCAGGGAGAGTCATCTACCAGTGTAACAGTAGGAGAATAAAAAAAAGAGATCCGGCAGAGAAGGCCTGCGCAAACTGACCCTTGTGTTGCTGGCTGTTTGACAGGGGTTTTGTTCTGGCTTGGATTGTCAGAATTATTTAATGTGGAGTGGTATGAGGCCATGATTTTGAACTCTGTGCCCTTCTTAGGTTCTGTTGCAAAGCCCAAATGCAGGAAGATTAAACATTAGTTAAAGCATCAAAGCAACTACACTGGAGAAGAAAGAAGTTCAAGGAGAAGAAAAACATCTGGCCTCCACACTAAGGGAAGTCATTTTAGGAAGAAGAGTCTTGTATTGGACTCTGGAGATGGATGTCATAGGGCTTCACTAGACCCGAGGATGGGAGGAATTTCTTGGGAAAGTATTCTGCCTGTGATGCCTCAGAATAAAAAAAAAATTGGAAAAACTCAGCAGATGTTGGACCATCTCGGGGGCCCTAATGGTATGGAGAGAAGGAAAACAAGACAATGTTCAAGATACATGTTGGGAGTGTCCTTGGTTGTAATTGAGGAAACTTGGTGGGGGTGGTTTCCAAGCCTGACTAAACGCCTTGCCTCCTGTAGATTACAATTCAGTATATCTGAGACAGGGCCTGGGAATCCGTATTTCTAAGAGATTTCCTGGCTTGGTTTTAAAACTACTGGCCACAATCAATAGTTTTAATTAAAATGTCAGAGAGGGTGGTAGGATTGAGGGAAACTGGCAGAGAGAAAGAGGGAGAATGACCTTTGTTCAAATATCTGAGAAGGAGGAGGATGCCAATCAGTCCAAAGCAGAAGGGCTGGCTGAATTAGGGGCAGGAGGCCTTTCTTAGGATCCAAGGGCCACGAGAGGGAAGACCATGCTGAGAAATGCAGACTTAGCATTCACCCACTGGCCTCCTGTGGCTGGTCACTTCCCGCTTCCCTGTCTCCTGCTGCCACCTTCAGCCGCTTTTGGCTGTTTCATCCCCGTGTCAACCCTTCATGCACTGGTTTTGTCTCTTCAGCCACCTCTCCTAGTTATACTGTCCATTTTCTTCCTCAGCTCAATGGGCTCACAGGTTAGTCTTCAGCAGGATACCTGTCTGCTTCCCCGAGGTACCAGAACCTCCACTTTCCATGCCCTTCCATTTGCTAAGGTCAGAATCCTTGCAGTCATTCTTAGCTCCTTTCTGTCACTCACACCTCACATTTAAATAGTGAATCCTTCCAACTATATTAACAAGCCATCTATTCTTACCATCTCTGTTATTAACGCCTGGTCCAAGGCTCCATCACCTGTTGCCTAGATTATTGCCACAGTCTCCTGACCAGTCTCAGCTTCTGCCCTTGTTCCTTGATTCTTTTCCCAACATAGCCACCACAGTGATCCTTTAAAACAGAACTCCCTCCCTTCTTTGCTTAGATGTCTTCTCTCTCAGAGTCAAAGCCAAAGACTTTATAGTGTCCTGCTAGGCCTTCCATGATTCAGTTTTCTCCTCCTTGCTCTCTCCTAAGTCATCTCTGGCTTATATGTCCCTTGATCATCCTGCTCCGGCCATAATTTTCTCCTTGCTGTTTCTCATTTAGCCAAGCCACTTCTGCTTCTGTTTCCCCTGCTTGATGCATTTTTTTTTAAATATTCTATAGTTGAAAGTATTACTGATGTCCCTCATTTTCCCCCTTAGCCCACTCCACCAGGCTCATGCCTGACCCCAGGCCTTCACCTCCCTGTTGTCTTTGTCCATGGGCGATGCATATATGCATGTAAATTCTTTGGTTAATCCCTTCCTGCCCTCTGAGATCTATCTGTCCCATTTAATGAGCTAGTTATATAGTTCCCTCATTTTCTTTCAAGTCTGACCGTTTATTGCTTTATTAGAGAGGCAATTCTGGACCAGTTTATATAAAAATGGAACCTCTTCATTCGTTTCATATTCTCTTTTCCTCTTGTCCTGCTTTATTTTTTTTTCACATCACATTTCATCACTTGACATTCTGCATCTGTATTTTGTTTGTTTTTATTTGTCAAGTGGTAACAAAACAGTTCAAGAAAGCTCTGTGAGGTTAGGGCCCATGTTCTGTTCACTGCAGATCCCCGGTGTCTGGAACAGTACCCAGCCCATACCAGGTGTTCAGAAAGTATTTGTTGAATGAGTGTATTATTAGACCTGGACTTTCAGTTCAGCTTTATTATTTATTCGTTGTGTGACATTCAACATGTTACTCCTCAGAGTCCAAGTTTTCCTTATTTAAAAAAATAGATATAACTTCTGTTTCTGGAGGTTCTTTTACAGAGTAGAACTGATGTTAGATCACGTTTGCACTTAAAATAAAATAGCTATTATTATTGTTGTTGGTATTGATGGAGTTTTGATTTAAGACTGAATTTATTCAAGCATGGGTTGGATTTCAATGGCAGTGGAATCCAGGAATTGGCTCCAATCCCTTTTAACTTTTCTAGAAGAGAAGTTTTGGTTACTTCTATTCTTTTGAATGATCTTTGTGTAAGTAAGAACTTCCACAGTGTAAATTTTCCCACTGTTCTTAAGCAAGTGATTATAATTAAATACAACTACAGATTGGAGAGTGTTCTGTTTTTTTCAATTACATAGGGTTGAGAAAGATTCATTTCTTGTGTTTTTATGTTTAACCAACATGCTGTGTTTTATATGCTTTTATCTCCCATGTGTTAAGAAGGTAATATTCATGGTAGCCAGCTTTTTTTTTTTTTTTTTTTTTTGACATTAGCCAAGAAATATGTGAGTGCTCAGTTTTGTGAAGAGCACTCGTGTGGATCGTTTGCTTATTAGCCAGGCTTGGTGTCATCCACACACTTATAATGTTAATAATTACTGGTTATTAATATTGTAAATTTAGCTCAAATATTGTAAATGTCTGTTCTTCCAACATGGAATGTTAAGATTAGAATTTAGAATTTGTAAGTGTGTCTAAATCATTTCAAACAGAAAGCAATGAATCAAATCAGAGACCAGCTGGAGGCACATTTGCATGATTATTTTAATGTGAGGACAGGCATGAACACATACCTGCAAGGGTCACTGACTCGCTCTTATGATGTGGCCAAGTATCACGCTGTGTTATCAGGAAATCCTGCTGATAAAAATGGAGAGTCCAGTGTCAAACTCACTCTGCCTATTTGTGTTCTTTGCACATTGGGTTTGAAGACTGAAATGGAATGGAGGATAATACTTACTTACTGGGGTTCCTTAGAATTGCTCCATAGTTTTTCAAAAGATAAATCATGCCATGTGATTATTGGTAATCATTTGTCCAATCAGTGTCAAAATGCAGAATGTGCGCTGTGTACTGAGCAGCCACTCTTCATAGAGACACCACAAAGCCACTTTTTGTGAATGAGTCTAGACGTAGTCTTTTCTGCAGCATGAAACTAGTATCTGGCTGACTGAGTCTTGTTGCATGGTCGTTTCTCATGCATATACAACATCCTTTATTACTATTCATAAAACTGTTTATTATGATGACTTCATGGATGTTTTCCTTTAAAGAGACATGATTATCTGATTTCACATTACCCTGTTGCACTTAAAGTATGTGTGTGTGTGTGTGTGTGTGTGTGTGTGTGTGTGCGCGCGCGCACACACATGCGTGTATGTAAAATGCTCTCTGGCCTTTTTAGTAATTATATTCATTTTAGTTACTCGAATGAATTGCCAAATGAAATAAATGAAATTACTCAAATGAAATAAACATTGGTGGTCATATAGAATTGGAGATGATTCTGGTCTAAAAGGGTAAGTAGGCAAGGAAGGAAGATTATTGCTCTACATAAACAAACTAATCTTTTTAAGAACAGAACACTTGATATATTGCTTGATGTTTCAATCTGGTATGGTATTTGAAGAGCATAAAGTTATAACATAGATTTTCATTTTAATGGGAGAGTTGTAATACCCTCATAATTTTTTTTTTACTTCTCATTAGTTTTTATAACCTATGAATTACCTAAAACAACTTCAGTCATTTGAATTTTGACTTGCCACTTATTTTCCTATGAGCAAAATTGTCAGTTGAGAAGCGGAGTCTGTATTTATGGTGTTGGTGTCTAAGGCTAGATAGAAGGACTGGTACAGAGCACGCACATGCTCCTTGTGTCATGCAGTCCTGCTGTCACTGTGGGGCTCTGTGCGATATATGATTATGAAGAGGCATTGAGAGGAATGACAATGAAGCAGTGGTTACTGCCAATCTTGTGCTAAAATAATGAGAATTTAGGAGACGTTTTGTACATTCATGTAGAACTCCCATTTTAGACTTGTCTGCAGAACGTTTTGTATGATTTATTTGAAACTTAATTTTTCCAGTTTGTTCTTTCATAGATTATTACGTTATTATTTATTTTTAATAATGGTGAGTATCACAAGACTTCAAGCCTTAATATCCTTTTTGTTGTTACTGTTGCTGATTTCTATACTACATTTCAGAAATGGCTTTTACTGAGCGTGGGTAGAGACAAATGATAAGTATGTGTACATATTTACTTCATATATGTTATTGAATATAGATGTTGTATGCCTGTTTTGGGAGGGTGGAGACAAGTAATGGCCATATGTTCATAAATATGTTAATGTTGTAGACTTTATTGAAACCTCAGTTCATTGTAATATACATACATATACATCAGCATATAGTCTTACGTATGCACCCATATGAAATTACACCTATTATGTGTTTATTCCATCTTGTTTCTCTTTGCCACTTCTCTTCCTGTCCACTCTGAGGTTATCCAAGTAACCCACGCAAATAACTATATATTCTTGCATAACTTTCTTCCTTTAGCTCATTTTCAGTCATTAACTCTGTTATGTGATCATCCCTTATGGGAGCCGAAAGCATCTCCAAAGCAGTATTTCTCTGAAAGAATTGTTTTTGCTTCATTTAGATAGGTTAATTTACCCGAGTCACTAGAACTAGTAAGTTAGAAAATGTACAGACAGCCCAGAGGGTTCTAGCTCTTTTCACTTTGCCCGGGCATAAAACTACCAGTGTCGGGCTGAGTGTTGGCCTTTTGAGAAAGGTCACTGTGAGCAAATCAACTGATGAGACCCTCAGTGGGAACGGATGCTGTTTGGAATTGGGCTGGACATCAGGGCTCACTCTGGGCAGGTTATTGTGGCTGATCAGAGGATACTTTGTTACTTAAAACCGATTGTGTTGGCCTGGAGTGGGGGAGTCTCCTTCAGACATGGTTATCAATGTGGGAGAGTCTCATGGTCTTACTTTGACTTAAAAGCTTTACAGGTGAGGATTTGCTTCAATTTTCTGTCCACGCTCTCCAGCTGAGCATGGTCAAGCTTCTGTCCCTGTTGAGGAATAATAAAGATAAATGATCAAGATCATGATCTGGGAGCAGTGGGTTTCATTTCCTGACCACCAAGTCCCCTCTTCTGTACTAATTACTTTAAAGGGAGCATGTCTGTTAACCTCGCCACAACCCCGTGAGCTATGTACAGATGAGGAAGCAGGATCAGAGAGGTAAAGCAACTTGCCCATGGTCACTAGGCTCGTGAGGGGCCAGCTGAGACTCACATCTAAGCCTGCAGTGCTTCCTAATCCAAGCCAGTGCTGTTCTGTGCTTCTGCTTCTCCTGATGCCTGACGTTGATTTCAGTTCAAAAAATACTTAGGGCGCCCTTTCTGTGGGCCCACAGACACGGTGGCTAGCACCGAGGAATCAGAGATGAGAAAGACCTGGGCCTGGCATGAAAAAGCTGACAGATGAGTGGAGGAGACTGACACATAAACCGTTTTAGTGTAACGTGACTGCATGCCACTGGGAGGTAGGCTCTGGGGCAGCAAGCCTTTTATTTACGTATCTGTTTTCTTCCAAAGCACTTAAAATGGTGCCTGGAACATTGTAGGTGCTCCGTAAATATTTGCTATGTACATGTATGAACGTGCCATGGAGGGAAGCATATTTAGCCTTGTCCATGGTTTTTAGTTGTGCTCTTACTAAACCCTGCTCCTGGCTCCTGACCCCTAGATGATGTTGCCCCCAAGCTCCCAGCCCACCCTGCTGCCCTTAGCATTTATCCCATAAATGCCCCTTGGAGCATAGTCTGTGTTCCAGGTATTGTACTGGTTCTAGGGACATAAAGGTGGACAGACCAGGCATGGTCCCTGTCCTCATGGAGGGATATGCTTATACTAGTCAATCCAGATGCAACTCAGCTCCTCACCCACGTGCGATCCTCTGCCACACACCATCCCTGTGTCATCAGCAGGGTTGATTTTAAGCGTCTAAATGGTAGAAAGGGCCCATGTACCCCAACTCTTACTTGACCAGATTCCACACCCTATGAGCTTCTCTATAAAGACCTCCTGCCATGGACTCTCATATGAATTCTTCTTCTTTGCTCATATGGGATTTTCTGAGGTGGAAAGCAGCCAACAGGTCAAAATAAACCATTGACTCCTGGGAAGAGAAAGATCATGAACACGTATGAGCCCTCTACTGTGTGCCAAGCATGTTCTGGGGCACTTCCTCATTCATTTGATTTGCGCAGTAACCCTGAGAAGAAAATGGTATTTTCTCTGTTTTCCCAGATGAGGCCCAGTGATGCTAGTGGGGTGTCCGAGCTCAGAGAGCAAGAGAGTATTACAGCGGGATGAGGAATGAAGCTCAGTCTCCCAGCAAACCTGCTTGCCTGAGACTGTGCTGTGTTCTCAGGCCAATGAGAAAGGATCTGGGAGGGCTGGGGAGTGAGTGAGTGCCTGCTGGTGCCTGTTTATATCCATGCCCTGAAATTGTACCTGTAATTCATTCCTGCTGTCTTCTGCTTTCTGCAACCTTGCGGAAGGGGGAGGGGGGGGGCTGCTTTCTCATGTTCCTCTCTAGATTGACAACCTTGTACATGGCACCTCCGCTCTACGGCAGTTTTTAGAGTTCCCCGAGGATCCTCATAGAGATCACAACTATTTAGGTTCTAAATTACCCTTGTCCAGTTCTAAGCAGATGAGCAGTATTTTCCCCTTCTAAACAATGATTCCTGAGGCTTATTGTTGCAATAATATCACATTGAGTTTCCAAGGAAACTGCATATCCATTCCTTGCTCCATCCCTCCCACTTCCTCAAGGCTGAGTTTTAAAAAAACACACACAACAAACTTAAAATGTACCATGCTAACCTCCTGCAAGTGTTAAAGTTTTAGTTCCGGCACCAGTTTCTATGAAATTAGTTTTCTTTCTGATCTGTTCTGGATGCTCTTCTGCAGAATAGCTGTGCATTGTAAATGGCACTGAAACAAATTACTGCCTTCATTATAACATACAATAGAGGAATGTTCCACACTTCAGAGTCACAGCTTCTTCAGCCAGACACTCTGGCTGCTTTCTATCCTGTGGTTTCATAATTGCTTACCCGATATTCCATTGTGAGGCCTGGGCATAAAGTGCAGGTCAGGCTGTGATATCGATGTATAGTTTACTCTCAGTAAGCATGGGTGTGCCAGTGAATGGACTGGATAGATTCATTACATTTGTAATGTCCAGATAAATTACCTGCATCTAAGTACCTTTTAATAGAGCATGCTATCAGTGACTAAAAATATCTTTGGACATTGTATAAACCACTGAATCCAGACAGCCATCCTATCTAATAAAAGAGAAACATGGTAATTAGTGTACAACCGCTACCCTTCCCATTGGCTAATCAGGGCAATATGCAAATTAACTGCCAGCCAAGATGGCGGCCAGCAGCCAGGCAGCTTCAAGTGAACATGGGGCTTGCTTGCTTCAGTGACGGAGGAATCCAACGTTCCCTGCCTGCCTTGCCGGCCTCTGAGCTTGCAGTTTGAAACATGGTAACAAATATAGAAGCTAAACAAAACCCCAGAAACCTGCTTTCAGCCACTGGGATCTCAGAGCTGGAGTTATACATTGTTCCGATTATAGAACCCAAACAAACCAGATACCTGCTTTCAGCAGCAGACGTCTCAGAGCTGGAGCCAGAGCTAAAGCTGGCCCAGAATAAAAAAAAAGAAAAAAAGGAGCAGTTGGGAGCTTCAGTCATCTGCCAGCCTGAAAACAGCCCTCAGCCCCTCACCCAGACTGGCCAGGCACCCCAGTGGGGACCCCCACCCTGAAGGGTGTGTGACCAGCTGCAAACAGCCATCATCCCCTCATCCAGGCTGGCCAGGCACCCCAGTGGGGACCCCCACCCTGATCCAGGACACCCTTCAGGGCAAACCAGCTGGCCCACACACGTGCACCAGGCCTCTATCCTATATAGTAAAAGGTAATATGCCTCCCAGCACTGGGATCAGCGGAGCCGTGAGGCCTCCCAGCACCGGGATCAGCGTGACAGGGGGCAGCGCCCAAACCCCTTGATCGCCCTGCAGCTCTGTGTGTGACAGGGTGCGGCGCCCCAACCTCCTGATCAGCCCTGCTCTGTGCCTGATACGGGGGAGCACCCCAACCCCCTGATCGCCCTGCGGCTCTGTGTGTGACAGGGTGTGGCGCCCCAACCCCCTGATCGGCCCTGCTCTGTGTGTGACAGGGTAGAGCTATACCCTCCCCATTGGCCCTGCCCTGAGTGTGAGAGTGGCGGCACCCCAACCCCCTGATCAGCCCTGCTCTGTGGGTGATAGAGGGCAGAGCCCCAACCCCCCCCTCCCCCCGCCCCCCGCCACGGGCCCTGCTCTGTGTGTGATGGGGTAGAGCCATAACCTCACCATCTGCTCTGCCCTGAGTGTGACAGTGGCAGCGCCCCAACCCTCTGCTCGGCCCTGCTTTGTGGGTGATAGAGGGCGGCGCCTCAACCCCCTGATCTGCCTTGCTCTGTGTGTGACAGGGGGCGGTACCCCAACCCCCCAATCGGCCCTACCCTGAGCGTGACTGAGGGTGGCATCGCAACCTCCCAATCCGCCCTGCTCTGTGCCCGACCAGGGGCTGCACCTAGGGATTGGGCCTGCCCTCTGCCACCCGGGAGCAGGCCTAAGCCAGCTGGTCGTTATCTCCCGAGGGGTCCCAGACTGCGAGAGGGGGGCACAGGCCGGGCTGAGGCCCCCCCCGCCCCCCGAGTGCACAAATTTTTGTGCACCGGGCCTCTAGTGTATACTATAAAAGACAATAAAGTGTGCACTTCTTCCAGGGTCCTCCGGGTGCCTGCTGAAAGGCAGGGTGAGCCACACCCTGTCACAGGATGGTAACTTGCGGACCCACTGCCTAGGCATTTGAGCTATGTTGATTGAAGACTTTCTCTCCTCTCCGATCAGTTTCCCCATCCTACACACACACACACACACACACACACACACCCTCTTCCCATATAGAAAAGAGTGGTGAGCATCCTTGTGTTTACAGAGACCTTCTTCTGGCAGCATCTAAGGTTTATAGCAGCTAATTTCTACCCCAGGGGTAGCTCTAAGCCTCCATGCTGGCCTGCATCCTTTGAGCCTTTGATAGAAATCTGTATCTTGTTTTTTTTCCCTTTAAAATCACTCTGAGACTTAGCTCTTGAGGAATGTGGAACTTGGGATCTAATTTGTTTTCAGAATTGAGTAGTAATTAACAGGGTATGAGTAGATAGAAATAGCTTCAGAAACAGCTGTATGTATTTTGTAGGACAGGGCAAAAGTGATTACTATAATACGCATTGAAATAGGAAGGAGTTATATATAGGATTAAAATTGTGAGGACTGCTAAAGGATTGTTGTGTGTGGCAAATTGCTTTTCCATTGAAGCACGCAGGCTGCTGGGGTCATAGCAGGTGCTGCTTCTGGTATGCAGCAGGTCCAGAGCAGCCTTTCCAGAAGAGTTGGATGGGACCAAGGGAGTGTAACCCCTCCACCTCTTCCCAAAGGAGAATGGGAAAGGGGGCTTCCTTAAGGGGCCCTGGCCCTACCAGGCTCTAAGTTTCTGTAGAAAAGTTGCTCCTCTACATTCTGGGGGAATATTCTTGGTGTGCCCATTGTCATACAGGTGAGTTCTTACATAATCTTCTTCCAGTAGAGTGCTTTCCATCCTTTGCCTGTGTCTACCTCCACCACCGCTGTGATAAGTCCATAGCTTCCAGGATCTCAGAGCCCAGCCATGGGCACAGCGGACCTTTCTGCTCCTTTTGTATCCATTTCTGTGCACAGTCATTCTGAGCTTCTTGGTGTCCCCTCTTTGATCTGGGCTGAAGCCGAGAGGCCAGTAGACAGTGGAGTGAATATGGATGGACAGTGGTCATTGTGATTAGTGAATTTATAACTTTTAAATCTGAGACCAATACACCTTATAATGAGCAATGAGAAGAATGACTAATCAGATATCAGAGGCCCTCACAGAGTACATCCAACAACAACAACTAATAGTCTACATAGAGTTTGAAATTCCTTAATTTTAAATGGGAATGCTAACTTAATTTCCAATAAGATTTGTTCCCCAAGACCACTCTATGCAGAGGCGGGGAGAGAAAGGCTTGTTGGGGAGGCACAGTAGAGCAGGTGGAGAGTGCAAGGGCTGTGCTTCAAGGTAGGTGGGCACCAACTCCAGCTCCATCTTGGGAGAGGCCTCATAGTCCAGATTAAGGAGTTTGAGCATCATCTTGAAGATGTGAAGGGACCTTTGAAGACTGTTTTGTGGGGACTGACACTGTGGGAATCCAGCCCTGAGCTTGGCTGGAGGCATGAGTTTCTGGCCATTGGATTATAGTAGAATGTGAATTCTGGTAGCTCAGTTATGGCAGATAAAGGAAAGTTCATCTGCTGGTTGCTTTTTTTTCTTTATGAGAATCTTCTGACTTGGCAGTAGAGCTTTAACAATGTTTGTTTTAAGATCATCCTGATGTCTAATTGGTAATTAATGCAACAAAAGTAAAGTAGCTTATGACACTCATGGCATTTCACCAATATAAGTAATTGATGGTCATTTGTCCAGGAGCATTCTGTGATAGTGATAAGACTCAAGGACTGTGTCATCTGTCATCTGTGCCAATAGATTGGTGGGTAGAATAGGATGAGAGGCAGCCTCAGAGATGGGAAAGAAATGTTTTTCACAGAGCAGTGTGAAATGGTTAGAAAAGTACACAGGACACCAAGCTTTCAGCCTAGTGACATCTTGCTGCTTTGAAGTGGTTGCTCTTTCCTTTTTTGCAAGCTTTGGGGAATATTCCCAGTGGCTGGAAGGATTTAGCTTACAGTATATTGAAAAATACAACAAGGCAAGCCTGGCGAACAAAACAACACAAACCCCCCACAAACACAAATAAAACTATTTGCTTTCTTGCAAATTTCAGTTGGAATGTACAGAAATGTCTCTTGCCTGTGATCCACAAAGTCTTCAGGAATTTGACCACCCTTGTTGATCAGATTTATAAGGCAATAGTGCCATCATTTGTGAAAAAATTTATTTGCTCTTCAGCCATTTATTTACACACGGTGGCCTCCTCTTCATGAGGTAACGCTGTTTGCCTTTGTTCTTATGGATATATAAAACGATGTTTATAAACTTAAATAAGGGTTCTATATTTATTGGAAGCCACAGAAAAAGGGTGCTCTTCCTCAAAAGATGTAAGTGAATGAGTCAGACTGTTTCCCATCCCCAGAAGCCCATTAAAGAAAATGGATGTTGGTTGTAGCAGCAGAAATAGCAGAAGTGAAATTAGAGTACAGACATTTACTTCTCAAAGTGTGGCCTACGGACCAGCAGCATCAGCCTCACCCGAGAACGTGTTAGAAACTCAGAACCTCTGGCACTGACCCAGCCTTCCTGAGTCAGAATCTGTGTTATACTGTGCTCCTCAGCTGATGTGTTTGTATATTAAAGTGTGAGAACCACAGGTGTGGACTATCCTTTCAAGAAGTTTGACCGTGCAGAAAGTGGAGTGGATATGAAGAAAGTCCTAGCTAGAGCTAGTGGCATTTTTTAAAAATTTGGACAAGCCTTGAGCATGTATATATGTACTTTTAGAGGAGAAGACCTTTGGGAGTAGGAGGGTAAAGAGAAAGGAGAGAAGTGGCTGAGATCCCTGGGAAATCGGAGGGGCTATGGTGTAGGTCAGTGATGGCGAACCTTTTGAGCTCGGTGTGTCAGCATTTTGAAAAACCCTAACTTAACTCTGGTGCCGTGTCACATATAGAAATTTTTTGATCTTTGAAACCATAGTAAAACAAAGATTTATATTTTTGATATTTATTTTATATATTTAAATGCCATTTAACAAAGAAAAATCAACCAAAAAAATGAGTTCGCGTGTCACCTCTGACACGCGTGTCATAGGTTCGCCATCACTGGTGTAGGTACAGGTGGATGATTAGGTTGAACTGAGTGAGTGACACTTGTTCTTTTGAGATGGGAGGGAGGGAAGGA
Organism: Myotis myotis; assembly: GCF_014108235.1. NCBI lineage: Eukaryota > Metazoa > Chordata > Mammalia > Chiroptera > Vespertilionidae > Myotis > Myotis myotis. The sequence goes on from NW_023416324.1 coordinate 54,608,110, forward strand.
AGGGTGGAGGTGCATATAAATTAGCTTTATGTTGAGGAAGGGTTAAGGAGGGAAATGGGAAAATTGAGAGCAGTCATGCTTTGCTTAAGGACAGGGATATGCTCTGAGCAATGCATCATTAGGTGATTTCGTCACTGTGCCAACACCGTGGAGTGCACTTACACAAATCGAGATGGGGTAGCCTACTGCACACCTAAGTTATAGGGTATAGTCTGTTGCTCGGAGACTACACGCCTGCACAGCATGTCACTGTATAAAATAATATTTGAGTAAATCAACTACAATAGGAAATAATGCAATCAAGAGAGGTGGTGATCATGAGGTATATGAGGCTGCTGCTGGCATAATGGGGCATGGTGTTTTACAGCAAACTTGTATTAAGTAGAATGAGTACACTCTAAAATAACAATAAAAGTATAGGATGGTAAATGCACAAACCAGTCACATAGTTGTTCATTATTATTATCAAGCATCCTGTGTAGTACATAATCATATGTGCTCTACTTTTACATGACTGGCAGCCAGTAGGTTTGTTTGCACCATGAACACGGGAATAATGTGTTTAGCTATGGCATTGTGATGGCTACGATGTCACCGGGCAATAGACATTTTCAGCTTATTATCTTATGGCACCACCATCGGGTATTCCGACAGCTGTTAATGGAAATATTATTATTTGGTGCATTACTGTAGTAAAAAATGGTTGCTTGCTTTCATTGATGATGGAGGTGAGGTCCTTTCCTGAGAGGAAAGGGGCAGACCTGGTCACTGGACTTAAGGAAAGCACAGGTGCCTTTGGTAAAACACACGATAAGGGAAAACAGTAGGAGAGAAGAAGGAGACCTGAATTACAGCTTGCTTTGGCCACTCTCTTGGATAATTCAAACACCTTCTAGATCTGGTTAATGGAAGAGTTACTCTAGATCTATATATTCTAAATTCTAGTGCTAAGCATTATAATATGATTAAAGAAACTAATATAATGCTGGTCTGAAATGTGACACTGCATTGACTGTATTAATACTGTCTTATTTTCAAAGAGTCCGAGCTTCTTTACATAGGAACTAATTTTCTTCAAAGGCATTTATCCTGTGAGAGATGGAAAATCTTGGGCACAGATATGCCATAACGTTTGCCTGTAGTCTCAAACTGAGGTTGGTACTAGGCAATCTGTTGGCCCCCAGCTAGAGGCATCTTCCACTAGACTATTTACATTTTATGATTTTCAACAGCTTTCACTATACTTGACTTGGAAAAAGCATTTTTGAAGAGCCCTGCTCTCACAGAACATCTGAGGGAATGCTGAAGGAAAAGTTAAAGAGAGACATACATACTTTAATATTTTATCTCCACACACAGTCTCAGAGGTCCCACTTCTATTGTCTCTGCCAACAGGAAATCTTAGCTGCTTTTCATCCCTTTGTTGGCTTCTTGTTTCTGGGGCCTGTGTTTGGTAAGAAGCTGTTTTGTTTCTCAGTCTGGGTGGTTAAAATATACTGCCTTAACTGGAATAGGCTATGTGCTGCTCAGCCCTGTGGGTCCGTTTTTCAAAGCTTTTCAATGCTTTTGCTCTTTGATCAGGAAAAATCACTTACAGTGAGACTGGAATCTATTTCATATACTCCCATGTGTCCTTGTTCTCACCTACTGGTCTTTACTTCCCTGAAGAGTCTGACCTTATGAATTCAATTCTTTCTGATTGTAACATTAGTCAGGAGAATTGGAGAACTGGGGACTTTTGTTTATTGATCCTTTTATCTCCTGCTTTTTTGCCTGTAAAGGTCATTTTTCAGGTAATCCTACTTCTCTTCGTAATTCTCAATGAACACTAACCTTAGGAGATTCATATAAAAGCCAGAATAAACATTAAATTTAGAAGTGTCATGTAAAAACTGGAAACAAATCTTTGTGCTTCTGAGTGTAGCGTAAATTAGAGAGAAAAAATCTAATAAAGAAAGTAGCAGGTTCCTCCAGCCTGTGTAAGGTCCACAAAGGAAAGATATGATCATAGACTTGGAAGACCTCTCCTCACTCTTTGGTGCAATCATAAATGTCATTTTCTCCAAGGTGCCTTTCTTAATGTCTACTTCCCTGCCAGTCTGCATTAGGCCTCCCTTTTCTGTCTTCTCTTAATGTCCTTGACTTCCACCACAACATTTAACACAACTATAGTTATACATACTTTTGATCCCTCCCCAATCCCCTGCCTATAGTCTCCATGATGGCAGGAGCCTTGCTGACTGTAGTAGATACTAAATAAATATTTGAATGAATAATAATGATAACAGATATTATTTATTTTGCTTACTATTTACTAGGAGCTATGAGATAATTTACCCATCTTATCTTATTACTCATTTGTCTTAGCTTGCTCAGGCTGCCATAATAATATGCCATTGGTTGGATGGCTTACGCAACAGAAATTTGTTCTGAAGGTTAGAAGGTCTGAAGGTTAGTTGTCCTGAAGGTTAGAAGTTTGAGCTAAGTTCTGGCTGATTTGGTTTCTTTCTGACTTGGAGACAGCCATCTTCTTCCTCTGTCCTCCTGTGGTAGAGAGGGGGAGAACTAGCTCTCTTATGTCTCTTCACATAGGGACACTAATTCCTTTGCATCAGGACTGCACCTTTACGACCTCATTTAACTTCAATTGCTCCCTTAATGCAAATACAGCCACACTGGGGTTTAAGGCTTCAACATATGAATTTTAGGAGGACACATACACCTCCCAACAACTCTAATGGAGTAGGCATATGGTTATCTCTGTTTTACAACAGAACTGAGTCCTAGAGCAAGGAGGTTGGCCACGGTGAACTACCCAGGTCACAGTCACAGGTCTTGTGCATTCATACTGGTCTGACAAAGGTATAAAGATCTGAACTATGGTAAACATAGAGCAAGAGACTTGAGAATAAAAAGTGATTAGAGCTGTTTGTGTGTAAACCAGGAAAGCATTTTGGAAGAGAAGTAATCTGAGATACTGAGTAGAATCTTAAGGAACTATATGCAAAGAAGAGGCTTTATATCAGTGGTTCTCAACCTGTGGGTCATGACCCCTTTGGGGGTCGAACGACCCTTTCACAGGGGTCACCTAAATACATCCTGCGTATCAGATATTTACATTATGATTCATAACAGTAGCAAAATTACAGTATTGAAGTAGCAATGAAAATAATTTTATGTTTGGGGGTCACCACAACATGAGGAACTGTATTAAAGGGTTGCGGCATTAGGATGGTTGAGAACCACTGCTTTATAGGCTAGCATAGTGCTTCTTAAACCTTGTGTGTTAGGACCTCTTTACACTCTTAAAAAGTCTGAGAACCTCAAAAAGCTTTGGTTTATTTGAGTTATATCCATTGGTATTTATAGTCTTAGATATAAACCCTGGGAAAGCTTAAAATGTTAATTTATTTAAAAGTAATAATAACCTTGTTACATGTTAGAGCAAATAATATATATTTATGAGAAATAATTATATTTTTCAAAATAAAAATATAGTGAGAATGGTAGTATTAAATTTTTATTTTTTTGCAAATCTCTCTGATGTCTGTCTTAATAAAAGAGAGATTCTCATATCTGCTTCTGCATTCAATCTGTTGGATGGGTTGAAGTTGATGAGGAAAATTCAGCCTTACAAAGATACGTAGTTGGACAAGGGAGGAGTATTTGAATAGTCTTTTCAGATGATTATGGACATTCTGCTTTGTTAATACAGCAAAACTCCAGGTAATAGTTTCTTAAAGATTATTGCAATGTGAAATCTGAAACCGAATCAATGAACTTTTCATATTCTGTTATATTAAATCCATTGGTCTATGTTGCACTCTGAATGGATTTTTTTACCCTGCATGATTTTCTAACATCTTGTGTTGATCATTTGAAAATATCGGTTCACTGAGTTAAAGCAGATCTTTTAAATGTTGACACATTTCGTTACACAATAGCCAAAAATTACATTCCTTAATATCACTACTCAAATCTCTCAACAGGAAAATCTTTAAATCCTGGAAAGCTGTCAAGCTCACGGTGGCAGATACAAGTTTTAGAAAATCAGAATTTTCATTTGAAGACTAAATTTTTAATATTGGCATCATATATTGTTTATTGTTTTGTTGAAGTGAAGTAATAGGACGACTTCATTTGTTTTCAAGAAAATGTCTGCCCAATGGCCAAGTCTAAATATTCATACTTTGTTAGTTTTTCCTTTCAAGTAAAATTTGTGTTTGATGAAAAAAGCAACTAATTAAGCTTGCAACCCTAGCAGTTGCAGAAATTCTTTTCCTTGTGAAAATCATCATAGTTACATATGCAGGTAAAGAAAAGAGGGAAACCATATGAAAAGAATTTCAGGCTGAGCGGATAGTATATAGGGAGACCTAGCGGAGAGTGTGAACAGTGTCTTTGAGAGGTTGAGTTTGGTTGGCTCATTGATGTTAGGCCGTGGGCTCGTTGGGGGCAATATAGAAGGTAGGAAATCACAAGAAAGTGGAAAGGTTAAGCATAGCCCTTTATTCCTTTTGGGTTTCTCAGTCTTAGCACTACTGAGACATTGGGCCAGGTAATTCTTTGTTGGGTGGGAAGTGAGGGCTGTCCTCTCTTGGACTCTTTCCCAGATGCCAGTGATGACCCATCCTCTAGTTGTGACAACCAAATATGTCTCCAGACATTGCCTGGTGTCCCTTGGAAGTGGTGGGTAAAATTGCCCCAGTGGAGAACCACTGTTACCAGGTTTTGTCTTTATATTAAGAGCAGCAGAAGGCAGTTAAGAGAGTTTTATTCAGGTTCATGGCATGAGCAGATTTACATCTCTGGACAATCACTATGACAGCAGAAGAGAGAATGATGGGAATTTGGCAGGCATGGAGACATGAAAACCTGTTAGGATATTGTTGTAGTAGTCTGGGTGGGAAATACCAGACATCTGACCTAAGGTAGTGGCTGGTAAGGTAGGGATGGAGAGAAGTATACAGACTTGATAGGTGATAGAATTGACAAGAGCTGGTGGCTGACTATACAGGAACAGTGAGGGAAAGAGAGGAATCAAGACTGGCTCAAGGTTTCTGGCTTGGGTCCTGAGGAAGATGGTGGGACTGTTTACTGATGTAGAGACTATAAGAGAAGGAACAGATTTATTTAGGAAGATCAGGGGAGGCTAGCTTGAATTTAGATGCATTGAATTTGAGGCACCTTGTGAGAGCCAAGTGGAGATTTTCATTGTAGGTGGAGTTTTGTTTCCAGACCTTAGGGGACAGATATAAACCAATCAGCAACGAGATGGAAGTTGAAGCTCTGGGTGAGGCTCATGGAGAATCTACTGAAAGCAGGGAACTAAGGGCAGGTCCTAGCAATAGTAGGAGTGGCTGAGGAAGAGGGGGAGTGTGGAGGAGGAGAACCAAGGTGTGGCAGGTCAGAGCAGTTTAGAAGGGCTTAGTTCTGTGAACAGGAATAAACTTTGTATTCATAACTCAAAGTCCTGTCTTTCCTTCAGTGGGTCCCAAATGCTCATTAGGATCTTTCTGCAGTCATGGAAACCTCCAGGAGATAGAAAGGTGTGACTGGTTATGGAGATGGCCACATTCACCCCTCAGGTAACCCAAGCAGAAGCTCTGAATCATACCATGTAGAGCTGGAGGCAGATGCTGTGCCGCTGTAGCGCTGATGCTGGCCCAGACTGCTGAATTATGTAGCGGGCTTTGTAATGGAGACGAGTCTCCCCTGCCAGAGGTCACTTACCACTTCCTGAATGAAAACTCTTTTTGAGTTGATGAGTCATAGAATGGTGTTTATCTTCCATAAAAGCCACTTTTGATGAAAAAGTAATAACTTTAATTTAGTGATTGTGTAGCTATCACTGAAGGGTTATGATGTCATATAGCCCAGTCTCCAAGATGAGCATTTGTACAATGTATATGATTTTTTTCCTGAGTGGTATGTGCCCCAGATACCTGCCCTTCGATGGTACTAATGTATTATTTACTTGAAACTAAGATCCAGTGCATTCTAAATGGCTGTGACTTATCATGGCTATTTCAGAAATGGATCCTGTGGCTATAAGCTATTTTGACTTGGAGGAAATTCTGTGCTGTGTACTTGGATTTCATGCTTTAAAATTTCAGCAATAATATCAATGCTCTGTTCATTAAAATAAGATGCTTCATAGCTTTTTCCACATAATAGAGAATGCACTCGGTTGCTCATGTTAGAATTAAAACCTTTAGAAGCTTTACATTTTCTGGTCTGGCAATCTTTGTTTTTCTAATTTATGTGTCGCATTCACCCTGAAGGAGTTGGGAAGTTGAGATTTACAGCCATCCCAACTGGGACAGTTAAAACTCTTAATTAAATGAGAGCTTGTTTGTGTATTGAAATGGAAAACTGTGGCTGGACAAAGTAAAATTTGCACTCAATTTGTAGTAAGTTAATTCCCAAACTTACTGCATTTGACCCTTTTCTGGTAATTCCACTGGCCCAACCATCTGCATGGTGACTCTGGGAGGAACCATTTTTGTATGTACAACTTTTTAGCAGTGATAGATTGGATCAGGATTGGGCTTTCCTGCCAAACTATGCGAATAAGCCCCTGCATCTGGAACTTTGTAATTGGTTATGCCAGATTCCCAGTGTGGAAATGGGGCTGTTTTCTTTTGAGTGGGGCTGTTTTCTGCTATGTAAAAAGGGAAACTGAGAAAGGTTTAAAGAAATAGAAGAATAAAGGCAGAGAGGCAGAGATAAGCAAGAGAGAGGAAGGACTCTCAGGACTTTGTGAGCTCAGCTGGCAGTCAAACATCCCTCTGGCAGCCTGGGAGCATCTCAGTCCCTAGTTCCAGCAAATTCCCAAGACCCAGCTCATCCATGCCTTTGGATCTCTGGCAGATCCTGTATTCTAATAAATGAGCAGCGGTGCTTAAACCAGCCCAAGATTTTCTGCGCATGGGAACAATGAAATGGGCAACATTGCCTTGATTTCTGTTTTTATTTTGATTGGATGGTGGTTATCACGCTTTGTCTACGTACTTAAAACAAGCTTTTTTAATGAGTTGAATATTATTTGATGGCTTCAAGTTGAGCTAGTCTTTGGTTTAATTGTTACTGATATTTTCTGCAAAGTACAGCAATAGGCATAGGAAATGTCACAATATACACAAGTTTGAAAGCAGATTTTTAAAACAAAAGGAAGGGTATGTGTGTGTAAGCAGTGGTTCATTCCATGTCTAGAAATTCAAGCCTTTTAGAGTTTGATGTGTGGACAAGGAAAAGAGAGTACAGTCTCTCAGTGATGGTTAGGAGATGCTATGTTGTGGTAACCAGGATGCCTTTGGGATGTAAGGTTGCTTTTAAGCCTTTTCCCAAAATACTTTCTTTCTCATTTTTGGGGGGTCATATTTCTCTTTGTTCCTTGAGATAAATACTTTGAGATCCCAGCCTAACCAGGACTCTCTGATGACACAGTGTTTTCAACGATTGGGAAGATTGCTCTTTGATATTTGAAGATTATCCTATATAATAAAAGGCCAGCGACTGTAACAGTGTAATGACCAAAATGACCTATAGACCCATCGCTATGAGGTGCATTGGCCACCTCTCGGTCCCTCCCCCTAGCCTGCAGGCTCTGATTGCTGGATGGCCAATGGGGAACCATAGGGAACAGGGGTGGATGGCAGTGGGGTGGGACTGGGGACTGGTGAGTGGGCACAAGGCAGACTTCTTGGTCTCTCCCCCTGGCCCACAGGCTCAGATTGATCACCCAGCCAAGGGAACCAGGGTGGGTGGGGGCAGCGGGGCAGGACTGGGGACTGGTGAGTGGGCGGAAGATGGCCCTGATCGCATTCTAGGCCTAGGGACTCTACCCATGCATGGTTTTATGTGCTGGGCCTCTAGAAATAATAAATATCCTCACAAAGTTCCTCTGTCCATAAGATAGTAATGCAAAAACAAAACATATCCCAATGATCTGGTGTGTTCCTTTTTATTATTTTAAACTGTGATAAATCTGGGTTTATAAATATACACACACACACACACACACACATACACACAACACACACACACACACACACACACTAGAGGCCCAGTGCATGAAAATTCGTGCACTCGGGGAGGGGGCGGGTCCCTCAGTCTGGCCTGTGCCCTCTCACAGTCCAGGACCCCTTGGGGGATGTCCACCTGCCAGTTTAGGCCCGCTCTTCAGGGGATCGGGCCTAAGCTGGCAGTCAGACATCCCTCTGGCAGCCCAGGAGCCCTTGGGGGATGTCTGACTGATGGCTTAGGCCTGCTCCCTGGGGTGCTGGCCTAAGCCATCAGTTGGACATCCTTAGTGCTGCCAAGGAGGCGGGAGAGGCTCCTGCCACCACCATTGTACTCACAGCCATCAGACTGGCTTGTGGCTGAATGGACCTCCCCCTGTGGGAGCGCACTGACCATCAGGGGGAAGCTCCTGCATTGAGCTTCTGCCCCTGGTGGTCAGTGCGTGTCATAGGGACTGGTTGTTCTGCCATTAGGGTCATTTGCATATTACTCTTTTATTGTATAGGATATATATAAATATATGTTTGTATGCAGGACACATGTGTTTGTATGTAGACATAAAGAGAGGTCTCTATAAGTTCAGAAAGATTTTGTGATAAATAGCCCCCAAAGGGTTAAAAGCGATTACTTCTGGGAAAGGGGAGCTGACAGAGCAGGGGAGGAAACTGTCACTTATTTACCTTAAAATTTTAAAAAGTGAGGACATTAGAGTAGTATTTAATTTTATATGCACTTTATTACTATAAAAATAAAAATTGAATTATTTATGCTTTGAAATCATTATAATGAGATATGAATGATCAATAGTTGTGCTTATGTAAGTACTAATCAGGTTGTTAGAACAGAATGTGTGTGTGTGTGTGTGTGTGTGTAAAGGTATAAGGAAAATTGACTTCTAAGTATAATAAAATGGGAATTTTTATATGTGTCACATACAAGTGTCTTAGATATGTAAAATTACAAATATCCACTTCCATTATTGTATAATTTCCAAATTACTTATTAACATCACATTGTTCTGTATGTAACATGTTATTTTCTAAATGTCAGTCACGTTCATTTAAGGTATACCTTTCTTAGTGACTTTTACACTCTCACTTCATCTCATGCTGGTTATGGCCTTTAGAATCTCAAAGGAAGGTTTTTAGGAATTCATATGTGCCCTTACTGTGTAGTCATAAGAAACATCTTGTTATCAGTGTTCCTATAAGTGGTCCATACGTGGAAAAATGTATCAGGGAACGGGAAATCTGAGAACTTGGACCCGATTTTATTTAGTGTAAATATGAGTGAACAATATTTCTGTTTTTCCTTGGAATATTAAGAAGAAAAATGTTTGCAAGCATGGTGATAAAAAGTTATACTTCTTGATTCTGTTAATTGCTAGATCTTTGAATTTGGGCAAATTATTTAAATGTAAGAATCTTAGGTTTTTCATCTTCAACCATCCATTCATCCATCCATTCATTCATCAAAAATGGTAGAATATCATGATGAGCCAAAACAAAAAAATTCCTCTTAGATCTTACAGTCTGCATTGCTTCTAAAGTTTGAGCATGCATCAGTTACCTGTAGAGCTTGTTAATATAGATAACTGCACTCCACTCTCTGATTTCTGATTTAGTAGCTCTGGGGTGGGGGCCCAGAACTTGCATTTCTAGCAAGTCCCAGATGCTGCTGACACTGCTTGTCCAGACCCAACTGTGGGGGCCACCTTTCTAGAGCTTGCAGGCTCTAATCCAAGTTGTCAAATTCCAACTGTACTAAGTGCAGCACAGGAGAGGGATCTGGTGCTGTGAAAGGACATATGAACATTTGAGAGGTCAGGCAAGGCTTCTCTGAATAGCGACCCTTGAGATGAAGGAAGAGTTGGGAATAAGTAGGTGAAGAAGAAATGAGACAAAGATGGTTTTTCAGATAGAGGCTCTGAGGAGGGAGCATAGAGTGTGCTGGAAACAGTTTAGCTCTAGTACTGAGAACTGGGGATGTGAGGTTATGAGATAAAGCTGGATAGAGGGAGGGGCAAGTGCAGAGCTGTCTTAAGGATTTTTGTCCTTGACTCAAAGGACCATGGGAAAGCATTAGTATTTCTAAAGAGAGAAGGGGGAAGGGAGTGAAGTGGAGTGGGAGGCAGGGATGTGACCCATTTAGTGTTTCAAGACAAACACTTATCTCTTGGCTGCAGAGTTGTGGACATGAATGTGGGCAGACAGGAAAGGAGATGATGCCAGCAGCCCCGGTGAAAATTGATGCCACCTTTTAAAATAAGGATAGTAATACATAAGGCTGTTAAGATGAAGAGATAATGATTCCTGTATGATGCTCAGTACTGGCACACAGTAAGTGCTCAGACAATGTTAGTTGCTATTATAATTCATAAAAACAAATATTTTTGAGGGCTGGAAGTTATCAGGGCCATGGAAAGGGCCATAAAATGTCATACATACTTGAATTTTCAGGCTTTTCCTGTTCTACCCCAGCTACAGTGGCCTTTGAAAAAGTGGCAGGTTGCCGAAAGAAAAAAGAAAGATGCAGATATTAAATTTTTATGTCTTACACTGAGAACATGAAAGCAAAAGAGGATTCATCATCGAGACAGAAACTGAATTTACAGGTGGTTATGTGGCTAGTTGGCACTGATGACAACTGTTTGTAGTTCTCTCATGTGTAGAAAAAAGTAATGGTGTCTTTGCTTGGGAAGCCAAGATATAGGTGGTAGGGAGAAAATAGCTGTTCAAAAAAGAAGACCACAAATAATAAACTCTATTTCTGTGGAGATGTTAAATTAAAACAGTAAGAGGGGAAAGTGGTAAAAACGCGATCTCAGCAGAAAGGAGGTAAAGAAGTGCCTTTGGATGATGCCATTTGGGATCTAACAGGAAGATGAAAAAAAGGTCAAGAAGCAGTTCTTAGATGCAGATTGGCATTTCCCAGTTCATAATCACTAATTACACTCATGTACACAGCATTTGGCATGTGCAAAACATATTGGCAAATGCGTTAGTAAAATTTAACTATCCCAAGCTCTGGGAGCATTGACTTGACAAAATAATAGTATCCCCATTAAAGAAAAGTGATTAACTGACTTACCACTCTTTCTGGGTTAACCATGAAGGACACAGAAAATGAACCAGGGGCATTTTATAGCTACAATAGAAGGATGACAGACAGAGAGACAAAGCCGTGCACACACCATTGAGTCTGATTTTGACTGAAAGGCCATGTTCTTTACCCAAAGAGCGGCAGGAAATCATTGATATATCTAAGAGGGTCCTTTAAGGAAGTGTGTGTGTGTGTGTGTGTGTGTGTGTGTGTGTGTGTGTCTCTGTGTGTATTCATATACAGTTAACTCCAAGGCTTTAAAGAAATGCAACATAAGTATTTCTTGTGAACCTCTTTGGTGTAAGGCCCCTGCAAGGTATTAGAGGGGATACAGATATCGGTAGAGCCCTAAGCTTTGCTTTTACAAAGTTGAGCATCAAATGGGAGGGAAGAGTGCCCCACCTCTACCCTCAGTCCTCTCCCCCAGCCTCTACCAGTCATGGCGCTCAGGGAACTGCAGTAGGAAATGATGAATATGAATGGTGAGTTGCTGGAGAGGGTAATAAAGGTGATACTTAAACAACATCAAATGAGAGGGTGAAGGACAAAGTATCTGCAATCAGTGACTGCCTATTTAATGCTGATGAAGCTGGTCAGTCTAGGATCTTAGATCAATTTTTTTCCAGTGAAAAAATGGCCTATGGTCTTAAAAAATGCAAGCAAGTCATCTCTGTGTGGCTTCAATGCATTGAATTTTCAGAGTATTGATTTATTAGGTATAAATTGATGTGGCCTTTGGGCCGTTGGTATTAAATATGGAGATCTAAATGTTCTTCATTTCATCTTAATTATGAAGAAATTGCCTGTCAAGGAAGGAAATACTTCCGGAGATAATCAAGTCTGCAGCTTTATAGGTATTTAAGTATGGTAACTTTCAGCATATGATTAAACTTTATTGATTCTGATTAATTTGTGGGATGTTGTAGGATCAGAGTTTAGGATATTTTAAATTAGATTTTTATTATATATTGAAGTAAACTTAATGACAGTCAATGATGAACAATTGTTGGACTAGGTCTTAGTGTACATGCCAAAGAAATGTAAGGTTGTTCTCAGCCTCGGTTTCAAGGTAGAGTCACCTGGAGCACTGTAGGAAAATCTTGAGACCCAGGTGAAACTCAAGGCAATGAAAGCTTCACTCATATCAATGGAGGCTGTACTTACTGGAAGCTATACTCAGGTCAATGGAGGTGGCTCTCAGATCAATAAAGGGGCACTTGGTCAATAAAGAACACACTCAGGTCAATGAAGGCAGCACTCAGACCAATGAAGTGCACACTCAGACCAATGAAGGCAGCACTCAGACCAATGAAGTGCACACTCGGATCAATGAAGGCAGCACTCAGACCAGTGAAGTGCACACTCAGACCAATGAGGGCAGCACTCAGATTAATTAAATTAGAGTCTCTGGTGATGTACCTATGCATCACTAGTTTATAAAGCCCCCCAGGTGGTTCCAGTGTGCAAACACACGTGAGAACTAGATCAAAGCTCTGGAGAGCTCCTAAAACTACCGAATATCAATTATATAAAGCCTCTGAGGATTGGGCTGGGGTTGGCAAGTTTTACAGGCTCCACAGATAAAATTTCTTGGGCTGTGGGGCACATTGTGAATTTAACACCAATGGTATACACCTTGCCCTGCAGAGGATTACAGTCAAATGAGGGGAAAAGATGACTTACATGTGAAAATGTTGAAGAGAAGTACAAGGAAGTCCATGTTTGAATGTTTGATATGCAAAATGAATAAAAGGCAAGGAATGATAAGAAAACATAAGTACTAAATATTTAATGACAAAAATAATTCTTATTTGCATGTTGATTCAAATAGAAATTGTGTTTTCAAAGTGCAGAAATTCTTAGAAATCCTCATTTCCATCATACATCCTTACCATTCATTCTACATTAAAGATTAAAACCAGATCATCTTACTGCCAGGATTACTCTACATTCTTATAGTGGAAGAGTTGGAATTGAGAACTGCCCCTTTTGTCTGGTCCCTAATACAGTCTGGGGTCTGTAGAGGGGAGTAGGATGGAGCGGGTGCTCTGGGAGGGCTCTGATGGGGAAAGAGTCCTTTTGATTCCACTGTGGAGGTGGGAGGAGGGGTATGTGTGGGAGGAGTTGTTGGCCTGGATATCCAGGAGCACTTTTCACAAATGTGCACTCTTCAGAATATTCCGTATCTCAGGATGTGCATGCATCTCAATGCTATAATCAGGCCCTCACAGTCTTTTCCATGGAGTGTGGGGATATTTACTTGATAGAACTTGCTCAATTTATGTTTCACTCTCATAATCTTTTAGCTCTTTGATAACTGCCACTGGTAGTTTCTTAAGAAGATTGAGTGAGAGATGGTATGGGGGATTTATATGGATTTCTATGGCAAAAGCCTTAAAATCTTGTATAATATTAATACCTTACCTCACAGGGTTCTTCTGCAGACTTAGGTGAACTGGTATGTGAATGTGCTTAGGACAGTGCTGGGCTCAGAGTTAGCACTCAGTAATAGTGTAGCTTTCCCCCTGCTGCTATTATTCCCATCATTTGTTTCTTGGCCTTGGGGCCCTTGAGGGCAGGCAAGATCTCTTCCTTGTCTTTATATTTCCAATCTCCTGACACAGTGCTTGGCCTAGAATCAGCACTCACTAAGTGTGTGCTGAGGAAAGGATTGGCCAGCTCAGATCTGATTGGTCCAAAACACTTATGCAATCATTTTAAATGTAATATAATTATAATACATTTCAATGGTATTCTACCTGAGTGAAGAGCTCTATGCTGTCCACTGTGTCAACACAGTGGAGAATGACTGCTTTAGAAGAAAGGGCTTGTTGTTCACTCAGATGTTCTCTGTCTCCCCTGTGCCTTCCTAACAGTGGACAGTCTGCGACACCTCCCCGTCTACCTCCTCCTCTTCTCAGCATTCCTCAAAGCACAGGTGAGCCCCTGAGTCTCGCGTCCAATGGAAAACTGACTGCAGGGCCAAAATAGTGGTGGCTATGATTGCAGAGACGGGGAGGGGGAGAGATCCTGGTGATATGTCAGGTAGACACATCAAAAGAGCCCCCTTTCAAAAGAGCATCTTGTTCCATCCCAGCTGACATCCTCTGCGGGAAAGTTAGTGTGTTTTTCTGAATGGAACCCTTGCTGTTACTTTTATGTTATCAAGGAGGAAGGAAATCTACAACGGGGTTCAGAAATAATGAAAGTGCGTCTATTTTTTCTCCCAAAGAAACCAGAAGTATTTCCACAGCTATATTCTCTGATGCTGCCGATTTTATGCTTCAAAGACTCGAGAATGAATACCTGGCAGTAAGTACTAAATCTGTGTGTGATGACTGACAGATTAAGCACTAGGGACGTTAAAGGAGATTAGACCATGGGTCCCCAAACAGAGAATGTCAGTATTATTTTCCATCTTGGAATTGAATGAAATTGCCTTTACGTTTCTCACCATCACCAGTGTCATTATATTCTTCCAATTTGGTTCTTACATTTTTTTCTCTCTTTAGAACCTCATTCACGTATTCAAATAGTGTTTCTTGATCTCCTTTCATGCTGTGGCTTGGTGCTAGCTACTGAAAAAAAATTAACAAAATGTAAGACATGGTCAGTGGATCTTTGTAGCTTATATATCAAGAAACAGAAAAATGAGACCATAAAATAATCCTACAAGTCTTATGTGATGAAGTCCCATGAAGCCATAGTGAAAGAGTCCTTTGAAGCAAGTCAGGAAGCAGCATAGAAAATAATACTGCCTTTCAGGATGGGTGTACTCCTGCCTCATTTGTTGTCAGCCTAGACAGCTGAGGGCTGGTGGCTTTTAATTCTCCTCCAGGTTGTAGAAGGCCGCGGGGGTGGTAGCAGGAGCATGGTCATTAGATTTGAATCCTGACCCTGCCACTTTCTACTTGTAGGGCTTTAGGCAGGTGACTTAATATTTCTGAGCAAAATTAAGTATGTCCGTGTCTTTCAGAGATGTGTAAAGAGTGGCAGTAGCCTGGCCAGCATGGCTCAGTGGTTGAGTACGGACCTGTGAACCAGGAGGTCACAGTTCAATTTCTGCTCAGAGCATGCGCCCAGATTGCGGGCTCCATTCCCAGTGTGGAGCGTGTAGGAGGCAGCCTATCAATGATTCTCTCTCATCATTGATATTTCTGTCCCTCTCTCTCCCTCTGCCTTCCTCTCTGAAATCAATAATATAAAAAAAGGAGTGGTAGTAATGTTCACAGCTAGCAATGCACTGGCATTTAGAAGGCACTCAATAGGTGGTGATGGTTATTAACGACAATCATAACAGTCAAGACATTTCTGTTGGGCCGCTGAAGGCATACTTAAATGGTTACTTCCAGCAAGACAACTCGATTCACCTTGTTCAGGTTAACTTGTCTTTCTTTATATGACACATTTAATACTTTCCACTCTTCTAAATTAGATGCATTAGGTAGTATATCATGGAGCCAAGCTTGCTCCCATTGAGAAAGCAATGTGTTGTTTGTTTTTTATTCCTTTGAATTTTGTAAGAATTCCCAAAGTAGAAAGCCTCAGGTGACTCCCACCACATACGATGACGAAGTGAATCCAGTATTTTTGACTTCTGGTTCTTCGGCCTTTCTGTCATTTTAGTAGTAACTAGCAACACCAATTTATATTTATTGAGTCACTGTGCTGAGTATTTTACACCATTAATGTCGTTTAACACTCCTAACAGTTCTGTGAGGTGAGTGGTTAGCCCCACTTTACCCATTAGGTGCACCAGTTGGACAGCTGTCCAGTGAGTGACAAGGTGGGATTTGAACTCTCAAAGTCTTGCTCCAGAGCTGGTGCTTCTCTTTGCACTGCCTGGCTCCCCTGCCTCCCACCTGACCCACCAAGCCTGGGGTGGCACCACCTGGCTGGCTGCTCCCTCTGCTCCTGCACACTTGGGGTTTAGCACCACTGGGGAGGATACATGGCAAGCCCTCACAGCCACCTGCCTCCTTTTCAAATTGATGCTAAAGAATGGATATTAAATTTATTTTCTCTCCGGTGTTGATTCCCCACAGCCCATATTCTTTATTGGCTGTTAACTTTTCACCTTAAATGCTCCAATTCCCCCATCATATAAAATGACCTTGGAACCTGCTTCATGAAGACACTGTACTGTCCTTAGACCTGAGCCTTGTCCTTATGCTTCAGAGGGACCTGTTTAATGCTTGGTTTCAGCTGTTCCCACCCATGGAGTGAGTAGTCCCAAAGGACAAGGAGTGGCTGTCCAGGAAAACATACCACTCCTTCTGCACCATTGGGTCCCAGGGTCCCAGAACTCTCCATTCAACAGCTCTTACCCTGTCTCGTGGCCTACTGAGGACTTTCCCTGGGATCCTCCTCCTGCAGGTTCCCTTGGCTCTCCCTGTGGGCCTGAGTTTATGGGCAGCTCCTGGGATGGTGTTGCAACTTACAGAACATCCTGAGAATCATTAAGACAATGATTTCTATATCAAAGTGCTTTGCCAATGGTAAGAGGCTGTCTTCATCTTTTCGGGCTACTTTAACAAAATACCACAGACATGGTAGCTTATTAACAACAGGCATTTATTTCTCCCAGTTCTGAAGGCTGGAAGTCTGAGATCAGAGTACCTGTGTGGTTGAATGAGGACCCTCTTCTGGTCACAGACTTCTCTCTGTGTCCAAAGGGAAAGGGATCTCTTTGGAGCCTCTTTGATAAGAACTCTGATCCCCTTCCTGAAGGCTCCACTCTCATGACTTAAGCACTTCCCAAAGGCCCCACATCCTAATACCACTGTCTTTTGGGGTTAGGATTTTAACAGGTGAATTTGGGGGGGGAGGTACAAACATTTAGATCATAGCAGCTATCAGACAAATTTAGCCATTATGTCATGACTGCTTGTGCAGCAAAAGCACTTGAATACTATGACTTTTCGCCAGAGGATTAGCCTATGAAAGGATTAGAGTCTAGATCCCAACCTCCTGGGAACAGAACAGAGACTCACACCATGTGCCTCTGTCTTCTCAAGTCTAACTCTTAGTGGGGAATTGCTCTGGGTGAAATCTGAGGTCTTTCACCCTAACATCCTGAGGGGGGTTCCTTCAGGGGACTTTTTAGTGTCAAGCCATTGAGTTAAACTCAGTGGCTGAGAGTGGGCCCAAGTGCAAGTCCATCATCTGTGGGTTGAGAAAGGTGGTGGGGTGAGGGTGGGGGGGTGTCACATTTCTACTTCTTGTCCTTGCCTGGAATCCGAGTGACCCAGTTACACATAGCAGGATTCTCTTTCCATCATGCTGCAGGGATTTCTAAAGTGATTGTTGGTATGCTCTTTTTTTTTCTTTTTTTAACAGCTGCCTTTGCCATTTTCTAGGAGTAATATGCGTCCTAAAAATCATAAATGTCTTTCACATTAATGTTCTGTTCCAGTGGATTTACCTGTATTCTATAGGCACAGCCCACCTCCCCCACATACACATATACATTTCTCTGGAGACAATTAATGCTGAAAAGGATTTCATGGCATTTCCCTTTCCCTCTCTTTGGGCCAGTTTTCCTTCGTCTTGGCCCAGTTTTGAGTTTCTTTGCTCTCCAGAAACCTTCTGTGCTTCTTTAGAGATGAATGTATCTTTTGTACTTCTCAAAGCTTTTGTGTTTAGTGGCTCATTTTGTGTACGTGCTGGAGCTTTCTCGGGCATTTTATTATTTGACTTTGCAATTTTCAAAGGTTTCTTAGAATTTGCCAGGCTGATACTCCAATGTTCACTTGTTAAATTGCTAAGTTTGCATTGTCTTGAGAACAGGTTCCTGGTGTTGTGCCCATTGTAACGGCTGCTTCCATCCCGTTTCCATGGCACTTGGAATGCTTCTTGTAGGCGACGAGCTTGTTCTGTGATAAAAGCATGAACTTTTTACTGTCTTCAGCATGGTGGCTCATGCGGCTTCACACACTCTGTCTTTTACATCAGAGCATCTCATTTAATTGTGCAGTTTGCATCCTGCTCAAATGTGCCAGGCCAAGAGGCCGTGTGGGGGCTGACTGCCAGCCTGTGCGTCCCTTGCCAAGCCCTGCACCTGGTGCTGAGCTGCGTGCCTCTGGGGGAACCTTTTCCTAATATACACAAAGGTGTCATGTGGGCCAGCAGCTAGTGTGCTTTAACTAGCAAGGTATCTTTAGAAGAAAAGATAGATGAATACATGGTGGTGTTTCTACTGGGGAACTGAGATCCGCTTACTCACCTGGAATCTTGGCGCTCCAAGATAAAGGAAGTTATTAGAGGCCAAAACAAATTGTGTAAAAGTTCTTAAAGAACCACTTGGCATTTGCTAGCATTTTACATGCCCTGGAGGATTTATTGTGTTCTCCATTATTCTTTACTTAGTAGGGAACTTGCAGCCAGAGCTACACATCTGACTTCAGCCTGAGTAACCCCTGGGACGTTCTTGCCTGCTGAGAGCCACACTCTCCCTAGAGGTTTGCTGCCCCTAAGTTATATTCAAGCAGCCCAGTGATAGACGACCTTGCTCCCAGGGGCTCCGGCAAACCAGCCTGTACTTTCCACCTAGTTTGGTCAGTGCCCAGAGTAACCTGATGTGCCACTGGGACCATGTTTTCTGGAAATAAACAATGTAGTGATGTGGTAGCTTTCATCAGGCTGTATTTGTACCCGAGAGCTATGTGTACCTTAGTCTTTCTGTTTTTCTCCTCATGGGAACCATGAATACTCTTTCTCCATATAGTATCCTGAAGGGATAGCATACTTCCATTTAGTAAGTATTTCCCGATATTTCCCTTTGTTCTGAGGTCTGTGAGTTATAACTCACCTCTATTGAACTGAATTTGTTACCTGTTCACCTGGGAACCTGTACATTTCTGTATTCATTCTTATTAGTCCAGCAGGACTGCCACAACAAAATACCCCAGGCTGGGAGACTTAAGCAGCAGAAGTTTATTTCTCACAGTCCTGGAGACTAGAAGTCTAAGAGCAATATGCCAGCAGGGTTTGTTTCTGGTGAGAACTCCTTGGCTTGCAGATGGCTGCCTTCTCCCTGGGTCTTCACACGGCCTTGTCTCCATGTGTGCATTCCTGGAGTTGCTTCCTTTTCTCATGTGGACACCAGTCCTGTGGGATTAGGGCCTCACCCTTATGACCTCATTTAACCTCAATGAAAGGCCCCACCTCCAAATACAGTCACATTGGGGGTTAGGACTTCAACAGATGAATTTGGGGAGGACACGGTTTAGTCCATAATCACCCACACTTGCTGGACTTTCTCATGTAAACATAACCAGTGGATATTAAAACATCACCATTTCAGTGGCATCTTTCCTGTCCATTTGGGCTCATGCTGCCATGCTAGAGACTTCATTTCTACCCTCAGAAAAACACTCCTCGTACACAAATTACACTTTGGATCTTGCTCCTTACATGGCATCCTAATTGTTATATCCAAAAACCTAAGCCTCATTTTGGAAACTGGTCCCTTATGTTAAATGTAGTGAAATGCTTCCAGACAATCTCATTTTGTTAAAATTAAATTGGTGTTTTTTGGACCATATTTATACCATAAGTAACATTCTCGAAGGGCTCGGCAGGCTGGGCCCCTAGCCTGTGCTTGCAGTAATCATGCTGATTTTTAATCAAGAGCCTTATTTTGGCAGCTTCTCTTTTCTGATCATTTAAAAAATACCTTATGATAGTTTGGAGTTTAGATTCCCGGGTATTGGACCACGGGAAGGAGTCTGAGGCCTTAGTTTTCCAGGAAAAAGTACCTGCCTGGTATATAATATTAATGGGAAATTTTGGTAGTGATGGCAATGAGGAGGATTTGATTATTCACCTGAACTTCCAGTTATTTAGGGAGCATCACGGCATAATTCATGTCTACCACGCAATATTTAAGAAATTCAACAACTGGATTTTTTCTGGGGTAAAAATGATTTCTATGAGAACAGAGTGTTTTGGTTTTTTTTTAAGACCATTTTGAAATACAGGTGCATGATAAAAAATACAAATTCTTTGGAGATTAACCCTGAAATGTTTCAGTGTTATTATAAGGAAGTTTCAGTCTAGTTAAATAAGGGCCATGTTCTTGGTTATGAATTTTCTATTTGCACTATTTGTTAGTTGCTTGTGAGTTAGATAGTATCTGTGGGTGCCATGGTGGTCTAAGACACAGGTAGGGAGAAAGAAAACAGCTGAGGCTTGTATTATAAAGTCTGCCCTGTTCTGTGCTGGAAACATTTGGTAAATAGTTAAATCTATTGCTTATGCTTGAAATGAATAAATTAGTAAATGAATGACCTCATTAATTCAGGCTGGACTGTTTCCCAAATAATTAAAACTAGTGATAGTGGCAAAGATGATGCTATGTGTTTCTAAAACCCTGTTTCTTTTCCTCCTGGCACACAGCTGGAATTGTGTATCTCACTCTTACTTGATGTTTGGTAAGGCCTGGGATTGAATTCTGGCCAGTGGAGTTTTGTGGGAATAACATGTGGCACTTCAAACCTGGCTCCTGAAAATCTTCCTGCATGATCCTCCCCATTTTCTCTCCTCCCTTAGCCAATGATTGGATGCAGAGGATGCAGTACAAAAGCTGAGAGATGGTGGAGACATAAGAATGGAAGAGTGCTGCGTCCCTGAAACACTGTATGGAACAGAGCCCTCATCAACCCACATGGGACTGTGATGTGATTTGAACAAGAAATAAATCTTCATTGTTTTATTAGCCATCAAAATTTGATTTTGAGGTTGTTACAGTACCTTGTGTTAAGTACAATAAAGATTCACCTGAGTTCTGTTTCCCATTATTATTATGCTGAAAAGCATTTGACCTGAAAGCAATGCATGCTGCATCCCAATGTACCAATGCCAGTTTCTGCCCTATTAATGACATATTCCTTTCGCTCTACTTATTCCTAGTTGAATCATAGGGAGGTGCTAACTCATAGGCCAAATGAGTATTTGTCAGATCTTGTGAAGTCACATGTACCTTAAAACAAAATATAAATACCCAATTTTTTAGAGAGATGAATAGTGCCAAGTATTTATTCTGCCTCTGAAATTTGCCTAGAAGTCTGCTTTCTCTGGGCATAACCCAGCAGATGAGAACATCTGTCTTTGGTAGCCATCACCATCTGATGAAAGGAAGGAAGGCACCAATTCAGTCACATGTTCTTAACTGTGGAAATCCCACAAAGGGGATGTGCTTGCAGAGCAAAGCACATGAGTCCCATGATGAACACTGCCTACTTTGGTTCAGGTCTTAAGTGAATGGTTACATTTTATGAACATATGAATGGACTACTTGTCTCTCAGGATTGTTCTGAAAGAAACCCAAGAAAAAGCAATGACCAGTAGCCACAAAGAATGAGTTTATAAGTTCCCACCACCAGTTTCCCCCTTTTTAAGAGGTCATCATTTTGTAACTTAGAGTCCTCTAGAGTTGTGTGGCTCAATAAGGCAGCCACTAGTCCTATGTGACTATTTAAATTAAAATTGATTAAAATTAAATAAAATCAACAATTTATTTCCTCAGTCACAGCCACATTTCAAGCATGCAATGGCTAGTGGCTACCACACTGGATAGCATAGGTATAGACCATTCCCATCATTGCTGACAGTTCTGTTAGCAATGGCATAGAGAGCTTCCTCTGATATTTTCATCTTTTTATGATACAACCAAATTTCCAGATTTTCTCACTTCTCATATATTTAAAAGCCCTTTTGGAAACAAGACAACAGACCCAAAATGGAGTCACTTATGCTAAGCTCTATGACCAAACCAAGACTTAATTACAGTCTCAGCTCTCCCAGAAATGGATTCTTAAACCAGTTAATCACCAGTCACCTGGGTAGTATTAGGTAATGTTCCTGATAAGCACCTGCCATCCCTTAAAGAAAAGTAACCTTACAATAGCAATCTGTTTTTGTTTTTGCCTAGTAAATCTTCCTTGTTTCTTCTCTCTTCTGTGTATAAAATCTTTTGCTTTATATAGCTCTTCAGAGATCCTTTCTATCTGCTAGACTGGTGCTACCCGATTCGTAAATGGCTGAATAAAGCCAATAAGATCTTAAAATTTACTCAGGTGACTTCTTTTTAACAGCACTGTGCTGGTTTTTGTCTGTTTTGTTTTAAAGCATATGAGATGTTTTAAAGATTGTTACAATATAAATTCTGGAAAGATTCTGGAACAGATCACATAAGGATGATTTCTGAGTACTTGTGAAAGGATGTTGTG
Source organism: Myotis myotis (assembly GCF_014108235.1). Classification (NCBI taxonomy): domain Eukaryota; kingdom Metazoa; phylum Chordata; class Mammalia; order Chiroptera; family Vespertilionidae; genus Myotis; species Myotis myotis. Next base: position 54,630,468 of record NW_023416324.1, read on the forward strand.
TAATTAAGAACTAGCAAAGGTTCACAAGTTATGATGGATTCTTTTCATTTCTTTCTATGACTGGCATAGCAATCTAAGGTTCATGAAGAAGGAATTTTTAAAATCTATTTTCTTCATTGCTGGGTTCTCAGTATTTTCAGTGCTTGGAGCATAGGAGGTATTCAATAAATATCTCTTGAATGACTATCAGAGAAATATGGTTAATGCAGTTAATTTTAACTCTCATGCTATCTTCGTAGCAATGGTTGCTGGGTAATAAGAAAGTTGGGTGAGTTGCTAATTAATTAAATAACCATGAGAAGCAGCAGATAAAGAAAGCATGTGTCTTGAGTCAGCTATAGACCTATTTTCAATTCTGGGCCCTTTTACTTAACCTGCATAATCCCAGGTAGTCATTTCACCTTCCTGAATGACTGTCTCCTCATCTTCAGGTTGGGCATAATAATATCTACATCATAGGATTGCCATGAGTATCAAGTAGGACAATATAAAAGGCTAGCAGGAACATAATCTGGAAGATGGTGTTTAGCAGAATTTTATGGGGTGAGTCTTCATTCGGACCTAGCCAACACTCATATCTCTGACATCAGTAAGGGTATATTGATTGGAGTTGTGGATAGCCTAAGCTGGAGTAAGAATTCTAAGGGACCTTAGTAGACTGAAATGACAGGCTAACTCTAATCCTTTAAAGTTTAAGAAGAAGAAATATGATGATTTATACTTGATTCAAAGAAAAAAGTGCAACAGTACTGAATAGAGGACCTATGCCATAACTTCAGTGTGAAAACAAACTTGGGGACTTAAGACTTAGTGTCATGCACCATGGGTTGTGGCTTCCAGAAATTAGTTTTAGCAATAGAAATGAGGCAACCAGAGCTGCACATTTGAACTCCTGGGAAGTTAAACATGCTGATGACTGGGTGATGGGCAGATGTTCTGATTTAATTGGGGTGAGATGCAGCTTTGGCACTGTCATTTCTAACTTTCCCCCTTCCCCACACCCATCCCAGGCTATCCTAATGTTCAGCCAAGTTTGAGAACCACGGGCCTACGCTGATGGAGATCTTGCCATGCTTTGTGTACTTTATATTTACACAGTCTATACATTTACTTGCATAGAAAAATGCATGGGGCATGAAGTTCTGAATGCCCCACTCAAACTTCAGGGAAGTGTCAGGAGTGGACTGGCAGTTGTAACCTTCTGAGGGAAAAGTTGAAGAAAACAAAGACAGTTTCTTAAAAAACCATAGGAAGAGGTTAACGCTCTTGGACGTTGCCTGCTCGGTGTGTCTTCAGAAGCTGATTCACTTCCTTACTTTGGCATTGCAGAGGGTATGTGGAGATTCACTGACTGGGTGGAGATGGGTATAGAGAAGTACTTGCTGGCAATAGTGCTTTCTGGAGATGGTGGGATTACCAGGCTCGAGATTCACAGAGACCTCACAGATTTTGTTGTGGAATTAAAGGGATGGAAACATGCTAGATGGTGGGTTGAATTACCAGCAATTTTTTTTCATTCTTGACCTCACCTCCTGTTCTCTTACTCTCATCACCTGTCCAGCCAACAAGCTGGTCTCCTTGCTGTTCTTTGACCCCTACTCCTTTCCGCCCCCAAGCGCTTTCTCCATGACAGGGTCTTTGCAGTTGCTCTTCCTTGTTTCTGAAACACTTTTCCTCCAGATATCTGCACAATTTGCTCTCACCTCCCTTTCCCCTCTTGTTCAAATTACTTCTCCCTCAACTCTGTATCCCTTTCTTTTTTTATTCCATCACCCTCTGAAATCTCTCCTCTCTCCCTCTCCCTCTCCCTCTCCCCTCTCTCTCTCTCTCTCTCTCTCTCTCTCTCTCTCTCTCTCACTCTCTCTCTCTCACACACACACACACACACACACACACACACACACACACACACTTATATGTCTTCCTCTAACTGGCTGTAAGACTCCATGGTCCCGGACTTCTCTCTGACGTGGGCACTGATCTGTCCTTAGTGTCAGAATAGTGCTGGGCATTCAGAGGTGCCAAGAAATGTTTGTTGTTGAATACATCACTGGGGTCATCTACCTCTGTGGAATCTTCCCAACTGGGTCTAGATTTTTCTGGCCCTGATAAACTTCCTGTGAAGGAGTCCACCTTATATGCACCTTGGACAGAGAAATTTAGTAGCATGGGTAGAACGACCACTTTCAAGTTTTCCCTTTCTCCTCCCACATCAAATGGGAGCAGCATCTTCTAAAAAGAAAACTTTATTCACCAATTAGCAGTTTTCAGGCAACCACCGAATGAAATCCAAGGTGGAAAGAAAATATGGAACGTTACTGCAGTGTAATTTGTGCTTTCTGAGCCACTTTGGGTACATTAAAGGTCAGGAATGTGCAGGAAGGCTGGGTTTAATTTCTCTGATGTGTAAAAATTAGTGCTTTGTCATCAATTACAGATGCAGGAGGACAAATCACCAGCACATTAAGTTGTTCCTGCTATATAAATTACAAATCTTGTTAGGAAAAAGTATTAGCATTGTTATTTTAAAATGCCATGTTTGATAAACAGTCAGCAGTGGGCATATATTAAAATGCTTGAATTGCGCTAAAATAAATTCTGCCTTTTAAGATAACACCTCATTTTAATTTCATACATGATTAAATCTATCAATTTAAAGGTCTTTTAACATATAAGTTTTGAAATAATAATAGTACCCTTTAATTCCCTCTGGAAAAATGTAAAACTCTCCCTACTTCTTTGATAACTTCTTTTATTGACAGAAAATTTTAAGAAATCCTCAGTTACTTTGTTTTGTGTTCTTGTCAATTTTTTCTCAAGGAGAAGAGGAAATTAAATTGTGATCCTTAATCCCTTTCATTTTCAGAAGTAGGTTTTTCTTTTAATCATAGTCTGGAAGGAGGTTGTAACAGCTTTGCTAATCAAATATTTTATCTCTAGCATGGTGAGATCATCTAAATCATTGTCCTATATCCAGCAAAACCTTTATTCCTGCATCCGGTAGAACTTCTGAATTTTTCACTCTTAGCATGCATAGTGCCTCCTCACTGCTCTCCAGAGTGACTGCTTCTCAGCTCCCTTGTAACTCGAGTGTGAAGAGACCTAAGGTTGGGGCTGCCTGACAGGCCCAGGCCCAGGAGGCCATCTGTAGGCAGAGCAGCGCTACAGTCTTTCCAGAAGGAAGAAGCCTCCTGTTCAGTCCAGAGACCTTGGAGGCTTGTCATCAAAATCTCCTTAGAGAGGAGACCCTGTCAGTAGATACTTACTGAGTACCTTCTGCATGTCAGATTCCAGGCTCGGGGCTCCAGTGGTGGGGAAAACAATATATTCTGTAAAACACCCGACCTAAAAAACTAATGCAACACGTGCCTTTTATTTCTTTGAGATAAAGAAAAGCTGACCCATTTTCTGCAGAAAGTATATATATATAATACATTCATATATATCAGTACTTATCAAATATTTATTTACTTCTTTCCCTTACTTCCTTCTTCTGTCCCTTTCCTCCTTCTCTTCCTTCCCCTGTGCCCAGGAAAAAGCTCTCTCTAGAAACACTACATGGGGTTTTTCCTGGTGTCAAGGGGCCTTGAGGAGTGAAGAGAGGCTGGTCTTTGACCACATGTTGCTAAGAGCATGTCGTAGGTGGGGAGGTAATTGTGGGACTGGATATGGTGAATGTGTCATATGACATATGAAGTGCATCATTGGATAGCGTGCAGTTTTCATCTGTAACTGAATAAAATTCTGTGTTGCAAAATGACTCCTCTGACTCATAGACTTTACTGCCTCTAACCTAGTTAGAGTTTTATGTTGAGCAAGTTGGGATTGGAGAGTTGGATTTCTGGAGAGTGGTCCGGATCTTGTTTGGGATTCCCAAGTTGCTATGCGTCCCAGCCCTGAGTCACTCCTGTGACTCATGGTGGTTGTTGTAGAGAAGGTACCTATCAGTAAATGAAGGAGGCTTCTTATTATTGTTTGTAAACACCACTTTTATTTGAAAATCTATAATAGAAAACTCTGCTAGCATAGAAACATTTCCCCCCAATTTCTCTCCTATAATTTTCTCTTAGTTTCTGAGGGTTTTGCTTCACATTTTATAAGAGCTTACTTAATAGTATGGTAACTTTTATCAGAAGTTAGAGGCCACAGTAAAACTTTCCAAATTTCCCCCCTGAAACTGAATAGTATGATTATAGTACATAATTTCTTGAGGAACTATCTTCATTTTATATTTTGGGAGAGACATTAGAGACAGAAAATAATTAGTGTTGAGGGTATGCACATTATATGAGTAAATTCTCATTTATAGTTGTTCTTTAAATATATACATTTTACACAGAGTAAGAGTATTTTAGCAGTCTGTTTTATTTTTAAGGTATCCCATGCCTGCATGCATAATTAATTGAGTCATTCATTCAATTTAGTTAATTCATTCATCTTCTATCCATCATTCCAAGCCCTGGTCCCCTGCCTAAGTGACTCAGAAATGAGCTCTATTTTTGCCCGCTTTCCTCTTTCATTACATTTTCCCAGAAATTCAAAACAAACTAGGAAAAATTATGATAAGCATTTCTCATCAAACTTGAATGTAAACTTTGGGAAGATAGACTTTGTTTCTGCCTGTTCCCTAAAAGGAATGATATGCTTCTCACTTAAGTTAACTTAAGGGCAGATATTTTTGGTATAAAAGTTACTAAGATAAAAATACTTTAACTCAAGGAATATCACTGCTATTTCACACTTCCTGCAAAATTTTATTATCCAACTCTTGGCGTGAGCTTTGTGTTGAAAGAATGAACTTGCGTGTTTTTGGCTCTTTAATGTGAGTGATGAATAGGGGAATGATTGCTCTGTTGTTGGGTAGCCAGCCTTTTGAAGAGGAGGATTCTGAAATGTTGTCTTCATCCATGTGTTTTTTTCCCTTCCATTTTTGACCTCAGCTCTTTCTGTGTTAATAATTAGACATTTGAAATGTGCTTTGTTTCCAGGCCAGAGCTTATATAAATCCATGTTATCATCTTGCAGTTGGTCATTACTGTTAAGAACCTGTGCAATGGTGTTTTCTGGAATATTGCAACAACTTTTTGTCTTCCAGTTATTAAGAACCAGAAAGTGGTCTTTTCTGGAACATTACAACAGCTTTCTGCCAGCTGGACTCTACTAATTCACTTTCCCAGTCTGTACCACTTATTAATGCCAGTATACTTTTTTCAAATAATTTTTTTTTATTGCTTAAAGTATTACAAAGGGTATTACATATGTGTCCTTCCCCCCCCCCCCCCCCGCCCTCCATTGACAATCCCCTGGCCACCTCTACCCCCCAGTGTCTTATGTCCATTGGTTATGCTTATATGCATGCATACAAGTGCTTTGGTTGATCTCTTACCCGCCTCCCTCTTGCCCCCCAACCCTCCCTGGCCTTCCTGCTGCAGTTGGACAGTCAGTTTGAGGCAGCTCTGCTTCTGTATCTATTATTGTTCATAAGTTTATAATGGTCTTTATTATCCCTGAATGAGTGAGATCATGTGGTATTTTTCCTTCATTGACTGGCTTATTTCACTTAGCATAATGCTCTCCAGTTCCATCCATGCTGTTGCAAATGGTAAGAGTTCCTTCTTTTTTATAGCAGCATAGTATTCCATCGTGTAGATGTACTACAGTTTTCTAATCCATTCATCTACTGATTTGGCACTTAGGCTGTTTCCAGATCTTAGCTATGGTGAATTGTGCTGCTATGAACATATAGGTTTTTCAAATAATTTTAGTATGTAAAATTTCTGGGTATAAACCTCTCTAGTTTAGGAAGTGTTAAACCTGAATCTACAAATAGCAGTCAGGGAATTGATGAACTCTCTGAATTAGTTGTGCAAAATTCTATGTGTAGAGGATCCAGAATTTTGGTCAAAGTGTCCAAGGCATCCTTGACCCACTCTAGAATATTCTAACTCTTTAATAAGAAACACACCTGAGAGAACCAAGATGGCGGCATAGGTTAACGCCGGAGTTTGCTGCTTTGAACAACTACTTCAAAAGTGAAACTAAAAGACGGAAGGGACATCACCCAGAACCACAGGAACGCCGGCTGAGTGGAAGTCCTACAACTAGGAGGAAAGAGAAACGCATACGGACACTCAGAGGAGGCGCAGTGCTGAAGTCAAATTCTGAGGTGCGGAGTGCGAGGAGCGGGCTGGCTGCGGAGGGCGCGGTTGGCGTTTTCAATCGGGAGGGAGTCGCAGACTCTGAGCTCCAGATCCGGGCGAGTCTTTAGGGACCCAGACTCAAACGGGAGAAGCAGGACTGTCTGGCTTCGGTCAGAGCAAGTGCAGCTTTCTCTCTGAGCTTTGCAGCGGGTGCTGGGACTCAGAGAGGCAGAGCCCCTGGGGACAGGACTGAGAGCCGCCATAACTGCTCTCTCCGGCCCACCCTGTTGATCCTGTTCCACCCGCCCTGCCCAAGCCCTGCACAGAGGCATTTGCCGGATAGCCTCAGGCAAAGGCTAGATTAGCACCTCCCTAGAGGACAGAAGTTTTCTCACTGCTGACACAGCTGATTCTCATAGCCACTTGGCCTGGAGGTCAAACCCTCCCTGGAATTAGCTACAACAATCAAGATTTAACTATAAGACTGAGAACAAAGACCACTAGGGGGTGCACCAAGGAAGCATAACAAAATGCGGAGACAAAGAAACAGGACAAAATTGTCAATGGAAGATATAGAGTTCAGAACCACACTTTTAAGGTCTCTCAAGAACTGTTTAGAAGCCGCCGATAAACTTAATGAGATCTACAAGAAAACTAATGAGACCCTCGATGTTATATTGGGGAACCAACTAGAAATTAAGCATACACGGACTGAAATAACGAATATTATACAGACTCCCGACAGCAGACCAGAGGAGCGCAAGAATCAAGTCAATGATTTGAAATGCGAGGAAGCAAAAAACACCCAACCAGAAAAGCAAAATGAAAAAAGAATCCAAAAATGCGAGGATAGTGTAAGGAGCCTCTGGGACAGCTTCAAGCGTACCAACATCAGAATTATAGGGGTGCCAGAAGATGAGAGAGAGCAAGATATTGAAAACCTATTTGAAGAAATAATGACAGAAAACTTCCCCCACCTGGTGAAAGAAATGGACTTACAGGTCCAAGAAGTGCGGAGAACCCCCAACAAAAGGAATCCAAAGAGGACCACACCAAGACACATCATAATTAAAATGCCAAGAGCAAAAGATAAAGAGAGAATCTTAAAAACAGCAAGAGAAAGAAACTCAGTTACCTACAAGGGAATACCCATACGACTGTCAGCTGATTTCTCAACAGAAACTTTGCAGGCCAGAAGGGAGTGGCAAGAAATATTCAAAGTGATGAATACCAAGAACCTACAACCAAGATTACTTTATCCAGCAAAGCTATCATTCAGAATTGAAGGTCAGATAAAGAGCTTCACAGATAAGGAAAAGCTAAAGGAGTTCATCACCACCAAACCAGGATTATATGAAATGCTGAAAGGTATCCTTTAAGAAGAGGAAGAGGAAGAAAAAGGTAAAGATACAAATTATGAACAACAAATATGCATCTATCAACAAGTGAATCTAAGAATCAAGTGAATAAATAATCTGATGAACAGAATGAACTGTTGATTATAATAGAATCAGGGACATAGAAAGGGAATGGACTGACTATTCCTGGGGGGGAAAGGGGTGTGGGAGATGCGGGAAGAGACTGGACAAAAATCGTGCACCTATGGATGAGGACAGTGGGTGGGGAGTGAGGGCGGAGGGTGGGGCGGGAACTGGGAGGAGGGGAGTTATGGGGGGAAAAAAAAAGAGGAACAAATGTAATAATCTGAACAATAAAGATTTAATTAAAAAAAATTAAAAAAAAAAAGAAACACACCTGTTCAACTTGACATGCAGCCTCCAACCATCATCTGAGGCTCCCCTCACAGTGACCCATTCAACATTTGCTGACAACTCTGCCCTGCCATACCTCACTGCCAGTGAATCAGATGATCATTCTGTTTATCATGTGCTTCTTGTAATGGCCTTCTTGGCTTTGCCTGATGGACTTCTATTTTACCTTCAAGATTTTACTACAGGGCCATCTTCTCTGAAGAGACTTTATTTCCTTTGTCAGGGAAAAAAATGTTGCCTCCTTTACAGCACTCATCACATTTCCCCACTAAATTTGAGGACAAGACATGTCTCCGTTCATCTAGGTATCCCCACCCTAGAGGACAGTGCTGGCCCAATGTAAATGCTCATTAAGTATTTGTTGAACAAATAGGCACAAGGGGAGATGACACATTCATTCCTCAGATGGAGTTAAGGTGCACCCCACAGAGCCCCATGCTGGAATCAACAGTGCCTCCCTGCCGGCCAGTGGTTGATGTAATCCGGACGCCAAGTTGCCGGCCCCCTGGATGAGCTATCTTAGTCTCTGATATTAAATAGTAGTACATTGATTCTCTGTTCAACACAACAGGTTATAATGGATTCCTCTAAGTTTGTGAAACAAAGGATTGCTGGTGCTGGAGATTGATTTTGGTCCTCATTAGCTTCGCAGTAAATCTCCAAGGGGACAAGGAGCCTAGGCAGATGCAAAGTTTTCCCCTACATGAACCCAGTAAGTTCTGCCTGACAGAATAGCCTCTGTCTCCTATGAAAATGCAGTTTCCTCACCAAGTGACTTTGGAAGGTATTCGGGGCCCTTATGAAAGAGAGATCTGGTCTGGAGTGGTGGTCCCTGGAGATTTAGTTGATATTGTGGGCATGGGATGACAGCAGAGAACCTGGGAGGGGCAGCACATGTTTTGTGTGTTTTGTTGTCTTTTTCCCAGCCTGCGTGGATGTCCACCTGGCACTGCAGGACAGGGAGCTACCTAAGCAGATGGCAGCTTCCTCATCAGTGCATCAGGAACATGGACTGAGCAGCGGCCAATACGGCGACACTTAGGATTCTCTTCTGAAGCCCTCTTTTATTTTTGCCTGAGGAAGAGTGCTGCCTGCTACTCTTTGAGGCAAAGTCTTCCTTTTTTCAAAGTATGTCTCATGCCATCAAAATCCACTCTGCCGGAAGACTTTAAAGGGCCTCTACATTTGCTGAAATGGGATTTCATCTGAATTTGAATCTTACGCCTTCTGCCCAAAGAGCATGAGATTCTACCCTCCCCAGCCCATGCCTGTTTGTGGATGCTGGCAATTTCATAGCTGGAAACTCTTTATTTTAGCTTAAGGCTCAGTCCCCTGTGAAGAACACATTTTGCTTTTTAAGGGATGTATGTATTCCTCTGAATAAGTCTATCAGAAGTTCCTTTCCTGAGACCAGCCATTGATAGAGACGAGAAAGAGAGCTGGTGGTGAAGACCTGAAGGGAAAACAGACTCATTAAAGAAGGAAAATACCCCCTCCCCACCCCCACCCCCCCAATAGCACTGAAGGGCCACCAAGATAGCATTGCCTATGTTACTATTTATTCTGGAGGCAGTTTCTAACCTGCCATATGCTCCACTGGATTTAGAGAGCCTAGTTAATGCTCTCTCATTTTGCAAGGAAATAACATTACTTAGATAATAGCTTATGGAAAGTGGGTAAATAGTTTGCTAATAAGTTGCATGCATCTATGAATTGCATGACGGAGAGAAAATGATGACAGATTGGAATGAGTGTTGTATGGGAACCAAAGATTTAAGCTTTCAAAGGAGCCATTTTATTTTAAGAGGCACTTTCTCTCCCTCTACTCATCCTAGGGCCCCAGTTATTACTCACTTGCCTCATCCTACACTCCACCTACCTACACACCAGTCCCCCCAAATACTCCCAAGTATTTTCCTTTAACGTTATTTTTGTACTTAATCCTCATGAAGGTTAATAAAGCCCTCTCTCTGTGTGGTATGAAAGCATCACCGATGACTTTATTGGTGCAAATATATTATGGCTGCTTTGACATTTATGTTTTCAGCTCTGATAGATGAATGATTCCCATGAAAGTAAATCAACCGCACCCAGACCGTGGGTATAAAACACACTCTTGCTCTAGGATTTCTTTTTGTCTGGCAGACAGTGGAGGGGGAGAAATATTGGAATTTGACTTAGTAGTGAATGTTTTTTCTGAAAAAGAGAATTCCCTTTGTTTTGTTTCCTGAAGTACACCCGTGACCACTTAGTACCAGCCCAGGGACAGATGCCTCTAGTGCGGGGACCTGTTCATGCTCAAGGGAGCCTTGGTGGCTTCCCTTGGTCTAGTTGGATGACTTCATTTTTCTTCTAGAGGGCTTCACCCAATTAAAAATAATTATAACTATAGTTATGAAACATCTTGTTTGTGTTGGCAAATGGAATTTCACTGGAATTCTAATAATTCGGAATACCAGAGAATGATTCCAGTTTCTGGGTTGAGTTTAACTGATTTTTGTGATAAAAAAGAGACATATTGTTTCATCATGTAGAAATACAGATGTTGTGGGGTTTTTGTTTGTTTGTTTACTTGCTTTTTAAAAAGTAATTTGAGTTGACAATGGAAGTCAAAACCTGATGCAACAGAAAATGTCAGTTGTTAGTGCAAACTGACAGGTAAATCCAGGAATTGTATCCCTATTTTCTTTTCATCCTGTGCCTTTCTTTACATGTTTTAAAAATATATATATTTTTGTGGATTTCAGAGAGGAAGGGATAGGGAGAGAGAGATAGAAACATCCATGATGAGAGAGAATCACTGATTGGCTGCCTTTTGCATGCCCCACACTGACGTTCAAGCCCGCAATCCAGGCATGTGACCTGACTGGGAATCGAACTGTGACCTCCTGGTTCATAGGTCAACACTGAACCACTGAGCCACGCCCACTGGGCTTCTTTATGGTTTCTCCCTCCTCTGTGTGCAGGAGTGCTGTGTCCCTGATCAATCATGGATGCTGTCTGTAACTTCCAGTAAAACTTCACGATCGATTTCTCTTGTAGCATTTATCACATGGTATTAAAACTATTTGTTCATTTGTCCAGCTTAATTTCTCATTAGACAGTGAAGTCCTGAAGGCAGACTGTATTTACCCACCGTGTGTCTTCATTACCAGTTTGTATCTTCATCACTTGGTACCCACTTAGTCCAGAGACAGCACTTAGTAAATATCTGCTAAATGAATTAAAATTGTAGAGGACATTTAGAATGTTTATTCCAAGTAAGTACAAATGTGTCATGTGTCATACACCTCTCCGTATTTAAATCCCACTTTCTGGAAAGTATTTGAGCAGCAATTTAGTTCGTCACCCTGAAGTTGACTGGGGGACTTTGGGACCTATATGTTAAGACTCTCTAGAGACGAAAATTCCACAGCTTTCTTGTTACTCTTTTTAAAAGTTCAATTATAGTAATACTGAGCATCTACTAAGTAGTTAAGGTATTTCTAGTATCGTTTGCTCTCACGTGGCCGTGTATATATCCAAAGTGCTGCTAGAGATTTGCAGCTGTGACTATACAGACACTTTAGAAAATACTGTGCTGAGAAACTTGTAAGGAATGTGATTCCTAGAATCTGTGTTGGGCGTAGGGGTGGAGGGAAGGCTATCTAACACCCCAAAGTACTCATTAGTGGAACATATCATTTCATTACTTCTTAATGAAGTGTATATCTGGAGGTAAATACCAATTAGCTACAATTAAGCTTCGGGCCCAAGAGAATTGAGGTTAAGATGTCAAGGCAGAAAGATGCCTATTGTAGCAAAACACATTTGCTCTAGAGGAGGGTGCATTTTCCTATTGAAACGTTGGAAATAGACTGTTTCACAGAGGTTGGCCTATCACTTCACATTATAGTTCAGGAGCGCCAAATTTTATGCAAAGCCTTGTGGTTTCAACAGTACTATTACTCACATCACAACTCCTGTAAGAACAAGATCTCTGATAAACTGAAGGACCTTTCTCTCACACGCTTACTCTAACATTCCCGCTCTTGCATTGCCCTGAGAAGTTGATGGCACAAATCCCATTCTTTTCCTGAAACACTTTATTAACCAGGATAATTCAGAGGTGGTCTGGTGACCTTGGAAAGAGAGGTTAGTTTGGAGTGCATGCCGCTGAAGCCCTCATTCAAATTCATTTCCATTCAACTTTATGTCCAACTTCATGATCCCATTTTCTTGTCTACTCTGTGCTCTGGGTCAAACTATCCCAGCACAACCCTGTAGGTGGGGAGGTCTCAGGACCCCAGAGGAACAGTGATGTCAGTCTTGCAAATTATTTTTAATTATCCATTCCTCAGACATCCTGGTTGGTTTACTTCCAGGAAAAAATATTATCTCTGTAAATGAGATGTGCTTGCTCTGGTAAGAATACATATTTTAGTTGAGAGTGAATTTAGATTCAAATGCTTTGCTATATATTAGTTTGTAAGTTTGAAATGAAGCAACGTGAACAATGGTTTCTGCCTGGAGTGGCTCCCACTGGTCAGGGAGCGCCCTGTGTGTGGATCGTCATTCTTGAATGATAAATGCTGATAGTTATCTGAACAGAGAAGACAGAAGCTTGAGGAAGGGAGCCGCCCTCAGAGAGGCTTCCTCAGATTCAAATTAGAGTCACCAAGGCTATGCTCACTGCCCCTTTACTGAGTTCTGTTTAGGGCTGAGAGACTAAATATATAAACCAACAATGTGCCAGACAATACATAAAAATAGAACTTTGACCCATGACCTGCAGAAACTTGTTCAGGTTATACACCCTTATCTATGATAAATAGCCCAGGCAGCCTGCCTGCTCTGAGTTAGACTTCTTAGAATTCAGACTGCTGTCTCTAGTAACAATCCAGGAAGCCAGACAAATTTTATAACAATCAGCCTCAAATGGCCAGGACTTGATTAATGACTGACAACTTCCATAATTCTTATTCCCGCTTTCACCTTAGGACTAATCAGAGAATGCCAAATATGCTCCCCCTAACCAGTCAGATAGGATGTCTTATTTCTGGTTAGTCCACCCCCGGCTTCCATAGGCCAATGGAACTCCAATCAGCCCCCCCTCAAGTCTTTCCTTTCCTCCACTGGGACACTCTCCCACTCCCTGGCCTGCCATGCCCGAGACTTTGCCAAAACACAGTGACTGTGGCTGACTCCCTGTCTGCAGTAAGCTCTGAGTACATAGCCAGTGCTGTTCTCATGTGGTTGGCCTTAGGGCTTGGTTGGGCAGGGAACGTTGTGATCCAGGAGCACTTTTGAGTCTCTGTAGGTGGGTGATTCCACATGGCTGCTGTTCCTTCGGGTACATTAGCATTTCCCAGCTCTGGAGAGGGCGACGGCTAGCCCGAGAGAGATGCATGTGGCCCCTGGTTGCCATTCGTGTGTGGAAAGGGCAGAGCAGTAAAGCACATTAGAAAATGTCAGTGCATGCATTAGGTATTACCTTCTGACCGTGCACCCCATTCTATTGGTGCTGAGAAGGGAGGAGCGGAGGGTTTCTTTGTGACAGAGATCAGTGGCCAATGGCTTTTTTCTTTCTTTCTTCTTTCTTTTTTTAATGTTAAGGTATAAAGGAAAAGCTTTTCAAATATCATCCTCACAAGATTTGGAAATGGGAGATCTGAGCTCAGGAGGTCACCAAAGGGCTAGTACTGGCTTATGGATGAGTTGGCTGAGAAGCTCTAAGTTCCGCACACTCTTATTTGTGCTGATAATAGGATCCAGTGCAGCAGGCCTGAGAAACAAAAGCCAGGTTATTCCTTTCTCCTTTTCTAATGAAAATTCAGTGACATTTCAACAATGACCTCTCTTCAAACCTTAAGGAGTACATAGAAGTGTTCAGATGAGAAGTTGGAACAATTGCCTAAGAACACTTTGAAACCATGGGACACCTTATTTTCTTATTATATTTGGTTTCTTCTGCACTGAGTTCATTATCTGTGTTCACTCTCTTATTGCTGTATTTAAAAATTGCAATTATGGAGCTTTAATAAGATGAGAGAAAAGAAGGATGCAAAAATACTTAAACATTGTTCGCGGTGAAACATCTATATTATTTTCAAATTATATTTTATTTTATTACTTGAGCTTTTAGGATCCAATGACAATATCCCTGCATTCATGTATTTTTTGAAAAAATTTAATTTTATGTGTTTATGATTAGATAAACCTACTGAATTATATCAGTTTATAGAAAAAGTATGAGGTTAGCATTATTAAATTTCATATTTTAGTTTGCCTTTAAAAGCTTTATTTACATAAAGCCCTCTATATCTTTATGTAATATAGATATATATAATGCATATCTTATATATTTAAATATATAGATACTGTGAGATATAGATGCCTATTAGTAACTGATGATTTTTCCTCATCTCCGTTATCTGGAGAAATACATTGGACAGATATCAGAATCAACTACCATTTATCAAATGGCAAACATTTCTGGAATTCAAAGAATTGTAACAACAACAACGCCCCCTAAAACAAAAAACAAAAACCACACACACACACACACACACACACAAACCCACACACAATAATTGCCCTTTATTGAGTACTTACTATGCACTAGGCACTGTCTTTAGTTTTTGCTCTTCTTACCTTAAGTGGCAGTTTCTTTGTGAAGATCATTTTAATAATTACTTCATTACTTATGCATGCACATTTGCAATGTAAATTTGATGTCTGCTTCTTCCCACTCCACTCAGAGGAAATCTAATTTTCAATTCTTTGAATCTAGGATATCTTTGTGACTTTCTTTGACCAAGTGACTCTGGTGGAATTTATGTTTTATAACTTGCAAGCCAGGGCCTCAACAGGACCCACTGCTTACTCTGTCATCCTCTGGGAATGCAGGGCTAGGAGGAAAAGCCACACAGAGTGGGAAGTCCAACCAAGAGCTAGCACCAACCCCTTAATATGTGAGTGAGGCCATATATTACAGAAATAGCACCAAGAGGATATATCTAGATCTAGATTTTTAAAAATATTTTCTGTTTATTGTTATTTTATTGAATTTATTGGGGTGACATTGGTTAATAAAATCATACAGATTTCACGTGTACAAATCAATAATACATCATCTACATACTGCATTGTGCACACACCA
Organism: Myotis myotis; assembly: GCF_014108235.1. NCBI lineage: Eukaryota > Metazoa > Chordata > Mammalia > Chiroptera > Vespertilionidae > Myotis > Myotis myotis. The sequence goes on from NW_023416324.1 coordinate 54,645,521, forward strand.
CCCAAAGTCAAGTCTCCTCCTGTCCCCATTTATTCCCCCTTTGCCCATTTCCTCTCCCACCTCCCACTCCTCCCACTTCCCTCTGACTATCACAATACTATTGTTTGGGTCTAGTGTCACATATATATAATATATATTTTTTCTTAATCTCTTCATCTTTTTTCACCCAGTCCCCCAAACTCCCTCCCCTCTGACAGCCATCAATCTGTTCTATGTATCAATGTTTCTGTTTCTATTTTTTTTGGTTAAATTATTTTGTTAATTAGATTCCACATATAAGTGAGATCATATGTATTTGTCTTTCTCTGACTGGCTTATTTACTTAGCATAATAATTTCCAGGTCCATCCATGCTGTTGCAAAAGGTAAGATTATCTTCTTTCTTATGGTCGGGTAGCATTCCATTATGAAAATGTACCACAGCTATTTATTATAAGTCTAAGAAGTGCCCAGCTCTGCAGTCCACAAGCTGGAGACCTAGGAGAGTGGTGTATAATTTCAGTCTGAGTTCAAAGCTCCGGGAACCAGGAGAGTCGATGGTGTAAGTTCCAGTCCAAGAGTGAGTCCAAAAGCAGAAGACGGATGTCCCAGCTTGAAAGCAGTCAGAGTGAGTGAGTTCTCGCTTACTCAGCATTTTGTTCTATTTAGGCCGGCAATGGATTAGATGAGGCTCCCACACTGGGGAGGTCAGTCTGCTTTACTCAGTCTTCCTCTTCAAATGTTAATCTCATTCAGAAACACCCTCACAGACTACCCCGCCCCCCCACGGCCCAGTCAACCCAGTCAAGGTGACACATAGAATGACCCATCGTAGAGGCCATTTTGAACAACCCAGGTCCAGTTGAGTCACCACAGGACTGTAGACAAGGCCAAGCCCAAATGGCTGTTCCACAGAATTGTGAGTCAAGAGAATAGTTGTTTTCTAATTTTTATTTTATGTTTTATTTTTAATTCTGGTAAAATACACATAACATAAATTTACCATCCTAACCACTTTTAAGTATGCAATTCAGTGGTGTTAAGTATTTTCATGTTGCTATACACTAATTTCCAGAACTTCTTTATTTTGTGAAACTGAAACTCTATGCTCATTAGACAACTCCCCATTTTGCTTTCCCACTACTCCCCCGCAACTAGCATTCTTTCTGTTTTTAAGATGAGTGTGTCTCCTCTAGAGACCTCATGTAAGTGAAATCATGCATTGTTTGAGCTCGGAAGTCTGGTAGCAGAATCCAGCTCTCTAACATAGCACCGTGGAGTACTTTACAGAAAAGCATGCTCAGAATTGTTTTATCTACAGTGGTCTACACTGGACAGAGAGAAGCTTGAGTAACCACCAACACCGAAAAAAGACCATCCATGATTAATGTAGTTCAAGGAAGTGGGCTTTAAGGTGATGGTATTTATCTATCATTTGGCAGTGTTTTAGTCCCCTAGGGCTGGTATAACAAATACCACAAATGAGGGGTTTATAAACAACAGAAATTTAGTTCTCACAATAATGGAGGCTGGGAAGATCGAGATGTGGTGAGCACCCTCTTCCTGTGTGTCCTCGTGTGGCAGAGAGCACAGGGAGAAAGGGCCACCTCCCTTCTTATAGGGACACTAGCCCCATTGTTAGGGCTCCACTCTCCCTCCCTAATTATCTTCCAAAGGCCCCACCTCCAAATGCCATCATAGTAAGGATTCAACATGTGCACTGGGGCAGGGGAGACCCAAGTACTCGTTCCATAGCAGGGCGATATCTCTAGCAAGGGCATAAATGATTCTTGGGCATAAATAACCTTACTTTGTTTATGTGTAAAGCAGAGATATAAATACAATACAATATGTAAACAGAAATGCAGTGTATCTGCACTATCAATTGAATTGGGGGTAATTGGGAAATAGTATATCTAAAAAGGCTCCTTGGTGGGGTGATACTTTTTTTTTTTTAAAGTCTAAAAGTAGGTGGAAAATGTAGGTGGAGTGGTTAAATAATTTCCAAAGGGCACAAAACGATTAGGTGGGAGAGTCCGACTCAGCCCAGGCCTGTGTGGTGCCCATTCGTGTGCTTTTATTCACTACGTCGGGATGCCTTCTTGCTGCTTGTTCTGAGGTTGGGAAGCAGCTTACAGGCCACCTCCCTCCAGATGCTTTTCTGCTTTCCTTCCTTTCAAATTCCTCTGTATCCTCCCCTGGTGGTGGCCTGTGCCCCCTAAACTGCTCTGTTTCCCCTCGGATCTGAGACCTTACCTCCTCGGCTTCCTTGCTAGCCCAGGAGTGCTCCAGGATAAATCAGCTGCTGGGTGGCAGGAATGGGTGTTTGCATTTTAATGTCATGCTGCGGCATTACCCAAAGGACTGGCTCTTTCCCAGTGGGTCTCAGGGTCTGTCCAGCGGGAAGTGACTTGGAACCATGTGCACTGCAGACCCACGCAGGCCATAGCAGGAAGGCAGTTGCCTGTCTCTAACCAAGCCTATGTGCTACTGTCTTCACCTGACCCTCTGGACTAGAATCTCCCGCTGTTATTCTATAAACTAGGCTTTACACCTGAGTGTCTCTGTGTAGCAATTCCAAGAACATTCAATCTTCAGAACACATTTTATAGTAAACAGAGGCAGCCATGAGAAACATTGTGTTGTTGCGTTTAACGGTTGTTGCTTTGAAAGAATTGAAAAGCCAGTCTTGGCTTTTTAACCAGGGTTTCTAGCATCAATTTATCTGGAATGAGTGGATTCCTTTTTCTTCTCAGAGGGCCCATGGACGATGAGGAATATCAGCAATGCTAGTAAATAGATTAGATTTGCATTTAAAAGCTTCCTTCAGGAGAGTACTCACCCAGAGTGCCCTGCTTAGATAATCAGATGCTAACACCCACCCTTCTTCCCCCCCCCCCCAAAATATAGCCTATGTCTGGTCAGAACCAAGAAGGGTGGGCTTCAGCTTCTCCCTAGAGATGCTAATGGTTAAACCTGGGGTAGCGGGGCCTGGCACTGTGCACTCTCTGCAGTCTGCAGTCCCTCAGCTGATGGTCTCTGGCTTTCAAGAGAAAAGGAAGAACTGCTCAGAGCCATGGTACAGAAGAGAAAAACTCACATGGATGCATGTCAAAGCCAAGGTTATTTTCTAAGAACAATAAGCAAATAGGTGTCTCTCACTTGATAGAGTGATATAGTAGATACATTTCTATGCCTCAGTTTCCCCATCTATAAAATGGGATTAAAAGATATGTACCTGTATGAGTTTGCTGGAATTGCTGTAACAAAATAGCACTAAGGTGACTTAAGAGAAATTTATTGTGTTGCAGTTCTGGAGACTAGAAGTTTTAGATCAAACCGTCAGTAGGGTCTTTCCTTCTGAGGGCTTTTGGTGGCTTACTTTGACATTCCTGATCTGTCTCTGTCTTCATATGGTGTTATCCAAATGTGCATGTCTGTATCCGGATTTCCCCTTTATATAAGGACACAAATAAGATTGAGTTAGGGGCTCATCCTATTCCAATATGACCTCATCTTATTTAATGAACACAGCTGCAGTGACCCTATCCTATATAATAAAAGGCTAATATGCAAATTGTCCCCTTGACCTGGAGTTTGACCAGGAGTTCGACCAGGGGGTAGGGCCAGCCGGCCGGCTGACCAACCGTCTGTGACCCCTCCCCCTGGCTGGCCCCACCCCTGATCAGCCCCCACACCCAGATAGGGGGCGGGGCTAGCCCACCAATAGCCTGCGGCCCCTCCCCCAGCTGACCCCACCCCCATTGTTTCCCCCATCCTGATTGGGGGCAGGGACAGCCTGCCAACCGCCCTCAGCCCCTCCTCCTGGCTGGACCACACCCATACACGAATTTGTGCACCAGGCTTCTAGTTTCTAAATAAGGTCACATTCTCGGGTACTTGAGCTTAGAATTTTAACATGAATTTTTTTTGGGAGGAACATAATCCAACCCATAACATCACTTCATAGGACTGCAATGGATTAAATGACAATACAAACTGCTAGATGAGGGTTTGCTCCGATTATCGGTAAGTAGGCATCTTAAAGATAACCATATAAATAGTCACCATGACTATTTTAGGACCTACTATGTGTCAGGGACTATATTGTTATACTTTCTTCTAATCCTCATAGAACCCTCAGAGTACATTCTTTTTCTCCAGTATCCCCAGTTTACAAATGGGTAAACTGATGTTTAGATAGGTGAAATGATTTTGACATGGCTGACACATCACAATTTGTTTATGATTATAAACAAGATTGTAATCTCAACCTGATCATGCAACACTTTGAATAATGGAACAATATTTCAAACATTTATAGCTCCTTACTTGTTTTTACATGTAAATGCAATTTTCCATATAATGTGTTACATTTGCATAATCAAGGTTCTGCCATAATATTTTAGATAGGAAGCTCAGCTGTTGCACAAAAAATGGTAAACAGATATAAAATAGTCATTGTGATCTTGTCAATAATTTTTTAAAAAATGGCAGTTTCCTGATTTAGTTAACACTCAGTGAACAGAATTCCCCCATACTATGTTAGTAATCCTCAAATCATTACAACCTGTCTTCTGCCTGCAGACTGCTGTGTTGGATTCAGGATGGGCCACTGGCTAGGTTTCAAACCAGCAAGGCTGAGAGCAGTGGGGCTGGAGCACAGCAAGCCTGAGGGCAGTGGGGCTGGAGCACAGTGAGGAAGAGTCAGATTGATGGTCCTGGGGAGGGGTGTGGAGAGGCTTACATGGAGTCAGTAAATCACTTCAGGCATTTGTATTCTGAGGGGAATCTGATTTTCAATGCAAGTGGGAGGAGGTAAGGACCCATTTCATCTGTACCGTTAGGCTCATTGAAGGGCCTGTCAACAAAGCTGAAAAGTTTAAGATACACTTATCTGTATCAGCCCATGCCTGATTTCCCAGAAATATGGTAGAATTTAAATGGGTACCACAGGCTGAGAAGTATCAGGCAATCAATGTATATGGAGGAAGGAAAAGCAGTGTTGTTGTTTTTCTTCCTCGTAGGGCCATCTCCCATAGGAATTGGGAACAGCATGGAAAGAAGTGATATAGAGGGCAGTTATTACCCAATCACCCACCAGGACCCCTAACCAAATGAATGTTTCTGGAGATGGGAATGTTGGGTTTAGTGCCATGTGCACAAATGACTATGCTTTAGAAGAGCATGGAGTCTACTAGGGGAAGAGAGATACTTCCAGCTTTGTTCCTCACTTCCTGCTTTTAGATGAATTATGTTGATGTTGATTAATGATAATGGGATCATTTTATTTTTCATTGGTAAGATGCTTTTAACCTTTCAAAGTACTTTCCCATCCTATTTTTCTTACCAGACTGTCAAGCAAACCTGGATAGGGATAGGGGCTGAGCTGAGCCCAGAACTGGCACTCTTGGGGGCTCCCAGGAGTCTGGCCTGGCTGCCACTCCTCTGAGGGCAGTGGCCTTCTTTTGTCATTTCTTCCCAGTCTGGGTCTTCTACCCTTCCTCTTCATTTTCCACACTGTGCTTATGTTATTCTGGTCTTCCTTGCTGTTGCCTTGGAGTTCTGTACATAGCATGCTGTGCTCTTTGGAGCAAAGCTATTACAGAAATCTAATAAATAATAAATTTCAGCCCTCAGACAGATCAATAAAATGCATGATAAGAAGAGGCCATTACGGCAAATGAAAAATGCACAAAAGAATGCCCACAGCATGAGTCAGCCTTCAACCAGAGGAAGCTGAGCCTCATGAAACAAACACCAACTGGGCCATATTGGGGCATTTGGAAGCTCTTATTGTTTTAGTTCATTCATAGATATTTGTTAAAGGTCAATCCCCTGCCATGCCCAGTGCTGGGCATTGGGCATGCAGAGACATTCTCTATCCAGGAGCTCAACAATTTAGCCAAGGAGATAGATGGTGCAGTTATAGCTAATTGTAATGCAATGCAATTACCTCTGTAGATAATAAACAAAAATCTCTGAGAGCTCAGAGGAGGAGAAATCAACGATGCAGACGAGGGGGCTGAGGCTTTCATTAAAGTGATGACATTGGACTTCAGATACAAGGGATGGGTAGGGTTGTACACATACTGACATTTCCAGGGCTTTTTTTTTTTTTTTTTTTTGTCCATATTTTTTTCAAATAATTTAAGGTCCTTCTCAATCTGGGTCATTGTAGATAGCCAGCCTTATCTTCCCACTCAGCCTGCTCCTCCAATATTTTGGATTTTTACTGTTTAAGGAAATATAAGGCTAATAAGCAAGAAGCAACCACAAGAGCAAGGAGACTTGGCCCCAAAGGTGTTGGCAGTGCTGGCCTGGACCATCAGCTATCTACTGGGTTCCCAGGTTGGCCCCATAGAAGGAAGAATCTGAAGAGAATGACCCAGCCTTATTATTACCCTGGTCACCTACAGAACAAATATGGAAGAAGGGGAATTTTTGCCTCAACGGGCTCTTCTTTCTAACTTACAATTTTTCAAATCGGTGGTCCTTGAACTTGACCTATCAATAGCAACACTCTTTTTCCACAGGGGAGGAGGGAAGAATGCAGAGACAGGAGCCTTGGATTCTCTGAGAAGGAAACATCGATTTCCAACCACGACTTGTTATGAAATCTGATGCAGGGTTGAGAAGAGATGCAAAGAAGGCCCTGAGCTAACAGAAGATTCCTCTATCAGCATCTAAATCTTTTTCTTCTGGACTCTTATTTTTATCTACCTACACTTTATTTCCATCTCCCAGGCACAGGGTTTAATCCTCTGTCTCATTTCTGCCTTTTCCCATTAAAGTGGCCATTGAGAAATTAATTCTTGGGAAAGAGTATACAGTTTACCTTTGAGCAATGTGGGGATTAGGAGCATGGTCCCCATGCGGTCGAAAATCTACATATAACTTTTTATTTTTCTAAGGAGATACAAAGTCTGTTCAAAGTCTCTGTGCTCTTGGAAAATGGCTTTGTCGAGTCCTTCCTGGCTAGACTTTTATGATCAGTCTGTCAGCGGTAGCATCCATACTCTTTTTAACTTTAGATCTATACAGGCTACTTATTCATAATTTGTCTTACCTACTTAATTATTTTAAATTTATTTTTGCATATAACTTTTAACTGTACAGTTAGCCCTGTGCATCTGTGGATTCTACCAACCTGGGATGAAAAACAGTATTTTTGATTGTGGTTGGGAAACTGTGGCTGGGAATGTTAAAATACTGTTTTCAGTCCCCCCCCCCATGGGTTGATTCTGCAGATGTGAAACCTGGGGATACAGAGTCCCGACTGAATTAATTGGAAAAACACCCAAGTGTTAGTGGACCTGCACAGTTCAAACCCATGTTGCTCAAGGGTCAGCTGTGTACACTTTGGAGTCAGAGGTGGGTTCAAATCTGGAAACTCTTAACTAGTTTAGCTACGTGACCTCATGAGAGTGACATAACCTCTCTGAGTCTAGTTTCCTTAAATGTAAATTGAGCATTACATTTGTCTTTAGATTTTCTGGGAAGATGAAATAAAATAATATATTGCATAGTGTGTTGTAGTGCAGGCATTCTATAAATGGTAGCTCTGTTTGTGTTTATTTCACTGTTAGTTCTTTTTTTTAAAATATATTTTATTGATTTTTTACAGAGAGGAAGGGAGAGAGATAGAGAGTCAGAAACATCGATGAGAGAGAAACATCGGTCAGCTGCCTCCTGCACATCTCCCACTGGGGATGTGCCCGCAACCCAGGTACATGCCCTTGACCGGAATCAAACCCGGGACCTTTCAGTCCGCAAGCCGACACTCTATCCACTGAGCCAAACCGGTTTCGGCTCACTGTTAGTTTTTTATCAGTATTGCGCTCTACTGGAAAGAGCTTGAGTTTGTGAGAGCATTCTCTCCAAGACTTGCTAGCTGTTTGTCCTTGGGCGTTTTATTTAACCTTGACTAGTTTTCATTTTTCCTTTGGAAAATGGAAAAATTGCTACCCACCTCATTGGATTTTTGTGGGGATTACTTAGGAAAACATACCTAAATTGCTTTCCATGGTATTTTACACAAAGGTGGTTTAAAATGTCAGCCCCACCTTCTCTTGCAGGCCTACACAGTTTCTCTTTTCCTCTCTGCTCGCATTGTGTCAGTTCCTGGCAGAATAATATCTAACTTAGCCATGCTGAGCACTAACTGCGGGCTGAGTATCTTGATTTGTCCTCCTGTTTTTCTTTTGTTTGACCATCTTCTCTTCATTTTCCAGCCTTCTTTGTAGTTAAGTATGACCACTGGACATAGTGTTCACCAATGATATGAGTGGAAGTGACATGTGCCGCTTCCAGGCTTGGCCATTAACTTCCTGAAAGTCCTCCTCTGTGCTGCTCTCTCCCTTCCAGACAGCTGGGAGGGGGCTGCTTAGAGGGACCTAGGGAGCCAGTACACTGTGTTGCCTTCAGTCTGAGCTCCTGAGTAACTGTTGAGCGGAGCAAACCCTCTACCACTATCCTAACACATACACACGGAACTGCGGTATATTGGGAAATAAACTACTGTCTTTGAGCCATTTCATTTGGGGTCTTTTTGTTTTGGTAGTGTAGCCTACCTTAACACTCCCCCCGGCCCCCGCTTCTATTTCAAAGTTTGACTGAGATAGCAAGAGAACACCAAACTGTAAAGCAATTTTGGAAGAGCATTGAACCTAAAAACAGAACTGGGTTTGAGATTTGGTTTATGATCTTTTTATTTACTTATTTGACCCTTCGCCTTATTGAAAAAAGGGGATGATAGTCTCTGTGACTTTGTCTAAAATGATAGCCCCTAGTCATATGTTGCTATTAAATACTTGAAATATAACTAGTTTGAATTAATATACTCTGTATGTGTAAAATACCCACTGGATTTCATAGGTTTGCTGTAAAAGTAGCAAAAAAATAAAAAAATAAAAAGAATGACAATTGGCTCAAAAAGTTTATTGTTTGATTACATGTTGAATTGATAATATTCTGGATATATGGGGTTAAATAACATACATTACTGAAATTAATTCCCTTTTTTCATCTTTAATGTGGCCACTAGGAAATTTAAGATGACAAATATGGCTCATATTACATTTCTGTTGGACAGTGCTGCTCTAAACATCAAAGTATTACTAGTTAGTATGAGCAGACATCCTCTAATACCTCGGAATCTGGGACCTGGGTAATGGGAATTGGGAAGCAGGGTTTCTTGAATGGAGATGATGGGTCTTACCTTGCAGGACTGTTACTGGGATTAAAGAGTTTACTCCTACAGTGCTTGGTGTACAAAAATTGTTCAGCATATGGTAGCTGTCATTATTCTCCCACATTTTCCTTTCATCCACAAGCAGCTTCCTCTGTTACCTGCCGGCTTTGAAAGTTCTTATTAAGCAAAACATTATTTTGTTTCCTCTTTTAAAAACCCTTCTAAAATATATTGGCGATATCAAAGATGAGACTTTTTGTTCTCCTTCACCGCCTTTTAATGGCATCATCTCCCTACGAATGCAGTTATAACAGGGAACCTCTCTCGAGATCTAATCTAAGGAAACTGAGAATAATTAGTTTCATTGGAATTAGGGAAATGGGTTTCAAGTCTAGCAATCCCTGTTTAAAGCCTTTTGCTTAGCTAATGCTTTTCTTTAATCAAATCACTTTCTTTGAATTTTTAAAGGAGGGGGTCGAACTAAATGGGCATTATCCTAGACCTAGAAATGTTTTATTTTTCTTTGCTTTTGGTTGAAGATCTATAATAGGGACTGTCTACATGAAGCATGTGTTTTATTTTTTTAAATATATATTTTATTGATTTCAGAGAGGAAGGGAGAGGGACAGAGAGATAGAAACATCAATGATGAGAGAGAATCATTGATCAGCTGCCTCCTGCACGCCCCCACTGGAGTTGAGCCAGCAACCCGGGCATGTGCCCTGACAGGGAATGGAATCATGACCTCCTGGTTCATAGGTCGACGCTCAACCACTGAGCCATGCCAACCAGGCATGAAGCATGTGCTTTCCAATACTGCTCTCTTGGGACCAGATACTTGTTTCCTTCTTTCTCTTAACCTCTTTTCCCCTCGCCCCTCTTTCCTCCCCTTTCTCCCTCTCAGTTCTTTGCTTTTCCTCTTCTCTCTTCCCTCCCTTTCCTTTATTTGTTCACAAAGGCAAAGATGGAAAGAGAAGGACACATTAAGAAGACTGGGAAACTGTCCCATTTGTGGCCACTTGTAAGCCAGAAGCCACTAAGATGCAAGACGAGTGAATTTCTTCTCAAAGCATTGGCTTATTTTGTGTTAACATGGCCCCCGGACACTCTTGAGGCCAGTGCTTCCTTCTTACTTCCTGGGTAGACACTGTTTATGTTCTCACTTTAGAGGGTGACCCTGAGAGATGTATGTGCTCACAAGTTAGTTTATTCTTTCTTCCCTCCCTTCATCCCTTCCTTCTTAAAATAATGGTTTTATTGAGATATAATTCACTTACCATAAAATTCACCCTTTTAAAGTGTACAATTCAGTGGTTCTCAGTACAGTGGGGCCTTGACTTACGAGTTTAATTCGTTCCGTGACGGAGCTCGTAACTCAAATTACTCATATGTCAAATCTTAAAGTGAACGAGTGAGACACGTGATGCTGGGCTGATGTTGTGGCGTTCACTGTGATGTTCGCTGTGCCAACTAGCGGTGGGGTATCTGAAGCTGGCTTGTAACCCGAATTTTAGCTCGCAACTCAAAGCAAAAAATTGGCCGAGAGACGGCTCGTATCTCGAAAAACTCGTTAGTAGGGACACTCGTAAGTCAAGGCCCCACTGTACACTCAAAGAGTTGTGCAACCATCTTTACTATGTAATTTCTTCTTCTATTACCCTACGGAAAGTACTTATTAGCAGTCACTTCTATCCGCTCTTCTCAAAGACCCTGGAAACTACTAATCTACTTTTTGTCTGTATTTATTTTCCCATTATGGACATTTTCTATAAATGGAATAATATAATATGTGACCTTTTATGACTGGCTTCTTTCACTCAGCATAAAATTTTTGAGGTTCATCCATATTGTAGCTTGTATGAACACTTAATTCTTTTTATTGCCAAATACATTCCATTCTATGAATTTACTACTTTTCATTTATCCATTATTCATTATATTTACTTTTTGGATAGTGTGAATGGTGTTGCTATGAACATTTGTGTACCGGTTTTTGTATGGACATGTTTTTATATCTCTTGGGTACATACCTAGGAGTGGAAGTGCTGATCATATGGTAACTATATGTTTAACTGCTGAATTGTTTTCAAAAGTGGCTACATCATTCTTCAATCCTCCCAGGAATGTTTGGGGGATACAATTTCTCCACATCTTTGGCAACACTTGTAATTGTTCATCTTTTGATTTTAGCTATTTTTGTGAATGTGAAATGGTATGGTATCTCATGGTTTTGATTTGCATTTTTCTGGTGATTAATAATGTTGAGTACCTATTCTTTTGTTTATTATCTATTTGTGTGTCTTCTTTGGAGAAAGGCCTATTCAGATCATTTGCCCATGTTAAAAACTGAGTTGTCTTTCCGTTGTTGAGTTGTAAGAGTCCTTTATATATTCTGTATACAATCCCTTATCCTATATAATAAAAGGCTAATATGCAAATAGACCAAACAGTGGAATGACCCGGTCGCTATGATGTGCACTGACCACCAGGGGGCAGACGCTCAATGCAGGAGCTGTCCCCTGGTGGTCAGTGTGCTCCCACAGGGGGAGCACCGCTCAGCCAGAAGCTGGGCTCACAGCTGGCAAATGCAGCAGTAGTGGTGGGAGCCTCTCCTGCTTCCACAGCAGTGCTAAGGATTTCTGACTGACAGCTCTCAGACTATGAGAGGGCACCAGCTGGGCTGAGGGACACCCTTTCTCCCCCGAGTGCAGAATTTCATGCACCAGGCCTCTAGTCAGTTATATGATTTGTGAGTACTTTCTCCCATTCAGTGGATTGTCTTTCACTTTCTTAATGGTATCCTTTGAAGTACAAAATGTTTACTTTTAATGGAGTTCACTTTATTTATTGTTGTTTGTGCATTGGGTATCATATCTAAGGAATCATAGTTTAATTCCTGGAAGTTTCTTTGGGGGCTTAAAAAAATCAGAAACATACAGAAGGGGGTGGTTTATAATTTCTACCCTGCCCTTGTCAGGCCTCAGTGGCTTTCAGACAAAGTTTTGGCTGTGCTCTCAAAAAATGGTTAAAGTCTTATTTCCATAGCAGGCTGGTGGCATGAGGAGGGCACAGCTGCTAGGCATTTGGACACTGCAGCAATTGCCTTAATTGGACATTTCTCACCTCTGTAGTTGGACTTGTTAATGGCTTTTTAAGTGAGACACACCGGCCAAGTGCTTTAGACTCTTTGGCAAGTCAATTCCTGCTCCATGGAAAATAAGCAGAGGCCTTCAGCCATAAGGAAACCTGAATTTTCTTTGCAGAGGTGAGGGAGAAAGAGCTGTTGTCTGCAGTCTCAGGGGCTTCCAAGTCCACTTTCAAGGGCTGTCTAGGGAAAGATCTTCCTATCTACCTGTTCTCTCTCAACCACACTTCTTCAACTCAGCAGGTGTTTATTGGTGCCTGTGGGCATACAGGGAGGTCTGTCATGTGCCTGCCCTAAGGAGCTTCCCTTCACTGGGAGGAATAGAAAATACACATACAATACGGTCAGAAATAATTTGCTAACAATGTAAGACACTTTCCATCCACTCCTCAGCTGTGTGTATTCCTGCCTCAGTCAACCACTGTTCCCAGATTGTTCTCTCAGAGACCAGTAACCTACCAGTGGCCAAATTCGATAAAATTCTACATCTGTGTTTAATGCCTTGACCTTTCTTCTGAGCTCCACCCTGAATTTCCAAGTGCTTATCCTGCCGGAGTCCAACCCCAGCAGGTCCAGGGGTCCCCAAAGGCGTGGACGGAGTCGGTGAAGAAGGAAGGAAAAGGAGACAGTGTTCAGTTGATCAGCAGCCTAGCCAGGATCTCCAGCCAGGATCTCCAGCCAAGTTCTGGTCTGGATCTCCAGAGAGGTTCTGCTCTGGATCTCCAGCGAAGTTCTGGTTAGGATCTCCAGCCAGATTCTGTGTCCATGTTCTCTTGCTAGGTTCCCAGGTTCTCCAGCCAGGTTCTGTAGCCATGTTCCCTCGCTAGGTTCTGTCTCTAGGTTCTGAGGCCAGTTTCTGTCCAGGATCTTTTGCCATGTTCTCTCCAGCAAAGTTCTTCTATCTCTAGAGAACGTTCTGTGTAGGTTCTGTCTTCTTAGTTCTGTGTTCTAAGTTCTGTATTCTAAGTTCTGTGTGTAGGTTCTGTCTTCTCTGGTTCCGTATTCTAAGTTCTGTCTCTAGCTGTCTTATTACATCTGTATTTATACCAGTTGATTCAATCCTATCAATCTCTATTACAAAGGTTAGGGCGTTTCTTATCTCCATTCCAGGGAGTAAAGATTATGTAGCTTAAGCATGATTGTTTGTAGTTAAAGTGATTAACTACCCACCTGGCACTTAGTTAAGGAGTTTTATCCCCTCCCTGACTTCAGGGAAAAAATCCCTACCTGGGGAAACAACCTTTCTCAGAGAGGAGACCTTGGTTAAAACACATAGTGCCAAGAAGGTGAGAAAACATTTTAAGAACAGTATGCCATATATGCCGGGTCCCTTGAAACAGCAAGGATGGACCGGCTCCCGGCATTATCCCAGATCTTTCCACGGAAGTCTTGGCAGTGAAAGTTTCACACATCTAAAATTGAACTTTTGTTCTCCTTTCTTTCTCACCTCTCCTACCCTCACCTGTCAATCTGTTCTATGCCCTTTGTCATGGCAAAAATATCTACTCTAATTTCCAAATTCTCCTATAGTCACCCCATGTCATCAGTTCTAGTCTATGTACCTTCCTTTCCAATCTGCTGTCTTCATTCAGATTTTGATTATCTCTTTTTTTGAGAATGTTATGATATAAAGCTACTTTACCACACAATTTCTTCTCTAATCCTTTGTATATATTTTTGCCAAATTTATTTTTTAAAAATATGAACCTCACCCTGCCAGTCCTCTGTTCACACATTTTCAGCGACTCCACAGCTCAGAGAATAAAGTTTAAACTCTTTGTGTAGCTTATATAGACCAGTTAATTCTTGCCTCAACCTCCTTTCCTAGTCTTATTTTCCATAGTTCTAACTTCCTTTCTCTTTTCTGATCAGATCCACATCTTTGTCCACTCTCTTACCTTTGCCTGGAGTGTCCCTTCTCTTTCTTCTCTGCTTAGTGAACTTTGACTCACCCTTTAAGTTCCCATACCCAGAATGGACTCTGGAAAGTCTTCCTTGAGATCCATGGGACCTTGCAGACTTCTATTATGATTCTTAATCACGCTTTTGTGATTGTTCATAAGTTTTCCTCTTGCTCCAAACCTTCACTCTTGCTCCCACCCATGCATTCTTTAATCCCTTGCTCTCCTTTCTCTTTCTCTCAATCTCTCTCTATCCCAAAACTTAGCTTATAAGTCTGTCCACTCCTAAATAAGTAGAAACCATCTTGACCCAGCACTTGGCATAGTGCCTCATTCAGTAGAGATAAAGGTCCTAATGAATGAAGTTACTGACCCAAATATGTTTAAAGCTACTCTCCTCACCCACCTAAAGGCAAACATGTCCAAATTTCAGATTAGTCCATAGTATGGTTTAAGTACTTTTGTGTGTCAATTATTATTATTATTGCTTATTATTATTATTGCTTTTGGATGTTTGGGAGAGTTATTGGGGGGCAACAAAACCCAGAAAAACACAGTGAGAGGACTTTAGTGCTGCTAACTTGGTTGTGGAGGGCCAGGGCCATGCCCAGAGTATCTTGTCTGGCTCTGTACATGGTGTGGCAGCTTCTGTAACTGCTGCTCAGTCCCATAGAGGGGGCTGTGGGACAGGTGACACTGTAGCATGCTAGACACGTGAGCACTGGCATTAGTCAGAAGGAATTTTCATCTAGGCTTATAGGTTTCATTGGAGTCTTCGGCCTAACTTCTCTGAACCTCAGTATCTACCATTGTAATGTGAAACAACACCTTCCTCAAGGATTTTTGTTGGTATAACTAGAATCATGTGTGCTGTGCTTAGCCAAGTGCTTGCAAATGGTTGTCAAATGGGAGCTATTTCATGTGTATGTTTGAAAGGTTTTGTATGTGCTATTTTATGTGCTATTTGACTAGTCTAGAAAAGATACGGGTAATATTTCTAATACTAGAGGCCCATTGCATGAAATTCATGCAAGAGGCTTGCCCCCCCCCCCCGCCCCCCCCCCCCCCCCCCCCCCCCCCCCCCCCCCGCGCCGCAGTGGCTGCGTTGGCCTCCGCCCCTATGGCTGCCCTGTCTCGACCCCCACCACCGCAGCTTCATCTGGAAAGACGTCAGGTCTAATTAGCATATTACACTTTTATTATTATAGATAGTATCTGACCCAGTTCCTTTGACCATGATCCCTTTTATTAATTTCTGGGACCAGGAACCAGGTTCTCATTCCTGAGTGCTGCTGGTGCTGAAAAAAGATGCGCAGTGAAAGCCAGTGTGCTGAACTGGGGAAAAGTGAAATTCTTCCTAGAATTTATATCCTGGAGGATACGTAAATAGCAATGTCCCAGGCTGTAAATGCAGCTGAGAAAGGCTGTTATTGCATTTAATAATCTCTTTTCTGTACTATTAAGACATCTTGATTTAACTGGTAAGCTGCTCTGTGATCATATTCAATTTAAATAAGGTTTGTGGAGAGGGGGACCATAAGGCAATCTCTCATGGATCGAAGATTGCTGATGAAGCCTACCTGAGTGCTGTGTGTCAGAAATCAAATCAGTATCTATTGTCATGAGCCAGTCGAATAGATTCTCTTTTTGATGGTAGCATGCTACTGGGGGGAAGTAGAGAAAGTGAGGATATAAACTGGAATTTTACCACTTCTGTATTGTGCTGCTTACTTTATAGTGTTGGAAGGGTCCTGTGTCTCACTGTACTGGGATATTACTAGTCAATATTTTCATATGAAACAAAAATATGGAGGCACACACACACTCCTACACTCACAGGCTCAACCCGAGGGTGGAAATCTGAAGGAAATATAATCTAGAGAAAAGTGTAATTTCGTCATAAAAAAATCCTGGGAGCCTTGGTATTTTATGTTTAGAACTAGGGGCCTGGTGCACAAATTCATGCACCAATGGGGTCCC
Source organism: Myotis myotis (assembly GCF_014108235.1). Lineage (NCBI taxonomy): Eukaryota > Metazoa > Chordata > Mammalia > Chiroptera > Vespertilionidae > Myotis > Myotis myotis. The sequence continues at coordinate 54,661,718 of NW_023416324.1, forward strand.
TCGGCCTGGCCTATGGGATCGGGCCAAAACCAGCTCTCCGACATCCCTTGAGGAGTCCCAGATTGCAAGAGGGCACAGGCCAGGCCGAGGGATCCCACTGGCGCACAATTGGGGCTGGGGAGGGACCACGGGAAGGCTCCAGGGCATGTCCAGCCTGTCTCACTCACTCCCGATTGGCCGGACCCCAGCAGCAAGCTAACCTACCAGTCGGAGTGTCTGCCCCCGGGTGGTCAGTGCATGTCATAGTGAGCTGCCTTTGCATATCATTAGCATATTATGCTTTGATTGGTTGACCGGATGACCGGACACTTAGCATATTAGGCTTTTATTATATAGGATTATTTCCAACCTAAACTTTCCTCTGCATGTTCTTCCATCAGTAAATTGGTAGCAAAGAATAGGCCCTATTTACTTTCTGAAGAGGGAAGTAGACACGAGTGTTTGCCAAGTGGAAGGCCTGGACAGAAATCCTGTCATCGATGTCTTGGGCATGCACGAAGATGGAGGAGCTCATTTAAGATGTGGAGCCTTTCACTATTAAAGCTTCACACAAACCTGAACTGACACCGAATCAAAGCTTTTGTGAGCGCATGACAGAAAGAGATTGATTATGTCAACACACCAGGTGCCTAAAACGTTGCGAAGCATCAGACTTCTTAGTATAATGTATGACTGCTAAAATGCCTCTGAAATTTGGTCAAATTGCAGAATTCTTTTACAATTTCTTATTTAAAATGGGCTTAATTGGAGCATACCCTCTGTGGAAAATTACTGATGCAGTTACATTAACCCCGATCACCATGGGGACATATATAGCTGTAGGCTTGGCTGAAAATAATATAAGGCAGGCAAACCAGCACCATTCAGCACAGAAGGCCCCCACATTGCAGAGAATTCTGACTCCCTTAGTTTCCAGGGCTCTTGCAGATGGCCTGAGTTGTTGGGATCCCATCAGTTCCCTGGGCACTGCCTTCCTTCTTCCAGTAGGAGTCTACGGGAGGACGCGTGTGCAGCACAGATCCTGGGATCTTTCAAAGGATTCTCACAGCCCCTCCATGGCCAGTCAGCAGTTAAGAGCGAAGTGGTGGTAAATGAGGTAGAAGCCCTCTGTGAATAAAGTAATGGTCTGGAAGGGGCTATAAGTTTGTGTTCCCATTCTGCTAATTTTCTCAGTGACCTTGGCTAATGACTTTATTTCTGTGCTTTTGCAGATGGAAGGACTCATGCAAAAATGGTCATACAAAAACCTAGACACCATAAAATGCCATAGAAATGCTAAATATACACCATTAGGATGTGCTTTTCCTCTGTTCTTAGGACCGTTACTATTTCTAGGCATATGTGGATCAGAGAACAGTCCTCAGATGCTCTGAGAAGAAAATGAGTGTAAGCTGGCTATTGGTGTGCTCAGCGGCAATAAGGAAGCTGCTGTGGAGTGACTCACCCTTCCTCAGGATGGCAAAGCTGCTTCAAGCTGAGTTTTTTTATTTTTCTCTCCTGTTTGTCCCTTTTGGCATGCACCCACTGCTCACTAATGAAAGTCAGTGGCTTCTACAGAAGTCTCTCTTTTGTGATGGGAGAACATTGACAATTACCCTCCTCTTGTGTTGTCTCCATTTTTGGTAAGTGGGGGGCAGAGTTTACATTGGGTATCATTTCAAAGGCTGTTTTTGTGAAAAATCATTCCTTCCTGACAATGGTAAAATGGTAGGGGAGAGACTAGAGTTGGCTTTTTATTTATTTTTTTAACCTGGTTCAACCATCTGCAAAGGCTAAATTCAATTACTATCCCATAGTCACTGGGAGTGTAGTTATTGCTACAATCTGCCTGTGAATGTCTAGCCTGCAAACTACCTTTATGTTACATAAAGCTGGTTCTTTTTTTAAAAATATATTTTATTGATTTTTCACAGAGAGGAAAGGAGAGGGATAGAGAGTTAGAGACATCGATGAGAGAAACATCGATCAGCTGCCTCCTGCACACCTCCCACTGGGGATGTGCCTGCAACCAACGTACATGCCCTTGGCTGGAATCGAACCTGGGACCTTTCAGTCCACAGGCCGATGCTCTATCCACTGAGCCAAACCGGTTAGGGCTGAAGCTGGTTCTTACCCTATGATGTTGACCACATTCCTGTGTAGATTTCATCACCCTTCTCCCCTCTTATCTGCACTGAGTTGTTTGGGCTTGGGAGGAGTGTAAACTACTCCAAAGCAGGTTAGCTTGAACAAATTATAGTTAAATGATACATTTCCTAACAAGAGCAGTGCACACTGAGGTCATCTGTATGCAGATTTTGGATTATCTGCTCACTTGTTTTTATCTATGCTGTAGTACATTGGTACAAATAAGAAAGACTCTATTGAACTTCCTGTCTGGAGAGAGAGAAAATGAGATTGAGAATAAAATCTTGCCATGGTTGCAAACTGACCTTGTGGGTTGAATTCGGCCCTTGTATGTATTCTGTTAGGCTGGTACAAATTTAAATTCCACTCCATTTAAGTGGCTTTCCGGCTGAATTTGTGATGGTCCCATTGCTCCTTAATGCCTTATACTTCTACACAGCTTTATTGCATCCTGCTCCCTGAATGAATTTGGGTTTGGAACTTCTGGTTAAAAGATTCATTCCTTCTAAGAAGCCATATGTGTTTATGCTAAGGATTTGCTCTTTTTCTCTGATATGCAGGAAAAGATGTCCATACCAGAACAATAATTAGAAATTAAAAAGTAGAAAGAAAAGAATGACAATAGCAAAAGGCAATAGTAGGGAGGGAGAAATGGGGAATTGATATTCAACAAATACAGTGCTTCAGTTATGCAAGATGATTAAGCTCAAGACATCTGCTGACAGATTTGTACACTTAAAACGTCATTGAGAAGGAAGATCTCATGTTCAATGTTCTTACCACAAAAATGAAAAGAAAGCAAGGTCAATACATAAAATTCAGGAAAATAATGACATAAGGAAAATAAAATAGAAATCCAATACATTTACTTCTATGAGAACATCTATAAAGGAAATGGAAAAAATAAAGTATAATGATACAGTGCAAAACAGAATTAAAGAATTAAAAAAAACATTTCTATGGTGAAACACACACACACACACACACACACACACACACACACACACACAATACAATTAGGAAAAACTACAAAGGGATCCCAAGTCTAACTTATTTAGCAAGTCTGGTAAAATATAGGTACTTATAAAACTTACCCAAATTAAAACTGTCTAATATTTTTCAAGGTAAAAATTAAGTTACTTTAAAATACCTTAATAGTTTAAAAATGTATTTCTATTTTGGGTACATTTGAGTTGTTATAGCAAGTGTTAAATTGCCTTTGTCATTTGTAAAAGAAAAGAAAAAGGTAATGGCCTCCCCTCCCTCTCCAATTCTATTTCTTTGGGACTGCCATTATTGAATAGATTGCCAATCCATTCACTTTTTGAAATTGTAGTAATTTTACAGGACAATCTTCGTGTAAGAGAAGGCCAGCTATTTGGACTGTTCCTTAATCATAAGGAGGAAAGACTGAAACCCGGAGGCATCAGGTGGCCCCCATTACAGGTGCAAAGAGTAGCTGTGGAAAGAAAGTTCCTGAACAAGATGCTTTTGGAGGGGGCAGGTGTATGTTAAAGTGGTTTCCTGAGTGGCATCCCACTGCTCCAATGAATTTAAATTGTATCCACGAAAAAGAAAATAGAAGCCAATTTTTTAAAAGGTAGAATTTTGAGGACACATATGGGTAGGTGAGATTTTGTTTCTTGATTTTTTTAAAGGTAAGATTTAAAAATATCTCCTCCCCTGGTGTTTATTATGGGTTCACAGGTGGCAGCAGATATCTCCAATGAAATGCTTTGGAGTGCATCATGAAGTTCTGAAAACATAAAACTACTTGGTATTTTTTTTTCTTTTAATTTTCAGGAGACTTGAGAAAACAAGTGCTGTGTAAGTTATAAACAGGACATACTGAACAGCGATTTTACAAGAGTGGGGAAAATACCCCCTTCACAAAAGTTAAAATCAGAGTAATCTGCGGCATTCACAATACTCTGAATATCCAGTCCATATTCAGGGCTACTGATTATATTTCTAAAGAAATTTACAAAACCAGATGTCTGGCTGGCAATTGGTTTTGATGAATCTCCAAATCTTAGCCAGGGAAAATTTGACAGTTGTCAAAAGCAGCTAGTCATTCTGAGTGAGAGGGAATTGTCTCATCTTTTGCAAGAACAGAACTATTAAAGGAGGCTCTGCATCCTAACAGCATGATTATAAAGAAGGTTTTAGAGCATATGGTTTAGACCCCCAGTTTTTAAAAAGTGATCGTTTTCTTGCATGGTGGAAGTTACTTTAATACGTATATTGCAAAGTATGATTGTATTATGTCCAGTCAAAATGTTTTGATATTTCTTTAGAGAAATTCATTTTATACGAATTGCATTGCCAAGAAGTGACACCCTGACACTGATGTGGCTCCTAATGGTGGTTCTGAAGCCTAAATGTGCATCAGAATATTTTGGAGGAACTTGTTACGTATACAGTTGCCCCGGTCCTACCCCACTCCTGGCGATTCTGATTTAGCAAATCAGGGTGGAGTTCAGGCATCTATATTTTCAACAAACCCCATGGGCCATTCTGAACCACAGTTGAGTGAAAAGCACTGCTTTCATTTGCAAGTTGCTTTAGCTGTGCCCTTTAGCAACAGTAGTGCCTCATACTGCCCTGTGTATCCCATTAAATCTCCCCCATTGCTCTTTCATCCCCCCCTCCCCTGAGCTTATGCCCTGACCGTGTCCCTTTTGGCACGCGCCCACTGCTCACTAATGAAAGTCAGTGGCTTCTACAATGGGCTGAGATTCACAGTTGACATAAGTTGAGAAAGAATGACAGGTATTCTGCTGAATGATGGTGGAAAAAAAGAATGTGCTAGAAGCCTAATGATGCTATTTTATTTCCTGTCCGGCATCTTTGCACTCTCAGGTGCCTTTCCTTTCGTTAACGGGCCTCTCATGCAGAATCTCACTCTATAAAGCACATGAGCGGGGAGCTGCTCTGGCTGCGAGCCCTGCCCGTCTGGCCTTCTTCTGACTCAGAGACTGGTGTTCAGGCCCCTCTCATGAACCAAAAACCGCTGTGACCTTTAAGCTGCTGTGTTGCACCTAAAGGCAATAAGCATATGGCAGTGGCTTTCTCATGTTTAAAATGCTAAAATATTCTCAAAGTAGAATTGCTCCTTAATTAAAGTGATTTGCATGTAATGTAAAGTGTTTTCCGTCATAAACCTATCCCAACATTTATAGTGAAACCCAATTGTAACGGAATATGAGGTGTTATGTTTAATTATTTTTGGAAAAAGACATTCATTTAATAAGCATTTATTAAGCATTTTCTAGGTCTGACACAATTCAGTTAAAGAAAATACAGCGTAGTTCCTCACCAAATTGCATAATCTTTAAATTGGAAGGCCAGATATTCTCATCAAATAGTGCTTATTCAGGTCCTTACTGCTTTAGCTTTTTAAAGAAATGGGCACTTTTCATATGGTGGGTTTATATCCAGATGGTAATTCTAGAGCCATCAGGCCTTCAGGTTGCTGGGGAAGGAAATCAATTTTCTTGTCATTTGAAGGATCCCCTGGGATGAAGTAATATCAGAGGAAGCAATGAAGTCTGGAATGTCGACTTCTCAGAGGTTTAGAGTTTGCTTAGAAAAATAAATGATCTCTGACTTAATTAAACTTCCTTTGAACGCCTGTTACTTTAAGGTACTATAGGAGGGCTAGGTGTGCGTGGTGTTGGAAGATGTGGTTGCAGCCACAAGGGCCTTACAAGTCTAGCTGGAAATAAAGGTCTGGCACTAAGAAAGCACAGTGAACCCAAATGCAGGGTTCAGACACTGTTCACTACAGGATGCATAATGTGACTGAGGAGACAGAAAAGCAAGTGAACCAGCAGGTGCAGGAAAGCCAGCATGTTGTTTTTGACATACCTGTGCCCCTCAAAATCTACCTCCTCCAAATTTTTCGAGTGAAGTGAGGGCATTAAAGCACTTGAAGCTCTTTCAAATGCGATGGGAGTGTCTTGTTTCTAGGAGAAGATTTATGTTCTCCCTGCCCTTTCGATCCTGTTTTCCTTGGGTGCGGTGACCTGTTTGGTATTGACGGTAACACCTCTCTGCTAGTATAGAAATGCTAGTGCTGAGTACACCCACGCTGAGGCTGAATTTAATTGACTGGGGCACTAGCATTTCCCCGTGTTGACAAGATTTTATTTATTTGCTGTGGTTTACAAAGCAGCTGGGGTTGTCCAAAAATCTAGAACTTTCTTTCCAAAATTAAAAAGTTTCTCCTTCATGTAGTTGCTCTAGCTAGAACCTAATGGCACCCCAGAGGGTAAAGGGAGACTGGTCTGCCTGTCCCCCTGTCTCAATCTCTTGCTCTCATTTGCTTTTTTTCTTTTTCCAACTGAAACATGGAATCCTGGGTTATGTTCATTGAGCTAATTACCTGATTCGGGGCCTTAAAACCTAAAGACCCGTGGATGATCTGTGATCATCGCAAGCAGGAAGCCCTGGAAACCAAACGTCCCATTTGAAATAGCCTTGGTTTTAAAATGTAGGAGCGAAGCTGAGCAGCTAGAGCAGCCGTGGGCAAACTACGGCCCGCGGGCCGGATGCGGCCCGTTTGAAATGAATAAAACTAAAAAAAAAAAGACCGTACCCTTTTATGTAATGATGTTTACTTTGAATTTATATTAGTTCACACAAACACTCCATCCATGCTTTTGTTCCGGCCCTCCGGTCCAGTTTAAGAACCCATTGTGGCCCTCGAGTCAAAAAGTTTGCCCACCCCTGAGCTAGAGGGTACCATGTGGCTGCCCAGCCAGAAAATGTTGAAATGGAAAGATGTTGGAATTAAAAATCAAATGTCATTTATTCATCAACCCACGTTGTCACAAGTACCTTCCTGGAAGACTCAGAGTATTCTGTGTGGTGGTGGCCTTTTAAATGTCTGTCTGCAGAAGGAGTTCTGCTTTTAGCAAAGCCTCATCTCAAAGGCAATTTGATAATAGTTAAAGTGATAACCACCACGTATTGAACACTTGCTATGTGCCAGGGACTGTGCTCAGTACTTAGTCACATTTTCTCATCCAGTCAGGCACAGCATCCCTTGGAGCTGGGATACTAGTATCATCATTTTGTAGTTGAGGCAACTGAGGGTTATAGATGAGTAATTTCTCCAAGGTCATGGGTAATAAGTCACAGAGATGGGATACAAACCTGGATCTGTGTGACTGCAAAGCTTGTGCTCTTATCAGTCTCTATACTTGACCATGTATGTTTCATGGGGTACAGTTTCTACTGGAAGGATATTTTAGTTTGCAGCTAAACTAAATCAGGACAGGCCTAAAAAGTTAGGTACAGACAGATTAGTTGTAATGTGTTCATTTCTCTCTTATTCCCGAAGGGCTTATTTATTTATTTATTTAATTTATCAATCTTAATTTTGTCAGGGAATTTTTTTTTTTTTTTTTTTTTTTTAGTGTGCGTTAATTCTCACCCAAGGATATTTTTCCCCCATTGATTTTTAGAGAGAGTGGAAGGGAGGGAGAGAGAGAGAGAAACATTGATGTGAGAGAGACACATTGGTTACCTCTTGCATGCACCCCGACCAGGGAGAACCTGCAACGCAGGTCCATGCCATTGACCCCTTGACCAGGAATGGAATCTGTGACTCTTCAGTCTGCAGGCTGACACTCTAACCATGGAGCCAAAACTAGCCAGGGCTTTTTTAGGGATTTTAAAAACTGGGCAATATACCATGAAGATCCAATCAGGCTGCATACTATGGTTTGGAAAACCATCATTTATTGAATCATTCTTTTATTGACTAGCGTTCATGTTATTTCAGGTTTTTGCCAGATAGGTAAATTTCCCATGTGAAAGCTGCTGTTGTCCTCACCTCAGCTGCTTTGTGATAAAAATTGAATATTGGCAGTGTGTGGGCAATCAGGAGACACAATCCCGGTGGCAGAGTCAGTTAGACCCTGGTCCAAGTCCTGGACCTACCGCTCACCTGCCATGCGACCTTGGACAAGCCATCTAACTTTCAAAACCTCAGTTTCTTCTTATGAAAAATGAGAGAAATAGTGCCCTCTCAAGGAATAACCAAGAGGGCCAATGGAACACTGTGTGCAGAGGGCTCAGCACAAAGCCAGGCATGGAGCAGGTGCCACCCACCAGAGCAACAATATTGCCAGTGCTTGGCAAAGATGCCTTCCAACTACGGCTGGGCTGTGACTTCTCTGAGGGCAAAGCTGTGTTGTTCATCTTTGGCAGATAATAAAGACTCAATAAATATTTCTTGTTCAATGAGGCTTGAAAACTTACTGCCTGTACTGGGCGATATGTGTCTCTTTTTCTTTTATCTTTATTATAATTATAACAATTGCTGAAACACATTTCAAAAGTGTCTAGGATGGAGAACCTTCAGTGGTTTAAATAGTTTTACCAGGGAAATTTTTTTTTTCACATGGAAAGAAGACTGTGTTGAATTTATAGTGACCTTCCTTGCCTCACATTTTTTATTTTCCCAAATCCTGCATTTATAACTCCGATGTCAGAGCTCTTAAGCCTAACCCTTATTGCTGTAATAATAATGATATCATGATAGCTAACATTTATTGAGTGCTTACTATGCACCAGAAAAATGTGTCCAACACCCGTTAGCTACTATTCTGTAATCATCACAGCAATCACATTACTCCTTCTTATACTCGAGAAAACTGAGACTCACTGAGATGAAACAAATTTGCCCAGGTGAGTGGGGTCAGGACTCTAACCCAGCTCTGCACAACACCAGAGCCAGCTTGATAATTCCATACCATGTGGCTGTAACTATATGTTATTGGGCTCCATTTTTATGGAAATTTGTGTTTGTAAAGATATAGGAACATTTACTGTAATACTCATGGGAGTAAAAGAGGGATATACAGGGGGTTAAATGAGAAGAATATTGCTCAGCCAATATAGCTCAGTGGTTGAGCATCAACCCATGCACCAGGAGGTCATTGTTCAATTACCAGTCAAGACACAAGCCCAGGTTGTGGGCTCCATCCTCAGTAGGGGGCGTGCAGGAGGCAGCCGATCAGTGATTTTCTCTCACCATTGATGTTTTTATCCCTCTCTATCTCATTTTTTTAAAGAGGATAGCATTGTTTTGTCAATTTTGATGCCTCTTCTTTGATGTTAATATCTGCATCATCTAAGCAATCAACTTCTTATCACTTTGGATCAACTAAGTTGCCTTAAGACAAAAACAATATTCAAGAGACTGGTCTGGCTACTCTGTGTAGAATGAGGTAGAGGTGTTAAAAAGCTGCAATCAGTGCAAGCAGCTATGAGTCTGTTGTTGTCATTAGGCACGAGGTCAGGAAATGTGGGATGAGAAAGATGGCAAATAGAAATACAGTTGGTAAGTGTGAAAAACATTGTGTTTGGACTTAAAACTGAGTAATTAGATCTTTATCCAGGAGTGGACTGTGGGGAGTGGGAGCATGGCTCATTGTCCTCAGGGTGTCACCTGTCCCTGGAGAATAGAAAAGTCCACTCTAACATTTCCTACTTCACTTTAAAAACTTTTGGCGGGGGGAATGTCAAGGGGAAAAGAAAAAAAAAAGGAGACATATGTAATACTCTGTAATATTTTAAGCAATAAAACAAACAAACAATATATATATATATATATGTATATATATATATATATCTTATCAAGTAAAAGACAAAAAGGGTAATTAACCGTACCTCCGCTACACTTCCCATTGGCTAATCAGTGAGATATGCAAATTAACTGCAAACAAAGATGGCGGCCAGCAGCCATGCAGCTGAAGTGAGCAGGAGGCTTGCTTGCTCCAGTGATGGAGGAAGCCAAGGTTCCCCGCCTGCCGTGGCCTGCTCTAAGCTCCGAAAGCAACAGCTCCAAAAGCAACAAAGTTTCAATTATAGAAGCTAAACAAACCCCAGATACCTGCTTTCAGCCAGCCTCAGCCTCAGAGCTGGGAGCGCCAATGACGGCAACAGAGTTTCAATTATAGAAGGTAAATAAATCCCAGAAGAAAAAAAAAAAAGAAAAAAAGGAGAGGCTGGGAGCTTCAGTCACAGGCCAGCCTGAAAATGGCCCTCAGCCCCTCACCCAGACTGGCCAGGCACCCCTGTGGGGACCCCCACCCTAAAGGGGGTGTGGCCAACCTGAAAAGAGCCATCAGCCCCTCACCCAGGCTGGCCAGGCACCCAAGCGGGACCCCCACCCTAATGCGGGACACCCTTCAGGGCAAACCAGCCGGCCCCCACCTGTGCACCAGGCCTCTATCCTATAAAGTAAAAGGGTAATATGAAAACTGACCCTAACAGCAGAAAGACTGGGAATGACTGGTCACTATGACACACACTGACCACCAGGGTGCAGACGCTCAATGCAGGAGCTGCCCTCTGGTGGTCAGTGCACTCCCACATGGGGGAGCTCTGCTCAGCCACATGCCAGGCTGATGGCTGCCAGTACAATGGTGGTGGTGGGAGCCTCTCCTGCCTCCTCAGCAGCGCTAAGGATGTCTGACTGCAGCTTAGGTCTGCTTCCCGCTGGCAAGTGGACATCCCCTGAGGGCTGCCGGGCTGCCAGAGGGATGTCTGATTGCTAGCTTAGGCCCAATCCCCTGGGGAGCAGGCCTAAGCCAGTAGGTGGTTATCCCCCGAGGGGATCCAGACTGCGAGAGGGCACAGGCCAGGCTGAGAGACCCCCGCCCCCCCCTCACGAGTGCACAAATTTTTGTGCACTGGGCCTCTAGTATATTTTATAAAGAAATAAAAATTAGCCCTAAAACAAACAAACAAAAAACAAAAAAACTTTAGGGAATATAAACAGGTGGCATTTCCCAACCTTCCAGAGTGCTGTCATGTCCTAGATGAGGAAGCATTTCTTTTATCGGGAGCTCACTGGCTCCAGGATTATGTGGTAACCTGAAGGTCATACTGTAAAGACATTGTGTAATCTTACAGTGGTTCTCAACCTTCTGGCCCTTTAAATACAGTTCCTCATGTTGTGACCCAACCATAAAATTATTTTCGTTGCTACTTCATAACTGTAATGTTGCTACTGTTATGAATCGTAATATGAATATCTGATATGCAGGATGGTCTTAGACGACCCCTGTGAAAGGGTTAGTCGACTGCCAAAGGGGTCGCGACCCACAGGTTGAGAACCACTGGTCTAAGAGTACCTCTGGCAGGGGCTCTCAGTAACAGTAGGCTAGCTGAGCCACCATGTTCCAGATCTGATCTTCAATGCTGTGAATATTGAAAATGGTTATCTTTAGTTCATCCAATTTAGCCTGTGCCTGATGAAAACAGAACTGGAAGAACAGCATAAAGGCTATTGCTCAGGTTGTTTGCCACTTTTAAATGTGTATCCTTGGGTAAGTTACTTAATCTCTCTTCAGCTTCCTCATATTAGTATGGGATCTTCCTTGTAAGATGCTATGTTGATTAAATGGGGCCATGTGTGTAAAGTTCTTACAGTGGTGTTTGGAACATAGTAAGTGCTCGATAAATATTATTTGCTGATATTATCATGTCTTATATATAAATCAGAGTTAATGCATGCAACATCCTTTTTATAGGGGCATTAAATCCTAACTCCCTATATTAAGGTCTCTCTGTACCCACCCCTCCTTGTCACCTTTTCTGTCCTCTACCCTCATTCCATTATTGGTATTACTGGGAAACAGTATTGTTTGATCAGAAGGTAGCTCAGTGAACATGGAGCCTGCAAAGAAAGGAGATCATTTAGGCATATAATACTGAAACCCTGAGAATGTGACAAAATATTCATACCTCACAGTAGCAGTTGCATTTCTGGTACTGGAATTGGTTATTTTCTCAGCTCCAGTGTCTTATTCTTTTGGGCACTGCTGGCTAAACACATTTTTGCCCCTCTGAGCATCACGTTTCTCTAATGCTCATCCCTGTCACCTGACATATTCTCTCTGTTGATGTGTTACCATCACTCATTAAACCAAAGTCAGGGTCACCCTTCTTGTGGGCCTGGGAAGCTCTCTTTTCTATCTTTTATCTGTTGATTGGCTTTTGTGCTTGAGTGGCGTCTTGCAATGGTATACCAGTGCAATAGCATTGCTATTTTGTATTATACACAGAATCCATTGTATACTCTTGGAGCTGGAAGGAACCACAAAGACAACTCTGTCCCCTCATATTACAGGTGAGGAAATTACTTAAGCAATAGTCTGAAATACTATCAGAACAAGCAGATAATGTTTCAGGAGGGAGTTGGGGCTAGCTCCAGGCAGCTACATCAGCATAATAGTAGTAGCTTCAATTTTTCTTCATATGGCACTAAATTCATTTGGTATAATGAATCTGTCTATCTATCTATCTATCTATCTATCTATCTATCTATCTATCTATCTATCTATCTGTCTATATTATAGCTATCAAATTATCCTTAGTAACTAGATAGGTGTTATTAGTTCAAACCTTTAAGACCCATGAAAATACTTTGGTTCACCAAGCACGTCTGCCATATGCACTTAAGAAGATTCTGTGCTGAATGGTAATTGTAGTAACCGCTGCCCTACTCTTGTAATATCGTCTATAAAAATAATAATTTGTGCTTCAAATATCTCTTTCTGTGAGTTGCTCAAAGTACTTTGTAGGAAGCACTTACTTAAACCCATCCTTCGAGGTGGTGTATGGAATAGCTAGCTTACCGAGGAGAGGCTCAGTTGGAGGTGGGGAAGAGTGCCAAGAGGGCCTGGGAGCCAGCCCGAAACCTGATCTTGTCCACATGCGATCCTTACTTATCATATTAGAATAACAACATAGATGTTCAAAGATATTTCATAGTTAACGACTCAACTCCACATTAAACTCCTGAAATGGTGGTGGTATATATCACATCCAATGATTTGAAGAAGTCCTTTTCGGCCCTAAAAACACCAAAATGACTACTGATGAAACCATGCCCCATGACTCTGTACTGGAACTCTAGTGTTTTTTCTATTAGATTATATTACTTAGAGATGTCTTTTCCTTGATAACACAGTGGTACATTTAAGGGGTGGCCTTTATACCTCTGGATTACAAAAAATAAATGACATATTCCCCATTACATCAAGTCAGTCAGTCTTTCAGGACCATCAAGAGTCCATTTACACATGCAAAAGATAAAATTCCATGCCATTTTGCTCCAGGGATGCTTTACACAGGTGCTATTTGACTTTGACAACTGCTTTGAAGGAAAAAAACACACTATTTTGGTTAGAGCAGCGGTTCTCAACCTGTGGGTCACGACCCCTTTGGCGGTCGAATGACCCTTTCACAGGGGTCGCCTAAGACCATCCTGCATGTCAGATATCTACATTATGATTCATAACAGTAGCAACATTATAGTTATGAAGTAGCAATGAAAATAATTTTATGGTTGGGGTCACAACATGAGGAACTGTATTTAAAGGGCAAGAAGGTTGAGAACCACTGGGTTAGAGTAAGAACAATTAAGAATTGATGGGGCAGCTTTCAATGAGTCATGTGTTTTCCTTCCTTCTTCCCTTCCTCCTCTTTCTCTTTCTTTCTTCCTTTCTTTCTTCCTTCCTTCCTTCCTTCCTTCCTTCCTTCCTTCCTTCCTTCCTTCCTTCCTTCCTTCCTTCCTTTCTTTCTTTCTTTCTTTCTTTCTTTCTTTCTTTCTTTCTTTCTTTCTTTCTTTCCTTCTTTTTAACCACAATTCAATTTGTTGAGCTCAATTATGGCTGCATTGGCCATCAGGTTCCCTGTAGGCAGGTCATGATGTTAGGCGGGATGGTGATATTGATGCAGTGTCATGCTCTTAGCATGGTCTAGCATAATAACCCAGTTTGCTAACCACTTTAAATCAAGACTGTGAAATTCAGTGGTAACATTTCACTTCACACATTGCATTGCTGTCCATGTCGCTGTTGCTATCTCTGTTTCTTCTTCTTATGTGCTTCTTGCTTCTATTGCCCCTCACATTGATAGGCTGTGAAAACCTAAGTGCCCACAAATGTAAACCTCTCAGTGCTTCACCACTTTTATCAAAATCAAAGTAAAATGAGGCTGAAAATGGACACAGAGCATTCTGTTTATTATTGCTTCTGTGCCTGTTCATTGAGCTCCAAGCAGTGTATAAGAGCAAGGCTTTTGGATTTGGGCAGATCTGGGATGGATCCTGTCTCAGGTACTTACTGGCTGTGTGACCTTGTTTAGGTCAGTTTCCTTATCTATGAAATGAGGACAATAATACTTGCTTCAAAAGGTAACTATACAGATTAAACAAAGATGTGTGTGATGTCTCAAGTTTAGGGCCTAGAATAAACTATTGTCAATGAATGTATCTGTGTTTCTCAAATTCTCGTGTGCTAAATCACCTGCAGTGCTCATGAAAGCTTCAGATGCTGATGCTCACAGCCATCTGCCTCCAAGGGCTTTGGTGCAGTAAGTCTGGTTGGAGCCCAGGAATCTGCAGTTTCACAGGTGGATGGTCTGATGATCATAGTTGGAAAAGACAGCTTCAAGTTCTAAGCAAATGGGCTGTATAATGAGTTCTTCAAACTTTTCTGGGTTATGGTCAAATTCCCTCAATTTTTCAGAAAAGAAATTGTAACTTTCAGGGATCACTTAACTTACTGCAAATAGCTAGTAGGAAATTGGATGTTGTGGAATTCATTTATCCATTCACCATATGGTTTTTGGGCACCTTCTCTCTGGCAAACCCTCTTCCAGCTGCACTGAATACAATGACAGACAAGGCAGGCGTGGAGGCAGAGCCTAGACCAGTGATGGCGAACCTATGACACGCGTGTCAGAGGTGACACTTGAACTCGTTTTTTTGGTTGATTTTTCTTTGTTAAATGGCATTTAAATATATAAAATAAATATCAAAAATATAAGTCTTTGTTTTACTATGGTTGCAAATATCAAAAAACTTCTATATGTGACACGGCATCAGGGTTAAGTTAGGGTTTTTCAAAATGCTGACACACAGAGCTCAAAAGGTTCGCCATCACTGGCCTAGACAAACACTTCCCCTTCCTGGGAGCTCTAGGCTCCATTTCTCAGGACATCTCTCCCTCATTCTATTTATTATCGCTTCAGGATGACTCAAGAGCAAGTGGGCCTGTAGGTTCTTTTAAGTTCCCTCCACTAGGATTTCTGCCCTTGCTCCAGAAAGAGGTTGGGTCTTGAAGGCAGTTGTCTCAGAGGAAGAAGAGCCTGAAGCCTCTGCTCTGTTGGGACCAGACCCTGCATTCCTGCTCACGCCAGATGGACCTGTTTTCCTGGGACAGCAGATGTGGCCTCCCGCCTGGGAAGGCGAGGCCCTCTAAACCGAGAGGAGGAGGCATGGCTGCTTTCAGGGTCCGGCCTAACAGCTGCTCAGTAGATGCCATCTCCTGTTCTCATTTTCCCGCTCTGTCTTGGTCATGGCCACCCATCTGAGCTTCTGGCTGCCATTCGCCTCATGAGTACACCAGCCACTAATTGTGCTCCTCCTGTCCCGCTGGGGGCAGAGCAATCCTGGCATGTTGGGGACTGTCTGACCTCACATCTCCTTCTGCTCTTCAGACTTGAGTTCACTTATGTGACACCCACAACTTCAGGCTCAGCTGCTCTGCAGGACCAGGCACAAATGGCCCAGGGAAGCACTTTCTTCTGGGTTAACTCTGATGTAGAGTCATGCTCAGGTCTGGTTGAGAGGCGGCATGGTGCATGGTGAGAGACCTGAGCTGGGAGCCAGCAAATGCAGCCAAACTTCTCTGCTCTGGCCCACTCCCCAACCTTGGCTGAACCCCAAGTTTCTCTAGAGAATCCCATCTCTCCTTCCAGCCCAGGACTGCGGCGGGATGGTGTCGACAGTGCCTGTGTGAAGACCTCTTTTCTATATTGTGACCACTTGGACTGAGATTCCTGACCCCTTGTCTCCAGTTATCTTCTCCTGATTATGGGTCCTCAAGGCTTGACCTCTTATTCATGACCCCTTGCTTGATGGATCCATGGAACTCTCTGCTTCATCCTCCCATCCCGCACTGACTTCTCTGGGCTTGGTCAATAGTGTGCTTCACTCAGGATCTTGCTAGGTCGCCTGCTCTGCCTCCTCCATTCCCATCCTGCCCAAGCTCTGTCCTGAGGCTGTACAAGGTCAGATGAGGCAGAACTGCATTCCTCACAGTATTTTTTCATCTGTTTCCCACTTTGCTTCTCTGTCCCAGAGAAGAGCACCTGCATTCCCCTCACTGTACTTCTACCACCTTTTCTTCAGGGCCCAACTGAAAATAAGATAAATATTCTGAAGGGAAACATGTCAGTATTGAGGCTGAATATGAATCTGATCTTCAGAATTGTCAGGTTTGAAAAATATAAATATTTTCTGAAGAAAATAGATTATTATCTTAATGATCACTTCTGTGAATTTGTTAATGGTCAGAGGCCCAAGGAATGGCTTTGCTTTATGTGTGATATGCAAATAAAGTGAATTCATGGGAACTGAGATCCCAGCTTTAAAAAAAGCTCGTTTGAATCAAAGCAGCCAATATTCTGTAAGTCCTCCCCAGATAGGGTTTCTTGCAGAAATACTGGCAGACTGCAATGACTGTGGCTGCTTTGATATGAGGATGTAGTCATGAAAAATGATTTCAACTTTCTACCTTCTGCAGTATAGAGAGGAGGGGAGGAATTACTCAATGTTCTCATGTCCATCTGAGTCTGCGACCAAAATGCTTTATAATTTTTTAATTGATTCATCTGGAGTCTATTCCCTAAAGAACTCAGAGATCTCCATTTATGTAGAGAAGAAAATTGTAGTCCTATTCCCACGGCTGCTTGAAATTCCATTATTGATGCAATGAGCTCATTGTTCCTCATTTTGATACCGATAAGATATTGAACTGAAGAAAATGCACGAAATATATCATTCTCTACTAATGAACCGAGAAGTGGTGGTGCTGCTGTTTGTTAATTCAAGATTTGTTTTGCTTTGCCAAATGGATTTGCCATTAATTTCACTCAGGCCAGACAAAACTCTCCATCAGCGACATGCAGAGATGGTGGTGGGGCTGTCGAGTAGCTGCCAGAATTTGTCTTGATGATGCTTGATGCAGGTTTAAGAGAGAGAGGAAGTGAAAGGGCCAGAGCCAGGAGGACAGCAGCTGCCACTCTGAGCACGACCCTTTCCTTCCTGGGCCTGGCTTGGTGTTGGTGAGCCTTTCCTTCAACAACTTCTCCACCCCCCTCCTACCCGTCCCCCCCACCCTCACCCCACCTCCGACCTCTAAAAGTCAGTAAAGCCATGCAGGAGTGATCTGATGTGAAGAGAGAGAAAGAAATTAGGTCCCAAAATCTCAAAACTGAGATACTTATGCACTAAGCTCTAAGAGGCATCTCATTTTTAACTAGCTTAGTGTTTCCCATAGTTTGACAACAGCCCAAATGAAGAAACTACTTCAGGAAGAAAAGTAGAGCTGCTGGAAATTAAGGGCAGTACCTGACGGCTGAATGAATTTGACACTCTTTTCTCCTGTTGTTTTGATGCGGTTGTGTTTCCCTCCATACAGCCCATGGCATGCTCTGCCTACCTGTGACGCACTCATCTTCCAAGGCCCAGTTGACCCCTCTCCCTCCAAGCACCACCCAGATCACCTTGTCTCCAATATCACTCATTTTGGCAGTTTATGTTGCCTTCCACTGCTGTCTCATGTTTAATGTCTTGCTGGGATTTAATGTTGTTACTATAGAAAGATTATTTTTCAGTAAAAGGAGAAAAATGGACTTTGTTTTGCTCTCAGACTTAAGTTACCGTCAGCTGAGAAGGAGCCAAAACCAGATTTGTGGCCCATTCCCAGCTAAGTGTGCAGAATTGTGCAGCAGACACAGGTGGGTCATGACCCTGTTCCTGGCATTGTTTCGTCTCTCCCCTCTCTCCGAGTTGTCTGTCTCTTCCAGGCCTCTTTCAGTTTGTCTAGGGATTAGGTGGAGCATAAATAACCTTCCATACGCTAAGCCAGGGATCCAACCACACAGAAGCTCGCAACCTCCAGGCAGGTAATGGAATGACCCAGCCCAGGGAGGAGAGCATGGCCCATCTTCCCAGCTCCACCCACTGGCGGACACCCTGGAATCAGGGCTCATGGTTGCCAACATTTTAGATTTTTCAAGAGAAATGAGAAATCTAGACTCTTAAGTAAACATCACAATCTTTAAACATAGGCAACTAATGTGTGTGTGTAGTATTATATATATTAGTGTATAATATATATATTCTTAAGTTTCCCCCTATCCCCCCCCCCCCCCCAAATATTTGACTGCCACATCTAGCCTGTGCACCAGTGGTTCGCATTGTCTGCCTTAAATTTTTATTTGGTAGAGACCCAGTTATAATAGGATTGACTATCCTACCATCTCTCCCTTAGTGTAAGGCCATGCATATTTGGTCAGTTGCCAAGTGCCACTTGCTGATCAGCGAAAGCTGCTGGAGGATTCTGAAAAGAGTAGGAAAAGGGAAAGCTTGTTGCTTAGTCCTGTAACGACCCACATCCATATGTGAATACATTCTTCAAAATCCAGGAGCTTCTTAAAGAGCCGCCTTCTCCGCCAGACTCTAACCACTCTAGAGCCGGTGTGCTGAAACGCAGTGAGACGAGTTCCTCTCTCTTGCCCTCATGTGAAGCATCAAGTTAGAGCCATAGCTATGCTTCCATGTGAAAATCGTTCTGGATAAGGGATTCAGGGGGCTGACATCAGTGCTTCCCAAATGCTGGTTCCTGAGGAAGTTTCTGTGACCTACAGCTCAGACTGTGAGAAAACCCCCACTTGTTTCATAAGTTAAAATTATTAAACGTATGTTGAGATTCTATACCTATTATTTTCCATGAGTATGTCACAATATCTTGAGGAGGAGGTCTTTTTAGAAAGAGTACATTTGCTTATCAGTAAAAAGTTGTCAGCCTTAGAGCGGTTCTCTCTCTCTCTCTCTCTCTCTCTCTCTCTCTCTCTCTCTCTCTCTCTCTCTCTTTCTAGATTGTGTGGGTCTGTGCAATGGAAAAGTCCGTCGCCAGGCTTGGGCCACACCCTCAGTTAAGGACGGGTGGGGAGAGGAAGGGAAGGATCGGGAGAACTGGGAGCTCCAGGTGCAGGAGGAGTTTGTCCATCTCTGTGAAACTGGTCGCCTTTGCCAGGCAGCATGTCATCCTTTGGTTCACTCTTGAGAGAGATTTATCAGAAAGCGGTTGCAAGCAGCTCAGGTTTTAACATTTTTTTGTGGGGGAAGGAGGGGGAGCAGGGTTGACCTTTCCAGTCTTTGAAAGAGAATGCATCACTCTTGAGAAACAAAAGATCTTATCAGCATGTTTGAATTCAGCAAACAGACCTGGAGACGGCCCCAAGGGATGATGTGCTCAAAGAACATGGATGGGATCATGTAACTTTGACCCATTGCATATGAGCCTCTCTGAGCCTGCTGTGTGGGACTGGCTGCCTTGTTTGTTTTATGAATTGATTCACATATCGATTCCTTACTTGGTGGCTGTGGAAAAGAAGTCTCTCTCCTGTTTGAGCTCATGTCTCTGTGGCTGTCTTCAATAAAGGACTGATCTGCTTATAACACGAAAATCTCCTAGCCCATGTGGATTTGCAAGCTGACTTCCTTGCTGAGAATTTTCCCAGCTGTGGAGTAGGTGGAAAGTGGTTTGCGTACTGGGGAAGGTTAGCAGAGAGGATGCTATATCCATTTTGAAATGACACTTAACTGATGTTACTTCTTGGAACCAGAAGAACTTATTCTAGGAGAGAAAGTATTTATAAATTTATAATGTCACTGTTATTTATTGAATGTCCTCCTCTGAACCTGGCTCTGTCAAAACACAAAAAGGCATATCTTCAGTGATCTTATGTTCTAGTGCAGTGGTCGGCAAACTGCGGCTCGCGAGCCACATGCGGCTCTTTGGCCCCTTGAGTGTGGCCACAAAGTTTCAATCGCACTGTACGTGTGCGCCCGCACGTGGTATTTTGTGGAAGAGCCACACTCAAGGGGCCGCAGTTTGCCAACCACTACTCTAGTGTGACAAAACAGACAAAAAGAAAACAAAAAACACACCACAGAAGTTTATTGTATGGTATGTGAGAAGGGCACAATTCTGTGTGGAACACAGAGCTGGGGAAGCAAATAGGGACTGCTATTGAAAACAGGGTGGTCAGAGGGGGGGTCCCTGATTAGGGGACATTTGAGTAATGACTATTTATGCTTTAACAACACCACTCTGGCTGCTTCTATGGGAAAACACTCAGAAAGACCTAAGATGGAAACATGAAGACCCATTGGGAAGCCATTGTGATATCATTGAAGAAAGATGCCTGTGGCTTAGAGCAGGGTGGTGGCTGTGGAGGTGCCAAGAAGTGGTCAGATTCCGGTGTATTCTGAAGTTACTATGGATTTCCAGGGAATTGGGTACAGTTACTGTGGATTTCCAGTGGATTGGGCCATTTATAAAGTAGGATTGGACTTTAGGGATCATTTAGACCTCTTTTGAGGCCAGGTAGGGAACATCAATGCATGAAGTGAGTTGCACGGCCCTAGGGGCTTTGAGAAACAGGATGCTGCGCCCTATCACATTAAAAAAATTGAAACACCATGTGAGCCAAATGAAATGCATTTGCACAATTGGCCTGTGAACTTCCAAACTGCATCCTCTAACAGTCAAGTCCTTTATTTACAGATGAGAAATCAAGGTCCTAGGAAGATCATTGACTTTATCCAAGGTCATTAAGGGCAAAATAAGGGTCGGAACCTCAGGCTTCCTCAGTACTTGAACTACAAATAGCTTTTCCACCTTAATGTTACTCTGGGTGTGAGCACCAGCAGAGCAGAATGCTACACCCCTCTCCCCCCACCCCCCTCCACTGAGGCGGAATGATGTATTCATTTTACTATTCCTTCCATCTCCATCACTGAGTGTCATCTTAAACTTGCAAGCCCTTCCCTCTCTCAGCCACTCCCACAGAAAGTCCTTGGGACTGACCGACCCGATTTCTGTGTGTGTTGAGGGAATAGGGGTAACGCTGCATCCTCAGTAGTTTGCTGGTGCTGCCATAAGGGGAAAATGACAGCGCGGGCCCCTATAAAATAGGGACAGAAAGCTGTGCTTTGGGCAGTTTGATGGATGGGTCAGTATTTCTTTATGTAACAGATAGAAAAGGTAGGTGTGGGGAAAGTAGAGGCCATTTAAAAAAGTGTTCAAAGGGTTCACCTGCAGTTCTTCCCCTGACAAGATGTTCATTGCATTCCTAAACTTAAAAAATTATAGCATCTTTTTTTATTATAAAATAAATCATCCTGGTATGTAGGATGATTTAATATATTTGATAAAGATGGTATTTCCAGGAAAGAATGTTGAGAAAATTAGGTATCTGGGGAAACATTGTGCTATTTTCATCTCATATTATAGACAGAAATAAAAATCTCCATAGATTAGAGGTCCTCTAAGGACATTAAAGTGAATATGTATTTGATCTCTGAATAAGGAATTTTGAAGTTTTAAAAGCAAAGTGAAATAGGAAAACAACATTTACTACATAAAAAATTAAAACACGACCAGAAAGCTATTTACAGTACATATTTGACAAAAGGTTTGTATCCTTAATGAAAAAAATTTATAAAGATATATCTTGAAGGAAAACAATCCCCTAATCAAAAGATAATGGAATTGAGAGGAAGAACTCACAATTTACAAAAGAAGAAATACAAAATGGCACATCAACTGCCCTAGCCAGTTTGGCTCAGTGGATAGAGCGTCAACCTGAGGACCAAAGGGTCCCGGGTTTGATTGTGGTCAAGGCACGTACCTTGGTTCAGGCTCCACCCTGGCCCGGGCCCTGGTCAGGGCTCCTGCAGGAGGCAATCAATCAATGTGTTTCTCTCATATGTTTCTCTCTGGTTTTCCCTCTCTCTTCCACTCTCCCTAAAAATCATTGGAAAAATATCCTCGGGCGAGGATTAACAAACAAACAAACAAACAAACAACAAAATGGAACATAAACTTACAGGAAAGGTTATGACCTTCCTAGTTATCAAGGAGAATGAACACTAAACTAAAATGAGATGCTGTTTTCTGTCTGTTAAATAGATAAAGGTAAAATAAAATTTTTAATACTTAAGGCTAGGAAATTGTGATAGATCTGTTTGTATATCTGTGGTATACATACTTCCTGGTGTACTGATCTGGAAAGCAATATCCAACATGCATTGAAAACCTTAAGATATTAATATTCATCAATCAATTAATCTTACCTTTGGGACCTTATCTTAAAAAAGAAAAAACTACAATTGGAGGAAAGGCTTACATCACAGCCTTATTTACATTAGGGAACAATTTGAAACAACCTAAACATCCACTCAAAATCTACCAATATTCATATGTGAAATGAAGTTCCTGGAAATTTACTTCTCACACACATAGTCCTTGTGCCACTCTTGTGCTTTATATATTATGGCGGGTTATTGTTAAATATTCCTGGTCATTTCCAAAACCTTTGGCACCTCACTGCTTCATTCATTGGGAACATGTTATATGGCTCAGAGGTGAGAGTCCCACTTATCACAGAAGCTTTGGAGCATAGATAAAACTAAAAAGAAGAAAAAGACCAGCCATAATGACAACACCAAAGCCAGAAATAGTTAATATGTTAGTATTTTTCTTTTTAAACTTTGTTAAACATATTCCTAGTTAGAGGGGATTTTCCTTGGTTGTCATCTCTCAATATAGAAAAACTCAAACGATGCATAGATTAGATATGTGTGTACAAATTTTATTCTAATTTGCTAACTGAATACTACACCCTTAACTTATTCTAAGTCATATTAAATTTTTAAAATTTTTATAAAGATTCTAATTCACCCACCGCCTCTTAAAAACACACCTGCTGTGCAAAGTGAAGGTGGACAACCCAGCTGTGCAGTCTGTCTCTAACTCTTTTAACAGCACAGCGGCCTGCAGCGTGCATGGGGCTGTCTTTCCTGAGTTTGTTCCCAGCCTCGCCCGACCTCCAGGGACTCAGGCATTTCACTTTGCTCAACCTTAGCTCTGATCAGCCTCTTCTCCCATCATTTATCATTCTACATCAGGAATCTACAAGTAAGCAATTTGAGTGGACATGCCTTAAAGCTATTTCTGCAGCCCAAACTTCTTCAATCAATAAAAGAGTGTCAGAAGTTCTGTAGTCAGATGTTATTAAATTCTAATATTAGTCCGATATTATTTAAAAAATGCTAGGCCCAGTCCTCTCTGTTTGATTGCTACTCTCTGAAGGAAACAGTAAATGCAGACATAGGCATTTTAAGGGGGTGGGAGTTTAAAAGGGGATGCTTTCCCAGGGTGCTCATACTGGTTACGTGTGATTTGACAGTTGCAGGTAGAGATTGTCACCAACAGTTTACTGAGGCAGCAGAAGCACTATGTTCACCTTCATCCTGAGGGTAATTCAAACCTGGTTGGAAGGCCATTGCTTCACTAGGAATAGAAAAATGTTGCTCTCTGATATCGCAACAAATGCAGCCTAGGGCCACGGTCGGTGTCCTTAGTGAGGGGGTAACGGTGCAGCATCCCTGAAGACAGGCTGACCTCCTGCGCTCTGTGGAGACAATGTTTCCCAAGATGTGTTTCATGCAATTCCAGTTTCCTGGGCTTGGGATAGGTGTTCCTCTGGAAAGTTCATTGCTCAAATGCATTAAGGGAACGTTTCATCGCAGGACTTCAATATTCTAAGGTGCATTGTGAACCAGCAAGAACAGGTTGTAACATACAACGTTTCCTAAACCTCTATCAACATGAAACCTTTCGTCACAGAAACTAGTGTTTTCTAAAGCTTAATTTGGGAAATTCTATACTGGGGCTTTGTCGATGTAGCAGATTTGAATTTTGGTCTATAAACTCAGATAAACAAGAAACAGCACATTTAAAAATTTTTTTTGACTATTAAAATCTGTTTTTGAAGCACCTATTCCTCCCAGGTGGTAGCAAGTGTAACCTTAATATCTTGTTTTTCTTGGGGCTCTGTACCTGCCTGTAAGCGTTGTGCCAAGGTTCTGGTCATTGCTCATCTGCCTACACTTGACGGTTGCCTCCTGTCTCAGCACCTGGAAACCATCCTGAGCTCTTTCCTGGGCAATACCTGAGTCACACTGCTGGAGATAGGGGTGATTTTTTTCTCCTGACCCCCCTCCAACATTCTTTTATTGCCTTCTTCTTGATGATATGTAGCATTAGATTCTCTGGCTTTATTTTATTCTTAATTGACGGTTTTCTTAGTGTGTAAGAAAAGATCCCCTCTAATATTTGTGTACTTTCAAGAAGGGGAGTTACTGGCGTCCATCTGAATGGTGCACAGGTAGGCAAGCTTCAGGATCGGTTTGATCCAGCAGTTTAACAGTGCCATCCGGTACCATTTTCATTCTTCTCTATTGTGTTGACTGTGAAATGATATTGATACAGGCTTTATGTTCATATACCACATCCTCCAGAAGGAGAGAGACAGTTGGCTTTGGGTAGCTTCTCAGGATCTGAAGAATCTTGGATTCGTGCACTGGTGGGGGCGTGGCTTGTGGGGATGGGCCCTCTGTGGGAGCTCGGCTGCTCATCCCGGTCAGCCGAGCAGCTGTGTACCTGCCCTCTGAGTGTCTGCTCCCTGGTCCGGCATCTTCCGTGGAGCTGGAGCACTCCCCTCTCCAGGGGACCTGGTTGGGGCCGGGCCCAGGGACAATAGCCTGCGGCGGAGTTGGCCTCAGTCTCTTGGCAGCCATGAACCCAACTCCCAGCCTCCAGGGTCAGCTCTGTGAGCCTGGCGGTGGTGCTGCGTGGCCTGTGGGCATCTGGAGGAGGCAGCAGGGAGCAAGCAGGAGGAGCCTGGGGTGAGGAGTTTGACGATTGCAACTCGGGTTCCTGCCCAGCCCAGGTTCCTGCCTGTCAGCCTGGGGTTTGCAGTGGGAGCAGCCGCTCATCCTGGTCAGCTGAGCTGCGCTCTCACTGTGGTAGCACACTGACCACCAGGGGTCATCTCCTGAGTTGAGCGTCTTCCCCCTGGTGGTCAGTATGCATCATAGCGACTGGTTGACCCGTTGTTCTGGTTGTTCCACCATTTGGTCGCTGGGCTTTTATTATACAGAATATTTTATACATGTAAAAGAATAAATGTAGCATGTAAGATAGATGAAGAATAATATAATGCAAATCCATAAACCAGTTCTGTTGGAGGCCCTTTCTCAGCCTCCCTAGCTGAGCCTTCCACATTCACTGCCAGAAGTAAGGTTTCTTTGTGTTTATTAATATCTTGTTTTTCTATATAATTTCACTTATAGATTCCTAAACAATATATTGTTTAGTGTTGTGTGATTTTGAATTTTATATTAATAATATCATCTATGTGTATTGTTCTGCAGCTTGCTTTTTTTCACTCAACATGGTTTATGAGATTTGTCTGTGTTGATGAATGAATCTATTTATTCATTTTCACTGTGCTATAGCATCCCATTATATAATTAAACCACAGTTTATTCATCTGTCTCCTGTTGATGGACCTCTATACCAGCTTCAGTTGGAGGCTATCATGCATAATGCTGATGAAAATCTCTCATGCATTCTGGCTTGTGTGGTAGGGATTCGTAAAAGTACATATAGATTTAAGGTTGACATTGCTGAAGGAGATCATGCACAATTTTAATGTTACTAGACAATGCAAAATCATTTTCTAAAAGAGAATAAAATTGTTTGCAATGTGAGTAGAATATAAGAAATCCTATAATTCTACTTCTTTTCTAAGTACTTGATTTTTGTCAGACTTTTATATAGTTGACAGATTGGCCCACGAAAATTGGATCTTGTAAATTGCAGTTTGCTTTTTGACAAATTTATTAGGTTGAGGAGATTTTTTTATTGATATTTTATTTCATCTTTTGTTAGTATCTATTCATGTCTTTGCCCATTTTGCTTTTGGGTTGTTTTTCTCTTCTAAATTGATTTGCAGTTCCTATAAATTCTGCTTGGTAATCCAGTATCAGTTATTTATGTTGCAATATCTTCTCCCAATTTGCAATTTATATTTTTACTTTTAAAAATAACGCGTTTTAATAAATTTTAAAAATTTAAGATGGTTGAATCTATCAAACTATTTCTTATGGTTTATAGTTTGGTGTCTTATTATAAAAATTATTTCCTACTCCACCTTCATTTTACATACACACACATACACACACACACACACGTGTTTAATTGACCTTGTATGAAGGAGGGATCCTATTTCATTTATTTTGTGAATATGACTATTAATTGTTTCAGCATCATTTATCTTTTTCCAATGATCTGCAGTGACATCTCTTATCTATGAAGTTTTAATATATTCATATATTCATTTCTGGACTCTTTGTTGTGTGCCCATTGGTCTGTTTGTCTTTGTGTCAGTACCACATTGTCATTTGACTTATATACCTTTACAATAAGCTTTTAAAAAATAAAGAAAAAAATAAGCTTTACATCTAATTAAATCTCCCATACCTTGTATCTTGTTCTCTAGGAATGCTTTGGCCATTCCTGGTTCTTGTTGTTCTGCATACATTTTATAACTGGCTTGAAAATTTCCAATATTTTTTATTAAGTTACATTAAAATTATACATTTAGGGAAGAATTAACATCTTTATAGTTTTATGACAGTGAGTCTTTCTATGTCTTTATTCATAGCTTTACTTATTTAGTTCTTTGTGTCTTTAGTAGCTATTATAAATGGTATCTTTCAAGATCACGTTTTCTCTAACTATTTCTGGACATTCTTTTTTCAACAGAATTTTGTGCTTATATGGGACAAGAAGAACCTTATTTTAAAATTCTTTATTGTTGAAAGTATTACATATGTCCCCTTGTCCCCCCATTGTCCTCACTCAGCCTGCCCCCACCCCCCAGATGGACCTGGAGATCATTATGCTAAGAGAAATAAGCCAGTCAGAGAAAGATAACCAAAGAGCCTTTAATATCTGTCACCTCTACTTTTTGACCAGCCCAAATGCTTGAAGCAAAGACTGACAGAGTTTGCCTAGTTCCTTGAAAGAAGAAGATAGGAAAAGATAAAGGGAGAACAATGCAATTGAATGGTAGTTTTAGTAAAATTTCCTGCCACACTATATGACCTTATCAAACCTCACATTTCCAGAAAGATATTATATTTTATGACAAGTAAACCTAAGTTTAGAGAAGCCAAGTAATTTGCTCAAAGTCACACAGTTAATGTGTTTATGGCAAAGCCAGGATTTAAAATTAGGCAGGCTTTCACTCCAACATGGTTGTATTCATCACACTCTACTTTCTTTGGGAGCAAAAAGAAGGTTCATAACTTTTTAAATTTTTTTTTATTGATTTCATAGAGGAAGGGATAAGTAAAGAGAGATAGAAACATCAATGATGATAGAAAATAATTGATCAGCTGCCTCTTGTATGTCCCCTACTGGGGATCAAGTCTGCAAACTGGGCATTTGACCTGACCAGGAATTGAACTGTGATCTCCTGGTTCATAGGTCGATGCTCAACCACTTAGCCACACCGGCCAGGCTGTTCGGAATTTTTAAAGCACTGACTACAGTGACCAGAATAGATAATCCATTCTATAGCCCTATTTATATGACACTCCATCCACCCAAAGTCAGCAGAGATCTGATAGCACTCTATCCTACTCCTCTTGTCACTGTGGCTGACTGAGCGGGGCAGCTGCTCCCCAGGGAAGAGTCTTTGCACAGGAAGCAGACAGCAGCCAACAGCCAGCACCAGCATGCTTCCCTTGGACTGCATATCGATGCACTTAGCCATCGGCTGGGGAACCACAATGGTAAAGCAGAAGTGTGTGTGGTGTGGAGCTTCTTAATATTTTCTTAAACAGCCAGTGATGGAAAACTCCGATAACAACACAAGTAAAAGCTGATGGCTGTGCAAAGTCTCCTCTGTGGATTCGACTAGAAAAGATTCCCTGCTGACTATGGCCTGGATGCCTGAGCCCAGCGTTCTTCGGTGAGAAAATTACTGCAAGTCATCTGCCATCTGTGATCCTCATGGGTGGAATCTTCTGCTGGAAGACACGGTTGTTACCAATCAACCTGCATGCACTACCCCACAGGTCTCCGGAGCTTCGGGGCGTTGTTACAGAAGAAACTGGAAAGAGATGCCTGGTGTTCTTGGTGGCTTGTCAGCGGCAGGTAGTGAATACAGCGCTTCAGAGTGCTGGGCCCAGATGCGGTGCTTGGAGTAGTGTCTGCCAGTGGCTTTCGGAGGCAGAAGTGGAGTCCACAGAGGCCATTGCCTCTGGCGGGGTCCCTGCTGTTTAGAGCCAGAGCACAAATGTAACTTCTGCACCAGGCACACTTACCCGGGAGACCCCAAAAGTGAAATATGAAGAATTAGGAAGAAAGTCACCGAAACTTCATAGAGTCCTCTTCACAGATTCAAGTTTAGAAACACAGTACAGACGTGGGTTATTCAAGTGGAGGAGTTCTAAATGTTTTCCTGCCATGAAGACAGAGTGGGTGCTCAGTAAACATTTCTTCCTGTCTCCCTTCCTCTCTTTCTTGCCTCTCCCCTCACATGGCTCCTGTTTCCATCTGTCCTCTCTCCTCCATTTCTCTGTCTTACCTGCTTCTAACTCTCCCTTCCTCCATTATGTTCTGAGTCAGTGATGCCAAAATAGAAAGTTGGAAAAAAATCTCAGAACTCTTATTTATATTTGTTCTATTTTATCAGATGTATATGTCTATTTTGTGTGAGTAAATTGGGGATATATTGCTTAAAATATATTGCTAATTAAGTCAAGAAATACTTCTAGGTTATATTTCTTGTGTAGTATTTTCAGTATTGATCATTTTTGGTAAATGAATACCTAGCATGCCATTTTGGGAGCTAACTTTATAACTGTTTCAGCCAGTGGCGCGGACCATGGCTTTCTGTTGGCAAGCCTCTTATTGCTGCCTCCAGAGACAGAAGATTGAATCAGATGCACCATGGTCCTGGCAGCAGCTCGTCCTTTGTACTGTCACAAAGGATTCTTGTAATAATTAAGTGTAATGATGGGTGTGGGATTGAAAATGAAATAAGTGTAGCTGTTGGCACCATTACTAATAGCATGTGCATATTGCGGTATAAAAATTGGGACTCAAATTAATCTCTGTTCAAGTCCAAGCTCAGTTTATTTCCGGCTGTGTAAATTTGGGCAATTCACTTTATGCCATTTGAGCCTGTTTTCTGTAAAATGGGATCAGTAATACCGATTTGCAAGCTGTAAATGAGGTAATATGTGGACTCACCAGAATAGATGCTCACTGAGTGTTGCCTTCCTTCTTAACCAGGTCTATTCTTGGGCCCCATGGTATGTATGTGTGAATGTATATATCGATCAAACATTAATTGAATGCCCAATTTTACAGATACGAAAGCACAGGGAGGTTTAATAACTTGCCCAAAGCCACATAGGTGTGCCACGTGGCAGAGCCACTAACTGATATTTGTGTGAAGACACCTTAATGTGATCCTTTTTTTATTTTAATTGAAGAGATATTGCCTAGAAATCTATATAGGTCTTTCTCTTGAGTCTGCAAATTTCCTCTCCTTGAGGCCTTGGGAAAACTCCAGATGAAACAAATGCATACCTAATTTTGAGTTTATTGTCTGTGTTAATGGAGTAAAGGGGTGAATGAATGCCTTTAAACACATTCTCCTTTGGTGCCAGTCTGAGGGAGGTGTCGATTGCCGGCCTGGATTGCTGCACTGGAGCTGGCCAGACAGAGGTGCCCGCAGCCTGTTGGGGACCGTCCTTGCCAGCTGCTCCGTCCGTGTGCCTCCTCCTCACCCGCAGGGAGCGCACACAGTGATCACAGGCACACAGATGGGAATTCAAGTGGGGCCACGTTTCCTGGGAAAGGGGTTGGGAAGTGAAACCTGGCCAGCAGACAGCACTCTTCTGTTTAAACAGAGCTCTGGAGCCAGACCCAGAGAATAATAACGATCACTGACTGTAGTTTGGGTTCTTTCAGCATCTTGTTCTCATTTTCAAATGATTGGTCCTTGGGAAGGCCCCAAACCTCACTTTGCGACTCAATTGTACTGCCTGCTTAGGAGTTTTCAAGGAAAATGTTAATTCATGTGGCCTCGATTCATTATTATTTAAGACCATTATCACTTTTTTAGGTACAATCAACAGTAAGGAAAGGGAGGCAGGAACATATATTGAAGACATAATAGGTACCAGGTGCCCATGCTAGCTTAATTGATGACACCAGAGAAGCAGAAATACCTCCAAACAGTAACGGAAAAGGTAGGAAAAGCTTAATGGAGAAAGTACGGTGCATGGAAATGGGAAAACTAGGACTCATCTAAGTCTTTTTGATTCCAAAATCCATGTCCTCAAGTCACCCAAGGTGATTAGACACAATGTATAATCACTTTGTTGAGGAGATAAAAATTATATTACGAGTGTTTCTCATCTTCTCTCTCCTGCTGCCTGCTGAAGGGGTTCTGGCTTCAATGATTCAGTTCCTTTCCTTCCTTTTGATCTGTCTTCAGAGACTGGTTATATTAAAGTTTGTGTTCGATTTCAGGAAGGAGGGAGGGGGCAAGAGGCTTATGGACATATATACATATTCATATCTGTATTTATATTTATATTTTACATATATGTAAAATGTCATACATGATAAATCCATAGACATAAAATGAAATTATATCATACTTAACTTTTGTTCTGTTTTAAATACTTCAAGTTTATTGTAAACATTTCTCTTGTCAAAATGTTAAAACTGCGATATCAGCTTATTTATTTATTTACTTTTAAAAGATGTAATTTATTGAGGTGACATTGGTTAATAAAATTATATAGGTTTAAGGTGTACAATTCTATAATACAACATCTGTATATTGTATTTTGTCTTCATCACCCCAAGTCAAGTCTTTTTCCATCACCATTTATCCCCTCTATACCCTCTTCTATCTGCCCTCACCCTTCTTTCCCTCTGGTAGTCACCATATATCTTTTTTAAAAATGTTTTTATTGATTTGAAAGAGAAAGAGAGAAGAAGGGAGAGGGAGAAAGAGAGAGAAACATTGATGAGAGAGAAACATCAATGGGCTGCCTCCTGCATGCCCTCCCTCTATGGGGTTCAAGCTACCAATCCTGGCACAAGCCTTTGACCATGAACCAAACCAGCAACCTCTCGGTGCATCAGACGATGCCCAACCAACTCAGCATCACCAGCCAGGGCACCATACATCACTTTTAATATTGCCTAAACCTTTATAGTAAGTACTAGAGGCCCGATGCACAAAATTCGTGCAAGAGCAGGCCTTCCTTCCCCCGGCTGCAGGCACTGGCTTCCCTCTGGCACCCGGGACCCGGGCTTCCCTCTGGTTTCAGCTTCATCCAGAACAGGGGTGGGCAAACTTTTTGACTCAAGGGCCACAATGGGTTCTTAAACTGGACCGGAGGGCTGGAACAAAAGCATGGATGGAGTGTTTGTGTGAACTAATATAAATTCAAAGTAAACATCATTACATAAAAGGGTACGGTCTTTTTTTTTTTTTTTTTAGTTTTATTCATTTCAAATGGGCCGGATCCGGCCTGCAGGCCGTAGTTTGCCCACGGCTGGTCCAGAATGACATCTGTCTAATTAGCATATTACCCTTTTATTATTATAGATATGCCAATATCTGATTAGTGGATATTTAGGTCATGTCCAGTTTTTAGCTTTATTAACAGTATTGCAATGACATCTGGAAAAAAAATTTTAAGTGGCTCAAATTCCTATTTCTCAGGAGAAAACTTTATTGTGTTTTATCCTTAAGTCAGAAGAATTAGCTATATTTTCAAACTAATTTTTTGAAGCACTGGTATCATTCTTATAACAGGGTCTTATGCAGACCCACGTCTGAAACCCACAGAAGTGGCATTTCCTCCCATGGGTCTCGACGTTGCCCCCAGTGACACATGACCTCCACAGGACTCCATGCACCTCAGGACACTGTGGCACAACCACTAAGCAAGGTGACAGCTTTGTTTTTCTGTGGCGTCACTATTTGCTGATGTAACATACTACTGAAAATTTGTTTTTCCCTTGAGAAGAGGAAACTCCATTTGCTTTTTCTAACTCACATTGAGTTTTGATATACCCCTTTACCAGCTGAATTAATAATTATTTTTTATTTTTAATCTATTTTTACATATATATTGTACTAGAGCCTTAATTTTTAAATGGACTCAAACACATCCAGGCAGTCTGAGGTAGAGCTCACTGAAGTGTTTGCGTGTCAGAGCAGGGACACGCGGTCCAGCCAGTGACCTCTGTCTCGTCAGCTTAGGGAAGGCACAGATGATCAGGGCTTACATATCTCCTAGGAATCAAGAACAAAAAGAAAATCTGGCCTCCTCAGTACAACTGTCCTTCATGTCTTATTCCTTTTGATCTTCTGCCTTAAGTATGTGTTTGAAATGTTAACTACGCACCTTGTCCTGACTTCAAATGGTCGTATTTGTTTTCTGCTCAGCGAATCTCCATTCTTCCTGCTTTCTGTGTTTCTTCAGTGATGCTGAGATAGGGAGGAGGAGGGAACTAGAAACACAGGCATCAGCCCTAGCGCTTCCACTGCAGTTCTGTTGTTGGTGCCCCCTGGGGCGAACCCCAGAATGAGAGTGACCGCAGCAAGCTCACCAATAAACAGGTGGCATCTTTTCTTCAGCTGTTGGGGTTCCAACTGGAAATTTCACATATTGAGCTTAACTTATAGACTTCATGTGACTATGCAAAGGGAGCCTTCATGAATATGTTATTAGAAACCTGATCTCTTTGTCATTGATCTTTTCTGTGTCCTTGATTGTTGGGAGAGGAGAATTTCGTGAGTGGTTCAAGCAATGGAAATGTCAGAGAACTGAGTTAGATATGCACAGGATATGGAAAGGACAGAAATGTATGCTTTAAAGTATTACCATTATTAGATTTATAATTTTAATTTTTTTCTCTAGCCTTAGATAAGGTGAATTGTTGACAAGTCTCTGAGACCAGAAGGAAATTAGATGGTACATGTGTGTAGGTAACACCAAAGGCATTTAGAAAGAGATCCATGAGCAAATCAAACAGTGGTTCTCAACCTTCTGGACCTTTAAATACAGTTCCTCATGTTGTGACCCCAACCATAAAATTATTTTCGTTGCTACTTCATAACTATAATTTTTCTCTGTTATGAATTGTAATGTAAATGTCTGATATGCAGGATGGTCTTAGGCGACCCCTGTGATAGGGTCGTTCGACCGCCAAAGGGGTCGCGACCCACAGGTTGAGAACTGCTGAAATAAAAGCAAATAGGAAGAGGACATTATTGTAAGCAAAGACTGGCAAAAGGAAGGGTTTGGGTCCAGCAAAGGTCAAATAATCCTACCCAAAGTGACAAATCTTTTTAAAAGAGCACATTGAACATATTTTCTATTCTGCTGGGGTCAACAAAAACAGATGGGAAAATATGACTGTGACAGAGGAGATTTAGGTGTTTTTCAAACATTTAACAAGCAAAAGAAGGCATGTTTTTCTGTCCTATTAGTAGCATTAAGATAAATTTAATGTGCTGGTTTCCTGGGATTTGTGCCATTAATTTATAAGTTTTGCTGATAAAGAAGAAAATAAGTGACATTTATTCTATTTTGCAGGGAGATAGAAAAAGCTTAGGGATCTAATTTGAGGGTGGGGGGCCTCTTTAATTAGAACTATTACAGAAACAAGTTAAATAACTAAATATCAAACCTGAAAACTACCCCTTGGAGTTAGCATGTGGATGATGGTTCTCATATAAGGTTTCTCAGCCTACACAGGCTGAGGTGATAAAATCCAATATCTCTGACCCACACCTTGTCCTGCCAGATCTGAGAGCAGGCAGATCAAGCTTTGTTACATGTGAGATGCCAGGCATCCTTAGATGGTGTGGGTCCTGTCACAACAGGGCCCCAGCCCAGGCTGTGGACGGGAGAGGATGGCCGCACATCGCTCTCACCAGCCAGCTCCGCCAAGCAGGTGTCTCACGGCTGAGGTCTGGCTGCTCAGAGGACTCCTCATGACTACCCTAGAGCTCAAGCTGGCAGAAACACATACTTAGATTATTTCTATCCTGAAGCCCTTACCAGAAGCTTTGATTTTAACATTCCATCATAATGACAAGACTAGTGTCACCACCTTAACCTGTAAGAATTAAGAGAATGTGAAGAAACAGGATAACATTAGCCCTGGAGCTTAGATCAGAAGTGGACTAAGTGATCTAACCTACACTTTTCCAGGCTGAGAAGGTGAGGCCAGCCCCTTGGTGTGGTGCCTCTGTGTGCACCTGTGTGTGAGAGGTGGCAGGAGAGAGAGAGAGAACCTGGGTGCAGTGGCTCAGGCCCATGATCATTTTAGGGGTACACAAGCATTATTTCATATTTTTAATCAGGAGAAAAAAACTGAATATAATAATCATGAATATACAATAACAGAACCATGTTTGATTCTATCTACCTCTAAGCCAGCGGTTCTCAACCTGTGGGTCGTGACCCCTTTGGCGGTCGAACGACCCTTTCACAGGGTTCGCCTAAGACCATCTTGCATATCAGATATTTACATTACGATTCATAACAGTAGCAACATTACAGTTATGAAGTAGCAACGAAAATAATTTTATGGTTGGGGTCACAACATGAGGAACTGTATTTAAAGGGCCAGAAGGTTGAGAACCACTGCTTTAAGCCAATGCTGTCATTAACTGTGTTTAACTGTGTCTACATATGTAATTGAGGGAGGCACCCGTGAAGGCACAAAGGCCGAGGGCCCTGAAAGTCATAATGCAGCCCTGCCTGACTGACAACTGGGAGAGGCCCAGGCAGACTAACAGTGAGTCACAGAGGCAGACAGAACAGAGAGAGAGAAAGAGGCAGGAAGATACACATAGAGTCAAAGATGGAGAGAGGGAGGTGAAGAAGGAATCATGCCCGAGGGAGAGACAGGCATGTACACACACACACACACACACACACACACACACACGTGCACACAGAGAATCAGCCAGGCAGATACAGAGAGACACAGGGAGAGGGAGACACGAAGATATCACAGGGAGCACTGTTAGCAGGGGCAGCCATCAGCTTAGTCTGATTTTCTCCAGCCTCCCAGGATCTAAGCTGCCAGAAGAGTTACAGGCCCCTCCAACCACTCCTTTATCCCCAAACACAGAGAATCAGGTGAGAGGCCAGGCCTTCCTTTTTCCTGTGCTCTTGGTGCAGGGAGTCCCCAGAGGAAGGGTTGTACCTGTCTCTGGCCTTGACCTTGGGCTGTGTTCCTCTTGGCAGGTAGAATGAGACACAGTGGCCTTTCCCTTCCTCCAAAAAATGTCTCAGTCATTGCTGCAATGCCACCAGCCTCCTGGCTGTGCTTGAGCCCAAGCAGCTGGGGCTGCAACGGGAAGCCTGGGTGAGGGCAGGCGTGCCTGGCTGAGATCTAGGGCCACGTCTTGGTTGTGAATGTACCGGGAAAGCAGGCCGATGGGAACATGAAGATCTTGTCCCTTGATTCAGAGTCTCACAGTTCCCTTTCCCTTCTGTTGTCTCTGGAAAATAGGGTTGGAGATTGTTTATAAAAAGTCCCAATAAGATAAACACCGTTTAAAATGCCCTACAACAGTGGTCGGCAAACTGCGGCTCGTGAGCCACATGCGGCTCTTTGGCCCCTTGAGTGTGGACCTTCCACAAAATACCGACTTCTGCGCATGGGCCACGAAGTTTCAATCGCACTGTACGTGTGCGCCCACACGTGGTATTTTGTGGAAGAGCCACACTCAAGGGGCCAAAGAGCCGCTTGTGGCTCGCGAGCCGCAGTTTGCCGACCACTGCCCTACAAGAAACCCCAGTGCCATGAACTAATTTACACTAAAAAGTATAATATCTGATCTTCTCTGAATTCTCGGCTTCTAATCTTGGCAGAGATGGTTGTAGGAAGAAATCAATAAGAAGAAAAGAGAGAGATAGATAGAGGGAGATAGTGAGTTATTACTCCAGGCAAGCTCGCCCTTCCCACCTTTCAGGGCCAGCGTGGAAGCAATAGGTGGCAGGTCTTTTGGAAAACACACCAGCCCAGAGGAGAAACTGCGCCCGTGTCCTTGGGGACAGTGTTTTAGGTGGAAGTGATTTCTTATTTTGCACACAGGATCACAGCGGGGTCTGTTTGTAAATTCAGTCCTAGCCACTGCCCAGCATCATTATGGAGATAATTTGCTCCGCCAAGAGAATAAGGGCAGTTGAAGTGATAATTTATCAGTTTGTTTTCTGTCAGCTGTAGGTTATTTTTCTGCCATTTGTTGACACCAGCCACAGAGTGCGGATGCTGTGTAAATCCCATCAGAAATGGAGTTCTAGGGCCACATTATACGGAGCCCTTCCCCGCCCCCCGAGCTCACAGCAATTATTTTGGATTTATTTTCGTAGGTGTAGACACTCATCTATTTAGAAGATGAATAGTTTATTTAGGATTATCTGGCAGCAGCAGGTTAATTGAGGAGTGAGTCCATCATCTCTAGCCCGAATCACAGGCCTGCTTTCTCACTGTCACTGAGATGGATACAGCGATGCCCAAGGAACTTAAGGGTTGTTAACAATAGGCCCATTGGGTGGATTTGTTCTCCTTCCCCACTAAACAGATATTAAGAGTATCTACTAGTTTTTTTTCTCTCTTGATTATAGACACTTTTAATAATATAATAAAGAAGTGATTGTTTTACAAACAGTAGTGTAGCTAACACTCTTCTAAGTGTGACACATTATTTTATTTATTTTTTCTTTATTGATTAAGGTATTACATATGGGTCCTATAGCCCCATTGCCCCCTCCATCCCCCACTCATGCCCTCACCCCCCTAATGTCTGAGTCCATTGGTTAGGCTTATATGCTTGCATACAAGTCCTTTGGTTGATCTCTCCCCCTTACCCCACCTTCCCCTACCTTCCCTCTGAGGTTTGACAGTCTGATCGATGCTTCTCTGTTTCTGGATCTGTTTTTGTTCATCAGTTTATATTGTTCATTATATTCCATAAATGAGTGAGATCATGTGATATTTATCTTTCTCTGACTGGCTTATTTCACTTAGCACAATTCTTTCTAGTTCCATGCATGCTGTTGCAAATGGTAAGAATTCCTTCTTTTTTTTTTTACCACAGAGTAGTATTCCATTGTGTAGATGTACCACTGATCTGCTGATGGGCACTTAGGCTGTTTCCAAATCTTAGCTGTTATAAATTGTGCCGCTATGAACATAGGGGTGCATATATCTTTTCTGATTGGTGTTTCTAGTTTCTTGGGATATATTCCTAGAAGTGGAATCACTGGGTCAAATGGGAGTTCATTTTAGTTTTCTGAGGAGACTCCACAGTGGCTGCACCAGTCTGCATTCCCACCAGCAATGCAGGGGGTTCCTTTTTCTCCGCATCCTCACCAGCACTTGTCATTTGATGATTTGTTGATGATAGCCATTCTGACAGGTGTGAGATGGTACCGCATTGTCGTTTTGATTTGCATCTCTCGGATGATTAGTGACTTTGAGCATGTTTTCATATGTCTCTTGGCCTTCTGAATGTCCTCTTTTGAAAGGTGTCCATTTAGGTCCTTTGCCCATTTTTTGATTGGGTTGTTTATCTTCCTTTTGTTAAGTTGTATGAGTTCCCTGTAAATGTTGGAGATTAAACCCTTATCGGTGATAACATTGGCAAATATGTTCTCCTATGCAGTGGGCTCTCTTGTTGTTTTGTTGATGGTTTCTAATTGTGACACATTTAATTGTTACGGCAAGCTTTGAGGTGCCAGTACTGCTATTAACCCCATTTTACAGATGAAGAAACTGAGGCACAGAGCTGTTAAGTAACTGATCTAAGACCACACAGTGTGTGGGCAGCTGAGCTGGGGTTAGTCACCAGCCTGCCTTGGAAGCCTTTGCTGCCCTCCTCAGCGGCAGTGTGGGGGTCACACCTCCAGCTCTCTGTTGATGGATATTGATTCATTATTCGACTGATGGGGCAGCCTCTCCTGCTTCCCAGGATTTTTATCTGCTGCCATTTTAGCCTGTGGGCCCAAGCTATGACCATTGTCTAAAGCTTTGGAGAAAAGGAAAGTATAAAATCACTATAGAAGCTCAGAACTGAAGTGTTGACTATTTTATCCTCTCCAACCTTCTATCCAATGATAGATGGTCCGATTTCTGCTTTCAGAGTGACCAGAACAATGTTTCCCCCACACCTTTTTATAGATGTTTTAATAGGCACATTATAAACAGCAAACCATGGCAGATCCCAGTCCCCCAAACATGGAAATCCATCCGTCACTCTGCTGCCCCAGGGAAGTATTTGGAACTTCAAGTCCTCACTGGTCCTTCCCACCCAGGAGCAGAGGTGAAACAGAGGGGATGGCACACAAAACTATCATGTCAGCACTCACTGCAAAGAGATT
Source organism: Myotis myotis (assembly GCF_014108235.1). Classification (NCBI taxonomy): domain Eukaryota; kingdom Metazoa; phylum Chordata; class Mammalia; order Chiroptera; family Vespertilionidae; genus Myotis; species Myotis myotis. The sequence continues at coordinate 54,700,311 of NW_023416324.1, forward strand.
CAGATGAGTGGTGCACTCCGCAATTCTACAGAAGCTCAGACGAGGGAGATATCAGACCGGCTGGGTGGGCGAGGAGAGCTCCAAGGAGGGGCAGAATGTGGGCTTGGTGGTGGGGAGGAGGTGGGATTTGAAGTAGACCCTCAAAGGTAGGCTGGGCTTAGAGGACTGGAGAAAAGGAAATTCCATGTACAGAGGTATATGACCAAGCCTCTGGGAATTTAAGGGACAGACAATGACCAGAGCTGTGAAGTGAGCACTGTTTGGGGAGTCCCAGGGGATGAGGTTGGAAAGATACCAACTGACCCCAGCTCCCCTACAGGGAGCAGGAAAATGAACACGTTATACTTTGCTTATGGGTGTAGGAAGGTGTGGGGGTCAAGAATCTGATTTTGTGTGTGGCATGTGGAACCAGGGTTCACTACCCAAGGGATGGCTCACGCTATTGGATGTTCTCATGTTGCCTACGGAGCTATATCTTTAAGTGCCATGAACTCCAATAAAAGCAGGTTTGTTTTTTCCTCCCACTGTGTTTTTGAAGCCTCTGTTTACAGGACCGTATGTTACTTGCACTGTGGTGTGATGCCTGAGATCTCAACCTCTATTTGCTACTAACACATCGCAAAGGTGTAGCTTCATTTGGGAGAAACTCCACTGATCTCTGTCTGTGAGGCAAGGTATGTTTCTCAAGAATTTAAGGGCACGTTTCTCTGAGAGGCAGCAGGAGCACAGGTGGAAGGCAGACTGGGTGAGGAGCCCAGCTTTGACACTTACTGCTGTGGAACCTCTGGTAGGCATTCACATTTCCGTGCTTCAGATTTCCATCTGTGTCTAATGATTAAATATGTTCACTCAGGTCTGATGCTTTAAGTTGTACCTCGAACATAGTAAAGAATGATGAACTCAGATCCTGCGTTCTAAATTGCTACATGCCCAGGGAATGAATAGCCCATTGTTTATTTAGTCATCTCACTTTCTAGTAAATGTTTATGTCATTTCCATTTTTCTTTTGCCACGACCAAGAATGCTGCCTCTTTGGGCATGTGGGTGTATTTCTGTAGCTGCTCTTTGAAACAAATATTATTATCCTCAGCAAAGGACGCCGAGGCCCAGAGAGGCTACGCGGGCAGTGGGGAGTAGCCCCAGGGCCGGAACCCAGGTCTTTTTGTCCCAAATTCAGGTTTGATGGACTTTCTTCCCTCCCACTCACAACTGCTTCGAATTCTCCCCAAACTGGAACATTTGCATTTGGTGACCTGTTTCCCAATACAATTATGTGTCACTTATTTACATTCTGAAAATAACATTTTTAGGCGACTTTGTCATAGTGTGAACATTACAGAGTGCATTGACACACACCTAGATGATATAAGCCTCCCACACACCTAGGCTATGTGGGTATAGCCTATTCCTCCTTAACTAAAAACCTATACAGCATGCTGCTGTCCTGAAGACTGTAGACAATTGTATCACAATGGTAAGATAGTTGTGTATCTAAATATGGGAAAGGTGTAGTAATAATGTGATATGCAAGATGAACAATGATAGGCTGTAACAGCACTTTCCATGAGTGGAGCTTGCAGGCCTGGAAGTTGCTCTGGATGAGTCAGTGAGTGAGTGGTGAGTGCATGTGAGTGGTGAGTGAATGTGAAAGCCTAGGACAGTGGTCGGCAAACTGCGGCTCGCAAGCCACATGCGGCTCTTTGGCCCCTTGTGTGTGGCCACGAAGTTTCAATCGCACTGTACGTGTGCGCCCGCATGTGGTATTTTGTGGAAGAGCCACACTCAAGGGGCTGCAGTTTGCTGACCACTGGCCTAGGACATCACTGTGCACTGCTGTGGACTTTTAAACACTGCCCCACAGCCTTCTCCCTGCTTCCTTCTGAGAGGGTCAGAAACAGAACATCGAAGCTGTCAGTGCTGCTGTATGAACAGGGATGTGGGCTGGGTTGAATGGAAAAATCAAGGAGAAACTGGCTGGGTAAGGCATAAGTCACCATAACAGTGACTGAGAGGAGGGAGGGAAAGGTGGCCTGAGGATCAGTAGGAATAGGATATCAGGATGGAGAGATAAAGGAATGTAGGGGATCATCATGGCAATGTGGTTTTGGCTCCTGCATGTCAGAACAGTGGTCAGATTAAGGAACTTTGTGGTATTCATAAAAAAAGAGGGGGTTTAACATGGAGAGTGTGGGACTCAGGAGTTAATATTTTGACTTTGGAAATTTGCTTTTGGTTTCATTGATCCTATCTGGTACAAAGAGCTCTCTCTGGCACTGAAGTGGTGAAAGAAATAAAACTTATCTACGCTTCACATCATTGCAACCTGAAAATATTTCTAAAATACAATTTAGACAGGCTGGCTCCACACTACCATAGAAAGCTTTTACTCAGGGGGCAATGTGGAGCCACCTGTTAGGGTAGCTTATGTGGACCTATGTCCTTGTACAGGACCGTAGGTCCTCAACAAAGAATTTATAGCAATGTGCTCTGAAGACCACCAGCTAGACCTGGGAGGGCTGCAGCAGCCTCTGAACAAACAGCGCTGGGGCAGGCTCCTCTGCGCTGAAACAGGCCAGTGTCCGTGGCTGGTTGATTGGGATGTAATCTGGGACTCAAAATTGAGGTGCTGTGAGTGACAGTGAATCTATTACCAAGCCCCACAGAGAGATTGCTCCTGTTAGAGAAAGAAAACTCCTCCTAAGCCACATAGCCTTCCATTTCTCACTAGAAGTTCAGCTCTATTATAGTGTAACTAGAGGCCCGGTGCACGGATTTGTCCCTCGGCCTGGCCTGCAGGGATCGGGCTGGAACCGGCTCTCTGACATCCTCCAAGGGGTCCCGGATTGTGAGAAGGTGGTTCTTGGATGATGCACCCCAGAATCAGGCTCCCTTCTCTCTGGTTCCCGGTGTGTCACCTAGAAGCGCAACTGCCAAGTCACTATAGCTCAGCAGCTCCTGCGTTGAGCATCTGCCCCCTGGTGGTCATTGCACATCATAGCTACTGGTCAGAGAGTCGAACGGTTGGATAGTTGCTTAGGCTTTTATATATATACTAGAGGCCCGGTGCATAAAAATTTGTGCACTCAGGGAGGAGGGGGGAGTCCCTCAGCCCGGCCTGTGCCCTCTCGCAGTCTGGGACCCCTCGGGAGATAACGCCCTGCTGGCTTAGGCCTGCTCCTGGATGGCAGAGGGCAGGCCCAATCCCTAGGTGCAGCCCCTGGTCGGGCTCAGAGCAGGGCCGATTGGGGAGTTGGGGCGCCGCCCCCTGTCATGCACAGAGCAGGGAGATTGGGAGGTTGTGATGCCACCCTCAGTCATGATCAGGGTAGGGCCAATTGGGGGGTTGGGGCACCGTCTCCTGTCACACTCAAGGCAGGGTCGATGGGGAGGTTGTGGCTCTACCCTGTCACACACAGAGCAGGGCCCGTGGGGGGGGGGTGGGGAGCTCCCCCCTATCAGGCACAGAGCAGGGCTGATCAGGGGGTTGGGGCGCCTTTCCCTGTCATGAACAGAGCAGGGTGGATAGGGAGGTTGTGGCCCCGCCCCCTGTCACACACAGAGCCACAGGGCGATCAGAGGGTTTGGGCGCTGCCCCCTGTCACGCTGATCCCGGTGCCGGGAGGCCTCATGGCTCCGCTGATCCCGGTGCTGGGAGGCATATTACCCTTTTACTATATAGGGTAGAGGCCTGGTGCATGGGTGGGGCCGGCTGGTTTGCCCTGAAGGGTGTCCTGGATCAGGGTGGGGGTCCCTACTGGGGTGCCTGGCCAGCCTGGGTGAGGGGATGATGGCTGTTTGCAGCTGGTCACACACCATTCAGGCTGGGGGTCCCCACTGGGGTGCCTGGCCAGTCTGGGTGAGGGGCTGAGGGCTGTTTTCAGGCTGGGGGTGACTGAAGCTCCCAACTGCTCCTTTTTGTCTTTTTTTTTTTTTATTCTGGGCCAGCTTTACCTTGAGGCTTGGCTTCAGCTCTTTGGCCTCCGCGGCTGAAAGTAGGTTTCTGGCCTTTGCTTACAATGTTGCGAATCTGCTGGCTGAAGTCCGAAGGTATTTGTTACATTGTTTCTTAAACTGCAGGCTCAGAGGCCTGTAGCCGCAGGCGGGGAACGTTGGTTTCCTCCATCACTGAGGCAAGCAAGCCTCATGTTAGTTTCAAGCTGCCTGGCTGCCGGCCGCCATCTTGGCTGGCAGTTAATTTGCATATCTCGCTGATTAGCCAATGAAAAGGGTAGCGGTCGTACACCAATTACCATGTTTCTCTTTTATTAGTGTAGATATATAGAGATGGGACCACTGTTGTATATAGGGTCCATTGTTAACCAAAATGTCATTATGAGGCATGTGACTGTAGGGGCATTGCTACAAACATAGCTGTCACAAACCTGCTGCTTCTTTCCTTACTTTCAATAATTAATCATCTGCTATGTGCTCCCTGAGGGAAGGTGGCTTTAGGTAGGTGAACAGCTGTATGTGAATATAATGGGGGTGGAGATTTCATGGAATGCCTGGCCCAACCTGTTTACCAAGCCATTGTGCCTAAGCAGGCAGTTTTATCCACCGTGGCTAAATGTGAAAGCCCTGGCTGAGAAATGTCAGGGTGAAGTAACACTTAAATTACTAAGGAAGAAGGCCCTGCACTGAAGAGGCTGCGGAATGACAGCCTATGGAGACGGGCTTGTCTTCAGCAGGAAAAGAAGAGATGGATGCTCCAATTGACCATCTTACTTTAACATTAAAAAAGAAGTATATTTCTGGGTCTGACTAAAAGCTTAATTTCAGAGAACCCCGAGCTTTCCTTTGATGAGATTTCTTCATATATATGTATGTATGTGTATATATATATATATATATATATATATATATATATATATAGCAATGGCATATTAAAAGAGTTTCTTAATTAAGCTCCTCCAATACATCATTGGAGGAGCTGCGGATCAGGATGGTTGGACCAGCTCTTCTTTCCCCAGCTGATTCAGGCTGCAGTGCCCAAGGCCATAATGCCACCTCTAGCAGCTACCCCAGCCAAGGAGGCACTCCTGCAGCCCCATCAGAGAGGATGCAGCTGGAACAGATCCCAGCAGAGAGCACGGAGCCCGGTGCATTCATCGTGGCTTTGCTGCCCCAGTCCATCCGGACCCTCCCCTGGACCCAATTAGCAGATCGGAAATAGCATCCAAATAGGCTGCAACCACTAAGTTAAAGAGGAATAGCAGACATGAAAGAATCAAGTGGGAAAAGGACATTTTGGATTCTGAAGGAGAGGGTTGCTTGTCAAAGATGTAAGGAACTGAAACAAAATAAGTCGTTGCTCCTTAAGCTTTTTTCCCTACCACAGCTTGGGTTCATTAGCTTGGGGAAAAGCACCGACATTGCAAAAGAAAAAAAGGAATGCTTATTGTTCCCATGTTCAGTTTCTTATTTAATATAACAAAAAAAAGTTTTAATAAGAAAAGGAGGGCATCATTCATTTTAGAGTCTGCAAGAAATAAAAATGAAAAATGATCTGCTGATTAGTGATACGTAATTTTTTCCTTGAACGTCTTCAATAATGTGTGAATGTCACATTATATAACACTTATAATGATTAAACCAGGAGATGAAAGAAGATAGGATAGATCTTGTGTTCTTCCCTTGACGAGTGGACAACTCCTCTCATCAATCTCTCTGGGCTCGCAGCCTTAAATTGAATAAGCGGTGTTATTGGGGAAGATTTATTGTCACAAGACTTAGAAGCCTCACTGAGGAAATCATAGAATACTGTTCGGAGAAGCCTCCAGGATAACTCTTGGGATTTGCATACATTGTAGCCTGTCATGAAACATCGTCTGAACCAGTAATGAGTGGTGAACCTTATCAGGAACTTAATATTCTTACAGCAACATTGAAAATGGGCAGTTGTTGGTGTCCCAGCTCTTGGGAAGGTAACGCATTCTCAGTCCTAATTTAGTTATTTTGTTAGAAATAGTGGCTTCATTAAAGTGGGAGGTTATGCACTGGTCACCCTGGGTACTGACTGGGGAATACTCATGAAAAAACAGTGAGCTTTTGACAAGTGGGACTACATCAAACTGAAAAGTTTTTGCTCAGCAAAGGAAACCAATGATACCTCTGATAAAAGGTTAATATCCAAAATTTTTAAAGAACTCATATTAAACACCAAAAAAAAAAAAATCCAATTTAAAAATGGGCAGAGGATCTGAACAGACATTTCCTCTGCACTCAAAAGGAGGATATTCAGAAGGCCAATAGACGTATGAAAAGATGCTCAAAATTACCCATTGTCAGAGAAATGCCATTTAAAAACACAATGGGATATCACCTCACACCTATCAGAATGGCTACCATCAGTAAATAAACAAGTGTTGACCAGAATGTAGAGAAAAGGGAACCCTCGTGCACTGTTGGTGGGAATGCAGATTGGTGCAACCACTATGGAAAACAGTATGGAGTTTCCTTCCAACTTAAAAATGGATCTGCCTTATGACCCAGTAACTCCACTTCTAGGGATTTATCTGAAGGAACCCAGGATACTAATTCAAAATAATATGTGCACCCCTATATTCATTGCAGTGTTAATTACAATAGCCAAGACATGGAAGCAACCCAAGTGCCCATCAATAGACAAGTGGATAAAAAAGTGGTGGTACATGTACATAATGGACATGTGACAACATGGATGAGCCTAGAGGGTATTATGCTAATTGAAATGAATTAGTCAGAGAGAGACAAATACCATATGATTTCACCCGTATGTGGAATCTAATGAACAAAATAAACAAAATTGAAAAGACTCATAGGCACAGAGCAGAGGGCTGCTGGGAAGCTGGGTGAAAGAGGGGAGTGGATTATGAAGTATACATTGATAATTACACAATAATCACGGGGTATAAGTAAGGCATAGGAAATGTGATCAGTGGTGTTGCCATAATTTGGTGTGGCTGGTTGGGGTGCTGGAAGTTTCGGGGGGGCACTGTGTGGAATGCATGACTGGCTCTTGGGCTGTGCACCAGAAAGCAATTAAAAATGAAATGGAAAAAATAATTAAGATAAAAAAATGAATACCCATATTTTTAAGAAGTTTTAAATTTAGAGCAAAATTGAGGTTAAGGAATAGAGATTTCCCATGAACTCCCTGGCCCCACACATGCATATTCTCCCTCACTAATTGACATCCCTCAGCAGAATGGTGTATTTGTTACAATTGATGAACCTACACTGACACATCATTATCACACAGAGCCCATAGTTTACATTAGGTTTCATTCTCTGTGTTGTATATTTTATGGATTTGGACAAATTAATAATGACATGGATCTACTTTTATAGTAAGATATGCAGCAATTTTAATACCCTAAAACTTCTATTCTTCTCCTATTTATACCTCCCTCCCTTTTAACTCCAGAAAAAACCTATTTTTTACTGTCTTCATTGTTTTGCTTTTCCCAGAATGTCATATAGTTGGAATCATACAATATGTAGCCTTTTCAGATTGGCTTCTTTCATTTGGTAATATGCATTTAAATTTCCTTTATGTAGTTTTATGATTTGATAGCTCATTTCTTTATAGTGTGAATATTTCATTGTCTGGATATACCACAGTTTATTCATCCACTCATCTACTGAAGGACATCTTGGTTGCTTGCAAGTTTTGGTAATTAGGAGTAAAGCTGCTATAAACATCCATGTGAAGGTTTTGTGTGGACATAAGCTCTCAACTCCTTTGGGTAAATACCAAGGAACATGATTGCTGGATCGCATGGTAAGAATATTTATAAGAAACCCCCGAACTGTCTTCGGCAGCTACCACTTTTATATTACTCTCAAATTCAATACAAGAAACATTGAAAGTCTTGTTGAAATCCCAGAATATTGTAGAAGGTTTCCTTGTCTTTTATGTGGCGGTCATATACTAATGTTATTTTGGAGATAAAGCAAAGTGGTGCTCTTTTTTTCTTTCTTCTTCTGAGACCTTTGGGAAAATTTCCTCTATCTTTAAATATAGAACTTCAAAACACGAAATGATAGTGTTGTCTAACAACTGGTACGTTATAGGTAGAAGTAAGCGTGTGTGTGTGTGTGTGTGTGTGTGTGTGTGAAGGAGGGATATGTGTGTGTATGTAAGTCAATGTACATTTGCTCTATTTTTTTCATTTTAAAATATATTTTTATTGTTGATAGTATTACAGGTATCTCCCATTTTCCCTTCCTTTCTCCACCTCCAACCAACTCCTACTGCCCCCCTGCCCCTCAGGTCTTCACTACCCTCTTGCCCTTGCCCATGGGCTATACATATAAGCATATAAGTTCTTTGGTTCATCTCTTCTCATCGCCTCAACCCCACATTGAGGTATGTCAGTCTGTTCCATGCCTCATTTGCTTTATTAAGAAGGAATAGAAACAGGATGATTTATTGGTCAATGAAAACTTTTCACATGAAGGCAAACTGGTCATTTATGCACAGCTCTTTGGGGGGCATGCAGCCTTGCTTTGTGCTCACTGGGGAAACTGTTTTTGATGAGGAAACTTACATTTGTTCAGTGCAAAGGAAGTAGCTCTTTATACCTTGCTGACTGAATTGCTAATGATTCTTCAGCCACAAGTCTCATTGTCCTCATTGTTTAGTGTTTAAATACACATAAGACTATGTCTGTACTGCCATTTACAAATAACTCCTTTTCTTCAATCTCTAAAACCCAGGATCAAACAACACTTTTCTCTTAGGCATATTTTATTATTGGTTAGACTAGAACCAGTCTATAAATTTTCAAAGTTAAAGACACTGAGAAATAGTTTCCCTTAGAATCTTCTTAGAACTTAAGTTTACTCTGAGAATGGGTTTTAGTGTGTGTGTTTATTTTTAAGAACACCTGTAAAATCTGTTGTTTCATAACTGTTTGTAGGGAAAGTGTGGGCCTCAGTATTGTTTAACTGCAGTCCAACAGAGGGCTATCATATTGTACTTCTAATCAAAAAATAAATTGAACATAGTGGTAGGCTTATAGAAAGAGAGAATTAGATTTGATTAGATTAGCTTTAACCTGCCTGGAATAAAACTGCCTGCCTTTCCTGTTATTTGTCAGCGTTTATAGCAGGTTTCGTCTACAATGCTTTCACTATTATTTCCAGGCGGTAAAAAGGCAGTCAAGCAGAAAAGACACTCATAAATGTCAGAAAAGAGTAAGTTTTTTTACATTTCAAGGGCTTTGAAGGTCAAGTGCAACCCACTTAAAGGAAGCAGAGTGATGGGTATGTGGTAGCATACTGTTAGTTGGTATATTTAAGCATATAATTTATGTCAAGTTAATGCATTTGTCTATTACTCTATGAAAATGAAATATCCTTGGAAGACTCTATTTATATTATACATTTTGTTCACATCTTTAAAGGTAAAATAAGTAAGTCAAATTTCCATAATTTGTGATAAGGAAGAAAAGATGTTCAACTCATCAAAACTGATCAGGTTATGGACCCCTGTGATTCTTTCCTTGTTCCTCCCATTATAACTCAGTTCTTTCCCCTGGCAGCCTCCACACTCCATGATGTGAAGAAGAAGAGCTCTGTTAAGAATTCTTGCAAACCAGGGAGAGATTTTTTTCCCCCTCTGGAAGCCTATATTGAGATGTTTTATGTTTCTTTCTTTTCTTTTCTTTTTTTTCGTTATGAGGTTTTATTTTTTCCCTCCAGGGAGTCTGAACAATTATAGTTTAAAGCTACCGAAAATAGATATGTTCTTTGATATCGAAGAACTTCTTGAAGATTTTTCAAACTAAAGAGACCCAGAGTTTGTGTTTCAAGGTGCTACTAGCATGGGTCTTTGTTGTTAGCTAAAAACTCTCAGAATGTTCTACTAAGTGTATTATTCTTTGGAGATGTTGGAGTTTTCAGTACTATGCACTTGGTAAACAGTAAGGTGTTTGAGTGTGTATGTGTGAGTGTATGTGTGAGTGTGTGTGTGTGTGTGTGTGTGTGTGTGTGTGTGTGTATCTATGTGTGTTCCCACTTATGCTGAATTGAGTCTCAGTAGTTACCAGTTGTTTCTCATGGTGTAAGATGAATAGAGAGAGGATAGGGAGTCGGGAATGGCATAGATATTGCTGAGTGCTCACTATGTGCCATATACATAATGTATATTTTGCTGAATACTCCCTGTTACTATGAAGTGGTAGGCTACTATCCTCATTTCCCAGATTAGAGGTTCAGAAAGGTAAAGTGCACTTGTCTAGGAGAAAACCCAAGTTTCTTTAACATCTAAAGTTAGCTCACTAGGATCGGCTCCAGAGAGGAGGGATTAGAGGGAAGAGAAATAAAGAATAAAACCTGCAGATCAAAGCCAATTTCTTGGTAAAAGTGTGTGTGTGTGTGTGTGTGTGTGTGTGTGTGTGTTAGGGAGAGACAATACATTTTTATGTACTAACTAGAGGCCCAGTGCACAGATTCATGCACATTGAAAGAAAATTGATTAGAAGGTGGCTGGCAGGGTGGGACTGGGTAAGATGGGCTGGACACGCCCTGGAGCCAAACTCCTGTGGTCCTTCCCCTGCCAGCCGCACCTGGGGCAGTGCCAGGGCTTGAAAGGCATTTGCAGCATTAGCAGGGTCCCTCTGGCAGGTGGGGTCCCTCTGGCCTGTGGGGATCAGGCCAAAACTGACAGTCTGACACCCCCTGAGGGGTTCCGGAGTGCAAGAGGGCACTCTGCAAAGTTGCTGTCGCTCAGCAGCTCCTGTGTTGAGCATCTGCCCCCTAGTGGTCAGTGCACATCATAGCTACTGCTCAGAGCATCTGCCCCCTGGTGGTCATTGCGTGTCATAGCTATCGTTTGGACGGTCGGATGGTCACTTAGGCTTTTATATATATAGATATGCATTGAGAACTGTAATATATCTACATGGTAAAAGTTCAGGCGTTCTCTTTTCTTTCTAAGGAAATGTCTTTGTTCACCCTACTTAGGTCCTACTTTGCTCCTACGTTCCTAGACTTCTTTTCTTTTATTATACTCTTCCCCTTCTATTTCCAGTTTTCAATCTGAAAATTCCTGTTGCTTTGCATATATGGAGAATCACTTCTCTCTTTGCTTTCACTCTCCATTTCTAGACCATGCCTTATCTTAGAATCCAAAGTGTCCATGATAGTATTTTACTAAAAATGAACCATGAAAGTGTATTCAACAAATGTTTGTTGAGTTCCACATGTAGGAGATAGGATGATGCAGTGGCAACAGAAACAGACCATTCCTTCCCTTGTGGAATTTCAATCCTAATGAGAAAGAGAACTGACCCACTCCACATTTATATGGAATTTTTGTGTTTATGAAGGAAAGCTTTGTATAGGTTTTATCAGTGTTAAACTTCATAAATCTGTGAGGAAGGGGCCCTTAATATCTCCATTTTATAGTTTAGAACTCTGTAGATAGGAACTACTTTGTCTAGTGTGGAGCTGAGGTTAGAATATAGTCTTTCTATCTACAAATCATATTACCTCTTAAAAATGATTAAAACAAAACATCAAGAGATAATACAAGCATTTCAATTTCCACTTACAATAACTATTTTCTCACCTGAAAACCACAGAGACAAATTATTGCATTCATTTAATTTATTGACTCACCAAAATTTCTTTTCTTTTTTTCATAGTGACTTTAGGAGTTTTATTTATGGAACAGTTATTTTTTTTTAATCACCAAGTGATTTTATTATATATATTAGAAGCCTGGTGCACGAATTTGTGCACCAGTGAGGTCGCTTGGCCTGGCTTGCATGATCGGGCCGAAACTGGCTCTCTGACATCCTCTGAGGGGTCCCGGATTTTGAGAGGCTGCAGGCGAGGCCGAGGGATCCCACCAGGGCATGATCAGGGCCAGGGAGGGACATGGGAGGTGGCCAGCAAGGGAGGGACCGCAGGAGGGCTCCAGGGCATGTCTGGCCCATCTCGCTCAGTCCCAAACTGCAGGACCTCAGCAGCAAGCTAACCTACCGGTTGGAGCATCTGCCCCTGGTGGTCAGTGCACATCATAGCATCTGGTCAACCAGTTGACTGTCTGCCCCCTGGTGGTCAGTGCATGTCATAGTGAGCGGTTGAGCGGCCTTAGCATATCATTAGCATATTACGCTTTGGTTGGTTAAACAGATGACCAGACACTTAGCATATTAGGCTTTTATTATGTGGCATATACATATTCCTCCTTTCCTTTGTGGTTTTTCACCCCAGTGCTTGGAAAGATGGAGTCAGGGTGTGTGGTCCTGTGGTCTGAGGGCAGGCTCTCCTGACAAGGCAGATGTCTAAGAGCAGATTGCAGGAAATGCGATGGAACTCCCAAGTCCCCCTGTCTCCAGCAGAAACATTTCTTTCCTCCACGTGGACCATCCCTCACTTCTAAAATCTATTTCCCTCCTCACAGTCCCAGCAAGGTCATAGGCCCATCTGCTACCACTCCTGGGTTCCTTTTTCTGCTGACCGATTACATGCACGGTAAAAATGCTTATTTTCACCAACATTTCTTGAGTACCTAACATGTGCCAAAGAATGAGTTTCCTAGACTAGGGGTCTAAGATGTAGTCATTCCTTCAAGGTATTATAATTTACTGGAATAGACAGACATAAAACTAAATAAATACAGGGCCATGAGATAAGCTACTCTAGAGGTATAAAGAAACGATCAGTAGCATTTTAGACATCTTTATTGAAATTTAACATCACTACTTACTAGCTGCTCTCTTCATTTGTCTCCTTTGACTAACAGTTTCCTCAACTGTACAATGGGGGGGGGGAGGGTGATAAGAGTATTTACATGGATTGCAGTGGTCAATATTAGAAGAAAAGTGTGTAAAGAGTCCAGCACAATTCTACACTCATAGTAGGTGCTCAATGAATGAGGCTATAATTATAACATGTATATCTATGTATAAAATTTGTATTATATCTATACCTATTTTACTAGTCTGTCTATCTATCTATCTATCTATCTATCTATCTATCTATCTATCTATCTATCTGGCTATGGGCTCCACAAGAATCCAGGGACTAACTAATTTCCTGATGAGACAATAGAAAGGGTAGGGGAACTCTCTGAGAGAAGGTGAAGTTTTCAGAGTATGAAAACAGATTCTTTATTTTGTTTTGTTGGTTTTTATTTTTTTCCTGAATTGAAATTTTGAGTAGAAGGAATGATACCAATGTATGCAGCCATCAAATGGCATGGAGCTTTCCAAGAACCACAGGGCATCTATAATAGCTAAGGTATGAAGTATGAACCTGGGGAGGCTGATAGGCTGAACGAATAGACATCAGATCCTAAAAAGGTTTTTATATCATGCAAAGCCACTTGGACTTTGTCTTATTATACAGACAACTTCCTCTCACCTAAATAGAAAATGACAAGCCTGAACTTAAAGGGGTTAAAACAACTTACCTTTGCTTGTGGAGTTCTTGATTGAGTGGAAAGAATAGAAACTCTACCAAAAATGTATCTGAAAAACCAAGACATGATATATATTGAACAAGAATCTTTATTACTGAGGGACAATGGAGAGGTGAGATTTCTGGTGATGTATGCCAGTAGGAAGCATCTTAACCCAAGTCCCAGGAGGAGCTAGTGGGCTGTGCTGATGTAACAGGCAAAGTACCCTGGGGCAAATTTTGTCCATTTAATGGCAAATTCCAAAGCAGCAGAGACAGAGCTCAGAGTGCCTGAACCCCAAGTAGAACACTTACTGTTTTTCCCTGAAAGTCAGCATAAATATTTGATAACATCTCCTTTTCTGAGAAGGGGCCCTCTCTCAGTGGGAGTGGTATTTGGTATCCTTGGCAGACCAGAATTTTTTGTTTTCTTAAGTTTTTCTTTATGTCTTGAGGTGGATTCTAAAAGATCCTGGGGTATTTTGATTTTGAATTCTCACAAAAGTATTTTTTTCTTTCACAGTAATTCAATATAAAAGGCAATCAAAGTGATATATTTAGAAGTATTCAGGACCTGCTATCAGTGCCACCTGAGAATAAACTATCTTGCCACTTGCACATCCCACAGGAGAAAAGAATCACAATTCACATTTAGGAAATATTGCATGTGTTTGCCTCTGTTTTGCTCGTTTTGACTGCCCTGCTGAAAAGCAGATTTTTTGCAGATAAAAGTTGCCCTGTCTTGCTGAACTGCTCATATATTTTGCTCCGGAAGAAAAGGCTTTGTTAAAATCAGGAGCAAAGTTTTGTTTGCAAAATACTGTCTAAAAATAACAAAATGCAGGAAAATGTCAAACTGTGCTAAGACCATTGGCCAACTTCGTGCTTTGGAAAACTACCCAGCAAATTTAGCAAATATCACTTTAAAGTGAAGAGTAATTATGTGTTTTCTAAGCAGCATCTGATGAATTGATGGTTAGGTGCTTGAGAATAAACGAGGGTGTGGAGGTCTGTGGCCTTACCCTTGTTGCTGAGCTAGGCCAATGGATGCACAGTTAAAGGAGATGAGCCGTGCTGTGCTCGCTTGGGGCTCCAAAACTGTTTGCAGATTCCTCATGTGTTTTCAAGGTTTGTGTACTTGAGGCTTCTGGCTTGGCTGCTTTTGCCAATGGGGAAACATTGGTGAATAAAACAGAGTTTCTATTTTTCAAGAGCTCCCAGTCTAGCAGAGAAAGAGATATTAAGCCAGCCATTGCAACAGTGAACGATATTCAGGGGAGGTTCAGTCATAATTCTACAGAAGAATGCCCACCTAGGCTGGGTCTTGGGCACCAGAGCACAGATTTTTAGTTGAAATGTGAAGATTTAGCACAAGTTTACGTCCCGTCCACGGAATGTATTTCTAAAGTTTGGGGAAATGGCTTTTGTTTTGTCACAACTCTTCATTGGTACTTCTTCCCCTGGAACTACCTTTGTGTGTATATTTTTATGATAATGTTTGCTGATTAAATCTGAATATTTGACTTATAGAATGAGCAAATAATCTTCAGAGAAATCTTCATCTTTATGTAGCCACATGTAAGAAACAAAAACAGAATTTTGTTTTCTTATTCTAAGAAATATGCATACAAATGAAAAATTTCAGACTGCCTTTGCTTTTACTTCAGGTTTTGAACAAACTAACTCAGTGGGCATTTGATATTCCTATTGTGAGTGCCACAGCTTAGTGGAAGTGGTTTGACCAGCTGCGTTAACCCATCAGTGTCCATATACACAAGGGAGATTGAACTTGATCCCATTCTGTACAACAGGGTGAAAAAAAAATGGACTATTCCTTTTAGACAAGGGTTAAAAAGGAAATAATCTCTTTTGCAGCAAAGTTTTTCTCAGCAGGTACAAAATAGCTGCAATCAGGTAGGCTTTAGTAAATGGCAGCTGCTATCTACCAAGTTGAAAGATCAGAAATTCTCACCCCATTTCTATTTCAATTTCGTAGACACTGGGCTCAATTTGTGAGTGTCTGAAGGCATGTCTAACTCTGTGACAAGATATGGGCCTGTACCCTGAGTAGGAACCACGTACATAGCTGTGCTGCCAGCCTGCCTTGTAATGACGCCAGCTTTGGCCAGTCAGGGTCCCTGGGTCATCACTACAGAGTCTTAGATTTGAGAGCCAGCTAGGATACTAAAAACATTCCATTCCACTGGGCTAAAGAGGGTAACAGTCTTCCGCATGGTCACATGGGTTGCAAGATTTATCAAGACCTAGCCTTTGACCTCAAACTGTTACCCGTTTTGTGCTAGCGGGGTAATATGCCAGGTTGCACTGATTAGTACCACTACTGCCTGGAGCATTGAGTTGAAAGGTATTGAAATCGCACCCTGATTCGGGGAAGTGGTGCTGTAGTTGGTCAGCAGTGTCCAGCGCTGTGAATTTGGTTGAATGATGAAGGTTGATTGGCAATCAAGTAATTATGACATGATGTTAAGTATGCTTCAGAACTAAGTGTTCTGAACTCTTCCTGGTGGGTCAGGACCATAGAGGTGATGTTTGGGTTTGGTCTTGAAGAATAGGGAACAGTTTTCCTGACAGAGAAAGGAAAGGAAAAGACATTTCTGGAAAGAACAATAGCTTATGGAAGGGACCTGCTATGTGGAGATAAGAAGGAAACTAATGGCCTTTGAGAGCCTGCAGTGCTAGGCACTAAGCTAGGGTGTCATCTCATTATTTGATTTTCAAAATGACTATCATTTTGCAGATGAGGTACAGGGACAAAAATTCAAGATGCTCAAGATCATCTAGCTACTAAGTAGAACTAAGATCTCAGTTGTTGGGGTGCCAAGTAACTGTCGTGGTCATTACTCAGGAGGACAGTATTGGTGAGGAAGACTGGGATGGAGAGGGGGGTATCAGTAACTTGGGTTTGAACTATTGAATGGGAGTAGCCATCTAAATAGAGGTGGCTAGTAGGTTTTAGAAAAATGGCACTAACTCATCTGGTTATGATAAAAATATATGGAAGATTCACTGATACCAGGACAAGTCCAGTGCATGCATTTCTAGGCTTCTGCTTAACAGTGGAGATCTTTCTGCCTTTGCTATTCCAGCACAGAGACTCTAAGTAATAAGCTAGTATGCTTTATGCTGCATGAGCAATTCAAATTACTGTCAATGCAATATTAAATCCAGAATTGATAGGAAAACGGTCTTACTTAGAAATTCAAGTGTTCTTGGCACAATACTATTTATTACCACCATGAGACCTGTGCTCTGGCAAACCTCTGCTTGTGTTCAGCAAAAAACCCTTTACTATGTAAGCGTTCCTCTGCCACGGCTCAACTTTGACCTACAAGAGAACAGTGTCTGTTCCTTAGAGAGAGGCTGGGGAGGTGCCACAGTTGATATCTGGCCTGGGGATGGGGTTCAGATGCACATATATATACAAGGTTGTCTAAACATGTTCAAAAGAGAAGGGTTTTTTTTTTGTTTGTTTTGTTTTGTTTTATTTGCATAGTCTCAAACAGAAGATAAATCCCCAGATTTTTATGTTAGTGAATCCAACGTCCTAGGCAACTCCAGGACTCCTTGTCATCTTTTCTTTATGGACTTGTGGTTATGCTTTCTTTAGGGTATAGGGTGAGGGAAGATATTTAAAATAGTTGAGGCCCGATTCTCTTTGCTCCCTAGGATGATGATGATGGTGACCACGACAAGGATTAGTGCTATGATGACAACACCACCATATTTTGTTGATTTTCAAATGTTTTCCCATTTTTTCTCATTTCTGAGATTGAGGTATGTTTCATACCTCAATACCACTTTGCAGTTGCTATTAACCTGCAATAAAGTTAAATTCTCACAGATAGGATTTGTGTGTGTGTGTGGGGGGGGGGGGGCGTTTTTTTTTTTTTTTTTTTTTTTTTTTTTTTTTTTTACAAATCACCTGGGGACATTTCCGCCCTGAGACCACTTCGAATTGAATTATTTACTGAGTTTTTCTTAAATCGCACTGGTAGTGTGAACTTCTATCAAAAACCTGCTTGAGTACCTGCATGTGGTTCAAATTCTCAGAAGAGTTTATTTTTCCTTTCTCTCTTCTTGCTGTGCCTTTCTTTCTGAATTCAAGCTTTATTTCTATAATATTATAACTTTAGGGGAATACCATTTTGGTGTCTTAGCTTTTTGCAAAGGTTTCTTATTAGACTCCCCATCTTGTTATTCTTATCATATTTAGAGTAATGGTGTGACTAACAATTGATATATCTTAGATTTGATGAAATACTGTAACAATAAATTTACCATTTACAGGGCACTTTCCCTTTGCCAGGCAGTGTTTTAAGGCTCTTTGTATGTAGTAACTCGTGTAAGCCTCTAACAGTCATATTAGATAGGCACTATTGCTGCCCCAATTTCAGATAAGAAAACAGAGGCACAAAGAAGTTAAGCAGGAACCTGTGCCCACGTTTGCATGTATTAACTCATTCAGTGTAGCTCGACCATTCTGAGTCTACAGACAGGCTGCTGGTGGCAATCTGTTGTCATTCCTGGAAGGTACTGGTCATAGTACCTGATACTTGCTGAGCACACAGCTCAGAAAATGGGCCATTGTCCTTGTTAGAACAGAGTATCCTTTTGTTATCCACTTTTCATTCCCTGATGCAGGATTCGTGCCTTAAGTGTTTTCCTCAGACAAAAGCTGGTTTTCTAAAAAATATGAACTCTTGTCTTTTCATTATGTGTCATATAAAGGATGTTGCTCTAAGCAGGTCTGCTACCATTCAGGCCTGCACGTTCTATCTATCAGGAACTTCAAAGCAATTCTCAGTGAAAAGTCCAGTTCAACCAAAACTCAAATTCTTCTCACTTCACTTTGTCTTCCCATCCTATTTCTCTTCCCCCACCTGCCACCACACCCACATCAAACCTACAGAGAAATCTCCAAGGGAGATATATTAAGAGGAAACAAGAAAATAATATTTGTAGGTCTTCCCCTTAATGAAGAATGTATTTTTTCTAATGATCCTAATCTGAATTTTGGGGCATAATTTATTGTGTGTATTTAGAAGAGAATAAGTTTCATTCCTCTATCCCTTTTTCTTTCTCTTCTTTATTTTTCTCATGTCTTCTACCAGTATTTACTGGCTAAGTTCAAGACACTGTGTTGAGAGGGAGAATTCTCAGACTCTGTTCACGTACTTAAGAAAAATTTAAATATAAAATTATAGGGGAATCTTTTCCTCCCTCCCCCTCTCTTCCTTACTCCTTTCCTCCATTTTCCTTCTTCACCCACCCTGCCCCCACTTCACCTTCTTCTCCATGAACAGGAAGCCAGGGAGGAAGAGAAGACTTTAGGGAGGAAACATTATTTGAGCTGAGTCATATTTGAACTTGTATAGATGGGGATGGTCAAAAACAGCAGGGCACCAGTGAGGAGCAGCCTCGACAAAGGCTGGGCTTTGGAGAATGGTGAGAAGTCCAGCCTGAAGCGTGGAGGGCATGAAAAGAGAGAGATGAAAGATGAGACTCAAGGAAAAAGCCTTCTCTTTCTACTTATATGGAAAATCATGTGAGGTGATAGATCTGAATGCACTTGAAAAGAAAAGTGCTGTTTAATGAAGGTCAGGTGAATTCACAGAAAAATAAGAGGTCCCAGTTGGTGTCATCACCATCGTCCTCATTCTCGTTATTCTTATCATGGTCCTAATAACCTCTGAGAAGGTCTCCCTAAGGCCCCAATGACTCTAAGACGACCAGAATTTTGCCCTTATGCTCCACATCAGTGTCTCAAACACCTCCAAAGTAAGAATCTGTATATATAAAAGGCTAATATGCTAAGTGTTCGACTGTCCGACTGGTTGCTATGACAAACACTGACCACCAGGGGGCAGATGCTCAACATAGGAGCTGCCGTGACACGCATTGACCATTTACAGAGAAACGGCACCACGGACCTGGTGCCCACAAAGCAATACTCGGCTTCCCCCAAGTGGGACATAGGCCCCGCCACTGTCCCGGAGCGACATCCCACCAAATCGCAGCCTATGCTGCTGAGACTTGATGGTGCAAAGTGTGGCCCACAGCCCAGCCCCGCCCAGAAATGGTGGCTGTGGGCGCCCGGTAATGATGTCACGTAGTAATGCCTGGCTTCCTCTCCCTTGCAACTAGCCTCCTTGGAGTTTCTTCACAGGAACGCGACTTGCTTTATAGCCAGGTGGAAACATTTCACACTTTAACCAAATGTCTGTGAAATGTTTTCCTGTGCTTCATCTCATTTGATCCTCACAGAAGTCCTGGAGTAGGTAGATAGGAGACTTGGTGGAATCCTATTTTCTTTTCATTAGCCAGAAAACAGAGATTTAGAAAGCTTAGAAACTTGACCCGACTGAAGAGAAGTAAGAAATGGTGGACCTTGAAAATGACTTCAGGTTTTCTCACTGCACAGAATATAGTCAAACACTGCTGCAGTTAAATATTTTACCCTTTGTTCTCCCTGTGTGATCTACAATAATAATCTGCTTTGTGTTGGTATTTACTGCTGTGTTGCTGAGAATTAATTACCTGAAAGAGAAGTTGGGGTGCTTTACAGGGCTGGAAAAAGTTTAGCTAAATCAGAAAGCAAGTCTAATTAAGCAAGTTTTTTTTTTCTATAAAACGCTAAGTTGACTCTTGCATGCACAATATATATAAAGCTCTCGCTGGTGCCAATTGCACGTGTGCGTTTCGATCTGTCATTGTCGATCATGAATTTGGTTGACGGTTATTGTTGAGAAAGGGTGAATAGTGATATTAAAATATTTCTTCTAATTAATTTCCTTTCAATGTGCACGAATTTGTGCACTGGGCCACTAGTTGGAATATAGGAGACAAACTTACTTCTTTAATAGTGAAAGATACCAGCAGATGTTTGCAGAAATCAAATAAGGCTATGAAGGTGAAGTGGTTGAGAATACAACAAAAGCACCTGCTCTGATTGCCTAAGTACTTTCGTTGTCCCTGGTTAGTTAGTACCTCTCTTTCCTCAACGGAATGCTAGGGGCACATAGAGAGGACAGCAGGGGCCTGCAACATATTCCTTCTTGTATTACAAACATCTAATGAAAAAAGAAATAATTGCAGGGCCATCTGCCCCCATCTCTAATGGTCTCCTCATGAGAACCAACCATTTGGATTACATTTTTCTCTGTCTGTTTGTACAGCCATACTAAGAGTCTGCTTTCTGGACTCTTCATACCAGATACGCAGTATTAATCTTTAACTTTATCTTGGGTTTCTGAAGAGCTTTGATTTCTTTCTGCTATGGGAAAGGACATATGCTGAAGTAATTTGGTAAAGGTGTAGTGGCAAAATGAGATAGAACTGCTTTTATATAATTTTACAAAATGAAACAAATTCAGTGAATGTAGCCATGATTGTCTCATTTGATATTGTAGTGGTTTAAAAGTCAAATCTGGCCAGAAAAACCTAAATTCCCTCCTCAAATGAAATAAAAAAAATGTGCAGGTATATTAAAAACATTTTTCATTATGCTTTTCAAATAGGTGTTAGAGCGTTCAGTGGGATTTCTTATCATATCATCTGACAAACTCATAATGCTTATGTTTACTTGAACTTCTCTATAGTGTTTGCAGTTATAGGAAGTCTCTGTTGGGGAAAAATATCCCTGAGGGAATTTTGGCACTGGTAATTTTTCCCTAGGCCTAGCTTTTTGCATGGAATAATTTATGACAGTTTTGCCCATGAGAACTCTATTTCCTCTGTTTTTTGTTTGTTGGGTGTGTAAATTCTTACTGGATTATACCCAAGTCTGAAAGTGAAATGTTGATGTGAGCTCCAAATTCTTAACATGGGTCGACATATTGATGGTGTTCTACTATTTTTAACCTTTTTCTTCTTTTTTTTGAAACAAAAAATGATCAATATTTTGCTATTTAGCTGCATCCTTATTGAATAAAAGGATCGTGGAATTGTGGGGCTGAGAATGGAAGACATATCTGTTCTATCACATTGGTTCTTACGAACTGCCTGCAATAAGATACCACATTATTGATTGACAAAGGCTCCTAATGTTTTCTAGCAGAAGTGGAAAAATAATTGCATTATTTTCCCTGAGTGCTAACCAGTGGTCCCCAGTAGTTGTCTTTTTGGTACTGGGAATAGAGCCAGATGTAGGCAAAATGAATTAAATTTGCCCACAAGTTACTGATTTTGAAGTAAATATAATTACTATGCTTCAGATCAGCCTCTTAATTTTCCCTATGAATTAAGTATTTTGTTTATTGACAAAAAGTGTTACAAAATCTACTTCAGGGCTAGTAGCAGTTTTAAAATTTATGAAGCAGTTTTATAAGAGCAATTCCATTGGTATGAATAACAATTAACAACTTAGTTAATTCAGTCACTAGAACACAGGCTCCAGAGTCAGAATATCTGAGTTCAATACCTGTCTTTACTGTGTCCTTGCTCTATGACCTTGAGCAAGTCACTCAATCTTTCTATATCTCTCTTTTTTGGGGGGATGGGTGTCTGGAAAATGGGAATTACAGAAGTATTTCTCCAACTGATAACACTGAAATATTTTCTGTTAAGACTGTGATGATTATTTATATATACACACTCTATCTAGACTTTATTCCTAGTGCCCCTACTTGGAAAAGAAAGGCTAATCTCTGAAAGTAACGATTGTACTTTTCATATTGATCATTTAATGTCCACTAGTGATATTTGATGAAGTGGTCATTGTTGCTCTTGTCATCCCCCCCCCCCCAATGGTCTTTCCATCACCCCCTCTATCCATTGATAAACCACTTCCAGGGTGAGCTTTCCAAAATCAAGTCTGATCCTGTAGATCATGCCAGACTCTATGGGAAGATATGTAAGACTTTCCATATCAGATCCCTTTCTTGCCTCTCCAGCTCCATTTTGCCTGCCTTCTTTAAAGTCTGCTCTCAAAATCCATTTCTTTTTTAAAAATAATTTTGTATTGATTTCAGAGAAGAAGGGAGAGGTAGAAACATCAATGATGAGAGAGAATCATTGATTGGCTACCTCTTGCATGTCCCCTACTGAGGATCGAGCCCACAACCCAGCCATGTGCCCTTGACCGGAATTGAACCCGGGACCCTTCAGTCCGCAGGCCAACTGATGCTCTATCCACTGAGCAAAACCAGTTAGGGTCTCAAAATCTATTTCTTTTCCTGCTTCCTGGATTCTGAAATGCTGCTTATCCTCCCATGTTGACATTGTTAGACATTCACTATTCACTTCTTGATGACCTCAATAGTTCTATCACCAGCTATGCTGCTTAAGGCTGGCCTTGACAAGATCCTGAATGGACTCCACCAATCTAGGACTGTCTACCTTTTATTATCCTCCTTTTCTTATCCCCCAACAAATGAGTGAGAGTTTCCCCATGGTTCAGTATAGTTTAATAAGCAGGATCCACACACAGTTTGTTGATTCAATAGCTGAAACAAAACAAAACAAATAAAGACTTCATTTACATAATCTGCTGCTTTATCCTGTACAAATGGAAAGTAGCTTTATTGCATTTATGGAGAACCAGACTTGAAGCTTAACCAGTGGCATAAGGTAGAATTACATTGATTACACAACTTTTTACATGGGGGAATAATTTGTGTTTGATAAGGTCACAAATAGGTAATGGGTAGGGGCTCATCAATGTGTGAGGTGATTAAACACTCATACAAATAATACAATTGACATTTTCTTTTATATTTATTATTGGGTAAATCAAAGCATATGGATAAAAGTGTGCATTATTTTATCCCAGTAAGACACTACTTCAGTCATTTAGTAATACTATTTCAATAAAGAAATATACCTTTATACTGTTGTTTATTATTTATGAAAAAGAAACAAAACAAAATAGCAACTGACTAAATTAATAGTTAAAGACATTGTAGTTAAAGACTAGCTCTGTGGTAGAAAAAAAAATAAAAATATACAGATATAAATATAGCTTCCAAATTTTCTAGGTCCACATTCCTGCAACTGTTTTCTTTCTAAATCATGAATTCTCTGTGGGTTTTATTTTGAAATAGGTATTTCTGCTATAAGTCTGATAAATGATATTCCAACTCTAAAGAGCAAGTAACTAGAATGCCACATTTTTGACGCATATTTTTGCAGCACAGAGGAGACTAAACTCTAAATGTCTCAGCTGTTAAAGGCCCCATCAGACTTGCCCAAAATGAAGAACAGAAGGAGAAAGCTTTCCCTAAAGCAACTCATCAGATCTGTTTGGGCACAGGGACACTCTCTTAGAGCTTGTGTGGATAAGTTGCACTGAATAGTTCAAGGTTTTGCAGCTGTTTGGAATATTTGAGAAAAAGATATCTCTAAGTAATTGTCATGCATTTACATAGGCTGGACAAATTTGTTCTGTCCACCAAAGCTCTGAATTTTTGTGATCATATTATAATAATAACTAGGGGCCCAGTGCACAAATTCATGCACCTTGAAAGGAACTGTGGGCCATGAAACTGCGGTGGGCACAGGGGGGGGTCTCGGCCCATCCTACACGCCCCCGCCCAGCCCCTCGTGCCGCAGCCCCCAGTCCCATGTCTGCCAGCAGCCCTGCTCCCGCTGCCGCTACCACGCGCTGATGGCACTGGCCCCACTTGCACCCACTGACAGTGCAGAGCAATCGGAACCGGCGCCAGATGCCAGCTGCGGGTGCGAGCGGGGCCAGTGCTGTCAGTGGGTGCAAGTGGGGCTTTCATAAGCAGGGGTGCGAGAGGTGGCTGCTAGCCCCGATCGCCCCTCAGGAGCAGGGAGAGGTGGAGAAGCCCTGAGGGGCTATCAGAGCTCGCAGCTGCTGCTTGCACCTGCTGATGGAACCAAGTGATCAGATCGGGCGCCAGGTGCCGGCAGTGGGTGTGAGTGGCGGCTCTGGTGACAGCAGTGGGTGGGAGCAGGGCTGGCGCTGACAGCAGGTGTAAGTGCTAGGCGGGACTACTGCACGCGGGAGCAAAGAATTTTCAGTAACCAGTAGGGGCTCGCCCCGATGACAGTGATTGGTGCCCCGATTGGTCTGGCAGCCCCACTCACCTGCTCCACCATCCTGCTGCGGCCGATGCCCACCATGGTTCGTGCACATGCCCCCTGGTGGTCAGCGCATGTCATAGCAACTGGTTGGTTGGTTGTTCGATTGTTCTGTCATTCGATCTATTTGTATATTAGCCTTTTATTATATAGGATGTCTGGTTTTTGAGTGCTCACAATGGGTCCAAAACTATACTCTGCATTTTCTACATATAGTGTCATTGAATATTCATGCTTCTGATGTTAGGGGACCAGCTTATGAAGTTTATGTCAGTTTTTTTGTAGTACAAAAGTTTGTTGAGCTGTCTTCTACATTATAAACTTGACAAGTCCTTACTGTTGTTTTTGCTTATCTGATTGTTGGTTGTTGAATCTAGGGGATGCTTTGATTACTTCAATACAGGCAGCAGTGATCACTTCCATAAACAAATTGTTAGACATAGAACACACGTATAAATAGGTAGCATCTTCTAATTTACTGATTGTTGGTAAACTGAAAACAAGCCACTGAGTGAATAAACTTAAGTCAAACAATTGGAAGCAGGGCACTGTGGTATGTTACATAGCAGTTTCTAATAAAATGAACTGATTGACATATTTGCATATGGTTGAAAAGTGAAGAATTCTAAAACATGGTACTTTTATACATTTATCCTTTTATTATCCTAAAGTAACATAGATAAGGAAGATAATTTCATCTGAGTTAATGTATTTGTCTATTGTTTGTTTTTATGATCGAATCCTGTTTACTTACCTAGTATTACCTCCTACCACATAAAATCTACATACTCTTATTATCAAATGACTTGCAGATTTCTGACCAAATTAAGGCCTTTCAAAATTCTGTGCCTTAGCCTATGCTGTTCCCTCTGCCTGGAATGCCCTTCCATTTAAATACCACCTTTCCAGGTAAGCATTCCCTGATTTGTTCTGCACTACCAAACCCCGCTTCTTCTGGGTTGCACAGCACCCTGAGCATAACTCCGTCACCTCCTGTAATATGTGGTATTATACTTTTCTGTTTACTTGCCAGCTGCACTATGTTGTGACTCTTTGTAAGCATGGTCTGTCTTTTTGGGCTTATTTCTGTTTTTCTGCACCTCACTAAGTCTATACAGTATATGAACTTACTGATCAATTGTGACTTGAAGGAGTGAATACATTCATATAAATCATGCATATCAGTATTTTGTTACTTCCCCAACACACACACACACACACACACACACACACACACACACACACACACATTCTCACTACATTCTGGTATGTGTAGACTTCAAAAAGCCTCGTCTGTAATTTTGTTTTAATTCCTGAAGCTCAAGGTCATGACCTCGCGGAGTGACTACTATAAGAATGCACATTCATGTTAAGTCCTGTTGTTCTTGCCAAGTTACACCTTTTCGAGTGAAATTTCAGGGAGGTTTTATATCGGCACCATGGGAATGCTTTCATGTTAAACAGGAATGTGGAAGCATGAAGAGAAGTAAAGAATCAGGTCCAGACAACACAACAGATATTGAGCTAGAAGCCTGAGCTATGAAAGGAACACCTCTACTCACTACAGAATATGACTTCAGGTCAAGGGGCGATGGTGTCTGGCTTCCACTCTTCATTTGCTTGTCGCATTCTCTCTGTGCTTATCACCTAGTTCCCTTTTATAGGACATGGGAAACAGACATGTATTACTAGGGAGCAAGCTTTTACAACTATGATTTCATTCCATATTGTAGTTTCTCTCAAAATGGTTTGTTTTCTTCTCATGTATGTGTTATTATACACAATCAGATAATTCAGAAAGACTGTCCACACCTTTGTCCCCAGACCCCCAGCCTTACAATGCAGTGTGACAACCAAGAGAATCAGAGCCATGCCGGGCTCTGGACTAGACAAAGGCACAAATCCCATCTGGGTCTCCTTCAAAGCAAGCTGCTGTTTGCAACAAGCTACCAGATGGTGGTGAAAAAGTTCTTACCTGTTTACTTAATGGGTGACTGGCCTCTTTGCTTTTATTTAGCCATCTGTTCTGGTCTATGTCCCTTTAACTTGTAAGATCCATCACCTCATTTAAGCTGTTACCTTGACACATTGCAATGTTGTGGACATAATGCTTCTACAGAGGCGCAAATTAACTTGGGTTTTCATGATTAGAAGGTTAAATGGGGTAAGGCTGTGGTAGTTAGTGGTGAGATAAGGGGTTTTGAAGAGGCAGAACTCAAGGGAATTTCAGACAATAGAAAAATTAGGCTGGTTAGACAGAGGGATGGAATTTTTACAAATTACAGAGGCTGAGTAAGAGCAAAAATTCCCTTTGGGTGTCTCTGATTTGTGGGGGCTTATCTTCTGGCCAGAGAGACACTATGACCATGGGCCCAGAGAGGATAATGGGCTAGCTTTGGATTTCTTTTCTCCTTTTGGGACATTCTGTAAAGAGCAAAAAGAAACTGATTACACCAAGAAGTGGTAATCTAGAACCACAGCAATAACCTCAAACATATTTAGTCATTCCCAGAAAGATATTTGGTTTCCCTTAAGTTTAAAGAAGAATCAGGGGCCAAGCACAACTTCATGGAGGAACAGTTTGTGTGTCTTCGTCCTGGATTTGAAAGCAGAGTTCCAACCTTGACCTTAGCCTGACTCCTTGACAGTTCCATCCAGATCACCAATCAGGCTCTGAACACCAGGACGTAGGAAGCCCAGGCCTCTGTCTTCTTATTGTATCAGTTCTGGCTCTACCCATGCTGGTCTCACCTGAAATAACCAGTATTATTACACTTACTGAGACTCAAAATATTGGGCATCTCTGAATTTTCTTTCTGCCAATTCTATCCAACCAGTAACCAAGTTCTCTGCCTTTTACCTACATTTTCTTATGTCTTTTCCCACCTTTTTATTCCCCCTGCCACTGCTCTAGTTTTCCATCCCTCATTACCTCTATCCTAGCCAATTGGAATAACCTCCTAAGTAGCTCCAACTTTTAGTCTCTTCCTGCTCAAAGCATCTTAAATACTGAGGTTTGGTAGTAACTTATAACAGTCACCTTAAAAAGTTAAACAGAAGCCTCCTTTGGTTTACTATCACCTAGCAAATTCAGTGAATTGCTCAGCTTGGTATCCAAGGCCGTCCCTAGAGTTATCACTTGTGTTTCCAGCATTTTCTAGTTTTCTGTGCCCCAGTAAAACAAAGTGGCATATGGTTAGGAATAACCCCATGTTTCCTTGCCTCTTTGCTCTGTTCCTTCCTCCTAGAAAGCCCTGGAGGATATTTTAGTAAGCTCAGGCTCAAATACATCTCTGCTTTCCCCAATCAGATGCAGTTGCTCCTGCTCTTGTTCCGTAGCAGCACATTTCGGGGATATTCGTATGATGCTTGCGCGGATTTGTTCCTGCCCTATTGTTAGCTTTTCATGTCTTACTTGTGCATATCTTATAGCACAGGTTAAAGTTTCCTTTGCGTAGAGGGTGCTAGATAAAGACACAGGATAATGATTGATAGTGGGACTTTGTCTGTAAGAATGCAAAAAACTTACCCATTCATTCATTCATTCATTCATTCACTCAAGCGTTTGTTGGGTGTCTATTCGTATAGTATGTAAGGTACTTGGAAACAGAGATCAGTATGACATAGTATATCCCAGTTCTCCAGGAACTCACAATTACATGGAGGGAGAGTCACATAAATAATTGTACAATGAAAAGTGTGCAATAAAAGTGCCTTCAAAGTATGGGAGTAGCAGGGCTTCTTACTTAGAGTAGGGTAAATATGTTGGGGATATGGTGAGGAGGAAACCGAGCAGTTAACAAGGGCTTCCCATGGTTGGGAACGTCTCTTTGGGATTTGAAAATTGAATAAGAGTTGTCAGGGAAGATAGACGGGTAAGAAAGGGTAGGAATGGAATGGAAAGATAACCCAAGAAAGCTGCTTTGATTACTCTCAGAGGCTTAGCACACTAAGGCAAACTAGTCACCAAATAATTATTTTCTGTTTCCAGATAAAAATATCCCAAATGACAGCCTCCTTTGATACCTGTGAAGGAGAAAGGGAGAGTAATAAAGGAACCTCTGTAACTGCTTTTTGTTGAAAGTCATTCATTCCTTCTTCTCTCTCTCTCTTTTTTAAAAATGTTTTATAGAGAAAGTCTGTGATTGCAGTGAGCTTCATAGCAGCGTTTCTCTTCCTGCTGATTGTGCGCCTTGTAAATGAAGTGAATTTCCCATTGCTGCTAAACTGCTTTGGACAACCTGCTACAAAATGGATACCATTCTCCTACACATACAGGCGGCCCCTTCGAACGCACTATGGATACATAAATGTGAGGACGCAAGAGGTAAGACCTCAGAGGGTTATCTGGGATTCGAGGGTATCCATGGTAACAGATTTTCTTTAGGAGCAAGATGCTTTCCAGTCACTGAACTGGCTTTCGCTGCCCCACTGAGCTTCTCTGGGGCCCTGACATTTTCTCTATTCTCATTGTTAGATGGTTACTGACACACGTCTAAAGTCTGCTGGCCCTTCTGATTCACTGGCTTCATGTGGAGTTGAGGAAGCAATTACCTGTTTTCCTGGTGGTTTGTGGCATAACATACACATCTCTCCATTTATTAACTCTGATAAGCAGTGACCAGCTAGAGAAGTAGCTGGTTTTATTTCCTGGGGGTCAACTGGTTGGGGACAGCTCTTTGTAGAATTGCAGAAGAGCATTTATACTTTTGAAAACACTAATTCTGAGACCTGGAGCTACACAAAGGCCAAGCTGATTTTCAAATTCTCCATGGCTGCAGAGAAAATGGTATTTAAAGAGTTTTCAAATTTAAAGGGCTTAAAATCATTTCAATCCTGTAATCTCTGAACCTTCAAGTCTTTGTAGCCAATTGGTGGTACAGAAGAGACTGGAGGCATATTGAAAGCGGGGAAGTGCACACTAGATTAGCACTTTCGCAAGCAAGGATTTGTATCATGGAGTGAAGAAAAAAGTAATGAACCTCACAAAATGTGAGACGTGCACAGAAGTGATTAATAAAAGTGTTATCTCTGTTTGTTTCTATGTAGTGGGGTGAATGTGAGGTTAATATTCATAGATGCAAAGTCCGCATTTGAAGTTGTTGGTAACAAAGGTACAAGTTGTCTGTGTGTCTACATCCCAGAGAAGAGTTTTGGATCAGATCTCATTGAAGGGTCATTTTATGAAGATACTAGAGAGGAAAGTTACGCACAGCACAGAATGCTACTCCTGTTCTGAGTTATTCTTCGCATCCAGGGAGGAGGTGAGAGCTGGCTTTGTACATCCCCTCTTGTAGGCAATATCATACCTGAGTCTTTGCATCTGGTTAATTTGATTTTTTGAAAACAGTTTCTGTATCTGCAGGATTTACAAGCTATTTATTAGACCTTTATAGTTAGAAAGAAAAAGGCACCATTAACTACACTTAAATTCTTAGGAGCCTTGCTTGATGTTTATCCTTTAAATGGTTTCAAATTAATTTTTTTAAAAAGGGTCCATGGCTTGAATTTGTTGCATGTCCTATTAATTGATTTCCTGTATAAAAATGATCTCAGAGAATAGTTTGTCTCGCTCTTGTCTTTGTTACTTTTATTTCTGGCTGTCAATTAGTATTCTGTAACTCTACTGGATCGTGTTAACCACTTCACAAGGACCTGTCACAGGCAGAAACACACGCCTGAAGTTTTTCACAAATTCCTCTCAGGAGGGAAATCCACCTCAAATCAAGGACCCTTTCATTTGTTTAAATATTAATGGATTGGATTTTGAAGTGTTAAGGGAAAAAGTGATGTATGGAGGCTGTTATTAAATTAGTCATATTAGCTAAGCTACCTTTGATATTCTTTTGGTGTAGTTTTTAATATGACTTTACACAGGATATTGATAATTATTTTGACCCTACAGAGGCTATTTTTTGGAAGGAAACATAATTACTGCAGAGAGTTTTGTTTGTTTGTTTGTTTGGTATTTTTAGGCTTCAAAAGCACACAGGCATGGCTTGAGTGAAGATAGGGTTAACCATATCAACTAGCAAAGTTATTATGAGGATTAAATAGGGCAAAGTGCATGAGGTGCCCAGTTCCTAGCTGATGTTCAATGAATGAAGATTTTTTTGTTTTGTTTTGTTTTTTACTTCTCTTATACTTACCAGTTATGACTTGAAGTTCTCAGTATGAATAAACACTGAAAGACCACAGCCCAGAATAACAAACTTTGCATTTAAATTTTAAAGACTTTGAATTCAGGGCAAGTAATTAGAAATCAGGGTTTTGCAAATTAAAACCACAATAAGAAGAGAAAAAAAATGCATATTACTGCACACTAAATATCAAATTGGCAAAAAATTAAGAATCTGATAATACCAAGTGTTGATGAAGGTGTGGAACAAAAAGAACTCTTGTACACTCGTAGGTAGAGTATAAACTGGAACAACCATTTTAGAAAAAACAGCTTCCTATTATCCTGTAAAGTTGAAGATCTACATAACCCATGCCCCAGCATTTCCAGTCATTGATATATTCACATGGCATGCATGGACAGTAGGTACTGCAGCATTGTTTGTGATCACAAGAATCTGGAAACAACCCAGATGTCTATCAGTAGGAGAGTGGGTGAAAATTGCGCTACATGCACTAAAGTACTATACAGCAATAAAAAATGAAGCATGTGACAACATGAATAAGACTTACACAAATATAGTTTTGAGCAAAAGATCCTATATAATAAAAGGCTAATATGCAAATTGTTCCCCTGACTAGGAGTTCGACCAGGAGTTTGACCAGGGGACATGGCCAGCCAGCCAACTGCCTGTGGCCCCTCCCCCAGCCATCCCCATTCCCATCCCCAATCGCCCCCTCTCCCACCTTGATCAGGGGTGGGGCCAGTTGGCCAACCTCCCACATCACGTCCCCCTGGCTAACCTGGCCCAATCGGCCCTGATCAGGGCAGGCCAGCCGGACCCCACCAGTGCACGAATTCGTGCATCGGGCCTCTAGTGCAAGAATAAGATAATACACACAAAATGATTCCTTTATAGATCAGAGGAAGAGGCAAAACTAAATGATGTTGCTTAGGTGCATACATATAAGGTGCACCTAAAAAGAAACAAAAAGTAACATAATTATTATCATACAATTGAGAAGAGCAGTTACTCTGAGAAAAATGTGTGGTTTGTGAGCAGTGTGCATTCCTGGGACACCAACAAAGATGCTACCTCTTGATCCAGTTGAAAGTGACATGGGTGTTCACATTCTAAATATATTTTTAAGTATCCATTCATGTTGTATGCACTTTTCTGCATTTCTATTGTATAATGAAAATTGCAAAATATATTCTGAGCCCAGTAGGATATTTATTGACCAGGAATTACACAAAGCATTTCACCTTATTTAACAGTAAGAAATAACTAAAGAGAAGCAATGAGGCATTAAGCTAGCTAAAACAAACTAGGCATATTTACAATTGGCAATTTCATGTTATGCAAAAAAGCTAGTAGATATGCAGGTAACTTATTCTTGTAGTCTATGCATGATAGAAAGGCCCCATAGAACATGAGTGAAGGGGATGAGCAGAAAATTTTGCATGGGAGTTGGAAAACAACATAATACCTAAACAAAATGATGGATTTTTGGATTTTCCTCCATCTCAAACGCCTCTAGGTTACATTGACAGGGAAGCAAAATTTGCAGGCTGTCTACCTTCCTCTTCATTGATTTCATCTTTTCTTCTCACAGTTCCAACCCCCACCATCCCTATGTCTGTACTTCATTTGTACTCAAATGCTCTGCACATTGGTTCTCACCAAATAATGGCTTCAGGTGCAACCCTACCCAGAGATAGCTGCATTAGATAAGATTCTGGAGGAAAAGGTCTTCAAGAACCAAAAATAATACAGCTAAAATGCTAGATGGTGGATTGGATATTTGGAGAAAATGGCTTCAATAGGGCCCCTCAAAGCTTGCTCCAAAAGCAGCCTACGTCCCCATTCTCACCCAGAGAAGGGTCAATAGCTGTGGCCGAGCTGAGCCAGGTGAGCACCGAGCTCATCTATTTATTTTAAGACCTTGTTTCTCAAGGTTTTCTCAGAAGTTTTTCAGAAGAAAGCACATGCTTACTAGAAACCAGCAGACTTGCAAGAAATATTTTAAACAGGTAGACATATGAGCAATGATTTCTAGATCTACAGTATCTGCAAACACAATCATTGTTGATGATAGTTTTATTGGTTGATGCTTCAGCTAGGCCAGACATTGCTGGCACTAGACGAAGATTTTTATGAGTGGAAACATACATGAGAAAAAAATGTCTCTCCACGACTGTCAAATGCAAGGTGGGGATGGGGGTGGCTGAATTAGGTTGAAGATTTAGTAGACGCAGTGGAGAGCTGGGTTGCTTAGGAGCAAAATCTGATTCTCTGGTTATTTTATTTTATTTTATTTTTTTAAATGAGATGAGTTCCGGTCCCTTTGGCTTGGCCCAAGTGGAAGTATAGGCAATCTCATGAATCTGTGACAGTCTGCCCTGAAGGCCTCACATTTAGTAAATTATGCCCAGTTCAAGCTCAGCTTCATTTTATCAATTCACCCAGTTTTTGAATGATCTGTTCCCGAGGAAAGTACAAAAAGTAAAAGATAAGGAACACAGGAAAGATAAACCTGGGACTTGCTTATAGTTTACACTGTTAGAATATTGTTTTCCTAATCCAGACCCATACAAAGGAATATGTTGTGAAAATCATGAGGACTATGATAGAAATAATTGAGCACTGAGATAGAAATAATTAGAATAGAAGTAATTAAATACTCCCCCCACTTCATAATGACCACATATACCATGCATGCAGTTGGTGACTGGCTCCCATCTTTTGCCCTGTCTCCTTCCCTTTCTCAGCCAGTGTGAGCTAAGGTTCTTATATTGGCGGAGGGGAAGTACTGAGAATCAGGGAAGCAAAATGAGTGCCAACTAACAGGATGAGTGCTGGTATCCTGAATTTTGCTGGCCACAGAATTCCTCATCCATTCTATGTTTGAGCCAACAACGTATGAGGCAGTGCCAACCGAAAATTTGGACCAGAAGTGATTTAGATTTTGCAAGAGGTCCTATATTTCCCTTTGCTCCCCACCCCCATTAATTTTCTGGCCCACTAGCTTAGCTGCTCAGACTTGCCCTGCCAGGTCATTACTGTATTAATAATGCAACCCTCCATTTAAACAGGATTATTTAGGGGACCCCACCTGTAACATTAGAGCAGAATCGCTGTATTATTGGTTGACCTTTGACATAATATAAAACATAACCCCATATGTGTTTGGAAAACGAAATCTCTGCTTAGCAATATTTTGTGAACTCTGCTTTCTCCTTAATGCAAATTTTAATGGTTCATTTTGAATTAATTAATTATAGTGGATAGGGAACATATAAACTACTAAGGTACTGTAGGACTTCGTTGAAGGTAATCATTGTTTCTGCCTGTTGTGATCATGGCAAATTTTGAGGGAAAAGAAGAAAATATATTTCAGGCTAGATTTTGTTTGTAGTTTCCAGATATGGAATCAGTTTTCCTGTCATTTTTTGTTGTTGCTGGTGCTGGGTGACCTGGTGTGAAGATAATTCTCTGAGCAAATAACCTGCAACTCATTTGCATGAACTACTAGATAAGAGAATAAAACTCTGACAATCAATAGAATGCCACGTGCAGATGTTTCTGCTGATCAGTGAGGATGACAGATGTCTCCCTCATATCTGATAAGAGAATATTAGTATGCCAGTGCTGCAGAGGTTCTCTGGTATTTGGTGGAAGAGTGACCTTTTGGATGGTCTTCAAATGTGCTAAGTGAAAACACACAAGATTTCCCAACATAGCAATCAAGTTGTAGGGCGGCATATTGATTTGCTTAATAATTTAATGAGGCCAAAACAGACCTCTTCAAAATGAGAATGTTTTAAAGTAGACTAAATAAGAATACTTAAGATCAGTTACTATGACAAACAGGCTGCATAAGCCTAATTAAAGATGTGCATAACATATTGATGTTACAATAGATTTTCCCAAGTTGTGGTTATAGCAACAATTAAGGAACAGAGCTGACTTTCTTGGCAATAAAAGCACACACTCCATGCAATCAAAGCTGACATGAATATATATATAACTATCTCTCTCTCTCTCTCTCTCTCTCTCTCTCTCTCTCTCTCTCTCTATATATATATATATATATATATATATATTCTCAAATATATATATATATTTGAGAATATAGGCTTTGGATTTTATATAAGTCTATTGAGAACAATTATATGCAAATATGTTTCAAAAGCTTAAAACTAATCAGTGTCATTGTTAATTAAAAGCTGAATATTCACATTTGTATAATCATAAAGCAAAAGAAATTTCAACTGTT
Source organism: Myotis myotis (assembly GCF_014108235.1). Taxonomy (NCBI): domain Eukaryota; kingdom Metazoa; phylum Chordata; class Mammalia; order Chiroptera; family Vespertilionidae; genus Myotis; species Myotis myotis. Next base: position 54,735,168 of record NW_023416324.1, read on the forward strand.
AAATTGTTATAGAAAAGAAAACAACTACATGAACATCTAAAGATTACTTATTTGGTATGTGCATATTGGCTTAATCATTTTTAAGATCATTTATCCTTTTCCTAAGTATGAGGGCACATATTTGCTGAGTGGAGACAAGATTATGTTTCTCAGTCTGGTTGTGAAACAGCAACTCCAAACAAAGGCCATTATCTCAAGGCAATCTATGCTCTGCTGGCAAATGAAAGGGTCAGGCATCCCTGTGGCTTAAAACAGATTCAGAAAGCCTTCTTGGGAGAGGTGAGGCATGTAGTAGGAGAAGGATTTGGATGGGATAGAAAGAGAAGAAAAACATAGAGTTGGACGTGTAGGAGGGGTTTAATTGTCCCCTGTTCCCTCCTACGTTCTTTGACTAGTCTCACAATTAAATTGACATGAGACAGACTACCAAGAGAAAAACAAGTTTGATTTCATGCAGAACCCCTACAAAAATTTGAGATTCAAAAGGCAGCCAGGCACTTGATGCTTCTATACTCCCCTGAGCGAAGAAAAAGAGTGGGGGTCTGGGCTTCAAAGGAGAGGAGGGCAATTCATAGGAAGATAGGAAGAGCAGATGTTTGGTATAAGCATACACATGTTTGCCTCCCATGCAGATTTTCTCAGATGAAAAAGTGACCTCTGGTAATAGCTCTCTTGTAATGCACATTTCCCGTACAAAAGAGTAACTTCTACTCTGTTTTCAAAGTCTCTCCTGTGTCTGCAGCTCAGAAGAATCCCCATGCTGAAGAGGCACATCACGGGCGGCACATTCTTTTCTTTATTGATTTAAGAGAGAAAGGAAGGGAAAGGGAGAGAGAAATAGAAACATCACTGATGAGAGAGAATCATTGATCAGCTACCTCATGCAAGTCCTCTACTGGGGATTGAGCCCACAACCCAGGCATGACCTCCTGGTTCATAGGTGGATGTTCAACCACTGAGCCACACCAGCCAGATGGAATGACACATTCTGCCACCCTACAGGGAAAAGAGCAAAAGCAAAAGTTCAGAACACACACTGTCCATTTCCCTTCAGCACATACCACTCCCAGCAGGCCATGGGTACTACATTAGAAGTCACAATCAGCTCCTGGCTGTGTTGGTAATCACCATGGCCTCACACTCCATCCATCCATTTCTTACCTCTCTGGTTCCATTACCCTTTGTCCTAATCTCTGGGCTCCTGATTTTGTTTAGCTAATTATCCAGTCTTAGAGAGACCTTACCTTGGTCCTGCCAACCTGAAAACTATATAGGAAGCCAGGCCACTTATGTACCCCAACATGGAAGTGGCATCCCATGCCCAGGAAACACTGCCACATGTCTGCATGATCCTCTGTCTTTCCAGAGAAGGAAATCAGACACATAGGGGGGCAATAAACAGGCTACTCTGATTGAAATGCAACTTACTCTGGGGTACAGAGAATAGAAAAGAATTCATTAGGTAATTATGATTTTGGAATGTGAATAGAATCACTGGAAAGGGAAAAGCCAACTCATACTTGCAAAACAGTAATACATATAATATATTCATGAATAACTATGTCCATATTCATGCACTAATGTATAGAAATATACAGAAAATCCACCCATCCATATACACATATATGCAGCAATATATACATATACACATGCTCACAGAGCAATATATATTTTCTTAAATATAAACACACACTGTATTCTTATGTACTTCATTATATAATAAAACTAGAGGCCTGGTGCATGAATTCATGCATGGATAGGGTCCCTTGTGGAGGCCTGCAGGGATCGGGGCCCCAGCTCAAGCCTCCAGGCTCACAGCCCCAGCTCGCGCCCCCAGCCTCACAGCCCTGCGGCCCCACCTGGCACCCCACATTGGCTTGGCGCCACCCGCTCATCTGCTCCACCATCCCACCGTGGTCCTGCTCTCATCGGGGTCCATCAGGGCCAGCAGCCCCTCCACTGTCGCCTGCTGCCAGAGCCACATCACAGACAACCGCCATATTTCACACCGCCCCCTGGTGTTCAGGCACATCATAGCGAACAGTCAAACTCCCAGTCGAACAATTTGCATTGCATATTAGGCTTTTATTTTATAGGATGGTTAACATGTGTAATTCCCCAGTTAGGTATATATAGTGCCTCTTGTGCTTGCTTATTCTCCACCTCCCCTTTATTGCAGAAACAGTCCCTTCCCTCCTGACCAGAGGGGTGTGCAGAAGATTCAGGCTAGTGATTGGCTAAATGAGGGATTGGTCAAGAGGTAGATGCATGACCCAAAATGGGTCATTCTGAACCCTTCCCAGATTTTACTGTTCTAAGTAATGCTGTGGGGAAAGATCCTCTTTTCTTATTAGTAGTGTGTTGAGATGTGCATCTCTGAGTGTTAGTGGCTGTGCTCCTTGGGGAGAATGGGACCAAAACATTGAGAGAGGCACTAGCCAGGGGCAGAGCTAAAGTGAGAGCCTGGACAATTCTCTAGTGCCAAGCCCAGCCGTTCTTGAAGGCATTCTACCTCCCTTGATCTGGGGAGATAAGCCAGTGAAATCTTTTTTCATGTCTTCTAGTTGGAACTATATTTCGGTCACTGCAACCAAATGAGTCCTAGCTGATATGTACATTATACTTTATAGTTATTTTACAACAACCACCACAGAACATGCTGAAACTCATCTTTCAACAAGGTGCTGGCTGGGAGAGCCATCTTTCCAAATCCATACCTGAAAACTGCTGGGAAGCGGAGCAGGAGGTCACATCTGTCAGTCCATTGGCCGGCCCAGGCGTCCACAGAGATGTGTGCTCTATATCCTCCTGCTGAGGCACGTATGTGTAGGAATGAGCTTATATTTTGAAAAAGGGAAGTAAAGGTCACACTTTTCCAAGGTCCTAAACCAGAAAATGGCTGGACAAGACTGACAACTACTGAATTTCTAATCCTACACAATTGATAGATCACACACTTTTCATTTTAATTATTCAGAAGAAATCGTCCCTATTGCTATGAGGCGTCATCAGTCAAAATAGATTTTCACTTTACAAATCACATCTGTTATTGATGAAAGATCCATTATTATAGTTTTCAAGGTTTCAATTGGTTCCCCCAGAAAATATAAGAGGACTTGATTCATTGCAGAACCTTAGGTAGAAAAATGCCCTTTTACTAACTGTTATCTTAATACACTTCACGGGAGCCTGTTAGACATTCAGATATCAAATTTCCTCACCTGAGATAAGCAAAGCAAAGCAAAACAGAGCACCCAACAAAGAGCACCCTGATTTGAGAGTTGAAAAAGATGAGAGAAGTAGCTGTCCACCATGGTAAGAGTTTTTGTTCAGCTTTTCTCAAGTTCCAGTTAAATAACCTGACAGAGTAGGTAGAAAAGAAAACAAACCAAAAAAAAATTCACTAAGTGGCTGTTAGTATTAACCATTATTATTAGTCACCAAATACTTAATAAGTGCTCACTCTGTTCCAGATAAAGTCTTAAGGCTCAGCAATGAACCCCACTTTAAAGAAAAATTAAAATTGGGGTTCACCAAGGAAGAGAATAAGACAGACTGGCTTGCAATTATCCTAGAAAATACCACCCAGGGGGGCATAGACATTTCAGCTAACAGATTCATTATTTTGTTGTTAAGAATAGTGAACATTCAAGTAACTTCAATTAAACAATTGTATTCAATGTCTGGCAGATAATTTGCCACTAAGTAGATGGCATCAAATTGTGATTTCTCATTTCCCAGAGTAGACTTACAAAGGCTTACTTACAAATGAAAAATATTCATTAAAGACTTTTTTACCTCAAAATTAGCTATATCACTCCTATATCAAATGTTATCCCACAAGGCTTTGAAAATGGTGTACCTGGTCAATCGAGTAATCTGGCTTATAGAAATGTTTTAAGTAGTAAAAGGAAAATGAAATTGAGTTCTGATATGGCAATATAGTGGTCTAAGATAGCATGACAGTTGTCTTGCTGTATAATACCAGGGCCTGCTGGATAAGATAGGATACGTTATTTAAGGCCCAGATGGCCTTGCACGAAAGAAGGGAAATCTTCAGGCACCAGCAACTGAGAAGGTATGGAAAGAGACAAAAGCATGAAAGCTGATAGTGTGGCTTCCTGGGGGTTTATCAGTATCCATCAAAACTGAGGGGATGGATAATATCAGAAGGCAAGCCTGGGTTCAGCAGAAGCAGAGACTGAGATAAGCCAGCGCCACCCCGCCCACGCCACTCCTCCCCACAACCAATCAGACTGAAAGCTGGGACTTGACCAGCTCTGCCCTAATAAAAGGCTAGGCTAGGAAACAAACAAGCAATCACATGAAAACAGTCACAGAGAACAGATAAGGAAGCTTATTTATATCTCTAGTCTTTGGATAACAAAAAATTACCCCTGGAAATTAATTTTAGACTTTGAGTAAAGCTGATTATCCTCCATAAGGTGGGTGGGTCTTATCTAATCAGTTGAAGGCCCAGTAGAACCAAAATATATGTATTTTAACATATTTTTTTAATTCTTTTTTTTTTTTAATGATGGAAACAGCTCTGGAGTATTTCACAGATAATATTGCTTAAAAACTAAAGTACTTAATTCAAGTAATTTTTTTTGTAATAAATGCAATACATACTCATTGCAGAAAAACTGGAAAACATGTTTAAAGAAAAGATCACCTAAAATGTACCACTCAAATATAGCCCAGGACACTTAATATCTTTAGCTATTTTCTCCAAACCTTCTTTCTCTGTCTACATTTAGAGTTGACATAATCCTCTACATATGCTTCTCTATCTCACTTATTACCATTTAACATTATGAAAACATGTTCTGTACTTTAGGACAAAAAAGTATTTTCTTCTTTGCAATTACAAAGCATTGCCTAGTGCCCAGCATGTAGTGGATTCAACAAGTGTGATCCAATGAACTTTCTGACTTGAACTGACAACCCCTTCCTGAAACCACTTAATGGAACTTGCTGACCAACGCAATTTCAGTATCTTCTGTTGCCCTCACAGGACAACTAAAATCACTGGCAAAGAGTCACCGATCTCTGGCCTTGGAAAATTAGTTAAATCAGTAAAATAGTATGCAGTCTGTAAGGACTAAAAGAGATAATGACACGTGTAGTGCTTAAGCACACAAGTTCACTATCCCTTATCCCAAATCCTTTGGGCCAGTTACAGTTTGGAATTTGGAATTCTTCCATTGGGGATGAGGATAGAGCAGATGAGCAGTATATTATGAAACACCACAACTGGCTAGAGGGCAACGCATTGCAATCAAACAGGAATAGCGAAGCATTTTTATAGCAAGTCATGTGAATAACAACAATAAGTAGACCCTCTCCTTGAGCTTTACAAGTGTTCATGGTGCATTATAAGAATCCCTTGTGTCTGGGTTGTGGAAACACCCTCCAGAGGAGTTTCAATCCTTTCAGCTCTAGCTGGGGACCAAAGTTTGGTTGATTTCCCAGCTTGCAGGATTCCTAGAAAATGCACGTAGTAAAATTCAAGCTGACCACTGGGGTCCAGAAAACAAATTCATAGACAACCTGCAGAATAATGTTTGACCAAATACCTGGGCATTATGGCCTGGCCAAGTTGACAAATAAATGAACCATGACAGTGTATAAGGCTTTTAATGAATCATTGAAATGTTCTCACAAGTAGTCTCTAGGTTATGTAAAGTCATTTTCCCATATTGTAGACGAGGAAATTGAGACTAGGACAGGATATACAACTTGCTCCAAGTCATACTTGCTCAAAATGGCAGGACTAAATCTTGAAATCCAGATGTCAGAGCCCCAGATTTTAGTCATATGGTCAAAGAAAGAGCATCCAATGTGTTGCCACATTGTTTTCTATAGTGGCCCTGCTTCCTTTGCACAGTTAAACTGCCTGTATCTCTATATGTAATTTAATCTTGATGGCTTTTGTTGAGTTGGGTGCCAAATATTAGAGTTGAAATTTTACTTAGTGCTTGTTATGAGCTGCTGTAAGTCAATTATCTTGTTGCAGCCCACATCTGGACAGAGTACAATCATGCAGCTCCCCCCTCCCCATGACTTTTTACTCTATTGTACTGATAGGCATAACAACCGCAGCATTACCATCCTTGCTATCTTGTTGATGAACTGATTTCATGTTTCTCTCTTTACGTTTTTCAAAAGATACAGTGCTTTTTAGGGGTTACTTAAGCTATGTTCCAAAAGCAGAATGGTTGATTGCTGTGTTTCATCCTGGCTGCCCTGTATTCTTGAAATATGTACTTTCAGACAGGATGTGTTGAGGACAGCCTTTCCGAGGGAAATGTTGACTTTTCCAGATTAAAGAACAGGTTAAAATACAGTCTCTTGATTTTAAATTAGGTAAAAATTAATATTGTTTGTCAGAAATCCACTGAGGATGAAAATGAGACAGAGTTTTAGGTGCTGAGCTATGTGCCAAATAGCCCTTGTGTTGTTGTTTTTGTTAATCCTCACCCAAGGTTATTTTCCCATTGATTTTTAGAGAGAGTGGAAGGGAGGGGGAGAGACACACACAGAGAGAAACATTGATATGAGAAAGACACATTCATTGGTTGCCCCCAGCACCAGGGCAGGGCATTGAGCCTGCATCCAAGGTATGTGCCCTTGACAGGACTCAAATCCAGGACCCTTCAGTTCTCAGGCCAATGCTCTAGCCACTGAGCAAAACTGGCTAGGGTTTGTGTTTCTTTCTTGAACATCTTCTTCTTAGAAACAACTGTCTTTGATATCTCTGGGAGCCACATGAATATGACTTGACTCCAATTGCCCTCATCATCTTCAGAGTTTATTTATTTATTTAGTGCATGGGTCTGTGATCATTTTGCTCATTTACTTCTCGAAACTGGCATGATCATTGTAAATCTCCTTTTCATTAAATAACCCACTCTCAGGCCATTGTTATTATTCCAATTTAGAGTTTTGGAATGGAGTCACCTAATACGAGGTCAATCAGCCCTCCGGTGAGTGGTGTGCTTGTGTTAAAAATTCTTATGCTGACAAAAGCACAGGAATCATGGCAACGGAATAATATTCACCATCCGAGCCACCTTGACATTTTCCTGCTAGTAGGAAGCTTTCTTTTTTCATTTTTTGCTTTTAACATAGAAAAATGCATTTTAAATTCTGTAGCCTACATAATCATGCCCATGAGCTTTCTCTTTTCAATGCATCTTGCCCCCATCACTAGTTTTCTCTGTAAGTGATGTTAAGTATGCAGAAAGCCAATTAGGAGATTCCACTTAGGATTCCTTCTCTTAACTGTATCTCAAAACTTATGTGGTATAACTGCTAGCAAAAAGACATGAGAAGAAGAATAATGTATTCTATATTGGACCTTCAATTTCTCAACTTTATGCCTTAGTTCAAACTGGGAAGTTTCTCTCTGCTATCTCTATGTAGAAAATCTACCCATTCCTCAAAGCCCAGTCCAAAGTCCTTTCCCTTCATGCTGATTTGCATAATTCTCCTTAGAAGTCACAGCTTCTTCCTACGATCCCTTTCAACATTTTTTTTATGGTAAGTAATAATGACAAATACTTGTATTATGCTTTGCAAAATTTATGGACATATTATTCCATTTAATAAATAATTCCATGATTTTGATAATATCCTCCATTTTAAACTGAGAATGTTAAACAAATGGAGAACAGAGAGGCTGAGGAATTTGTTTTATGCCACAGAGCTGTCCTCTGTCTCTACCATCAAATCTCTTTATTTGCCAGTTATATCCTGTTGGATTCCAACCATCAGCATCATTTTAGCCAACAGTGTTGAAGACTTCCCTTTGTCAGGCATCCTTCTAAATTGTTCTTATGTAGCAGAAGCAGCAGCAGTAATTCCTGACACCTCCTTGCTAGATACTCAGTTTTCAAAGTAGCTCTGGGCAATAGGTACCATTATTATCCTGGCATTTACAAACAAGTCATCCAAGAGTTGGGGAAGTTTAGTAACTTATTCGGGGAGCATCACTGTCTTTCCATATCACGAATCTGATCTGTAGTCAGTGAAAATGCTGCAAAAACTCACAACTGCCAATCACCACCCTTCAGCCACCATTGCTACAGGAAGATTGAGCGCCATCTCCTTCTGCACTTACAGTATTTCATGAATGTATTCCATTGGGAGAATCTTAATAACATCTGGCACTATAGTGGCAAGGCAGTTTGGGAAATATAATTAGCTTTCCAGCCCCTGCTACACAGAATGGGGGAAGAAAACATGGAAGAAGATAAAAATGGATACTGAATACCAATGGATGATATCAGCATCACTATGATAAAGATGTGAGACTATTGGCCACTCATTTTGAGTATGAGTCTGGTAAGATGGTCATCGAATGTTTAGTCACTTAGATGTGCAGTGGTTTCACCTCATCTTTGGGGGAGATGAACAACCACATGGTTCCATGTCACAAAGAATGATTACTTGTTAATGATCAGTGAATTCTGGGTCATTAACCCAGAAGAAAGGAGTGGGTGTTTTCTACAGCTTCTGAGGAGAAGCTTACTCTCTCCTTAATGGAAAATTAAGCAGGTAAACTAATACCCATAGGACTATCCAGATGTGTTCCTATTGGCAGCCACTCAGTGGATATGTAGCTATCCAAATACTTTCTTAATCCTTCAACCCTAAATCACGATGGGGGAGAACCTCTGCTCCCCCTTTCCTGCTCAAATGCTATCCCATTACTTCTTGTCCAGACCATTTCTGCAACTTATCTATTTAAATACTGGAGAAGTTGTCCTCAATTCCTCACATGACCAATAGCTTACAAGTTCCCATTCTAGTAATGGCCCTAGCATAGAAATAAATGCCCATCATGGTATTTTCCTCACTGCCTCCAATTGATTAGGGAAGAGTTTGCTTTGATGAGTATCTATCTCAGGTAGGCTTTTGTTTGAAAAAGTATCAATACTCGTTTCATGAGGAATAAATGTAAATGTTGACATTTATTTACCAAACAGAGTGATTGCTTAAAAATTACTAGCTAATAATCGCCCTATTTTTCAGTATATTGTATCTTTTCCGATTATTGTTCTCTTTTTGTAAAGAAACCTGCTTAGAGTATCTCATGGATTTTTCTCCCTCAAGTGTGCTTTCCAGGAGTTTCCTGCAGGATTGATTGGAACACAAGGATTTCAGTTCGTGGCATCCTGTTAATCAGCTCAGATTTGTTAAAGTCATTAGTGTTACAAATTTTCTTGAACTCACAATTTTCCTTACCCAGGGTTAATTCTGCAGCAGTGTGTTAGTGTGGGCAGGGAATCTTCCATCAACTCTGTGTTCTTAATGGAGTTTCCCGGGTTAATGACGGTGGGGATCCCCATAGGGAAAATAAGGCATTTGGTTCAGACAACTTATGGGAGCTGAACCTTGCTGAATGCTCTTCTGGGGGCTTCCTTACTGATCTGTCAAAAACTGGTGCCTGCATCCCATCAATTCCTCTTCACTGAAGCCTTGCCACACGGTGTATGTTATTTACCCCGTTGTTTCCTTTTTCTCGTTTTCTGATTCATGAAAAAGACCCAAAAACGTTTGGAAAAGTTGGGACTCAGCAAATTGTAAGATTCATTTTCCTATGTTAGTCCCCATAATCTTCAGATTGCGATAAGGTACTTAACTTCACTGAGCTCTCAGTTGCCTCCTGTAGAACAGTCAGTCGATACCACTTCCTCGGGAAGAGGTCAGACCATGATCACTCAGGTTTTCACCATGTTGAGGCTGTGCTGCGTGTTTCAGAGCTGGTGGCACTCCTGAGGTAGTGGATGAGGTGGTTACAAGGTTAGAGCTTGTGTTAGCAATCGATCCAGGTAAGTCTTTAGGACCATTCGGTCTACAGTCTCTGACAACTGTCCATCTCTTGGCTCATCTCTCATTGCACCCACTCCCTGTGGTGCCCGATGCTTCAGCCATGCTGCATCAGTTTGAATTCCAAAATAACAATATATTTTATACCTTTATGGATTTTCAAATGCTTGCCCCTCCTCTCATTTGCCTGGTGATCTATTCACCCTCCAGGCCTTTTCTGATGACCTCTTTCTGCTTTGTGTTCCTAGTGTAGCCTCTCCCTATTTCTGTCAGAGCACCTATGACATTTATTCCCATTACTGTGTACAGAGCTGATTTCCGCTATAAACTGTATGCGCCAAGTCCTTTACATTTCCTTCCTGCCAGTAGTGGTGCCTTCACTCAGAGAGAAGCACATTGCAAATATTTTAAAATGTGGGAATTTTAGTGTAGTATTTATTTCAACCCTAACAGAAATACAAATTAGTTTGTTCAGAAATGTGGCTCTTCTCAATTATAATGTAATCAGTAGGTGGGAATATTCAGCAAGATTTATATTTTATAAAATCACAGGAAGGAGGACCAGTGAATTAGAAGGTATGAGGAAGATTTGAGCTCAATATGAGTAATAACTTTCTAGGCATTAAAACTGTTCAAAATTAGAATGTGCTATCTTGTCAAATAATGAGGTTTCAATGACCGAAAGTAGTCATACCAAGACTCACAGGGAGGCTATTAAATATAGATTCTTAAATTGGTTTGGAATAGGTGCTAGCCAAGATCCTTTCTAATCTTAGATTCTATTTTTATCTTTTAACTCAGTTCAAATATCATTAACTTTTTATAATTGCCAATTATGGATTCAATATATATCAAGTTATCTCAACCTTTATTTAAATATTTTTATTAATCAAAGTCAATGAAAAAATTTACCTTCTTCCTAAGCCATTAGTCAGAATGCATCTAGCTGTCCTTGTTTATCTATATTTTCTTTCAGTCCTTGTCTAGCCTATATAATAAAAGGGTAATATGCAAATGGACCCTAACTGGCAAAATGACTGGGAACAACCAGTTGTTATGATGCGCACTGACCACCAGGAGGCAGACGCTCAACTCAGGATCTGCCCCCTGGTGGTCAGTGCGCTCCCACAGAGGGAGTGCCGCTCAGCCAGAAGCTGGCACATGGCTGGCCAGTGCAGCGGCGGTGGCAGGAGCCTCCCCCACCTTCGTGGCTGTGCTAAGGATGTTCTCCAAGGGTTACCAGGCTGTCAGAGGGATGTCTGATTGCCAGCTTAGGCCCGTTCCCCCAGTGAGCAGGCCTAAGCCGGCAGGTGGACATCCCCAAGGTGTCCTGGACTGTGAGAGGGTGCAGGCCAGGCTGAGGGTACCCCCAGTGCACAAATTTTCGTGCATTGGGCCTCTAGTATGTATCATAAAATTCCTAAGAGTTTTATAAGTATCTTTCAACTTAAGCCAATCAATACTTAAATGATAGGCCATATGCAGTAGGAGATACAAAGAAGACATCATGATTGTGGTAGCTAACATTTATCAAGTGTTTACTACCATTTTACATATATGCACAACAATGCCATGTTGTAGGTACTATTTTGTAGATGAGAATACTGAGGCACAGAGAAGTTAATTTGCCCAAGATCATATAGCTACTAATACTAAGTTGAAGAACCCAAGCAAACTGATCTAAAATCTGTTCCTACAACAATAAAGCATTACTGACTCTTGACGAGTAAACTTAATAGGATGCTATATCTTACCTTCAAAGATGACTTAACAAAGAAAAAAAAAAGATGACTTTACCTGGTAGAATTACATGTGTTTGCTTTACTTGGACAAGGTTGCTCTTGCTTTTACTTTCCTAAAGATTTCTTCTTTCAAGTTTCTCTTTACTGTTGTTGCTTTATGGTATTCTGGCATTGGCCAACTAAATCCATGTAATCTATACCATTTCTGATTTTTTAAACTTCCCAAATAACTATATATATTTAGTTTGAACTCCTAGGGATATGATTCTGTTTCCATGATTATGTTAATTATCCTCCCCTGAGAATCCTTTATTCATATTTTGCTCTTGTGGGAACCACAATAGTATTTAATAACCCAGTGACACATTAGCTTCTTCTATAAGCATACCTGAGTCCCTGGAAAGTATAATTTAGAGAAGCAGTTTTCAAATATTAACATGCATCAGAGTCTCCTGAAAGATTAGGTAAAACACAAATTTCTGTGCCCTAACCGGTTTGGCTTAGTGGATAGAGCGTCAGCCTGCAGACTGTAGGGTCCCAGGTTCGATTCAGGTCAAGGGCATGTACTTTGGTTGTGGGCACATCCCCAGTAGGGGATGTGCAGGAGGCAGCTGATTGATGTTTCTCTCTCATCGATGTTTCTAATTCTCTATACCTCTCCCTTCCTCTCTGTAAAAAATCAATAAAATATATTTTAAAACAACAACATCAAAAAAACACACACTAATTTCTGGGCCCCAACATGAGGGTATCAGATTCAATGGCTATGAAGTCAGTTTCAAAAGTCTGCATTTGTTCCATGTTCCCAGTTAATGCGGATGCTACTGGTCTTGGGACCACATTTTGAGAGGCTAGGCTTTTTAGAGGTTAAGCTGGGTCATAGGTATCACAGGTATGTTTAGAAAGCTTCACAGGTGCTTCCAATGCATACCCAGGAGTTAACGTATTCATAGTATTACTCCAAGTCTTTCAAAAAGCTTGAGCTGATACCATTCAATCCTCGACTTTGTTCTAGGACACTCTATTTTTCACTATTTGATAAAATGTCCACACCTACTTGCTTCAAAAGATCATTTGGGAATAGAACTCTCCTTGAAGCATACCTCAGTACAGATCAAGCAAGTAATCAATTGTGGCTTTTAATAACTCCTTTTCCAATTTATGTTTTCCAATTGCCATACATAGCCCAGCACATAGTAAATGCTCAAGGATTTTTTTTTTTAAATGAAAGAATATTCCACTAGGCTAGCTTGACTGACCACATATCTCGAACCATGCCAGAATACCTTTTTCTGGTAAAGAAAAATAGTAATTTTATTGATCCAAAAGAACCCTGTCAAATTGTTTTCCTCTTCTTGCTGTTTTCAATTTTTCCAATTTGGGCTCAGCCAGCAGTGCCACCACTGAACGGGCTGCACAGATTTTAATAAGGACTCCTATTCCTGGAGAGGATAATAGGCAAGTCCGGAGGGCAGGGTCACACCCTCAAAGCCTGCCTGACAAGAGGCCAAGATTAAAATGCAAGGGCAGGCGGAGAAGGCTGGAAAGAAGCTGCAGTTTCCCACTGTGGATTGCCTCTGAGTTTCATTAGCTCACCATGAAGAACACAGGGTAGATTGTATTAGCATGAGGGAAGCAAGGTAGAGCTCAGTTTTCTTAATTTAGCTTTTTTTGGGGTGGTAGGGGGGCATTATTTCAATTGTTTATTGCAATAATAGAAATTTGATCCAAAATATGTTTCTTAGTATTATACTTCTTAGCATTGCAAGGCACGGAATATTTCCCATTTTTCCCTAATGATCGTCATGGATGGCCCTTGAATTTATTGTGTTAAATAGATCCCAAGGCAGTAGTATAGAGATCTTCAATTCCAAACAGCGGTGCTTCCTGGTGGTATAAATGAGGCTTTTGTATCCTTTGCATCAGGATACAGTCAGTCGTGGGCCTCAGCACATTGGGCAGTTTACAACACAGTCCTATTCTACTTTGATCTTCACTAGAAATTTGTGAGATGATTATTGGGATATTAACCCCATTCTATAGGTGATGAAACTAACCCTCTACAAGTTTGTTAAAAATAAAACAGCCAATGACGGGTGAGGGCTGTGAAGACATCTCAGGCTTTCTCTCCCCCAGCTTCATGCCTGATTCCAGACACTGCACTGCCCAGTGCCTCTGTGAGAGGAGCTCCTTTTATTCCCACTTGTCTGATGAGAACAATATGAGGCAGGGGAAAGGTGAGTGCATTGGTTAAGGTCAAAGGCAAGGGCAAGAGCTGCTTCAGGAATCACATCTTCTGGATCAAGGCAGAAACACACCCATTACTCCATACCAAATGGATCCTTTCCTTATTCCCCCTTCCCATTGGTCTGCTGCATGTTTGTGAACAGCAGCTGCTGGAGCATGTAGCCAGGGCTTCCTCCAGATGAGCTGATGTGCTGCCAGAGTGGAGACTAGCAGGGCTCACTTCACAGGCCAAGAGGACATCTGCATTTGCCTCTCAGCCCCAATTATTCAAATCTGCTCACAGCTGGAGGGATGACAGGTCCACAGAGAGGCCAGTTTCTGATCTCCAGACTCCCTTTCACCCAGACCTGCCCCTCCTGTTGCTTAAGCAGAGGCCGAGATGAGCTCCCTTGGATGTGGAGCACAGTAATTCCCAGAGTCCCTAGGCACCCTCTGGCTGCTGTGTCAGCAACTGGCTGCTCGCCCGGGCTCTGCAGGGCTCTGGAGTCTGGAGCCTGCTGGCCCTGAGGCAAGAGGGCTGCCAGATGTGCGTGCTAACAAATGGCGGGAGCTACCGTGCGATTATAGCGGCACAGAAATAAGTCGGGAAATTATCTCTCCCACTGGGCTTGGAATCCAGGGTAACTGAGGCAGCAAACAAACTTGTTTGTGTGTGTGAGATGGGACTGGTGTTCTTCTGTTCAGGGTTGTTTTCTTCTCAGAATGTGAGCTAACGGCTGAGAGGTTTAAAAGCAGGTTGGCTAGTCCTTGATACCTAAAGTGTGGGCTGGAGGCCCCCATCCCTTGGGTGCTGGTTAGAAATGCGGCATCCAGGAACCAGCCCAGAACTACTGAATTACAATCTGCATTTTAACAAGCTCTGCAGGGGGTTTGCGTGTGTGTGTGTGTGTGTGTGTGTGTGTGTGTGTGTGTGGAGCCCTGACCTAAACAATACTCAGGAGCCTGGGGAGGATCTTACGGCCGTGCAAGATAGTTCCTCTGCACTTTTGTAGCATAACTTGGTCGCACGGAATGGGGTTCTACCTCCAATACTGGGGATAGGGTGAAATTAGTCCTCCCGTCTTCTCGGGCCTGGGGCGGCATTTCCAAAGGGCTGTGTGAGGTGGTACACGTCCAGACGGGGGATTTGCAGCTGCACGAGCACCACAGGCTTTCTCCTGGCAGTCTCCGGACCACGTGGCCCTCTGTGGAGTAGCTACTCACTACATTGCACCCTACGGACAGAAAAGCCCACAGCTGCCCTGCTCAGGGGAGCCGCGCAACTAATGGAGGAGCTGCATACTGAACATGATGTTGTGGCTATTAACATTTTTATGGGTGGACTGCTTTGCAAAGCCGAGGGAAAGTATTACTCTTCTAGGATTAATATATTTAACAAAAAGTCTGCCAGGAGAAGAGGCTTCTGCTGATAAATAGGATTATGCTGTTGATTTATCTAGTAATGGAGACTTGAAATTACAGGAATCGATGTGTATGTGAAAGCCATTGTCGTCTGGTTAATTATGTTTTGCCAGCATTATGGGGAAGCACTTTATGCTCAGGGCAGCCAAATGTATTTCAGCCAGAAACCTGCATTATAAGTGATGGGCCGAAATGTAGATAAAGACAAAGCCACCTACAGTTCCAGATTCCTGGACACTTGATGTCTCCAGAGGCCTGCCTTCCCCACCTCCTGCATCAGGGCTGTGGTATTGAGGTCTGTTTCCTCTAGTACAATGGTTTTTAACGGGGGTGATTTTGCACCATCCCACTACCTCCATGGGCCATTCATGAATATCTGAAGACATTTTGGTTGTTGTAACAGGTAGGGAGGTGGTGTGGGTAGAGGCCAGGGATTATGCTGATGCTAAATATCCTAAAATGCACAGGACAGTTCTCACTCTCACCCCAACAAATAATTATTTGAGTATCAGTAGTGTGAAGGTTGGGAAACTCTAGAGCATTCTTGATTGTGATTCTGACCCAAAGAATTGGGACCAAGTTCATATCCTATTGGTCAGTAGATACAGAAGTTAGGTCTATGGGAATTATAGTCATCTGGGACTGTCTGCCAGAACAGATACCTAGGATGGAATCTAGATGAGCATACAGTTGGAAATGCTGAAATGGTTCCCAGGGCATTGCCACCTGTCTGTCATTGGTAGTGATGCTGTTTTCAGGGTCATTCTCAGCTTTCTTTTTCCTTTTTAAAAAATTGGTTTTAGAGAGGGAGGAAGGGATGGATGGATGGATGGATGGATGGATGGATGGAAGAAAGGGAGGAAGAGAGAAAAACATTCATGTGAGAGAGATACACCCATCGGTTGCCTCCTGTATGTGCCCCTAGGGGGGATCAAACCTGCAACCTAGGTATGTGCCTATATGCCCTGACCAAGAATCAAACCCACAACCTCCTGGCACACGGGAGGACACTCCAACCAACTGAGCCACACCAGCCAGGGCTCAGCTTTCCTCTTTCTTCTTTGTGATGAATCAGCTATTGGTTTGGAAGGCCTAACCTGCACATAGTTTCAGCTCTGCTATTTGCTGAGTGACCTTGAGTGTGGGAGTAGAATAATGGCCCCTACAGATTTAATGGAACCCGTGAATATATTACCTTAGATGCATAACAAAGGCCACTTGCAGATGTGATTAAGTCAAGGGCCTTGCAAGGAGAATACCCTGAAATATGGGAGTGGGCCCAATGTGATTATGGGGGTACTCTTAAGTGACAGATGGAGATGGGGGAGTCAGGGTCAGAGATTTAAAGAGGCTTTGCCATTAGTTTTGAAGTTGAAGTAAAGTGGGAAGACAGGACCATGAGGAATGTGGGCCACCTCCAGAAGCTGGAAAAGGCAAGGAATCGGATTCTCCTCTGGAGCCTCCAGAAGGAACAAACCCTGCCGATATTTGATTATAGCCAGCAAGGCTGGTTTGGGACAAGTGACCTCCATAACTGTAAGATAATGAAAATGTGTTGTTTTAAGGTACAAAGTTTGTGGTAATTTGTTATAACAGTGACAGGAAACTAATATATTAAGTCAGACATTTTCCCTCTTTATGTCCCACTGTAAAATGGGCCTTCATTCATTCATTCATTCATTCATTCATTCAGCAATTACTAATCAATTCCTCTTATGTGCCAAGCACTATTCTAAGCACTTGGGATAGAGCAGTGAACAACAGAGACAAGCCCTACTCTAACATAGTGACAGGAGAGCAACAAACAAATAAAAAGTGTGACTGTATAAATGGTATATAAGTGATAAGTGCTCTGAGGGAAATTCAAGCAGTCAAAGGAACTGGAGTCCCTGGCTATTTCTTAGGAGGTGTTCAGGGAGGGATTTTGTGTGACAAGGTGATGATATTCAGCAGAAACCTCAAGGACCTGAAGGAGAAAACCATGCAGACATCTGAAGGAAGGATGTCCGCAGCGAGGGGAAATGAGAACATGGGCCCTGAGCTAGCAGCTTTAGGGAGCTAAAGTACAGGGAGGGGCCAGTGTGGACAATGATAATAATTACTACACAGGCTATTGTGAGAATTCTGGGCAACATACACGAAACCCCTCGGTTTACTTAAAAACACTTTGCAAATATCAGCTATTATCATCGCTGTGATCCCTGAGAGTACATTTGTGGGGTTGCCAAGTGACCCCGAGGGTGACCTTCATTTTTTTGTCTATATGAAAGGGACGAGGAAACATCTGTTGGCTCAAAGCCCTAGAAATGGTACAGAGAGGCCCAGAAATAGGATTATTTTCTTATCATGGAGCTGATAGTGATTCTATGTGTGCCTTCCAGATTGGTAACCTTGTTGGGGGTGGGGAGGACAGGTAAGATGGATGGGAGATCAGGATCACTTTTGCTAGCCTCACCCCTTGTAAGCTGTGTGGTCCAGGAGGCCACAGGCCAGATGGGGCCTGGAGCACTCAAGTTGTCTCTCACTTGAGTGCACACCATCCTGAGAGAGAAATCACAGAGGGATTTACAGACGGTGACCCTGCCTGGCTGGGGCCTCTGACAGCCCAGCCGTGTGGGCAACTAACCCCCCAGGAGGAAGCCAGCTCTCCCAAAGGATGAAATGGAAATATTTGAAATATAATTCAGACTTCTTTTTCCAAGGCAGGTGGTGAAAAGGTTTAGTTTTTAGAAAAAGCTGAGAAAAAGAAAATGCTGACATGCTGCACATGGCATTGTGTTGGGAGTAGGGATTTCTTCTCTGCCGCTGGGGGTGGGGGGTTGGAGAAAGATCAGTGGGGAGGCACCCAGAAGGCTCTCAGAGTCTAAAGCTGGCCTGTGCGCCTACCCATTAACATCTCCAGTTTAAGAGTGTTTTGTTATTTTATTTTCCCCGATGCATTTTGTATCTCTAATCTGGTAATGACCAAGGCAAGGTCATAGATGAACTGTGTGTATTACACTCTTCTTTATGCTGAATAATCCACTTGTAGCTGAAAGGCATTTCAGTCATTAATTTGATTATCCTGTTAGATGTTTTCTTTTTTCTCTAAATGAGTTTCTCTAAGCTGTCTTTCCCTGCTTTCTGATAGATAAATGAAATCGCTTCAGAACCGAAAGATTAATGTGTGTGCTTTATCACCGGAGTTGGGGAGCTTTCTCTTTTTAGACACATAATCACAAAAATAAAGGGGCCGTCTTCAGCCCCACCGCTCCTCCAGGGGCGGATCCTCCTTTATAAAACCTGCCCTTGGACATGTGTGTTCTGCAGTCTGGAGGGGCTGTCAGAGGAAAAGTAGAGGAAGTCTAAGCAAGATGAGCAACTCCAACTCAGGGGGAGTGAAGCTAAAAGGAGGGCGAGATCAGCCTGTGCCCTCAGCTCTGTGTGAGCTGAGTCTGTGTCCTCGAAAGCTTGGGGAAGGAGTCCAAAACAGACAGAAACCAGGCATGCGGCCAGGCACACAGCTAGAAGAACTCAGAGGAGCCATGGCCGGTCAGGCACTGGTGTGCAGGCAGCTTCCCCTGTCCTCAAGGTCAGAGCAAATTCCTACTTTACTTCTCCCTGCTCATGCTCAACATCTAAAGCAGGACCCCCACCGAATCCAGAGGAGAAATGAGGACCAAACACATCCTTCTGGCTTTGAAGTGCTTTGATAGTTGGTGCCTTTTCTTTTCTTAAAGCCTCAGTGGCATGTTAATGTCATGGAATAGCAGGAGTCCCTTATATTACAGGATAAATGTGCTGGTGAAAAGTAATTGTAAAGCAGGTTTTCCCTGAAGAGTTAAGCCCATCTATGAGAATCGCTTCAAGTGACATATTCATTCACTTATTCAGGGCAGAGTTGTGGTGCCCATAAAATGTCAAGCCCTGAGCAAAGCACTGGACATGGGGCAGGTGTGGGACAAGTCCTCATCCCGCGCCTCCAGAATCATAATATAAATGATGGGGAAACAGACATGCAAATATGCAATTAAATGACACATTACCTGAAGTGTTATGAAAGAAACAGGGAGGGTATTATGCTAGGGGTTATGATGGGCAGGCAAAGGACCAGGGATCCAACTTTGAGTAGCCAAGGATAGCCATCTTGAGGTTTCACCTGAGACCTGCATGATGAAAAAGAGCCAGGCATATTGTTCCAGGCCAGGAATGGAAATGATTTCCATGCCAGCTATTCTGGGAAGATGGGAAAGCCTGTGTTTACACAGGGAGATTATTTGTAGAGTCACCAGGACGAAGAGGAGCCTGCCATCCGTATTCTTCTAAGGAGAACTTCCCTGGTCCCCCTTCTCACCCACCTCCTGCCTCCTGAACTTCATGTACCCTTTATCTGCATTATGTTTTCTCCCTAGCTCTTACCAATACCTGACATACTCTCTAATTTACTGACTGACCTGGTTTATTGCCTTCCTCCCCCACTAGAAAGTGAGCTCCCTAAGAACCTGCATTTTGTCAATTTCATTCACAATTGTGTGTCTCCAGTGCCTAGAAGAGTAGCTGGGTGTTCAGTCAACACTGTTTTCACTGCTCTAAGCTATTTCTTTTTGCCCTTGGTGGGGATTGTAGCATAGAAGGCAGATCAAGAATTTTGAAAACTGCCATGTCTGGAATAATATGCTATACTTTCCAGGGCTTTCAGGATTTAAATGTGAAAATGTGCTTAAAAAATGAGTTCCATGCTGGTGTGTAATAAGGACTGAGTGAATATTCTCTTGTGAGATTTATCAACTTTGTGAAGTGGGAGACAGTAATATCTACTGATTCTCTGTTCCCTTGTTGGGTTCCCCTAGGCTCCTTCAGTGCCTCTCTCTGTCACACGCTATACCCAGCTCTAGCCCTCCGTCATGCCCCATCCAGTCCTATCTGTTTGTCGCTCGAGGCCCTTGAGATCCTTGCCTTTGTTTTACAAGGGAACAGCTGCTAAGTCTGCAACAGATTCATGCTTTGTCATGTA
This sequence comes from Myotis myotis, assembly GCF_014108235.1. Taxonomy (NCBI): domain Eukaryota; kingdom Metazoa; phylum Chordata; class Mammalia; order Chiroptera; family Vespertilionidae; genus Myotis; species Myotis myotis. The sequence goes on from NW_023416324.1 coordinate 54,755,388, forward strand.
CCTCTGATTAAGTTTAGTTTATAGGCATAGTAAGAGATTAACAACAGAAACTAATAAAGTAGAACAAATGCAACATTATAATACTATACAGTAATAAAAATTATGTGAATGTGCTCTCTTCTTACTAGAGGGAAAGGGCGGTGGGAGGAGGTAGAAGAGGGTAAAGGTGTGAGAAACAGTAATGGAAGGAGACTTGACTTGGGGTGGTGAACACCCAATACAATATACAGATGATGTATTATAGAGCTGTATACCTGGAACCTATATAATTCTATTAACCAATATCACCCTAATAAATTCAATAAAAATTTTAAAAACTATCCTGTACTGTAGTCACACTTCTTCCTGTGATGATGTGAGACACAGTGCCTACATGATGAGAAGAAGTGAGATGGATGGGACAGGCATTGTGAGATAGCATTAAGCTACTATAAATATTATGTTAGCACTAGACCTGAGATACCTCGGCAGTCCATCTGATAACCGAGACAGCTACTAAGTGGGCGGGTAGTGTATACAGTGTGGATACACTGGAGAAAGGGATGATTCGCATCCAGAGGAGGATGGAGGGGGACACAGAGAGATTTTTATCATGCTACTCAGAATGGCACACAACTTGAAACTTAAGAATTGTTTATTTCTGGAATTTTCCATTTAACATTTTCAGTCTGCACTTGATTGCAGGTAACTGAAACCGAGGTAAGTCAAATTGTGGATGAGGGGGACTACTGGTGTACAGAAGAAGTGAGAAAGCAAGGCTAGAGATCAGATACGTAGAGAGAGGACATATTGTAAAGAGCAAAGGGAGGAGAGAGGAGAAGAAAGGAGATAAGAGGATGAATGAAAGAGCCAAGAAGAATAGAGGCAGTGGGTAAACAAGCCTGTTAAATGTTGGCAAATCTTATACCCATAGAACAGATGTTAATGCCAAGGTCTGTGAAAATCCTAACAGGGTAGTACCTCTACCTTAGAATACTATATCTAATGATACAAGTGATAATACAATAACATTTATTAAACACCTGCATGTTCCTTTCAGTTGAAAGGAAATTCTGTCATACCTATGCTCAGAATTTTTCAAACAGGTTTCATGTTACTCAGAGTAAAAACCAACAGCTTTATGGGATCCTCTCCCCAACCCCACATCTCAGTATGATCCACTTCCCACCCCCAACTCTGAAAGTATTTCCTCTCACTCTCCCCTTGTTCCCCCATTTTGTTAACATTGGCCTTCTTGCTATTGTTGTTCAAACAAATTGTTCTGCCTCAGGGCCTTTGCACTGGTCTTATTTTGCCTAGAACAGTCATCTCCTGGGTCCTCATGATTTTCTCCCTGGTCTTTCTTCACTTTCTAAGCAAAAGTTCCCAGTGACAACCCCCTATAAAATGTCAACTCCCCACTGCCATTACTTTCTCCTGCTAAGCATCCTCTTCCCTTTGCTTTTGTTTTCTCTATACTACTTACCATCACCTATCATATAATATTCTTTTGTGTCAATTGGTTTTCTTTTTAACTATAGACTATGAATACAGGGACTGTGTCAGCTTCCTTCTTGATTCATAGCAGATTCATGAGTGCTGTATCCTCACAATAGCCATAGAAGGTAGGTACAAAAGAGAAATTAAATTCTATCAGGTAAGTACATTTTCTAAGGTCTAGATAGAAGGTAGTAAAGCCAGATTTCAAATAGATCCGCCAGTGTCCAGGGCCAATCCTCTTAACCACTGTGCTAAGTGGTTCCCGGGGGGAATTTCCGTACTGTAAGGGCACCTGCCCCACAGGGTAGATTAGCACATACCTGGCTCATGGTGAGAGTTCAATAAGCACTCAAGAAATTACTATTATCATAATCATTATGGAGTCTATTTACTACATATATACAGAGAAAATTTTGGTTGAAATGTTATAGTTCATAAGTTATTATTTTTAAAGAAAGAACATCTATCTAAATTTGGAGATGAGGCAAAACCATGACTGTATGTCCTTTCCCTGTCACACCAGAGCATCATCTAACAAGCCCTCTAAGGATTGTCTGATTCTGCCAAACAATATAATCTTGTCTGGCTTAATATTTGCCATTGACACAGTCAAGACTCTATAAAGTTTATGTTAACATGTAGACAACTAGGAAGATGAAAATCACTACTACTGTCCAATAGACAGGCAAATCATTTCTAAGTAGAGAAGATAACCCCCAAATATCAGTGTTTTACTGCTCTCTAGACCATTATGCAGGTTGGAGTATATAGCTTGGAAATATTATTTCAGAAATCTTTTTGCACATCCATTCATCCATCCATCCACCTACCTACCTATCTACTACCCAGCTGTCAGTTTTTTTTATATTCTTTTTAAAATCAGTTTTATTGTCTTGCTGATTCTTTCATCAGTGATTTTAATATAACTTTGATGCATGCCTCTTATGTATTTGTATGATAATAATTATTTCATATATATATATTACCATGGAATAGACTGATAATATGATATAATATGGTCTCCTAGCAAGGAATCGGTGGTATCTACACTATTTAAATCCTACCAGCTGTCTAGTTCCTATGCTGCTACCCCTGATCAAATCAATTGCTTATAATAAATTTTACTGTACTTTTGCTTACTAGATATGAGAAAGTTACATCATAGTGGTTAGGATCCACGGTTCTGGAGTCAGGCTGCCTGGGACCAAGCTCTTGCTCTGCCGCATATTAGCTCTGTGGTTGTGATGGTTAATTTTATGTCAACTTGACTGGGCCGTAAGATCCCTAGATATTTGGTGAAACACTATTTTGGGTATGTCTGTGAGGGTGTTTCTGGATGAGATTAAACATTTGAATCAGTAAGCTGAGTAAAGCAGATTGCCCTCCCTAATGTAGGTGGGCCTCATCCAATCTGTCGAAGACCTGAATAGAATAAAAGGCTAGCCCTATCCAGTTTGGCTCAATGGATAGAGCGTCAGCCTGTGGACCGAAGGGTCTGGGTTTGATTCCGGTCAAGGACACATGCCGGGATTGCAGGCTCTATCCCCGGTTGGGGGCGTGCAGGAGGCAACCAATCGATGATTCTCATTGTTGATGTTTCAATCTCTCTCTCCCTCTCCCTTCCTCTCTCTGAAATCAATAAAAATAAGGCTAGATAAGAATTCTTTCTCTCTGCCAGTCTTTGACCTAGAACATTGGTCTTTTTCTTCATTTGGGCTTAGACTCAGACTGGAACTTATAACGTTATCTCTTCTGTGTCTGCAGCCTACTGACTTTAGATATGAGAAAGGTACATCATAGTGGTTAGGATCCAGGGTTCCTAACTTCTCACCCAAAATAATCATGTAAGCTAATTTCTTATAATAAATCTCTCTCTGTCATATATATATATATATATATATATATATATATATATATATATTTATTTATTTAGATGTAGGTCTATCTATCTACCTGCCTACCTATCTATCCATCTGTTCTTCTGGAGAACTCAGACTAGTACAATGATCTTGGACAAGTTCTTAACCATACCAAGAAAATGGTGCCATGTTAGTACCTCTAGCCTCAGAAGGTATTTTGAGGAGCAAGTGAAGTAATGTATATAAAATGCTTAGCATGATATCTGGTACAAGATGTTCAATAAATGTTATTTATTAATATTAATTAATAGTAATATTAATTATGATTGGTACTTGATTTTCATTTTAGAAACTTAGTAAAGAAAATGAAACTTTACAAATCTATCAACAGTGTTTAATTTTAATATTCTCTCTGCAAGCCAGGACAGTAATTAAACAACTTTCTTCCTGTTTTTCCTAGAAGCCTACCAACAGGTGTTTACACTGAAGGATATTTTATTTTTAGAGAATCTTACAAATTAAAATAACCATGCTGACTGTATTTGAAAGGTGGCCTCTTATTTATTCTCTAACTTTCTACACTGTGTTACAGACAGAGATAACTTATTGTTTAGTACCGAGAGTCCAGTCTGTAGTTTTATTATCTTGTGCACTTTTGACCCCATTGATTTACGCTAAAAGTGCAATTTAGAGTGAGAGACTACCTGTGATATTTGTACATTTCAGAATTTGGAAGTGTCTTTCCCAGCAACTATTGCATTCTGATTTCCTTTGCACATGAGAATTGGCGTGGAAAAGGCCACTATACAGAGGTTGGCAGCCTCTCAGAAGTGCTACGCCAAGTCTCTGTGTATCCCTCTAACTTACAGTTTTCTGTGCCAGGAAGAACCTTCTCTCCTCCAAACCACTGGAGACTGAGAACTGCCAAGACAGAGTGAGACTACAGAAATTGAAATTATCATTACCTGATAGCTTTTTCATTGTTTTTTCTTTCCTGAAAAACAAGAACTTTGAAAAACTTGTTGCACATTTTCTGCAATCCAGGCACAATGCTCATATTATGTGATGAGGTGATCAGTGGACAAGACTGGAGTTCTGAAACTTTTTGTGGCTTTTCATGCAATGTGTTAATTTATGTAAGCACAGCTCTGGACATGCAGTGTGCATTCATTTAGTAGTCCACCCATTAAATCAATATTGAGCCTCGACTTTGCATAGACAATGCTTAATTTTTTTGAAGAATAAGTAAGATAATGTATTTAAATTTCCTAATATAGAGCCTGGCTCGTAGTAAGTATTCAGTAATGAAAGCCATTACTTTTAATCTTCTCTTTTAAAATGTAATGAAAGCAATGAATATACTAGTAAAGAATCATGCAGAAGGGTTGAAGTAAAAAGCAATTATTGCTTTTACTTTTGTCTTATATTATTCAGTCTTAATTTTTTAAAAGAATAAGTCCTTGTGATAATTGCTTGTATAACATTAAATAATACAGGTACCAGTGGTGCTGCATCTTCCAGTGGACTCTCACAGGTAAATTCCCTGCTGGGTCCATCTACACTCACCTGGGTCTGGGGCAGTGTGTCCTCTTACACTTTGCAAGGGATCTTACAAGTGTCCTTGATTGTGGAATGCCAAACCCATTGTCCAGGGGATGAACTGATCTGAGAGAGTCCACAGTCCAGGACATCTCATCTTCTGGATCACTTCTGCACGGATTTCCAGACCTCTGGGCTGGATGGTTTGCTTTCTGTCCCTCAAGGATGTCTTCCTTTCCTTCTCTTTCCTTCCCCTTCCCCTTTCCCTTGGCCTTTCCCTTCCCCTTCCTTTTCCCCCTTCCCTTCACATTCCCTTCCCCTTCACTTTCCCTTCCCCTTCCCTTCCCTTCCCTTCCCTTCCCTTCCCTTCCCTTCCCTTCCCTTCCCTTCCCTTCCCTTCCCTTCCCTTCCCTTCTCTTTTCTTTTCTTTCCCCTCCCCTTCCCCTTCCCCCCTTCCCTTTCTCTTTCCCTTTCCCTTTTCCTTTCTCTTTCAGACTTCTGGTTTTTGTTTCATCACCTATAGGGAGCCTCTCTTATCTATCCACCAAGATGAACAATGAGCTCCCCTCCATTCTCTCTTCTTTTATGTTGTCAAGATTGCTAATGTTCTGTTCTGTAACTTTATTTAAAGTTTCCAAGTATTATTCAAGCTTGATTATAAAAAAGTTAAAAGCCAGATAACAGGTTTTATGTTATAATGTTGATCAATAAGATTTGAAAATAAACTTTATATTAGAGAATAGTACTGTTTCACTATTAAATTTCTTGAATTTGGTAGTTAGATTATGCTTACATAAGAGACTATCATATGTGCAATATACATCCTGAAGGACCACATAAATTTTTTATACAAATAGTTTAGCAAAAAATATATAATAATAATAATAATAATACTAAAAGCATAATATGCTAATTAGACCAGACAGCCAAACAACCTTCCAGAGGTCCTTCCAGACATCCTTCCAGATGACCTTCTGGATGAAGCCTGGGCTTCGAGGGCCAAGGCAAGCCACTGCGGCTGCAATGGCCGAGCCTCTTGCACAAATTTCGTGTATCGGGCCTCTAGTGTTATATATATATATATATATGAATATATATATATATGTATATGTATATATATATATATATATATATATAGAGAGAGAGAGAGAGAGAGAGAGAGAGAGAGAGAGGCAGATAAAGACATAAAGTAAATGTGGCAAGATGTGAACAACTGCTGAGTCCAGATGAAGGGGACGCATATGTTAATTTTCTTGTTCATTTAAATTTTCTGTTGGTTTAAATTTTTTCAAAATTTGAGGAAAAAATTAATAGTCCATTTTCAAACTTCAGAAATTTGAACAAATTTAAAGCAGATTAATATATTGTATGCTTACAAAACACCCCTCAAAAAATATACCAAGCACTGAATTCAAAAAGGGAATTTAAGCCTCAATTTTTTAAGGTCTAACTACTAAGAGTTAATAAGATTAAGAAAAACATGAAAATCTCCTTTGAGTGACACATGTTAAAAGCATTAGTTTCGAATCAGGTTTCTTCAGCTCAAGTGCAATTAATAGTCTAATAAACGAATCATTAATAAGGTGAGTAAATGTGTAAATCAGCTCTTAGATTTTTAAACCAAGACAGGTTGAAAATAAACACATTCTCCAGCTCCTTAGATGAGCTTTTTATTATACCAACTCTGTGACATGGATTAAAATTATGATAATGGAGTAAAAGTATTATTTTATCTCATCTAAAAATGAAATATTAGTGTCATAAAGTCTTTTAGTACTTACACTAATATAGGGGCTGACAGTTGTAAAGCAAACACTAGGTTACTGAAGCTCTCCCAAGCATTATTATTCTGATATATGATCACACTATTTTAAACACCACATCTCAATTTTCTGACACATTTTTTACTTTTATAGTTCTGAGGATTTGCAGCATTACATTCTTCTCTAACTCCCTGCTCATGGGACTAAGAAAAGTGTTACACTACGTATGAAAGCTCAGAGTGTAACTTAGTGTCAAGAAGTAAGGCAGATTTTGTCTTGGATGGTGCATACTAATCAATTTGCAATGATAAATTAATTTGCTAGTATTTCTTCTGGGTGCTCATGTCTATATTCATATGTGAGATTCCGTTTTTGTGTAGTATTAACTGTCAAGTTTTGTTACTAGATTTATACTACCTTTATAAAATGAATTGGATGACTTCCTATCATTTTATTCAGCTTGGGGACAGATTATGTAGCATATCTTTTAAGTATTTTTTTGAAGATTTCAAAGAATTTTTTTCCAAAGAAATGTATGGCCTAAATTTCATCTTGGAAATATTTCATTAATAACATTTTAAGTTTCATTGATGATTACTTACATATTGTTTTTAAGTCTTTCTTAAACCCATTAAAATTTTTATACATTCCCAGAAAATTCCTTTTTTGTCTAAATTTTCCAATGTGAAAATTTATTCTGGGCAGGTTCAGGTGGGACAAAAGTTCTTTGATATAGTAATGGTTTGTGGCCACCCAAAGGGCCATAGTACATAGATAATATACAGTCTATCTGTAGTATTAAAATTTCATGGTAGTGGGAGTGCAAAGAGGAAAAACTTATCTAAACAGGCTACTTAGAAAGACAACAATGAAAAAAAGCCTAAGAAACATTGTAAAGCTGTTCGAATAGTGCCATTGATTATTTTCTTTCCTTTTTTTGACTTAGTTTTTTGGGTGTTTTATAATTTGAAAGTGATTGTGACTTTTGTTTAAATAATAAGTTATATTTTCAGTACTGAAATGCTCTTGTTACATCATTTGTGACATCAATGTTGTCATATTTTTTCTGTCCTTGCCCTTGGTTGACTTCACTACTCAACATCTGATCCAACTTCCTCCTTCCCAGAGCATTCACAGGATTGTGTGAACTGACAGTGAGGTGCTCAGAACTGGTTTTCCTTCTGTCTCATTGGATGTTTTCAGATTTGTTCGATTGCCTTTTCATCTCTGGTGAATTTCTAATTATTGGAGTGTAAAAAGCTGAGCACGGGGCCTCTTTTCTTCTCTACATTTTATTTCCAGTTTCTCCATTCCATTGCTGGAAATTTTCTTGTATAATTTTATACCTCTACCCCTGATGCCTTTCATGATTTCCTAACTTGTTTATCCAGTTGCCTGCTTGATACTTCCATGTGTCTATATAGTAGTTATCTCAATTAGGTGCATGTTCAAAATAGAGTTTTCTCTTTCTTCACACCTGGTTTTTCCCATTTCTCCACATCTCAGCAAATGACACAGCAATCCACTCAGTTTCATAAGCCAAAACCTCAGAGGCGTCCTAGAGGTTTAACTGCCTTATCTACCTCCACATTCCCATCCATCAGTATGCCAGCCAGTAATAGCTCCAAACCTGTCCACTTCTCTTGATTTCCCTGTTACTCTCTAATCCAGGCCAACACCAACTTTCGCCACAGAGCTGCCAAACAAAGCTCTTAAAAATATAAATCAGATTACTTGGCTCCTCTCCTTAAAATCTCTGTCAGCCTTTTATTGTTGTCAGAATAAACGCCAACTCCTTATCATGGCCAATGAGGAACCCTGTCTGCATCTCCCCTCCATCATCTGGCCTCCTTCTATTCCCAGAACATGTTGCACATGTTTCCCCCACAGGGTTGCTGCTTTTTCATCTCTCGGGACACTTTCCAGGCCTCAGTCTCCATGTGGTTGCCCATTTTTGTCTGAGAAATCTCAGCTCAGTTGTTACTCCCTCAAAGAGGCCAGGTCTTCCCGTCTGGCACTGTACCTAACAGTCGTCTCTCTCCTTTAGTGACTAGTAAGTCACCCAGGCAAATTCTGTTTGTTTGTTTACTAGTATTTTGAACTAGAATTATTCTTCCAGATGATGGCCAAGGTTCCAGTTGGGTAGATCCATACGATTTTGGGCTGGCCCCCTGGCCAAGACTGGGCAGGCGAGACAGGAAGGGGTAGAAGGAGGGCATGGACCTCTGCCTATGGACTTCAGAGCTACAAGATGATGTTGGGCACCAGGTGGCAGGTGAGGCCTGTACCTTGGGCTTCATGTCCAGAGCCTTCACCACGCCATCATCTATCACCATGTAGAAACTCTTAAGGTATTTGTCTCCAAAGAGTGGCAAGAAAGAATTATCTAATAATAGATCTGTCTCCTTCCCAAAGGACTCCATGGGGCCTGCTGGGAGTTGAACTTCGTCTTCCATATCGTGGGCTCATTCCCACTTACCAGTCACAGAGACACTGACAGTCAGACATGGGCTGGGGCCTACTTGGCCTTACCAGCCTCATCCGGCTCCACAAACCCCACCACGTGGGTCTCGGGACATCCCAGGGTAGAGGCACCTTCTTGACCTTTGCTCTGCCAGGTTCACCTGTTTGAAGGCTTCCTTCACACAGCACCCAGGCCAGGATGGCATCTCCCTTTGGCAGGGGCTGTGGCTATGGAGGTGCTGCTGAAATGTAGGTCCTCCCTCATGCTGCTTCTGGTAGCTGTCCTGCTCCTGCTGCTGCCACTGCTGCAGACGCACATAGGTTGCCCAGTGGGTGCCAGGCCAGTTTGACAGGCCCAGGCTGCTGATTGGTCCCACCAGTCCCAGTCCTGGCCCTGAGGCCTCAATCACCCCACCTACCCATGGAGCCGCTGCCTGTCTTCTACAGTGGTCTTCGAGTTTATTCTAGTTCTGAGTACGGCTTCCACTTGTGTCTTATCGGCCCCATGAAAGAAGGAACAGTGTTGTTCCATTTATAGTGCATATAGCTGGAACAGCACCTGTCTGTCAATAGGTATTTGTGTGTAACGGACTTGTGGCTTAATTTTTATAGATGAAATGATGAATCTTAAATTATAAATGCCGAGGACATGCTGTATTTAGAAGTTTTGTTGATTGATTGGTTGGTTTTAAAATCAAATCAGGTTTTATGTATGTGGAATTTTATGGAATTTGGTGAGGTGTGTGCCTGAGTGCATGGGTATATAGGAGAGAGGGTTTTTTTAAATTTCCTTTCAAATGAGTAGATGTGCTTTCCCAGTGTTGTTTCAGATTGTCCTTGAATATTGCTTTGGTGTATGTAGCTAGTACTATGATTCTACATTTATCCATAGCTATCAGGTTGGTCATTTACTCCTGATAGCTCTGCTGGCGTTTTGTTTTTTATTATGGTCCTTTAAGACAAAGCAAAGCAAAACAAAATAAGTTTTTGTAGACTCTCACTGAGATAAGAAGAGAAAATTTGAGATGTAAATATTAATTTATTTGAGATGACTTTACTGACTAAAACAGAATTTAAGAAGTATAAAGTAATTTAATTTAATATAGTATCTCATCAGAGTCATTAGAATTGCCTACGCGTTGGTTGTTTCCAAAACAATCATGCAGATTTTTTTTTACTTTTGCTTAATCTCAAAATGATTTCGGGTGATATAAAAAAATCCTCTTCCTCCCTACCACCTGATTAATTCCTTATTTATGGAGATGCCATGCTGTGGGCATGAGCTTACTGCCAAGAAGCCTTGGAGCAATGATCAGTCTTTTAGAGAAACCGTTGATTTATTCTTTTCCTAATTGAAGCATAGTATATATTTATTGTAAAGAAATAAAATGTAAATTGTGCATCCTCCAAAGACAATTTCCAGTTTAGTGTATTTCCTTTTCAGCGCTTTTTCTGATACATGGTCTTTTTTCTCTTCCACTGTGAGCTTTGCATTGTGATTTCCCTTTGTGAGAAAGAGGATGAATCTGCTGGCTCATTTCCTTTTATAGACTGCCACCTTCTCCACCAACCAAGAAAAAGTGTATTCCGGATTTTGCTTGGGTTGTAGCAGTTTATGCTAGAAGAATTATAAAATGTGGAATCTGTAATCTGAATTTGGCCTACCCTGTATCAGAAAAAAAATAGCTCCCACCACAGGCAGAGAGGAAACTTTCCGTATCACCCAGAGTGCCAGTGCTCTTGATACATATTTCATGATCACAGCTGAGGCTTCTCCAAGCTCAGAGTGCTGTATCATTCATTTATTCTTTTACACTACAAGATTATTTTTGACTCTTTGTGTTGGCACGTAGGATTTCCCGTTACTGATCTGCATGAACCATTTATCAAGTCAAGGGTTTAATCTATCAAAGTCAGAATTTCTTTGTTCTGCCTCTCTCTGTCTTGCCTTTCCTTATGGTATTGTCTCCTATGCGTATATTGTTGGCTTAAAGAAGGTTATTTGGAATGCAAGGATTTATCTTATTTCTCTGTTTTTTCCCCCCCAAAATAATATATTATGGAGCAAAGTGATATTTTATAGGGAATGATAATTATACTGTAAATCATTTTCTATAGCATTAGATTAATCTCCAAACTTGCTACTTTGCTAGTATTCCTATTATTTCCAGTAGTTTCTACTTTTCCTTTTCACTCATTCTGAAAACCTGAATCTTCTTTGATTTCCTTCTCTCCCTTTTTCCAAACATTTATTGAATTGTCAAACTCTTTGGATTCCTGGATATTTCTTGAGTCCATTCTTAATCCTGGCTGTTGTCTTCTAAGAAGCAAGGCAATCTGTTTAGAAGAGTTTTGATGGAACCCAGATATAAAGAGCAAAACAAATTAAGTAATGCATTCAATAATACTGAGTACCTGCCATGTACCAAACAACTTTTTAAGCTCTGGAGAGATAGCAGTGAACAACAGAGTAAAAAAATATTTTTCATAAAGCTACCATTCTAGTGGGAAATACGGGAGAGAGACAAAAAATAATATAAGTAAAATATAGTCTGTTGGATGTTGTTCAGTGCTATGAAGAAGAGTAAAGCCGGGGTGGACAAGGAAGGCATAGATATAAAGCAGGTGGTAGAGATGATAGTAAAAGTTAAAACTTCAAGGAGCATCACGAACAAAAACTATACAGCAAAAGCCTTTCTAATTTTAACTGTTTCTTGAATCTCCTAGTTATGATGCCAAACCATAGTGATAATCTGTGCCTGAGCGATATTCCATATGGTCCCTCTCTCTGAGCCATCCCTGTCCTGGCCAGTACTTTTAGTGAAACATTATTAAGATCTAAATATAGGAATTGTACTGACAATAGAAAAGAAGGAGGGAAGGAAGAAATTGTATCTGAGAGAATGTGGTAAGGTTGATCCAAAGAGGCATGGCCACAATAGGTGACTCAAGGGACACAAGATGGGGCTTCCAGGGGCCAGAGTGAGACACAAATGGGAATCATGAATAATGTTTAATGAACCTTTACTGTCAATAGGAAAAAAACTAAAATCTTTAGCCTGTTACTTACAGACATCTACCAACTAGTTTCCAACTTTTTTTCCTGGTGCTTCCTTCACATTTTCCAACACAAGTTTTCTAATTTCCTTCCTTGCTGCTTTTACTTGTTTATTTGTTTAGCGGGAGATCTTTCTCTACCATCACAGTAAGTGTCTAAATTCTATCCACACTACTGGACTGAGCTCAAATGTTTCTTTTTCTATAAAAAATTAAAAATAATTGTCCCCCTCTTCTGAATGTTAAGAACAAATTCTTTTGGGGCCATTTTGCATTACATTTACATATTTATGAGTGTGCCTCCACACTTCTGTTAGACTTAAACCTTTTTGAGAGTAAGCTTCTGCTCTGACTCATCATTTATCCTTCCCCATGCCCAACAAGTGTCCTGCTGGGGTGAGGAAATGATTAACAAAAGTACACAGTGGCATATTCAAGGCAAATATTGTCATATTGGAGTGCCTCCAGTGGAAGTCCTAGAAATGGAAATGGAACTATTGTGATAGAATTAGGAGGCCTATAGTGAAGCAGAACAGGTCCCTACTCCAATATGACCAGTGTCCTTCTTTTTAAAAATGCCATGTGAAGAGATAGACATGCACACGGGGGAATACCATGTGGAGATTGAAGTTATGCTGCCATAAGCCAAGGAGCCACCGGAAGTTAAGAGAGACACCTGGAGCAGACCCTTGCCTAGCTCCTTCAGAGGGAGAGGGGTGTAATCTCACCTGAAAACCACCACATTGATTTCAGACTTCCAGCTGATAGAACTGAAAGCCTGTACATTTCTGTTAAGTCACTTAGTTTGTGGAACTTTGTTACAGCCAATCTAAAAAAACAAGTATAGTGAAGCTAAATCTGGCTGCATTGTGGGGAATTGTTTGGACATGTGCAAAACTGGATTTGGGGAGACCATTTGAGGCTATTAAAATCACAGATGCGGCCGAAACCGGTTTGGCTCAGTGGATAGAGCCTCGGCCTGCGGACTGCAAGATCCCAGGTTCGATTCTGGTCAAGGGCATGTACCTGGGTTGCGGGCACTTCCCCAGTGGGGGATGTGCAGGAGGCAGCTGATCGATGTTTCTCTCTCATCGATGTTTCTGACTCTCTATCTCTCTCCCTTCCTCTCTGTAAAAAATCAATAAAATATATTTTTTTAAAAAATCACAGATGCTATGTACTGTGGGAAAGATTAGAGCGCTAATTTGAAAGTAGAACCAACTAGGGTGGGTGAATGATTGGACTTGGATTATCGAGAGAAGAGATGGAAGGCTTGAGAAACTGTGGAGGATTTCAAGTCCCAATTATTGGTTGGTGACTCCCAAATGTGCATCTTTAGCTAGACTTCTCTTCAGCCTTCCAGATCCTCATATTCAAATGTCAAGTCAGGCCTGGTTGGTGTGGCTGAGTGGTTGAGCATTGATCTATGAACCAGGAGGTCACGGTTTGATTCCTGGTCAGGGCATATGCCTGGGTTGCAGTCTCAATCCCCAGTGTGGGGCATGCAGGAGGCAGCCGATCAATGACTCTCCCTCATCATTGATGTTTCTATCTCTCTCTCCCTCTCCCTTCCTCTCTGAAATCAATTTAAAAATACATTTAAATTTTTTTTTTTAATGCCACGTCAGTTCCACTGAATTGTCCACAGCCACTTGGATGGATGTTTAAATTAAATAAATGAATTAATTACTAATAATTAATAGGTTTATCATATAAATGAAAGAAGAGAGACTTAATATGTTACTCCTTCAAATAATTGTATGCTAAAGGGAGACATACTTTCATTTAAACTAAGAAAGAATTTTTAATCAACCAGAAATCCCCAAAATGGAATGGATATCCTTGGAAGGTAAATTTTTATCTCTGATGGCTTGAAGCAAGGGCTAAATGACAATAAGTCTATGACTTCAGGCTGTTTTTCTTCTCTCATATTGTTCTCCTTAAACTCTAATTATATGAAGCCTAGATATCTTCCTCATTTTGTTATGAGATCTCTAGGAGCAAAGACTATGCTTGGTTCAATTTGCCAATACCTGTAGCCTAGCACGGAGCTGTATAACTTCGTTACTGCTGCTTTGTTGAGAAAGAACAAGTTTAGGCCTGATTTTAAATATTCTCTATCCCAGCTAGTTCTTTCCATAGTTTAGTAATAAATACACTTGTCTATTTTCTTGCTTAATAATAAAAATGCAAATTGTTGAGATGAAATATTTCTGGTAGCTAATCAATATTTCTGTTATCAATTATCCATGCTAGATTATGTTAGGCATTAATTTGATGCCATGCTCTGCAGTGTATGGTATGTATGTTGTGCAAAGGCGTAATTGCTTGTGTTCATACATAATAAGTAGGTTGGGGAATTTGCCTGATGGTATATCTTGGTTATTAATAGTGATCGTCAAGTGTACATTTCAAGTTTAGAGCCTCATTGGCCTTCTGAGAGTCAGCATCTCAAGTTCAAGGAAATATTAAACCTTTCCTTTCATGTACTCCTGTTCATTTAATCCTGTCAAAATAAGAGCTTTTGTGTCTGAGGAAAAAGCTAGCTGCTAATTAAAGGACTCGTGGCAAGGGTTTCATGGCTCTGATTTAATCTGCAAAGGAGTGATGAATTACATGTAAACAAGTCAGAAACACACCTGAGGTGTTTTTTTTTTAATTATGGCAAAATATACATAACATAAAATTTACCATTTTCACCATTTTTAAGTGTCCAGTTCAGTAGTGACAAGTACATTCACATTATTGTACAACAGATCTCCAGAACATTTTTATCTTGCAAAACTGAAACTATGCCAGCCACACATCTTCCCTTTCTCCCCTCACCCCAGCCCCTGGTAAGCACCACTCTACTTTCTGTTTCTATGAATTTGACTATTTTAGATATCTCATGAAGGTAGAATCATACATTGTTTGCTGTTTTGTGACTGGCTTATTTCACATAACATCAAGCCCTCTGCATTTGTCTATGTTGTATCAAGTGACAGGATTTCCTTTTTAAGGTTGAATAATATTCCATTATATGCATATACCAATTTTGTTTATCCATTCTTCTGTCAATGGACATTTGGATTGCTCCCACCTCTTGGCTTTTGTGATGCTTTTACACTTTAAAATATAAAGTTCTTCGATTAGATTTGTTTTTAATGTTCCCTCTAAAAAATAAAGGAAGAATATTTTAATACACTTAAAAATTTCTCAAAAATATTTTTCACTTAAGCCTCCTTATTCTAGATTGTGATTATCTAACAATAATGGTATCAAATATTTCTTTAAGCAGAAAAAGATTGTGAAACACAGTTTTAAAACTCTAAAAACAGATATTGTATGTTTTGTCAAATAGGTAAATAAATATGGAAATGATAGACCCTTGAAACTACTGAAGGTTCAAGGAGATTTTGTAAAGAATTAAGATAAACCATCACTTTAAAACACTCTTTAAAAATTAAATCCCTTTCCACATTTACTGAAGATAAAGCTATTTTTTTTAACTCTCTAGTGAGTAGAATCTTCTGTGATATCTTAACTAATTCCAGGACCTGAGTCTGTGGCTCAGAGGTTTGTGCCAGTGAAAAGCAAGGTGTCATCCACATAATTAAGATCTTTTCAAAAAAGAGTTCTAAAGAGCTTTGAGTATGTATGTAAAAATAGGCCCTAGAATTGTTTTAAAATAATGACAAGCATAGTCTCTTCATTTTTCCATGTCATGAAAATTGATAAACTCTCTCTAATTTTCTGAAGATTAAATTCATTAGTTTAATTCGTGCATATCATTCTTGTGTCAACTGCACGGATGTATGCATCTGTAAATATAATCTTCTACTTTTACTGCCTTTCAAGTCCTTTTATTATCCACAATCTCTGGCAAAACATTATGTGTCAGGTGTGAAATTACGGAATTGCCAGCAACAGAAAAAACTATTGCCTTACTTCTTCAGACTGAGTCTCTCCTGTTTCTCTTTTCACATTGGATGGTGTCTTTATTTCCAATCAACTTCTTGAATTCTTTTTCTCTAAGCTGATTCGTAATCCATTTCATAGTCCCTTACCCTTATGTCATGTTTTCCTTATAAATCAATCTGTGCATGAAATACTCAGTTTTTAACCCAGCTTAAATTTATCAAATGCACACTTTTTTGTTGTTTTTGTTGTTTTTGCCAAAGCTGGCAAGAAATTTGTGAACTCAACTCCATAATTATCTTTTTAAGACCTAATAGGACTGACTCCTCCAAAACTCTTTTTCCCTGACTTTTAATTTAGCTTACACAATAAATTATCTATTTATATTGTTAGAGATTTGAAAGCAGTTCTTAAGTGCAAAAAAATGTGCATAGTCAATTATAGTTGATTCCTGCATTTGGTGAAATGTCACCTGTTTGCCTTTGTCCCCATGAATTATCTACTTACCAAAAGAGGTAAATAATAAGAATAAGGAAATATAAGGATACAGGTTGCAAAATGACGACCATATGTCATAATCTCATCCCATTTTGAACAGCTTACTTCACTGAGAAGTTCTAGGTCCTTTCTATTTGCTTGATTTCTTCTATGTGATTGTGGATATAAAATGATTAAACAGAATGTTCCCACCAGGCAAGTATCAAGGTACCCTGATGTCACAAGTTGAAATCAATCAGATCACTTTTTCTTTCAGTAAAAACTGCCTCCTATCGCCCTGGCTTAGCAGAAAATGCAAGTGTTGAAACTATAGCAGATAAATGGTACCATTACTAGGCATAAGATTTGGAAGCCAGCAGTTTGCAGGGAAGATAGTAATAACAAAGCTCTATAGAAATACAGTTAATTCAATGTCTATTGCATGAAAGATCAAGAAATATTCATAGTAAAGGGTAAAAAATTCTGACACAAGGAAGCAACCATTCTGGCAGATCAATATTAGAAAATGAAAGTGTAGTTCTCCAAGGCAGAGTATCAATGAGATGTCAAAATCTGGACACAGAAAGGCAGATCAATCCTTCTAGTATATAATAAAAGCCAAATATGCAAATTATCCCCTTGGGCGGTTGTTCCACCGGGAGTTTGACCGCTCGCTATGATGTACGCTGACCACCAGGGGGCGGTGCGGAACATGGCAGGTGTCAGTGACGTGGTATTGGCAGTGGGCAGCAGTGGAGGTGCTGCCAGCCCTGATGGGCCCCGACAAGAGCAGCACCACAGTGGGATGGTGGAGCAGGTGAGCAGGCGGCACCAGGCCAAGGTGGGTGCTAGTGGGAGCCCAATCGCCCCACCAATCACCCCGCAGATGGCAACCAGCAGCAGTGGTGGGGGGCAGGGCTGCCTCCCGGCTCCCAGGTGCTGAGGGAGCCAGGCAGGGGGCCCAGCCATGATCAATTGCCTTGCAGGCAGGATGGTGGAGCAGGTGAGGGGGCGCTGCCAGGCCACAGCGGAGTGCCAGGCGGGGGCCCGAGCTGGGGCTGCGAGCCTGAGGACTCGAGCTGGGGCCCAATCCCCAAAGGCCACCCTGAGGGACCCCATCCATGCACGAATTCGTGCATCAGACATCTAGTCTATATATATAAAAGCCAAGTGACTGTAACGACTGAATGACTGTTCGCTATGACGCACACTGCGGCTGGCCAACCGGCCCAATGGGGGTGGAGCCGGCCGGCCAACCTCCCGCAGCCCTAACTCCCGGCTGGCCTGGCCCCTGTTGCCCCCCCCCCCCCACTCTGATCGGGGGTGGGGTTGGTGGCCAACCTCCTGTGTCCCCTCCCCCCAGCCATGCACGAATTTGTGCACCGGGCCTCTAGTACATAAATAAACTCTACCAGGAAGGAGAACATCCTGTGAGCGATACCTGGCTAATTCCTTAGTGTGAAGGAAATGGGGGTTGATATCAGAAAAACAGTGCTCATTATTCATGTAACCATGCTTCTTAATTAAAGAGTAACCTATATATAAAATTCTCACTCTATAATATTAATACAATCATAATTAGCTTTTTTTCTTTTCATGTATACATTAAGTAACTAATTGAGGACCCACACATGTCTCAGGCACTGACTTACAGTGATGAAAAGGACACAGCTTTGCCCTCAAGGATCTTACAGAAATGGAATAGACAGCAGGCAAGAAAGGACAACTGTGTGGTAAGCACAGTTCACTGCTGGAACAGGAAGTGGGGCTATTTATCTCAATCCTCAGGGGCAAAGGAAAGAAGATTACTAAGAACAAAGGGTAGGAAGATTACAGGGTGGTAGTGGGGTTGGTTCCAGGCAGAAGGATGTACTAAATTATAAATGGAGCAAAAGTTCAGTGAAGCCTAGGAAAGCCCTGCTTATCCATTGTACGTAGCTCTCTGAACTGGATGACTGTCACCTATGACTTCAGTCAAGAACTGATGCTGTGGCCAGACTGGGGGTGCCACCCCTGCAGCATTTCCTTGAAGAGGGCTTGTCCCATAGCTTGTCAGATGCTGTATTTATTCTTCATGTTGCGGGAAATTTAGAAACATAGTTTTGACCTCTTCCTTTCATAGCGCCACAGGGGCGATTGCTGCATGTTTGACCGGAGACGAGTGCACAGAAAAGAGTACCTGTCGACTCATTCTATTTTGCTTTGTACTAGTCGTGTCCAATCCCAAACCAGATTAAAGCTGAAGGAGGGTCGCCGGGAGCGTGCTCACCACGTTGCCAGTGCTCCCAATGACCTAGTCCAGGGGTTGGCACATCTTTTTCAGCAAAGGATCAGGTAGTAAATATTTTAAGCTTTGAAGACCATATAGTCTCTGTCACAACCAAACTCTGCCGTTGGTAGCATGAAACCAGCTCTGGGCAATATACAAATGAATGGACTTGTCTCTGTTTCAATAAAATTTGATTCGCAAACACAGGCGGTGGCCTGTAGGCTGTAGTCTGCTGATCCCTGCTTCAAACAGTTCTCTAAGCCACAGTGCCTGGACCCTTCCACAGACGATTGCTATGGCTTAGAATGCTCCTTTCCCTCTCTCCCCAGGGCTAGATTTTTAGTTATTCTTCAGCTCTCAGCATAGAGGTCATTTCTTCAAAGGAGAAGCCCTCACTGCTAGACATCCAGGGTGTATGTCCTTCAGGGGCTCGCACAGCACTGCACACCTTCCCCTCCAGAGCATGACTGATTTCTAGTTGCCTGGAGACTTGTCTCTCCACTCCAGCCCACTCCAGACTGTGGGTTCCGAGGGGGTGAAAAGTGCTTGCTTCTTATGTGCTTTGTATCCTTCGCACCTAACACACAGTGCCTGGGACATAGGAGGGGCTTAATAAATATTTGTTTAATGGTCAGTGAATAAAATCACTTACCCCCTTCCTTGACTTTGTTAGAATGATAAGTCTAGCAGGTGAAATTTATTTATGGCTTTATAGCTCCTGAGTCATTGTCGCCATCTTTAGTAATCATATTGTAACAGCGATAGTCTATATCAGTGATGGCAAACCTATGACACGCGAACTCATTTTTTTGGTTGATTTTTCTTTGTTAAATGGCATTTAAATATATAAAATAAATATCAAAAATATAAATCTTTGTTTTACTATGGTTGCAAATATCAAAAAATTTCTATATGTGACACGGCACCAGAGATAAGTTAGGGCTTTTCAGAATGCTGACACGCTGAGCTCAAAAGGTTCGCCATCACTGGTCTATATCTTGGTTCCAGTAGCATTCAGCAGGCTGTGGAAGTTGATGGTTTTAGCCCTGTTAGCTAGGTGCCACTTGGCAGTCTGTGACCACCAAAAGTTTTGTTCCTCATCCTTTTCTCCCCCTAATTGCTGCTCCATTTGAAGTGGAAGCTAGCACCTCTCTGTTCCCTCAGTGTCTTACAGTCTCTTTAGAGGGGGTCCCAGAACCATGCTGTCCTCCCCGTGTTTTAGAGAATTTTTAGTAAAATATCTCTTTTTAATATAGCTTATTATCTCCCTAGAACCAAAGAAATCTATTTGACTTATAAGACTAGCCTGGAGTCACATCAGATGTAATCAGAGTAACTCCCGTCCAAGGCTTTGTTGCTGGGTCCAAATTGTGGGGCTCAGCCCTTGGAAGAATATTTCCTAGGAAGCTCCTCAGTCCCTTACAGACACACATCAAGGGGCCGGCTCGCCCCACCCCATCCCCATTTGTCAACCTGCCCATACATCTCTTTGAGTCCTAGCCAGAGCGAGCTGGGGTCTTGCCCACAGAATCTCCTTTTTTCCTCTTCGACTTGCAGGAAGGACAACTAATAGCAATACTTCTAAGGAGCTCATTATGCACCAGGCATTTATAGTCTGTAAGCTGTTTGCAAATAGTAACTTATTTAACCTCCTTGGTGATTTTATTTTACCAAAGATGAAACTATAACACAGAGAAAATAGCTGCATTGCTCAACAGGAAATAGCTGCATTGCTCAAAGTCACAGAGCTGGTAATTGTGGAGCTAAGAGTTGAACTCGGGCCATCTGATATCAATATATGAAATAATTTCACTGATGCTATGATCACTCACCTCCCTACTCCAGCCCTACCCCTTGCGCACTTCCTGTAACATATGCAGCCTCCATTCTATCCACTTCCTTCGTATAATCTCAGAAAATAGGAATGAAGGAGGGGCAGGAAACAAATAAGAGTGCATGACTTATGGAAGAGGCTGGGACTGGAGTGGAAAGGTCTAGAAACTACATCAGGTATTAGGCAATACTATTTCTGCATAAGTAAAAGAATTCCAAATCCAGAATACTGTGAGCCTTGAAAATCATGAGAGAATTGAAAATTCCCTTGCATGGCTATGCTGCTCTTTCTCTTTTCAAAGAGTTAACTTGGGACATTGAAAAGATGTTCTTATTCATTAAGTGTTTTTTGCAGAGTCTGAAGTAGAGTTTTAGACACAAATAGGTGTTTTCCTTAAAACTGAAGTGTATTTGTGCTATAATGTAGAGAACATCATGCCTGATGCTGTTTTTCCCAGTGACAATGCAGCAGACAGCAAGCAGGAGGAATGCGGCCAGCCATTGGGCAGGTACTTATTCCATCTCTAGAATGGTGTCACATGAAATGATTCTCACCATTACATGTTGCAAATAAAAATTAATAAATAATAATAATAGTAAGCTTCCTTGTGACACAGGTGCTGGCCACAATGGGTCTGAAGATATCAGATCTCAATTGTTTTGTGAAAGCTGGCTTCATTCCAGAGTTGATTAAATTGGTATAAACATAACTTGAATATGTTTAAATGTAAAAATTTTCTGTTTTCCTTCCAAACTTTTGCTTTTTTATAGTTTCATATTCAATGGTTAATTTTTATTTGGAAAAAATCACTCTTTTTATAGGAGTATCCATAGACTAAAACATGCTGTATTTGACCCAAAGAAACTGTTTCTTCATAAACTCATAGGCATTAAAATATTTTTTTGCAAGGTCACCAAAAGTGATTTGTTTGAGAACACCTGAAGTTAATATAGAGGTACATTGAGAAATCAGATTCTCTGTTCTGTTTTCCTAACCTTACTGTGGATAAGGTGAACCATCACTTTTTAGCCTCAGAAACTGATTTACATAGAGGATAAAAAATGTTTTTGGAAAGTTTTTTTTTACCATTCATAAAGCCAGTGTTTTACTACGTAAAATGAAGTCATTCGTCCTTCCATTTACCCACTTACTCATCTATCCACCCAATCATCTACTCATCTGTCCAGTCTAAATTTTCAACCATTCTGACCCATTTTATCTTTCTTCTATTCTTCCCTTTTTCTCTTTGCACTTGTAACCTTATTCTATACAATTTACTTATTTTGGTTATTGTCTGTTCCATACTCTAGAATGTAAATTCTTTTAGGTCAGAAATGCTAGTCTACTTTGGTCATAGTATATCCCCAGACTTAGAATGGTACCTGGCTATAAGTAATAATACATGTGGAATGTTGATTGAATTTTTATTAGATAAATATTTACTTACCATCTTCTACTTTTCATTGTACTAGACTGTGAGCCAAAAAGAATCTAACATACAACAGATATGACTCTTATTCTCAAGGAGATTCCAGGCTGAAAAAGACATTATGGAAATATATCCTTCAATCAGCATCATTATACATGGGAAATAGTATTTCCATATGAGAAATGAAACAGAAGTGCTATTTGTACTTCTCTCTAAGAGAATGGCTTCCCCGAGGAAGTGAAATACGTGATGGACATTGACCAAAGGGAAGGATTTGGAAATGGGGAGTTGTGGTAGAAAGGCATTCTAGAAAATAGTGATAGTAGAAATTAACAAGTGAAGGTGGAAAACAGGATAGATGAGATGGAAGACCAGGGGTTTCAGTTAGAGGAGGCTTGGAGACTTGAAAAATAGTAATAGAAGACTTACAGGATGTCCCAGAAAGATGTATATACACTTTGATTAATTACTAATTCCAATGGGTTAAATCTGACAAGAAAGAAACATTGGAATTAATAACTGTGTTTATATTTTTTGTGGACACCCTATATTTGGAAAGAGGGATTGGATAAAATCATGGAGAATTTTGATGTCACTTATTGGCATGGATGAATCCAAGATTCTTTTTCTCTGGTATCTGAACCCTTTCATCTCCCCTCCATTATTACTTCCTAGTGACAATATTATGTGCTTCACATTTTGGGTTTCAAATTAGCAACTTGGCCAACCCAGTTTCCAGAGCCTGGAAGGGATCTTGTGTGAAATGCAGATTTAGTCTTTGATCTACATTTTGTAGGTCAACAAGCTCAATCACTAGGCAGTAATTACAGGGCTCACAAGGAGGATGTTCTTGAATAATTTACTTAAATATATTAGTAACAAACAAGCTTTCACCTCCGAGCATCTCCCTACTTCTCCTCCTGCTTTGCAGTGGGAGCTAGGAATTGTCCACAGTTCTAAGACATTGCTAGGAAGTTGATCTGGAATATGGATTTCTACCTTCTCAAGTGTTGCAGCCCTGGAGCTGTGTAATAACGGTATCATTTAGGAAGGACACTGTGTTTTTATCTTGGCCTGCGAGTCTTCCCAGTGTGTCCTTGTTCCATAAGTGTCCTTTTCAAGTGATGAGAAGCAGGCTGATTGGGGGCCCTGCATGAGCAGACAGTACTTGAATGGCCCTTGCCCAACAGTTTGGGGGTTTTGGTGGAAAAATTTACAATTTTAGATATTTTGGTAGAATTTATTTTCTTCATTCTCAATTCCTTTTCCTCTAAGTTCCTCCTCTCTCAGTTAATGCCACCACTGTCCAATCTTTCCAGGTACTCAGATTTGAAACTTCAGTCCCGTTAGGAAAACATAGTAATAACACATTTTATTTAAAATACATTTAAGTAACTTATTTATTTAAATGTTTTTCTTTAATTAGCTCTGACAGCCAGAGCTAATTTCCATGGCATGAGTATTTGTGTTTTCAGTTCGTTTTCTTCCATGTTTTCACCTCCTATCTCTTGAAAACACTCTGGAATGTAAATAATACCGAATGCTTTTCCATGAGTTGGTACTGAGTGTCCTCGCACATTGCTGGATTGAGCAAAGGTACCTCTTCAGAAAAGCCTCCAAAGTCATTTTCCCAATGACTTCCTGATCATCCCAGCCAGACATGCTTTTTGCCTTGTCTACCTTTCTATAATAATAAAAAATTCTAAGAGGAATGGCCTCATACTTATTTTGTACCACTCTCCCAGCTCTAACGACTATGGCTTTCAAGTGTTGTTGTTTGTTGATAGAGCTCAGGTTTGTGGCCAGGCAAACCTGGGCTCAAATGATGACTTCCACTACATTCGTGATAGCCTTGGGGCATGCCACTGGAAAGGACCAGGCCTGTTTTCCCACCTGTAAGATGGAGGTAATAATAATTACCCTTCAGGGTTGTTGTGGGAGTAAATGAGATAATGTATGTAAGGCACAGAACATGGGGCCAATGGAAGTTGTTACCGTTGTTTCATTGAAAGTAAAAGGGAAGATTCTCAAGGACAGAGACTGCATCTTGAATATCCTTGAAGGACAGCATTTGTGATAAACAAAGGGAAATGCGTGTGGGCTGGGGGTAAAGTGTGAGCCTTGAACTGTGAATGCTTTCTTTGCCTTTTGCCTTTTATTTTAGAGGCCTTCCTTTAGTATTCTGCCTCCTGATAATGAGGACAGGGAGAAGACCAACTCATCCATGTATTTGCTTCAGGCAAGTCATTTTTGTCTCTAGATCATGGTTATCTATTTGCAAGGATGCAGTCTGTGATAGCTATATGTTGCTTTGTTTTCTAAAATCACACTAAGACAAACAAATGTAGGTTTGATGGCCAAAAGCCCTTTCAAGAAAGAGGGCCCTGTTACTGTTTTCATTTCTCAAAAAGCATTCTAGAGCCTGAAAAATTGTGTTCCCTTATCATCTCCGGCATTCTTTGTTCTGGTGCCTGGAGAAGACTGAGAGAAGACGGAAGGAGCACTCCAGGGTTCCCATTTGCCTGGGGTTCAGGGGCCACTGCTGAATTTCTACGTTCTTTCTCTGGAGGAATATATAACCTATGGTTTGACTACCACCCATAGTTAGAGACAAGGAAAGCTTGCACGTTTTGCAGTGAGCCAAGGTAAAAAAGAACTCTTTTGTCAAGGTAATAATAACACTTAGCACTTACAGAGGGCTTTTTATCTTCAAAGGGCTTTCCAAACATTAGCTAATTAAGAAATCTGCTCAATGTGCAGCAGCTGTTGAAAAAATAAATGGGATGCTTGGGTGTATTAAAAAAGAGAGCAAAAACATGAGGACATCCTATATCAAGCAGCTGCGGTGCTCTGTCTAATTTGTTTGCTTCACCTGGTGGAATAGATCAGACGCTAAAACAGTCCTGCCTCGCAGAGTAATAATGGCTAGGGATGAGGCAGAGCTTGCGCATAATGGAATATTGCAAGGGCTACAGAATATTTACCTGAGGAGAGGAAGCTTCATCGCCTAACTTTTATTAAACTTGCATAACCACAGGGACATGCAACACTAATGAAATAGACATCTGACATGTAGACACAGATGCCCTAAGGAAAACCATTCTCATTTATTCATTCAAATTCACTCAGCAAATACATATCAAGCACTTGCTAGACATTGGAGGTGCACATTTAACAATTACATGGGAACAATGTAAAAACAATTGTAGATCTGTTGTGGTATGTCCTTTACCTACTGTACCTTAATTGTACACCAATAATAACGTGCATGTGCATGCATGCACAGACATATTTGATTCATTTAGCACTGTCTTTGTTGACACATTGGCAGAAATGAGCTATCATACCCGTGCACGAGCTGAGCTATGACTTTGGTAATGAAAACAAACTAACCAAATGCTTTTTGTTGTGGTTTTATGCAATAGGCCTTGGGAAGCGGCCAACTTTCCTTTTTCTCTTTCTTGGTTTTCATAACAAAATCCATTCATCTAAACCTGCCATTCTGTTTAAAGTGTGTATTTGCGAGATTGCAAATTTTACAGAGGTGAGAGGAGGTCGTATGTGAAGAGAAAAGGGAGAGGGATCATAGGATGTCAAAATATGAGTGCTTGCTTTCCCCTTAGCATAAACACCATGCTATTTATACATGTTTATACACCTGCAAGGCATATTAGAGTGCCTTACTTCCATTGTATTCAAGGAGAAAGGGTAATTATCCTTGTTATTGAGCTGCTTGTCAAAATGGGGTTGTAAGGAAAATTATTTTCTCATTCAAGGAGGACCAGTCATGGAAGAGATGGCAGGGAGGTAAATATAAAAGAGAGGCTGTTCTAGATATGGGAATGAATAGAGAGGGAACAGGTTCATAAAGTGGAGGAAAATGCCTGACGAAAATTATTCATAGGTTTATTTTTGCTAAGGAAAAGTTATAAGCCTAGACTAGAGTAAAATAACAATGAGAAGATGAGCAATGCGAAGATACATAAGCAGCTGGTCAGCATCTTCTGAGTTCGGGGCATAGCATTCTGTGAAGTGATTGGAAGGCCTAGGCCTGGATCCCAGGAGCCAAGGACCAAGGGTTGATTTTCTTTTGTTGTTGTTGTTGTTGTTTAAATTTATTGATTGATTTTAGAGAGAGAGGGGAAGGGAAAGAGAGAGAGGGAGAGGGAAACAATGATATGCTGTTCCACTTATTTATGCATTCATTGGTTGATTTTTTATTTTATTTTATTTTTTTAATTTTTAAAAAATATATTTTATTGATTTTTTTTTTTTTTTTTTTTTTTTACAGAGAGGAAGGGAGAGGGATAGAGAGTTAGAAACATTGATGAGAGAGAAACATCAATCAGCTCCTGCACACTCCCTACTGGGGATGTGCCCGCAACCAAGGTACATGCCCTTGACCGGACTGGAACCTGGGACCCTTGAGTCCACAGACTGACGCTCTATCCACTGAGTCAAACCGGTTAGGGCTGATTCTTTTTTTAAAATATGTTTTTATTGATTTCAGAGAGAGGAAGGGAGAAGGAGAGAGAGATAGAAACATCAGTAATGAGAGAGATTGGTCAATCAGCTGCTTTCTGCACACCCCCTACCAGGGATCAAACCCACAACTTAGGGATGTGCCCTGACATGGGTCGATGCTCAACCACCAAGTCACATCAGCAGTGCACACTGGTTGATTCTTGTATGTGCCCTGACCAAGGATGAAATCTGTAACTTTGTCATATCAGGATGACATTCTAACCAACTGAATACCGTGCAGGGCCCCAAGGGTTTTTGTTTGTTTGTTTGTTTTTAAATACATTCTTATTGATGTCAGAGAGGAAGGGAGAGGGAGGGAGAGATAGAAACATCAATAAGAGAGAATAATTGATTGGCTGCTCCACATTGGGGATCAAGCCTATAACTTGGGCATGTGTCCTGACAGGGAATCGAACATTAACCTCTTGGTTCATAGGTTGACGCTGAACCACTGAGCAACACCGCTGGGCCCAAGGATTGTTTTTGAGGGTGCGTGCATGGCATAGGACTTGTTAGAAATGGTTAGAAAAAATCAATTCAGTGATCACTGGCTTCTCTTGGAGCATTGTTTGTAATAGGAACTACTTTGAAATAAACAAAATTTCTGTTTTTTTGTTGGATCATGTTATTCTGTAAAGAAAGGATTGATTAAGTAAATAAGAATTTGTTGGTAGGATTGACTACTGTGCAACTCTTAAAACAAGAAGGATCTGTAAGAAAATAGTCACAGTGGTTATTCCTTGGGAAGAGAATGGAGGAATTGGGAGACAGAGTAGATGGGAGACTCCCTACTCAGTGTATTTTGCCTCCTCCATTTTTTAAAAAGCTTTTTATTTTGAGATAATTGTAGATTCATAGCAGTTGTAAGAAATAATACAGAGATCCTATATACCCTTTACCCAGATTTCTCCAATGGTAACATCTTGCTACTGGAGAAATATAGTTTAATATCACAACCAGACCTTCACATTGATATAATCTACTGAGGTTATTCATATTTCACTGGATTTACATGCACATGTGTGTGTGTGTGTGTGTTTAGTTCTGTGCAGTTTTATCACATATATAAGTTTGCATGATTAATACCATAGGTAAGAACAGTTACATCACAAGGATTTCTTTTATAGCCATAGCCACCTCCCCCTTTTTTTCCCCTCCTTTCCCCCTGGAAACCACTAATCTGTTTCCTATGTATATCATTTTGTCATTTTTAAGAATGGTGTGTAAATGGAATCGTATTGTATGTAACCTTTTGAGATTGGCTTTTTGAACTCAGCATAATTCTCTTGAGATTCATCTAAGTAATTTTTTGTATCTATTGTTATAGATAACATATTTTTGGATTATTGTTTTATTCTATTTGCAACCCCCAAAAAAAAAAAAAAAAACCCTGACTTTTAGTTGGTGTTTGTAGACCATTTACATGTGAGGTAATTATTGATATGTTAGGGCTTAAGTCTGTCTTATTACTTGTTTTCTGTTTTTTTCCCCTCCACTTCTGGTCCTTCTCTTTGTGTTTTCTCATCTTCCTAAGGGTTACTTGAACATTTTTAGGATTTCATATTTATTATTCATGATGTTTTTGAGTATTTCACATTGCATAATTTTCTTAGTGGTTGCTTTGGGTATTACAAGAAACATATAAATTAGCAAAGCCTGTTAATATTATATTTCTCTTATAGCTTTTGGGTAACTTTTTATTACCTACAAGTTAATATAATAAAATGAAATAAGACTATAACCAAAACATTTCCCTAATAAATTGGTTGTGGTATCAATTCCAAAGTGGAGGTGTGAGTGGGGTTCCCACACAACACCAAGCAATTCTTGGACACCTTCTGAGTGTCCATGAAGTCCACTCAATTCAGACACCATCTATTAGGAGCTAGCATCAGATTCCACAGGTTAAGAGTTTAGTCCTGCAGGACCCCAACCTCCACCCCCTCTTCAGAAGCCAGTAGCAAGCCCAGGTTGTTACTTCTGACTGATGGGCTATAGATTAGAGGTTCTTTGGAATACAGACATCAGTAGCAAATCCAGGTTGTTAACTTGTATTTCTGACCAGCTGTCCATAATTTCCCAAGACCTTCAACTTGGGTCAGTCAATTTGCTAGAGTGGCTCACAGAACTCAGAGGAATATTTTCCTTACTAGATTTCTGGCTTATTATAAAAGGATATAACTCAGGAATAGGCAGATGGAAAAGATAGTAGGGCAAGTTGTGAGAAAAGGGCACAGAGTCCATGCCCTCACAGAGGGTGGTGTACCACTCCCCACATGGTCTCAGAATCCTGTCCTCTGGGTCTTTATGGAGGCTTCATTACACAGTCATGATTGATTAAGTAATTAGCCATCGGGATTGATGCAACCTTCAGCCCCATTCTTCTCCCCAGAGGTCAAGTGTGGGACTGAAAGTTCCAACCCTCTAATCACATGGTTGACTCTCCTGGCAAGCAGCCCTCAGCCATAGGTGAGGTCTATATGTCACCTCATTAACATAACAAGAGCTGCCTTTGCCACTCTTAACAAGTAGGGTTTTGGGAGCTGTGCCTCAGGAACCCTGGAAGAAGACCAAATATGTATGAGAAATATACCTTTGGGCATTTGAGTGGCTAAATATATATTTTGCTTATTAAATAATCTTCACCCCAGCATATGATTTTATTGAATTTTAGAGAGGGAGGAAAGGAGTGAGGGGAGGAGTGAGGGAGGGAGGAAGGAGGGGGGGGGGAGAGAGAGAGAGAGAGAGAGAGAGAGAGAGAGAGAGAGAGAGAGAGAGAGAGAGAGATCCATGTGAGAGAGAAGCATCAATCTGTTACCTTCCATATGCACCCTGACCAGGATCAAAACCGCAACTTAGGTATGTGCGCTGACTGGGAATGAAACCTGAAACCTTTTGGTGTAAGGGACAATACTCTAATCATTTCAGCCACCGGGCCTGGGCTATATTTTTCTTATAAATCAAAATATTAAACTTACATTTACACTCACCCAAAACAAATAAAACAAAAATTTATCTGAGTACAGTCAGAATGTTCTGAGTACAGTCACAATGTAGACCGGAAGAAAGGAGAGATCAAAGCACTTCAGATGAAATAACTCAAAGGAATCTTGAGTAGGAAGAAAACAGTAAATCAAATGTTTCAAAGCATGCCTGAGACATTGAAAGTGAGGGGCTTATCCATGACCTCTGAAGCATGTAGCAGAGACAGCCACAGTGTTGAGTATCCAGCCTGTGAGTTTTTGGAAACTGCCACTCATCACCTGGGCAACCCTATTCCATTCCTTAAACTTTCTAAGTCCTAGCTATAAGAGGAATTAACAATGGAACCTATCTTACAGAATCATGAGGATTTGCTGAGGAAACACTATATATGTCAAGTTCTTAATGCTGTGTCTGGCATATGGCAACTCAAACAAATTGTTGTATGATGTAACTGAACTTTCCTCTGAGTGCTTACCTGGGTCTAGGGGTTCAGATGTATAGTGACATGGTGCCATTCTTCAGGATGAGAAGGCTGTGTCCCATATGTGCCTTATGGATAGCGCCCTCTTTCCACTTTCTCCACTACTAAGGTGATATTTAATCAGATAGCCATGTTTGAGGTAAAAAGGGCTTACTCCAGGCCTTTTGGCTCATTTCCCTGCTACCCTTAGATTGATGGTCTTGGTATGTGGTAGTAATTGAATATGAAAGAAAAACAGAGTAAAAAATAGTTGGATATTAATTGAGCTTCTTACTTTAAGGGGATGAGAGGAAAATGTCAGAACTGATTAGTATCATCCCTAGCAATAAGATACATGATCACGCTTTTCCAGCCTTCCATGCGTCCTGTTGACAGGTCTTTGGATAGAATCTCTTGCAAACAATGCACGCTGTTTACCTTCTTTATACAGGACCCTAAGAACTGCAGTTTGAGTGTTTTCTGTCCTACAAAAAATTGTCCAGGTCTGTTGGATGGTACTTCACACAGGCATACTTGTCATGCTAGGTTATCCTGACCAAGCAGAGATCACTGCTTTTTATTTCCCTTATTCCTTACATGATAGTTAATTTTCATGGTGTGAAGACCTAACTTTGTTTTCAGATTAGCAGAAAAGTTATCACTGTACCTAAGAATATTTTCCTTTCCTTGTGCCTCTTCCCTTTATGGGTCCTGATCCTTTGTTTATAAACAATTTCTATCCATAGATTTTCTTTCCAGGACTATTTTTCCTCTGCATCTTGCCAATATCTCTAACCCTCTCTCATCTTTCAGCAGACCTTGCTAAGTCTCCCACAGTGAATTTTATTCCCAGATTAAAAGTTTGGACCCATCTCCCATTCTATTGAGAAAACTGCAAGGAGATTGAGACTAAGGACAGTTTAGAGTCAACAAGAACTGAATAAACTTGCAGCTGGTGGTACCATCTGTGCCTGTCAAACCATGGCCAAATAGTTTTCCATAGTGGAGAAGGACAGAGAATCTAATCGCCTTTGGTTTGAGGTTACTGAGAAATGAGTCTGGCCTGGAGGAAGATTAGGAGCTGGGAGGCAGCTCGTTCTCTTTGTACAATCAGGCTTCTTCTGGCAAATGGTCAAATTTGACATGTGGGACCTTAGAGTGGCCTCCTGTGTGTGTCCTTGCTTCCCTCGCCCATCTGCAGGATTCTGACTGTGCCAGGTGCCCGCCATGGCATAGGGGAGTCATAGAGTCATGAAAGGGAATTTAAAATAAACTCACAGAACTTATAAGAAACTTCGAAGAAGTTTCGGGGCTGAAGGTGATGCAGAAACAGGAAGACAGTAGAGTGTAGAGGCAGGAGAGGAGGGGGAGGTCTCTGTGGGCTACATCCCAGGCTCTCCTTTGTTGGGGAGAATCTGCTTATTGGAAGAAGCAAAGAGATAAGGAGAAAACTATGGCAGATAAGCAAAATCATTCAACATTGAGAAAAGTAAGTGAGAATAAATGAGGAAACCAGGAGTGTGTCAGATTAGCCACTTGGGATGGGGTGAAGGAGAGACTTCTGAGAAAAAGGAGAAGCTCAGAAGGGGGCATTCAGGAAATGTTCTTACGATGGGCAAGAGAGTGCAACAGGCACTTCATAAGGCAGGATAGGGACATGGACAGTAAGCAAAAGGATACTCCACCTCATTACTAATCAGGATAATGCAAGTGAAAAGAACAATGGGATAAAAATATTAGCAGAATGGCTAAACCAAAAATGACTGCGAAAACCAAGTACTGACAAGGATATATAGGAATTGGAACTCTGATACTGCTGGTGTAAAACCCTTGTGATAAACTATTTATCACTATCATTAAGACTGAATATATACTAGTACATACCCTAAACCCTATCAGTTCTTTTTCTAGGTATATACTCAAACAAAAGTATTAGTATATATAAGCACTGAATATCATGCATCAGTGTCTGTAGCAGCTTTATTCATAATAGCCACATTTGTAAATAATAAAAATGTCCATAAACATTGGAGTAGATAAACAAATTGTGTATTTATGTTATGGAATACTTTAGCACTGAAAAAGAATGAAATGTGGGTGAGTCTCACAAAGGTAGCAACAAAATAAATCAGATGTTAAAAGCTACCTATGATTTTATTTATATAACTTCAAAAGCAGACCAAGATAATTTATATGTGAGACAGTGGTTGCCTTTGGGGCACAGAGAGTGAGTAGTAATTGGGAAAGGGTATGAGGGGTTTCTGAGGTTCTTGTCACCTTCTATTTTATGATCAATCTGAAATAATCTATGAAGCTTTATATTTGTGATTTTTGCCTTATTCTGATGATATGTTTCAATTAAAAAGTTTCTTAAAAAGGAGGAGGGTTGAATTATA
Organism: Myotis myotis; assembly: GCF_014108235.1. NCBI lineage: Eukaryota > Metazoa > Chordata > Mammalia > Chiroptera > Vespertilionidae > Myotis > Myotis myotis. The sequence continues at coordinate 54,787,822 of NW_023416324.1, forward strand.
AATTAGATCTTATATATTTATCTGTTTATCTACCTATTTGTTTACTTATCTCTTTTTGAGAGATCACAGTCAGATTGGAATTATTGTTCAATAATTGCATTTGTTCAACTCTATTCCTTTTCATGTGACATTGTGCCCAAACAATAGCCCATGGGGCTCAGGAGGGTAACCTTCCTGTATAACATGTTTGGTTAATCATCTTTTCCTCCCCAGTGCTTTCATACTACACACTCCTTCTCTGTAGTTCTCTTCCAGCAGCAACACAGTCTGAGTGACGTTTAGACCATCCGGAGCCAGAATTGTCCTGGATTGTCTGAGAAACTGCTGTTTCATCTGATGCTTGTTTATTCTGGATGATAAACAGGCACAGCACTTAGGCCATGGTGTGGTTTTACAGAGGACATATAATGATAACTTGAATTCTGGGGAGCACTCAAGAGGTGAATTTACATAAAAAAATCACCAGAATTGTTGGTTGAGCCATGCCAAGCTTTTTATAGTGGGATCCAAAGGGAATAAAATACTGAGCAATGTTTTTAAAATTATGGTATAAATGCTTAAGAATTATTTTGTTCTAAGAGCTGCAATGTCCAAAAATTGTCCCCATGAAAGTATTTTTTAAATTGGGTTTCTCAGAACTTTTTGGCTATAAGATTACATAACTCAGGAATGTTTGTCTGTCTGTCTATGTATGTATGTATGTATTTATCTATCACAGGGAGGGTTGAGATAGGAGAGAGAAAAACAGGCAACTTTGGATCCATTTATTGGAGATTCACATAAGATCTTATTTGAAGGTAGTTTGGCCTACTTAAAAAACAACAACCACCACTCCTTTAGAGAACTGTTAGTATGATGCTGAAAGAGTACCAGACACCAGGAACTTCCCATGCATAAGACCATGTAATGTAAAGGCAATAACTGCGTACTTACAACGCCAGGGTAAAGTGTTGGAAGAAACAGCACTTGGAATTGAGAGTTTGGAATAAGGACTCCAAGGAACATTACAGTAAAAGATGCCCTAGGACAAAAAGTTAGCTAATCTGCAGGAATAACAGTGTTAACTTTTTTTTATTGAATAGTTACTATTATTTAGTAATATTAGGTATTTTTAAGCATTACTTAATCCTTACAAGAGCACATTGCTTGTAGACATGATGGAAGAGATGGTAACAGACCAACTCACCCATTAAGAAGCTACATAAATTACTACTCGAAGGCACCCAAGTGTTTCAAAAAAGGGGCTAGAATTTGAGCCATTCAGACACCTGGGAAAAGGAAATGCATTGAGGTGAGCAGGAGCTTCTTTGTGGCTGTTCTCTGTGATGCATTTGCAATACATTAAAGGGTTATAGAGGCCAAATAGAAAGTAGTAGTCTAGATCTTATAGGAACTTTGGTGGAATTGGCAGACAAAAAATTATATTCAGAAATGCTTCTTAGCCATGATAATGAAGGACCAAGATCCCAGAGAAAAGGGAACCAGGAATATCTGAGCCAGCATTCTGCATGCGACTTCCCATGAGGAACCTGTTGGCTTCTACACTGTGCACAGAGAAGCCGAGAAGAGTGCGGTAGTTGAGAGAGTGAAAGTCTAAGCAGGGATTTCAGTAATCTCATAGAACTGAAAAGGCAGGAATTGTGATCCAGAGCTCCAAGGACCCTGAAAAAAAAACATCGGCAAACTCTCATTTGAGACTAAGAATTAGCCTCTAAGAGCCAGGGCAAACCGGAAGTAGACAATTTGCTACTGAGTCAAGATAATGTGTCTATGCTCTATCTTTCAGAGACAACAAAATCCTCAATGTTGGAAGATAATACCCAGAGCCTATATAACTCTTTACTTAAAATGTACAATAGTCAATAGGAAGCTACCAGATATGTCATGAAACGGGACCAAATATTGGAATTCCAAGAGAAAATGGAAATAAATTGTATCTTATTGCTCTACTGAGACTATCAGATTTTAAAAGAACCATGATTAATATTCTTAAGGAAATATATGTACAAATAGATTATTTCAACAACAGCAATCTATTTACAAGGATCAATTGGAAATCCTAGAATTGAAAAACATAAATTAAGAATGCAGGAAATGTGTTTAATATTCCATGAAAAGGCATAAAAGTAATTTTATGTTCCTGAATAGACACACTCAAATATCAAGACATAAAAATAGAAGAATGGCTGAAACTGGTTTGGCTCAGTGGATAGAGCATCGGCCTGCAGACTGAAAGGTCCCAGGTTCGATTCCGGTCAAGGGCATGTACCTGGGTTGCGGGCACATCCCCAGGGGGTGTGCAGGAGGCAGCTGATCGATGTTTCTCTCTCATCGATGTTTCTAACTCTCTATCTCTCTCCCTTCCTCTCTGTAAGAAATCAATAAAATATATTTAAAAAAAAAATAGAAGAATGGAAAAAGAAATGCCATATAAATACTGATCAAAAGGAAGCTGGTGAAACTGTACTGATATTAGACATTGTAGATTTTAAAGAAAGAAATGGTACTAGAAATGAAAGAGGCCATATCAATAGTAATAAGTGGGTAATTTGACAAGGAATATCCAATAGTATAAAATATATGCACTTAATAACACGATCTAATCTAATAAAAGACAAACATGCAAACTGGCCATACCTTCGCTATGCCTTAAGCCAAGCCCACCAGCCAATCAGAGCAACTATATGCAAAGTAACCCAACCAAAATGGCGGCTGGCAGCCACGGAGCTGGAGCAAGCAGGAGGCTTGGTTGCTCCAGTGATGGAGGAAGCCAAGCTTCCTGCCCATCCTGGCCAGCTCTGAGCTCCACTGAAGGCAACAAAGTTTCAATTATAGACGGTAAATAAATCTCAGAATAAAAAAAGAAAAAAAGGAGAGGCTGGGAGCTTCTTTCGCCGGGGGGGCTTGGCCAGCCTGAAAACAGTCATCAGCTCCTCACCCAGGCTGGCCAAACCTTCATGGGGTGAGGGTCCCCACTGGGGGGGACTTGACCAGCCTTCAAAACAGCCACCAGCCCCTCACCCAGGCTGGCCAGCCAACCAGCGGGACCCCCACCCTGATCTGGGACACCCTTCAGGGCAAACCAGCCTGCCCCCACCCATGCACCAGGCCTCTATCCTATGTAATAAAGGGTAATATGCAAACTGACCCTAACAGCAGAACGACTGGGAATGACTGGTCACTATGACACACACTGACCACCAGAGGGCAGACGCTCAATGCAGGAACTGCCCCCTGGTGGTCAGTGCGCTCCTATAGGGGGAGCTTTGCTCAGCCACAAGCCAGGCTGATGGCTGCCAGTACAGCAGTAGTGGTGGGAGCCTCTCCCGCCTCCTCAGCAGCACTAAGGATGTCAGACTTTAGCTTAGGCCTGCTCCCTGCTGGCAAGTTGACATCCCCCGAGGGCTCCCGGGCTGCCAGAGGGATGTCTGATTGCCAGCTTAGGCCCAACCCCCTGGGGAGCAGGCCTAAGCCAGCAGGTGGTCATCCCCCGAGGGGTCCCAGACTGCAAGAGGGCACAGGCCGGGCTGAGGGACCCCCCTCCCCCGAGTGAACAAATTTTTGTGCACTGGGCCTCTAGTGTTTAAAATAAAAACTGAAAAAATGAAAAAGAGAAATGGACAATCTGACAATCACAGTTAGAGATTTTTATAGCACTCTCCCTCTTTAGCTGTTAGCATTAGCAGACAAAAATATGAGTAAGTATATATAATAGATTTAAATAATACAGCTAACAAGCTTGACCTATCTAAAGGAATATCTAGAACTCTGCACCCCAAAGCTGTAGAATACACATTCTTTTCAATTAAACATAAAACATTTAATAAAATTGATTACATACTAGTCAATAGAGTAAGTCTTTAAACATTCAGTGGATTGAAATCACATGTAGTATTTCCTCTGATCACATTGTAATTATATTTTAAATCAATCAAAAGATAAGAATATATATATATATATATATATATATATATATATATATATATACTAATTGCCCAGGAACAACTCCATTCCTGGATACTTAACATAAATAGGTGCATTTAGCAGGAAAGGAAATGTATGCTAATGTTCATGAAATTTAAAATAACTCTTTGTCAACTGTGGAATAGAAAAAATATATGTTCTGTATTCATATAATGGAGTAATAAATGAACTGCTGCTGTACACAACAACATGGATGAATCTCACAGATGGAATGAGGGGCAAACAAAGACAGACACAAAAAATGTATATCATGTGATTCCATTTATAAATCCCCAATAGGTAAAAATAAGCTATACTGACACAAGTCAGAATAGTGTTTTGTTTTCTTACTGTGTACATGTTATACCTCATTCAAAATGTTTAAAAAACAACAACAACAAAAAAGCTTAAGATAAAAAAAATGCAGAAGAGCATACTGGGTGAAAAAGGTGGGAGAACATTACAAACGGAGTTTTCTTGGGTTCCAGTCTGTCTTCTCCATGAACCTTCCTCTAACTAGTAAACTCTTGCTTTTAAACTCCACTAACATCTAGCCCATTGTTTATTATGGAAATAAATAGAATAGTGAATGGTATTATTTAATTGTCTCAGATCTCTTTTTCTCCCCTATCATGTAGGGCATATGAGGCAACATGATGTAGTGGTTAAAACACAGCCCTGGAGACAGACCACTTGGTTTAAATCCCAGTTTAACATTTGGGCAAATCACTTAAACACCATGTTTAGTTACCTTATTATAAAACCTAGGTAACAACAATAACTAAGTCATGTGCTGTTTGGAGAATTAAATGAATCAGTAATTAAAACTAGGTCTATCCCCAAAGTCAGCACTGTATAAATGTTTGTGACTGTTACTGTAATCACCTTGGGGGGAATTGGACCGTTCCTTATATTTGTTTTAAATCCCTCTAATACCTAGACCTGAACTGAACAATCAGAAGGATGAGGTTTCTGGAAAGCTGGAGGCAGAGATATTTTGGGAACTGACTCTGTTTTCTCTCTATGGATGAAGATGAGCTTATACTGAGGACACGTTTTGCTCCTGAACCATAAGCTTAACTACAGCTGCCTAAATTAGCGTATTAAGAATTAGATTGCCCTAACCGGTTTGGCTCAGTGGATAAAGTGTCGGCCTGCGGACTGAAGGGTCCCAGATTTGATTCTGGTCAAGGGCATGTACCTTGGTTGAGGGCACATCCCCAGTAGTGGGTGTGCAGGAGGCAGCTGATCGATGTTTTTCTCATTGATGTTTCTAACTCTCTATCCCTCTCCCTTCCTCTGTGTAAAAAAAATAAAATAAAATACATTTTTTAAAAAAGAATTAGATAGGAAAATGTTGTTTTCTCAACTCTGGCAGGACCTACAATCCCGGAGAGTGGCTCAGCACTGTGCTGGGGCACCAAATGGGGAGTGCTAATCATATGACATCAGTCTCTTCCCAGTGCAGTCACCTGTTTCCACTGCATTCTTCATTCATGAGTAAGTCGAGGATTTTAGCAAGGGTATGCATGTGTCATTTTCTGAAAATGTGTAAGCTACCTGGACTCTGAAAGCCTATACATATATATATTAGAGGCCTGGTGCACAAAATTCATGCACGGGTGTGGTCCCAAGGCCTGGCCGGCAATCAGAGCGCAAGCGTCTGGCGTGGAAGGGCAGGTCCCAGCTGACCTCTAGACCCTGGGCAGCACCTGGGCCCCCGGGCCCCCACATGCCCCCCTCTGCCTGAGTCATGATGCCCGAGTCCCCACACAGAGATGTAGTGAGTGCAGCCAGATGCTGTGGGCCTCTGGGCCACCCAGAAGTGCCACATGGAAGCCGGGCAGGCAGTGTGCTCTCTCCCAGCTGACCTTGCAGTCCGGCTCCTGCATGAACCCATGGGGAGCCCAACTGGCCCCTGAGGTCCCGGTGGCTGTGGCCTGGCTCACCCTGAAAAGGCCGCATGGGTATGGGACGGGCTCCTCATGGGCGCCCAGCACCTGAGCACCGTGCTTCCCTGGCATGAGAGCCCTGGCATCCGTGAGACAGTAGCAGGGGGAGTGAGAGCAAGCTCCGTGGACACACTGCGTTCTTACTGTACCTCTGTCCCCATCACCACTGCCCACAGGTAGCCAGCAAGAGGTTGCAGCTCCCCCCCCACACACACACACAACCCGCCTGGCCCCGCGGGAGGTTGGTCGCCACCACCCACCCCCAGTTTCCTGTCCCAGCCTGGCCCTGCCCCAATCTGTGATCGGGGCCTGCGGGCCACTGGTCAGCATCTGCAGGGCAATCAGCAGAGTGATTGGGCCCCCGCTCTCGCATTTGCCTTGGCCTGGTGTTGCCTGCTCCACCATCCTGCTGTGGTCCCGCTCTCATCGAGGCCCATCAAGGCCAGCAGAGCCTCCACTGCTGCCCACAGAGCTGGCTGACGCCCGCCATGTTCCGCTCCACCCCGTGGTGGTCAGTGCACGTCATAGTGAGCGGTCGAACTCCAGGTCAGAGGACAGTTTGCATATTAGGCTTTTATGATATAGGATAATTCCTTCCTGTTCTGTCTACATTCTTATCACCAGATAACGAGTGAGAGAGTATTCATCAACTGTATGTAGAGGATTCCTGAAAGACGGGTATTACCCTAAAGTATCCTAAACAAGATGTACAAGAACATCTCATCTTTTCAGATGTGGTCATTAGATGATTGACACAGAGCAGTAGAGGCTTTTAAGAGATCTAAGAGGTTTGATATTGAAGTTTCATTTAAGGATGCTCCCTCGTGGACCCACATTTTCACTCTCCCACACTAGGGTTCATTTGAGCTTCAACCTCTCCCCAGAACGGCCTTTCATCCCGCTGCCTTCTTCTTGCTCTCAGGTGGGCTTTTGCTGTTCCTCTGCCTCCCAGGCCAGAGATGATCATCTCACCCACATTTGTTGCTCATTTCAAGGCACCAACTCAGTAATCATTTTTTTTTCTCTTACATTGGCACTCAGGTTATCTTGAGGAAAATTTAAGTCAACAGCCAATCCACTTAATTTTAACTAAGGTGACTGTAGGGCTGGGGGAGGTGTTCCGCCTCCCCTCTCAGCACTAATTGAAAGCTGCACTACTGTTTGTAATACCTTAAACAATAAAATAAAAATTTTAAAAAAAGAAAGCTGCATGAGAACAGGGACATAGTCTTCCTGCAGAATCCCCCAGGGCATGGGGCAGTGCAGATAGATGCTCATTACATACTTGCTGGACGAATGACTGCTGCTGCAACTCAGAAATCCCTCACATTTTAGTTAATTTCATATCTTTGTTATACCTTTTCCCATACAACTCAGATTTTGGGTGAGATTCCGTTTAGATGTGTTTGAGTTTTGGTGGCTTGAATTACCTTGTGTTCTCGATGGATTTTAAACTTCCTGGATCCTTAGAAGTGTTTTCTATCCATACCCTGGCCCAGATGTTTAGGACCACAAATTTACCTACTTTTTGAAAGCTGGATTTTTGAGATAAATGAATTAAAAATAGCGATTATTTGGTCCTAATTAAATTCTAGCACTAAATTACTTAGGAAATTTCAGTTGATTAAGGTTTTCTGTTGATTAAGGTCATAGGCTATTTGGCTTTTTTGATCTGAGATGCTGTTTCCACTCTCATTGCCAGATTATATAGAATAGCATATGCTATAATTAGTCACATTTGATTTTCCCTAATAGGACATTAGGCAGCCTTTTCTAAACACCCCCCAAAAACCCATGAACAAACCAACCCTACAACAATGAAATGTCAGCCAGCCTGTGCTGGGCCTCTAGGCAGGACCCAAAATACAAGCTCCTTCGGACTCTGGGCCTGCCTGATGCTGTGGCGGGAGCAGGGGGAGGTTTGCTCTGCTTCCCTTCTGTGCCAAGGCCTCCGGAGAAGCTTTTAATCCACTCTATTTCAGACAGTTGCAAGCAAAGAAAAAATGTCATGGGAATATCCAGACTTGGGCAGATAACAGCCCTTCTCTTTATAACCCACTTATTAATCCATAGGAAGGACGGGGCGAAGCGGTCTTTGAACGGCCAGCTATCCATGTGCAGTAGTAGTTGGATGCCGAGCCCTTTTCAAATGTACTCAGAATAAAAATGAAACCCCACTACTTGTTTTGCCCATTAGATAGCATTATCTCCGCGGAACGCCAATTCATATCTCTTTGTGCTGTGTGTGGTTCTCACATATGGGATTTTAATAACCTCCATGCTGTGCTATGAATTTATAAGCAGGGCCGATAGAGGAAAAGCACCACAGGACTTTATTTTTTCATTATTACTCTTTTGAAAACAGGGTCTGCCTCATTTCTGTAAGGTTCCTCTGACAGCACTGGCAGTGTTGCGGCTGCTCCTCTGGAAAGGAATAAGCTCCTTATTTATTTGCTGTCTGTTTTTGTTTTTTTTTCCTACTCCCTTTCCCACCCGCATCCTGCCTTTAGCCACCTCCATAATATCCCATGGCATTGTGCTTGCAGCTTCAGTGAACCGATTGCACAGAAACAGGCCCCGTTCTCCAGCTCTGAGGTTCATCTTACATACTGACTTTTTTCCGGAACATCCTTTTAAGTGTGGTCGCATTTCTCCTCCATCCAGTTCTGCATGTCCAGGGAGCCTGCATAGTGCAGCCGACAGAAGAAAAGCAGGCTCCGTGGTCAGCTAGTCCTGTGTGGGAATGTTGGCTTTGCCCTCTGATCCTGGAGAAATTATTTGGATTTTTGTTAACTCCTTCATAAAATGCTGACGATAAACCTTCCTCCCATTTGGATGCAATGGTTGATTGTTCTGTTATCTCTGTGCTGTTTAGCACAATATTTGACAAAGTGTTAATAGAAGCAGCTATTATTGTTATTATTCATTCAACAAGCACTTACTGATTGCTCACTAGATGTCAGACACCATTCTGGATGCTGGAGTGATACAAAGAACAAAACCATTTCCTTGCTTTTATAAAATACACTAATTATGAAAGAGTCATTCAAATTGCAGTTGAAAGTTATACCTTGTACCTTTTCCAGGAACACTTAAAATTTGCATTTTTCTTTTCTCAATTAGAGGTGGAGGTTTAACATCATTTTATAATCTTATATGTAGCTGAATAATCCTACTGCACTTTTATGCTTTATTTTCCATGCTTTTATATCCCTCTTCCATCTTTATGTTGCACCTATTTGGACTGACCTGCTTAAACAAGAAAAATACTATGACCCTGGTTTCTCCAGCTAGCATAATCTTTTAATTACAAATTCAAGTCTGTTTTAGATTTAGTCCCTCTAACTCAATAGGGTTCTTTATCTTAAATTTCATATTAGACCTCTTAGACGTTAAAGAAAAATGTAGGTTAAGAAAGCAATTTTTGAAAAGTTCAGGAGAAGAAATAACTCGGGGCTAAATTCTCACATGTCTATGCCAGGACAATCTGTCCAGTAGGGCCCCTGACTAAAAATCTGCTTATGTGTGTTTTAATACATGGGGGCACATGTGCTCATGTACACATGGACATATATTTGTGTGATTTAGACACTGAGTATATTTTATATGGTTTCCTGGGTCAAAAGGAAATTGATAAATTGTATGTCCATTCCAATGGTACTGAGGTCTCCACCTTCTTGGAGATTCCTATGAATTGACTGAAGTCAAGCAAGTAAGACTTATGCTCTGAAAATGTAAGATGCTGTGCAAATAAAGTAGGACCCAATTTAACGTTGATGTTGAGTAATGGTGCTAAAACTGCTATATCAGTAAACATCACAGCTAAGTCCTTTAATTAGTGGGATATGTATTGTTCATTGGAACCAAAAATATTTATTAATACCTGTTTTGGACCAGGCAGCTTGTTCATGTGGTTGATATAGTGGAAACCAGAGCATTCTCTTCCTCCAAGAAACATAGTGACTAGTGGGAGAGACCAACAATGAATGAGTAAATGGGTTAATAAGCACACAATTATAGTAAGGATAAGTGTCTCTGAAGGTACAGCATTGTGTGCTATGTATGAATGGGCCTAATGGGAAGAGTTACCTTGAGCTTGAGTGGGTGGTCATGAAAACACTCTTTGAGAAGCTGATATTTAAGCTGGGTTCTGTATGAGGAGAAAGTACCTGCAAAAAATGGGAAGTGAAGTGGAGGGCAAAGTATCCTGGGAAAAAACCCCAGAATGCTCCACGTCCCGAGGCTGAGGATATGGCATGGTCAAGAAACTTAAAGAAATTAAGTTTGCTGGCTGACTGCAACAGAGAGGGCCTGTGTCCAGGGTTCCCAAAGCCAGATGAAGGGTTTGGAGTTTCTTCTACACACAATGGGAACCTTGTTGATTTGGGGTTAACAGAAGTTAATAAAGCGGCCTCCTTAAGGTTTCTTCTCCCAAGGAGTGCCAGAGGGCAGTATCTTGCTTTATGTAGTTAGCATTTTGATTCAATTTATTTTATGGACCTATACGCCTTGTGAGAGTATGAGATGTGGATGCCAGAGCTTAGAATCTCCGTGTTTATTTTGAGCTAATTACCACAAATACGTTTTTAATTGGCAACTGTGTATCTTAGACACACTTCATTACATTTAACCTTTGAGATCACTTTTAATCCATCCTCTCAAAAAAAAAGTTTTCTATTAAGAAAGGATGGTATACATTAACATTTTAATTACTTTTTTCTGGCAGATTTTGTGTTGGGCACAATTTATCTGTCAAGGAGGAAATAAAGAAATGGTCATACTTTGAGAAAACAATGCTCAAGTGTCAAACATCCTAATGCATTTAATATTCTGCTTTTACAGAATACTGTTTAGATACCTTTTTGGTACCATTTATTAAGAATATATATAGTTTAATTTTTCATCATAGCCAACAATTGAAAGCAGCTGGATATTTGCTTTCTCCCCTGTCTATAACCTGCTAATACTTTCCTGTCATACTATCAGACTGACCTTTAACCCAGCCTTTACACACACACTTAGTCATGTGCATGATTCTTACTTTAATGGGTTTTGATAGATTTCCCCGTGCTCATTTACTTGTGAAATAAATTTATTATTCTACATTTATTAGTTATGTTGTTTCTCGATGCCTTTATTTTTCTGTTTCATTTTGGTGGAGCCAGCTCATGTTCTAAAAAATATTTCTTCATTGGGTATACATGCATTTTAGATAAGTTGTTCCATATGAAAAAAAGATCACAATTCTTTCTACCACTGTCTTCATCTATTATTATCTTTAGTTTCCAAGGATTTTTGCTTTGCTTTTGTAAGGAATCTGTTGAATTAAATCTGAGATAATGAGAGGGACTTGAGTTAACTAACAGAGCTGGCTGCCCCTCTCTGGCATCTACGTCACTGATATTTGTTGACCACTAACCTTCTATAACACCAGTATCTTTCAAATTCTACAACTTTGCTAAGATTTGTTAAGGATCCTGCTACTGGTAGTCAACCTTTTAGCTAATGAAGCATACACTGAGTCTTTGCACAGAGGATGGTTCCCTCCCAAGAGCTTTTGGCTTCAAGGACTAAGTGTTGCCTTGCGGCTTTGGCAGGCCTCAGAGGAGCCTGGCTACTGGGAACTGAAATGCGTGGAGCTTGCCAACCCCAAACCACTGTGTTCCTCACAGCTCTCTGGTGCCAGGAGCTTGTGTGCCAAGGAAACAGAAACCCGTGTAGAAAATAAACTGTTTTCTCTTGACTTTTCCTCTAGGAAGTCTAGAAGAGGTTGAACCTTGCAAGTGGTTCCAAAATGACTTAGGACTTTACGTTGGAAGTTGAATACTACAGTTTCATACAGAAAACAAAGTGGTACATTATTTGTGCGCTCTCAACCTTTCTCCCCCCCATCATCTTACTCCCTATATTCAAAATGTGTATTCTCAACCTGTGGGTCGCAACCCCTGAAAATATATCCTGTACATCAGATATTTACATTATGATTCATATCAGTAGCAAAATTAGAGTTATGAAGTAGCAACGAAAATAATTTTATGATTGGGGTCACCACATCATGAGGAACTGTATTAAAGGGTCACGGCATTAGGAAGGAAGTGATCAGTAGAATTGTGGTGGTGGTGACACTCTTTTTAGCTCTTGAGCTAAGGCTGTCTGTGCGTGTGAAAGGCCTCAAGTGAGAGTGTGTGGTGTGGGTGTGTGATGGGGAGGGAGATTATCCCAGTTGGGTGCTTGTTTATGGATGAATGTTGGTTATGGAGGCTGGTAATCTTGATGAGGTCAGTAGAAAATAAATTCATTGGCTAACAAAGCATTTTGCAGGATTCTATATTTTGGACCTCTGTAACATTGGAATTGCCTGTACTCACTTACATCTAATCATTTCTATCGCTTCTTCTTATTTACCCTTGCTTTATTTTTCTATTCTTTCCTTTTTCTCCTCCAGTACATCTTTTTCTCCATCCAGCTTTCATCAGAGGAAAAAATATTATTTAATCTAGCACAAGGCTGAGATATGAATGTGGGATACTATGAAATCAAGACTTGACCAACCTTTAGTACAACTAGTATTGCTCTAAGAAGTTAGACTCTTGTGAAAATTATATAAACTTGGACCACAGAAAAGATTAGATTCATAGCACTTATTTAGCCTTATTTCATAGGCCTGTTGCCTATTTATTAAAATTCCTTGATTCCTTTTAAACCTAAGTTTCTCAATATATTTTGGGCGGGATAATTCTTTATTGTGGATGACTTTACTGCTCTTTGAAGGATCTTTAGCAACGTCATTGGCTCCTACCCACGCTGGTGATACCCCCTGAACAACCAGAAACGTCTCTAGACATTGCCAAATGTTCCCAGGAGATTCCCAGTTGAGAACCACTATTTTAGATCCAGGTATTTGGACAAACCATGTTATAAATCAATACATTAAATGTAATTTTTTTTCTAAAAATCTGCTTTTAAATACTGTATTTCCCTATCTTATCTCATTATTTTCAACAGCATTCAAATTCAAAAGCCATTGCCCAGTGCTAGCCAAGAATGAATAGAAAGAAAGTAAACATCTTGCTTTTTATTAGATAAGATGTCCAGCAATGAAAATAGCTGGATTTAAAGAGCTTGTTAAGATGTATTATGTCAGATGAAAAGTGGTATTTTAATAACTCATTGTTATTCTTAGCATAGACCTTTTATTTTAGAAAAATGGATAATTAGCATTTTGGCTTATCACTTTCTATCCATGAATATGAATAATTTGATAGACAGACAACCAAGAGAGATTTCATTAAATAATGGGTCTAATCAGTCTTGGACTAGAGTAAACTAGAACTTAGATTTCCAGCTTGAGAGTTGGATCTCAGGGTTTAGTGGCAATGTCCTCTCATTTATCCAGGATATTTTTGTTGATTCACCTAAGGTTACAGTAAAAAACCAGAGCACAGGTCAATTGGCTAGAAATAAAAGTCAAAACTCAGCTTAGAACTGCATTCAACTTGCAGCTGGATACTTGCAAGAGTGCTTTCAAAGCATAACTACAAGTCCTGTGGTGTTTGTACTTAGCAGCTTCAATTTCTAGATAATGGCCCATTATTCACGTGGAAGTGTGAGAAATATTAGCCTGGAACCATTCCCCTTTGTATGCATTATACACTTAACTGCCCTCTGTGGTTATCCATAGCACCTTACCAGTTTTCCAAAAAAGACTACCAAAAGCACTTTATACTTTTGAGAACAGCCTTTCTAATACCCAGCCAGGAAATCTGTTTTGAAATTAATTTTATTTAAAAAAATTAATGTAGTCTATCCTTTTGTTTCTGAGACACAAAGCCCAATGCTGTGTTTGATTTGGAGCCATTTTACTGTCAGTCAGAGGGGACAGATAAACAGTGGAATTTTCCTGGCCTTGGTCATCTTTTGAAGCTTGCCGTGCAGTCTGAAGAAAGGATCATGATGATCACTTAGACTTCCTCTGTGGGGCAGTGGGAGAACTTAGATCTGAGAGATTATTCTCATCATGAGATGGAGGAGTGATTTTATTCACAATTCATACTCTACATTCATGATCCAACCCATGCAGAAGCATTCTCTCTGTGTATCCTTAAAGATACATCTGACATTTTACCTCCTGATGTTTTCTAAGTCGCATTTTTCTACCAAGGCAACTTGTGTGAAAAAAGAAAATGAAGTTAACAGACATATGATGCTTCTAAAACATATTTAACTTTATTAATAACATCTTCTAAGAGAAAAATAACAAAGAGCCAAAACAGAATGATTTTTCAAGTTCTGAAAGGAATCCTCACATGCTGCAGTACAGGAAATAAAAAGATTTTATTTCCCTTTGTAAAATGTGTGTTTGAGTGCATTCATTTATTAATCATATCATTTGTTATTGATACATAGCTAGTAACCCCTAAGATGGGGGATCCTGATAACTAGAGTCTTTAGAGGGCTCCGAGAGTGATAGTTGTGAGGATACAAGCTTGGATAAACCAGGAGGAATATACTGCTTTGAAAAGAAATGGAGAGAAATAACGAGTCTCGGATATGTCATTTGGAGGAAATGAAGATTCAGAATGGGAGAGCCTTCTTCCTTATCCCAAGCCAACTTCTGCTAAATTTACCTTGCCTAGTAATGCTCTATGGGCTGGCTTTTCTTTTGTGGGGAACGAGAAATAGTGTTTAATTTTACTCAGATTTGCCATAGGACAAAGACAGAGCTTGCTCATGGGAAAATGATGAGTTGCAGAAGTTAAGAAAATAAAGTCAAGAATTTGGGAAATCTATGCAAAAGCACAGCTAAAAAGTGTCAGAGAGGGATTTGAATGCAAGACTGAAGACAAAGCCAATGCTTATTTGCATTCTATTATGCTGTTAGAACCTGCTTCTATTATCATTTTCTCAGAACACCGTAAGTGCTTTCAGATGAGATGGAAGTGGAATATGATGAAATGAAGGTTGCTGGTATTGAAGTCACTCTATACAATTATATATTTTTATATACAAAGTTTATATGTTAACCTTTCAGTGTCCTGATATTGATCACTTCTGTTTTAAATTATGTCTTCATACTTTAATCCATATTGGAAAATGCGATTTATGCTTTCGGCACCAAAATGATATAGAAATGATGTGGCCATGGTATGATAAACTTCTGGTCTCCTCTAACATGAAGTAAACATTTAGTTGGAATGAATCCTGTTTTTTAAAGTGTTACCCATGCTTTGCCTAATTAGCACTTGTTATTTATAGCAGTTACACACATGCGTACACACACACACACACACACACACACACACACACACACACGAAAAGCATTTGAATAAAATTTAGAACTGCAAAAATTATTTGGCTTTTCACAGTTCCCCGACTCCACTGTTATCCCCCAGATGAATTATGTGCTACCAAAAGGTTATTTATTTTTATGGTCTGGCTGGTCAATAATATATTCATACATAATTCATTAGCTTGTTAATTAGGCCCATGTTTCACATTCATGGCTGTAGATCTGGCCCAGGTGTGAGGCAGGGAAGCTGTGATGACATCTGTGTCTCTGCTGCTGCACATGGCCAGGACTCTTGCAAGGTTCAGATTTCCTTTTTTTTAAGGAAAGTAGGAAACCCAATCTCTACATGGCCTGTCAGTAATCCTAGTTTATCAATGAAAGAAAAATAACTACTGGTTTCCATTTTGGATTGGCTGTGCTTTAACAGTTTATGGCAATTGATCTAGTTCTATTTAAGAGCCTTTGTTTTTAGCCTTAAAATATGTAAAGTAGCTACAATATTTAGTACTTGAGATTTGTCCAAATTGCCCTTTAACAAAATGATTCCATGGAGAGTTCTAAAGTTTAGTTAAATAAGTTTGAAGAAGACACTAAGAAAGTCCAAAATCTGCTCTGAAAACCGTGGCTAAAATGCACTACAGTTTTTAATAAAGCATTTTGGTTCATTCATCCTGTGAATCCTTATTTATTCACAGTTGTTTTTTGATCTTCTGAGTGGAGCCTTCAGTTTTTCTGGTTTGTCTAGTTTCTGCAATCTTGGGTAGTGGAAGAGTGGCAATTTTCTGTTTTAGCTAATTGCTAAGCTTTGCATGGTCACAGGGACTGAACATTTTAGAAAGCCACTTCATTAAAGCATTAAAATACTATGAGCTCAGTAATTTCATTTACTGGGTCAATAACCCATGATATCTGAAAGAAGATTTAAAATAGTTAAAAATAATTATTCAAACAAGAAAGGAATTTCAAACTATAATTACCATAGCAATAAAAGAGACTCCAAAGCAAGTATAAATATTCCTGTTAATTTAAACCTTAAATATTGAGTTCCTATAATTCAAAAGCTTTAGTTTGTCCATAGTAGATCACAAGATCTTAGACATTAAATAAATTTCAGCAAGCATATTATCTAGATGTAGAAATTCAAGTATCCACCCGCCCTCCCGCCCCCCAAACATTCTTTCCCCTTAAGAACCACATAAAAAAAAGAACCACTTACAATTTAATACCTGGATTGACAGGGTATTCCAGTTCATTCTTATATGAGGCACTCATTTCTCACATTTTTCTTAAAGCATTAGCAAATTTCTTATTTATTTCCCCCCTTAGGTATTTTGCTTGCTATTGTACATTAGATTTCTTTCTATTGTAGATACATTTTTTGCTGAGATAATCTTTTTGTTGGTAATTTTGTATATCCACATTTCAGCTGGCTATCATTTTAAAATTTTTCTATTCTAATAGTTTTTCTATAGTCTGATATGTTTGCAAAGAAGACTGTCATATCATTTGCAAACAATGATGATTTTTTTCTTCTGTCCATTATTAATACCTTGCTCCTCACCACATCTGGTCTCCAGTTATTACACTGAATAGAACTTAAAGAACAATGGTGAAATAATAATGGAATCAGTCACCATTCATATCTTATTCCCAGCCCTAACAAAACTATGTCTGATGCACAGTTTCCGAATGATGTTTCTCAAGCCATTATCCCATAAGATAATAATAAGTTTCCTATAAAAAATGACTGTGAGGTTTCTAAATAATTTTCTGGAATACTGAATTAAACAGAATGGGACAGACTTAAGTGAATAACTATTTATAGCCTTTAGTATTTAATATTCAGTGGCAATCCCCAAGAGGTGACAAATGTATATGACATTTTCCAACATATTTGTCCATAGGGCACCATTTATTAAGAATACTTAATTACCATTTTACAATACAATATGTGAATGCCACTCTGGCAGGGCACTGGTAACTGTGATGTTTGTTTTAGTTTCAGAATGATAACCCTTATAATGTTAAGAAATTATTCTAATAACTATTTTTTTCAAATAGGTTTTCAATAACTTGCTCTCTCTCTTCTCTTTCTGGTACCTCCATAATGCGAATGTTGGTACATTTGAAGTTGTCTCACAGGCTCCTTAGACAATCTTCAAATATTTGGATTCCTTTTTCTTTTTGCTCTTCTGATTGGATGTTTCTTTCTTCCTCATATTCCAAATTGTTGATTTGATTCTAGGGATCCTCTACTCTACTGTTGAATCCCTGTAAGTTATTCTTTATTTCAGTCAGTGTATGCTTAATTTGTGATTGGTCATTTTTCATTTCTTTGATGTTCTCACTAATTTCCTTGAAATTTTCGTAAGATCCTTGAAATTGTAAGTCCCTTGAAGCTCTCATTAAGATCCTTGAGCAACCTTATAACCATTGTTTTCAACTCTGTACTTGGTAGTTTGCTTGCTTCCATTTCATTTAGTTCTTTTTCTGGGGATGCCTTCTGTTCTTTCATTTGTTTTTGTTGTTGTTGTTGTTGTTTTGCTTTTCTTTATTGATTAAGGTCTTACATATGTGTCCTTATCCCTTCATTGTCCCCTGTCTCCCCAATCATGCCCTCACCCCCCTGGTGTCTGTGTTCATTGGTTAGGCTTATATGCATGACATGTTTCTTTGTATTTCAGTTGCTTCCCTGTATTTGTTTCTATGTATTAGGTACAGCTGCTATGTCTCCTGGAATTGGTAGAGTGGCCTTGTGTAGTAGGAGTCCTGTAGGGCCCAGTGATTCAGCCTCCCCAGTCACCTGAGTTCTAGATACACCTCTGTGTGGGCTGAGTGCACTGTCTTGTTGTAGTTGAGACTTGATCGCTGTTGGCATCAGTGGGAGGAATTGACCTCCAGGCCAGTTGGCTGTGACAACCAGCTGAGACTACGGTGGAAGAGCTGCTGTGCAGAAGACACCCCTATGAAGCAGGACTTGCTTCAGTGGGGCTTTGGTGCTCATTGAGTCTTCCCCTTGAGTGTGTCACTTATGGATGTGTATAGTCACAATCTGGTATGGTCTGAAGCTATCTCCACTGGCTCTGGGGCCTCCTGGGATGTGCAAAGTCAGCCACTGCCTGGGGCCACCTGGCAGAAGCTGCAATGTTTACTACTTTTATTGGGCTTGGAAATGCCCAGGCAAAACCAAGCTGTGAAGCAAGACAGGCTGGTGCTAGTGCCGGCTCTTAGGCCACTTATTGATTCTATGGGGCACAATGACACCAGATTCTGCTTGTTTGAGAGATAATGACAGAAAGGTTCCCCTACCTGATGAAAGAAATAGACTTACAAGTTCAGGAAGTGCAGAGAGTTCCAAACAAGAGGAACCCAAACAGGCCCACACTAAGACATATCATACTTAAAATTCCAAGGGTTAAAGACAAAGAGTGAATTGAAAAGCAGCAAGAGAAAGCAGTTTGTTACCTACAAGAAAGCACCCATACCACTGTCAGCTGATTTCTCTACAGAAATTTTGCAGGCCAGACAGGAGTGGCAAGAAATATTAAAAGTGATGAATAGCAAGAACCTACAACCAAGATTACTCTACTCAGCAAAGCTGTCATTTAGAATTGAAGTTCAGATAAAGCTTCACAGAAAAGAAAAAGCTAAAGGAGTTCATCACCACCAAACCAGTATTACATGAAATGATGAAGGGTATTCTTGGAGAAGAAGAAGAAGAAGGGGGAGGAGAAGAAGGAGGAAGGAGAAGAGGAGAAGGAGGAGAAGAAAAAGAAAAATATGAACAATAAAATGACAATAAATAGATATCTATCAGCAATTGAATCTAAAAATCAAAATAAGCAAACAAGAATCTAACAATCAAAATAAACTGATGAATGAAATAGATCCAGAGTCATGGGAACATGGAACAAACTGACATTTCTCAATGGAAATCGGGGAGAGGGGAGTGGGAAGAGATTAACCAAAGATCTAATGCATATATCCATTACCTATGGACACGGAAAATAGGGTGATGAAGGTCTGAGGCAGGGCAGGAACCAGGTGGAGGTAGGTAATAGGGAGGGAAAGGGGGACATCTGTAATACTCTCAACAATTAAGATTTTAAAAATCTGCCCTAGCTTGTTTGGCTCAGCGGATAGAGCGTCGGCCTGTGGAATCAAAGGTCCCAGGTTCGATCCCGGTCAAGGGCATGTACCTGGGTTGCGGGCACATCCCCAGTAGGGGGCGTGCAAGAGGCAGCTGATCGATGTTTCTCTCTCATTGATGTTTCTAACTCGCTATCCCTCTCCCTCTCCCTTCCTCTCTGTAAAAAAAATCAATAAAATATATTTTTTAAAAATCTGTTTATTACAAAAAATTATTCTATATGTATATTCAACTATGCAGAATAATGCCATAGTTTTCCAAATTGTTAGTGCAAAGTTCAAATTCCTATCAGTTATTGCATGAAACTTCCAGTAGTATGTTCTTTTTAACACTAGGTGTTGTCAGACATTTTAATTTTGGGGCAATCCGGTAGGTGTATAATAACATCTCATTGTTTTAGTTTGCATTTTTTCTGATTATTAATGATAAGCATTTTTCTGATGCTTATTTGCCATTTGAATTTTTTCTTCTATGTAATGATGACCTTTTGCCCATCTTTCTATTGCTTTGACTGGCTGCTATCTTTTATTGTTGATTTGTAAGTATTTGTTACATATTTTATATATTAACTCTTTCTAGGACACTCATACACCTCCCCTACAGAGAGGGAGAAAAAAAAAAATCTGTGGCCTGCCTTATTACTCTTTTCCTTTATTGTTAGTTCTTTTATGTCTTGTTTAAGAAAAAATTTTCCTTGTCTGATTTTATGAAAGTTTTCTCCTATATTTTCTTCATGAAGTAGGCAGGCAGGCAGAGTGGTTAGGGGTGATCAGGCAGGCAGGCAAGTGGTTACGGGAGATCAGGCAGGCAAGCAGGGAAGCAGGTAGGAGCCAGCGGTCCTGGATTGCAAGAGGAATATCTGATTGCCAGTTTAGGCCCGATCCTGCTGTGGGATGGGGCCTAAACTGGCAGTCAGACATCCCCCGAAGGGTCCCAGATTGCGAGGAGGCACAGGCCAGGGTGAGGGATCCCCCACTCCTGCCTCCACTCACAAATTTTGTACACCAGGCCTCAAGTTATAAATAATATACTTAGATTTCCCTTGTTGCTGATATATCAAAATGGAATTGATTTACATTCAGATTTATATGTAGCAATCCTAACTCCAATGAAATGATAACAAGTAATATAAGAATTATTATATACCATC
The DNA here is from genome assembly GCF_014108235.1 of Myotis myotis. NCBI lineage: Eukaryota > Metazoa > Chordata > Mammalia > Chiroptera > Vespertilionidae > Myotis > Myotis myotis. Next base: position 54,808,326 of record NW_023416324.1, read on the forward strand.
AAATCATCTGTAAATAATTATATTTACTACCTTTATATCTTTCATCCTCCCCCTTATTGTACTGGCTAGGATCTCAATGCATTGAATAACAAGGGTGAGAGTGGAAATCATTGTCTCATTCCCAATTTCAAAGTTACTGTTTCCAACATTTTACTATTAAGTGTGAAGTACTACAATGTTGCTGTTTTTGTTTGTTTGCTTGCTTGTTTATTTTTACAATGTTTGATATAAAAATTTTGTTTTATAGAAATAATTTATTAGATTGAGAAAGCTCCCTGTTACCTTCCCTTAACTAAGAGATATTTTTATCATTAGTTGATATTGAATCATATCAAAATTTTGTGCACTTTCTGAGCTGATCATATGATCGTATGATTTTACTTTTAAAATGATCATATGATTTTACTGTTGTTGAAAATTACATTGATTTTTTTCTCCAAAATTTTGTTATTTTATTATTTTTTAAATTAAATTTATTGGGGTGATATTGGTTAATAAAATTATATAGGATTCAAGTGTATAATTCTTTGATACATCTTCTGTACATTGTATTGTGTATTTAGCACCCAAAGTCAAATCTTCTTTCGTCACCATATGTTTGAACTTCTTTACCCTTTACTACCCAACATTTTTATTTTGAAAAATTTCATGAGTCCCAAGGTCATTGAACACCATTTTACTGGAAATAACCAATAGACAAATGATGACTATTTATATTTCAATACTTGGCATACATTTGCCTGAAAATGAATGAAGTGAGCCTGTCACTTAAAGAAAATAACTGTATTTTACTAGTGACAAAAATTGAGCTTTCAAGTAAAAATTAGCATGTACTTGACAAACTTGTATTTTCACCATCAACTTTTCAGTTTTGCAAAACTTACAGGCTTTTCTGATTAGATCAGTGGTATTATCATTTAATGTGTTTAAACTATATAATGAAATTTTCAACATTTTGAATAACTTATTGAACTAATATTTTATAAATGACCGAAGTGTGATGTTACAAAATCATACATGAGTTAATGATCCATGCAAAGTACGATAGACCAATGGATTCTAATGTAACAATAGAAAATCTTATTGACATGGTTTCAGATTTTATATTGCAAATCAACTTTAAGAAATTGCCACATATCAAATTTTGGTATAGATTCAAAGAAAAATATACACAATTATCTTCCTTTTCCCACTACATAGCATTGTAAAACTGGATTCTTTTTCATCTACTTTAATCAACATAGCCTGTTGAGTAAAAGCAGAAACAGTTGAGAATTTATCTATCTTCAAATAAAGAAATTTGCAAAAATAAAATATGATACCACACTTTTCACTATTTTGTTGGAAAAAGTTGCTTTTTATAAAAAAATTAATGTTACCATGAAATGGGCATACTATTAATTTAAAATGAATTAATGAATATTTTTAAATTTTCTCATTTTCAACTTCTACTATAATAATGATATATATTCAACTCACATAAGCAAAAGATTGTTGGAGTCCTCATTAATTTTTGAGTATAAATGGGACCTTAGACCAAAAATTTAAGAACTACTGCCCTAGGAATAGCAGCAGGCATCCTAAGCTCTGAAGATATGATGTTATTTGACATATTTACCCTCTTTTCATGACAATGTAAGGACCTTACAATATTTTGTCTCTATTTACCCCCTCCAAATTACAGCTGAACTTTGAACACTGTAGGGGCTTAGGGCACCAACCGTCTCCTCCTCCCCTACCCCTCCTGCCCCATCTAAAATCCACCTATAGCTTAAGTTGGCTCTCAGGATATGGGGATTCCTGATGAAAATACTGTTTTGCAGTGGTTGGTTGAATCCGTGGATATGTATCCATAGATACAGAGTGTCAACTATATGTCTATTGAAAAAAATTCACTTCTAAGTGGACCTGTGCAGTTCAAACCCAAGTTGTTCAAGGGTTTACTATATATGCTATTTAATGGTAATTTTAAATTCTATAATTTCCTCTTTGTTTTTGTTTTTATGAAGTTTCACTGTATATTTAGATTTTGTATTTATTTTCCCTGTTAGTCATTTGAATTTATGGATTCTCATACGTTCTGGAAAATTGTCAGCCATTGTCTTCTGCCCATTTTCTCTCTCCTGTCCTTTGATATTTCACATACATTTATTTTAGGCTTTCTCATTGTATTCCCTGTGTCTCTGAGTCTTTTAAAAAAAATGTTGTGTTCCATTCTGAATGGTTGCTTTTATCTTCTAGTCCACTAATCCTCTTTAGCTTTGTCTAAATTGCTATTAAATATATTCATTGATTTCCTTATTTCATGTGTTATATTTATTATTTCTAGAGATTCTAAGCTGTTCTTTTGCACATATACTCCACCACTTTTTATAGTTTCCATTTCCCTATCAACATTTTCAGTTGGCTTTTATCTTCTTGAACACAGTAAGCATAGTGGTTTTGGTCTGTGCCCTGTAATTCCATGTGTAGAGTTCCTAAGGGACTGTTTCTGTTTGTTTTCTCTAATGGCGTTTTGTCTCTTCATACGTCTGGGTTTTTAGATAGTGTGTTGGGTATTGTACTTGAAAACTTATTTGTAGCAATACTTGGAGACCTAGGATGATATTATCTTCCTCTAGAGAAGATTTCTCTTTTCTTTCTGCAGGTGTCTCAGGCCACTAGAAGTTTAGGACTCCATAATGTAATTTTCAAAATCGAAGTTTTCAGAGGCACCCTATTGATGTGAAAGAGGGTAACAGATTTTGAAAACTTGTTTATTTCAGACTTTCCTTTAGAATGCACTTTAGGCGTTCTAGTCCACAGTCGATGTTGAATTACCCTTTGAGGGCTCTACATTCTGATTTCTGTTCTCGTAGGCCAGTGGTCGGCAAACTCATTAGTCAACAGAGCCAAATATCAACAGTACAACGATTGAAATTTCTTTTGAGGGCCAGCTTTTTTAAACTTAAACTGTATAGGTAGGTACATTGTTATTAACTTAATTAGGGTACTCCTAAGCTGGTCTTTGCTAAAAACATCCGCTATCTGATTGAGGTACATTCGCTGAGGTCGACCCCTTCCAACTCTCCCATCCAAACTCGTCTTGTATACTTGTTTCGTCTATCTCCTTTCGTTCATCCTCTCTATATGTCCAAACCATCTCAACAAACCTTTCTCAATCCTCGACACTACATCTTCTTTCACTCCACAATGTTCCCTGTACGTGCGTGCCCGCACGTGGTATTTTGTGGAAGAGCCACACTCAAGGGGCCAAAGAGCTGCATGTGGCTTGCGAGCCGCGGTTTGCCGAGCACTGTCCTAGGCCCAGGAGGCTGCCAGAAGCAGAGATCAGCTACTTCTTCCAGAACTGCAGATGCCTCCTGAACAAAAGCAGTTCTTAGTGTAGGTGCACCTTCCTGAGTTACAGACTTCTCCAGGCTGGCAGTTCCTCACTATCTTGTTAGGTCTTGGATGGTCTCAGAGAAATAGTTTTTATATTGTTCTCAGTTCTCTTAGTTATCTTCCATGGAAAGGTTGGTTGGGATTTAAGTTAACATATTGAAGCAGACATTCTCATGCCAGTACTTTTCAACAACAATGAATTTTAATATCTCTGTGCTTTGGTTTTGCATTTTCATGCTAGAAGGAATTACTTATACTGCAGCTTCTTTCCTGAAACCTGTTGTAATTGGAATCATAGACCCTTAATTCAGAGCTTATAAAAGCCACATTATTTTCTCCTTATTCTGAAGGTAAGCATGGTCTCAGGACATACAATGCAAACATATGTCACCCAGTCTCCAATGAATGGATATAACCCTATTGAGAGATATCCATTGCTTCTTTTTTAAAAAAAAAAAAATATATATATATATATTGTATTGCTTTTTTACAGAGAGGACGGGAGAGGGATAGAGAGTTAGAAACATCAATCAGCTGCCTCCTGCACACCCACTACTGGGGATGTGCCCACAACCAAGGTACATGCCCTTGACCAGAATCGAACCTGGGATCCCACAGTCTGCAGGCTGACATTCTATCCTCTGAGCCAAACTGGTTAGGGCGAGAATACATACTTTCTTTTTTAAAAAATTTTGTTCTATTGCTTCAAGTATTACAAAGAGTATTACATATGTCTCCCCCCCGCCCTCGTCCTTCCCCCGGCCTCCCCTACCCCCCAGTGTCTTGTGTCCATTGGTTATGCTTATATGCATGCATACAAATCCTTCGGTTGATCTCTTACCCGCCCCTTCCCCAACCCTCCCCGGCCTTCCCGCTGTAGTTTGACAGTCTATTCGATGCTGCTCTGCCTCTGTATCTATTTTTGTTCATCAGTTTATAATGGTCTTTATTATCCATAAATGAGTGAGATCATGTGGTATTTTTCTTTCATTGACTGGCTTATTTCACTTAGCATAATGCTCTCCAGTTCCATCCATGCTATTGCAAATGGTAAGAATTCCTTCAACCTTGCAAGCAGCAGACACGTGAGCAGCACACTCCTGTCCATTGCTTCTTTTATCTCTTTCACTTGCTCATTTTGCCATCATTTCCTTTCACTTTCAGCTTGGAATTCATGTTACCAGTGCCCATAATTATTTCTTAACTTTGCACTTTTCAATACACCACTTGCCACAGTCTCCAGTCCTTGATGAAGCTGGCTAGCGTCTGTCTTTAGTCCTGCTTTGGTGCTCCTGAGCCATACTAGAAAGAATATGATAGGTTAATCAAAAGTCTATAATTTCTAAATTCCAGCTGTGGCACAACTGGAAATCCTTTTTTTTTTAGTTGCTCAAAATATTCTCTTTCTCAAAAATTAATCCCTCTCCTGAAGTTGGTTAACCTTACCTCTAAGTATCCCATCTCTCAATCAACCCTTACTACTGGAGAGAAATGTAAGGAAATCTGGAGTGAACTTAATTTCAGTTGTTTCTTTAAAGTTATCTGGTTTTCCTCTGATTCTTAATTCATTTTTGTTATCTCATAGAAAGATCTGTCTCTACCTTTTCAAAGGCTACCTATCCAACACTATTCTTGTATTATTGACTTCTTCCTTCCCTTGGTTCTTACTCCATTAGTGGGACATTCTCTTATATTCACAATCATTCCATCTCTACCACCTCTTACGCTCAAAATAAATTATCTTCCAGGCTAAAAATAAGACAAGATAAAAAATTATATTGAATGCATGTCAACAAAATGTTGAAATTACCATAACCCTTACTGGCTGGCAGAAATTCCTCATGAATTAAGAAAATGTATAAGGTAACATGATTTTCCTTGCTTTCAGAGCAAATTCTACTTAGAATATAAAGACCTCTAATGCTATATAATCTATAATAATAAAAGCATAATATGCTATCTAGACCGGACAGGCAAACTACCTTCTGGACGTCCTTCTGGATGAAGCTGCCCCAGTGGGGGCTGATGCAGAAGCGGTTAGGGGTGATCAGGCAGGCAGAATGGTTAGGGGTGATCAGGCAGGCAGGCAGAGGTGGTTAGGGGCGATCAGACAGCCAGGCTAGTGGTTAGGGGTGATCAGGCAGGCAGGTGAGTGGTTAAGGGTGATTAGGCAGGCAGGCAGAGGGGTTAGGGGCAATCAGGCTGGTAGGCGAGCAGTTAGAGCCAGCAGTCCAGGATTGTGAGGGGGATGTCCGACTGCCAGTTTAGGCCTGATCCTGCTGTCAGACATCCCCCGGATTGTGAGAGGTTGCAGGCCAGGCTGAAGGACACCCCCCCTTCAAGAATTTTGTTCACCAGGACTCTAGTTAACAATAGTGTTGTGGGAAATAAAAGTTCTCATACTTGGTACTACATGGAAACTTCCAACATCATCTCCGTTTACTCTTCATAGCTTCTGACATCTAGGACTAACTTCATTTTGTTGGAGAGAGGGAATTTCCCTTTCTATCCTTCTTCAGTTCTTGCATCTTCTTGGCACAAGGCAGAAGAACATGAGAAAATCCTGAGTTTTATTATATGTACACAGGAAAATTTAAAGAAGAATTCTCTGTGAGTGAAATAGAGCAGGCTATTAATATATCTTTTAAATAAAGAAACAGTAAATTTATGAGGATTTGACAAGACAATGAAACATAAGTTTAGGGGTACATAGTAAGAAATTTAAGTAGAATGTTGGCTTAGGGCAGTAAATTTGTAAAATTAACAAGGGTTTGTTTATATAGGTTTCTCAGCTCTGGATTTTCAATATCTGGGATAAAGCTGTCTCTTCCTTAGTTTGATTGATTATTTCTTAGCCCTTTTATAGCAGGGAGGGCACTTTTCAAGGGAGATTTATTTTCTGCATTTAGAGTGACAGTGAAGAGTCAGAGAGCTCTTCCCACTCCTGCTACTTCTCAAGTGATTTTAATTAGAAATAATATGTCATTGTGGGATATTTGGGGGCCACCTTGCTGTGGGCACCAAAGATGTGTAAGTGCAGCTCACCAAAGCAGTGGTATTGGGTGGTGCCTGGAAAGATTTACTACCCCAACATCTTTCTCACTTGGTCCCCAAAGATACCAATTTACATTTTGTCATTCATCCCTTTGATTAGGCATTTTGAGTTCCTCTTCTATTGCCACCAACTCCTCGAAGACAATATTTCTGAGCCCTAAATGTTCATTGGAATCATGTGTGGAACATAGAAAAACACTTACTTACAGGTGCCTTCCTCTTGAGTTGTTTGATTCATTTGGCCAGGCATGCATTCCAGCCATTATAATTTTGTAAAAGTTCTGGTCATTGTAATGTGCAACCAGTTGAGAACCATGTCCCTAGTTGGGTGCCATGATAAGAAACTAATACCATGGCTTTCTCTCTTATTTTCTTTGTGTGACATACCTGGATGGTATGTCAGCACTGGGTCCCGAACTCATCTTCCTGAAAGGAGAGGAAAATAATCCAGAGGAAGTCAGTCGTAAATGAGTCCAATTTAATTATAATCTCATAGTGATAGTGAAATATAAATGACTTCTTTATCCCCGTCAACGGGAGAAATCTCTCTCTTGGTTTGAGAAGACTCTTTTTTTTTTTTTTTTTTTTTGCCTTCCAGTCCAGAGAAAGCAAGCTGCTTTTTTGGGCATGCCTCCATGATTATACAGACCCATTTCTCTCAAGGAACTTTCAAATAAAGAGAACACATTATCTATGGTAACTGAGAAGCATAGCTTTATGTTGCCTGTTTTAGAATTATTTCTTGACATTAACATTTTTATGCATCCCCATATTAAGTTTTATGCTTGGATATAATGCCACCAGGCAGAAATCAAGGTAAATGCCATATCCCAAATCCACAGAGAGTCAGAGCCAAACCATGGGTTATCAAATCTGTCTTTTTATATGCTGTTACTCGTAGTGTATGATTTATACACACTGCTTTCTAAAGCTGCACCAACTGAAAGATGCTGGTTTGTGGAGGGGGAAAGAAGTACATAAGCTGGCTGGATTGAACTGTGTTGATTTCTCTCTAGAACAGTCTTCACAGTTCTTTGCTCACAGTTAGAGGTCTGCTGAAAGTGACTCGTACAGATGAAAACAGCTTGCTTAATCATTCCTGAAACACGGGCAAAATTAAAATACATTTTTTCCTTTGTCAAGCAATAAAAACAATGCCAGATTGTTAATGCCTCTTTTGTACCTTTCACTTGAAAGACCTCAAAAGAACATCAAGGAGAATAAAGGCAAAATCTATTCCCCAATGGCATCATTATACATGTTGAAGCCTCTAAAACTGAAACTCTAAAGACATTCAGAAAGAGCAGAGGAATAAATGACAGCAAACTGAAGAGTGTGTCTCTGGAGCTCTGTTCAACCTGCTTTTTTCAAATCCGTCCAAATTGGATGATGAAAAGCAAAGATCTCATTTGTTTCAACGTTAAAGTAGTAAATTAGTGGGTGGTGAATTGATTGTCCTATATAGCATTTAAAATGCCAGGAGTACCCCATCTCCAATATTTTAAATTGCATTCTTATGGTCGAAATGAAAGTAACCATGAGGGTCATGTAAAACAATGCTTTTAATAATTTAAACTGGTTCGATTCAAATATGATTTTTGTCCTGAAATATTTATTAAAGCTCCTGTTTTGATTTGAGATGAGCAAGTTTCATTTTAGACTTCAAGACATCAAATGGAAACTCATTTTCAGTTCAGGGGCTCAAGTAGGGAGATAGATTAGCATATCCAGTGTTGTGTTTCATTCCCGGCTGTTTCTGTTTGCTTCCAGGATATAGAATTAACAGGTTTGGTTAAATTTTAGCTGAGTTTTTGGCGACCTTTTCTAATCCTAGCTGTTTCATAATTTAATGTCTTGACCTTCGTTTTCCATAAAGCCACCTCAGTGATAAATGCAGAGATTTAATAACTACCACTAGTTGACAGGTGACCTTTCGTACATGGCCATTTCTCTTTGCTGGGAGAACCACATTGTTTTGTAAGTTTTAATTCACAGATTTTAATTATCTGTTCTATTGTCTATAAGCTTATTCACGGAGTAAAAAGTAAAGGTTAAATATTTCATTCTTACTGATTAAAATGTAAAGTGCTTGGCAGTTGTCCCAATATATCATTCAAAAAGGATGAGGCCATTTGTCAAGTTCTTACCCACAGAAGAGAGGAGAGGAATTTTCCAGAGTGGTTGGTAAGGAGCAGGATGATAAAGTAGATAGGAGAGTGAGCTATCTCATCAACTGGATAAGGGTAACCGTGTGTGTGTGTGTGTGTGTGTGTGTGTGGTCACATGTGTGTATTTGTGGATATGTGTGTGTGTAGTAAATTTAATGCTGAGAAACAAAAGAATTCTTTAACTATATGTATATGAATTTGAAAAGTGACTGTGACTCAACAAAAGCTAAAACTTGCCAATCAGAGTAAATAATCTTAGTTTACTAGTAGGTCATCCTTTCTTTTTCTAAATAAGGCAAGGATCAGTTGGGCATGTCATGATAAATTGGTTTCTAGGGTCTACATAAATATACTTAAACACAAAAGTAAAGCTGACTATTAAAATGTGGCAAACTCTTAAAAAGCAATAAGAATAGACACATCTTTCTCATTCCCACCCCCATAGTTATCACATTCTTCAGCATTTTTGCAAACAGAATTCATTTTGTGCCAAATAATCATACTTATAATAAAAATAAAAGTCAGCATAACTGTAAAATGACCTATGTTATGAGCATAGTATCCCAGTTGGCTAGTACCCTAGAGTTTTCAGAAGTACAAAGGGGAAAACAATCCTTGAGTTACAGAATGACTTGGCAGTTTTGAGCTAACTTTCATTCCCAAGGACTTGAAAACAGCTATTGTGGGTGTTTCTAAGGTGAATTTATGTCAAGGAGGTTTTCATGAAGGGAGGAGACAAGCTTATTGAAACATCATCTGCCAGAGTCTTATTTTTCTTTTTTTCCAGACATGGACTGTAACCATTTAATGCTTCAGAAAGACACACAACTCACTGCTGTTGTGAAAAACAATTGAAAAGCACATTGAGTAAGATGTGAAGGACCATTTTAAAGCTAATAATACTAGTCATGATTAATTTATGTTAGACTGAAATTTCAGCCATATTACAAATTGAAAATGTTATGAAGAAAAAATATATATAATTTCTTTTACCATGATAATGACATTGCCAGGGAGGACAGGTAAATTCCACTCACATGTATGCCTAACATTCCTGAGGAGGCTTTCATCAATGTTAATTTTTTTTTTCTTTTTTGGTGAAGTTTTTGGCTACCACTATGTTTAAAATATTAATTTATAATTTAATACAAATAATTTTAATATAATACATGGTGAGATTTGGGGTGTTTACTTCTATGTATATTGGGAATAGTGCAAAATGATTCTATATAATAAAGAAGTAATATGCAAATTGACCATCACACCCTCGCACAAGATGGCTGCCCCCATGTGGGCACAAGATGGATGCCACAAGATGGCCGGCAGGGGAGGGCAGTTAGGAGGAACCAGGCAGGCAGGGGAGGGCAGTTGGGGGTGATTGGGACGGCAGGGAAGCAGTTAGGCATCGATCAGGCTGGCAGGGGAGTGGTTAGGGGGTGATCAGGCTGGCAGGCAGAAGCGGTTAGGGGCAATCAGGAAGGCAGGCAGGTGAGTGGTTGGAAGCCAGCAGTCCTGGATTGCAAGAGGGATATCCAACTGGCAGTCGGACACCCCCCTCGGGTGAAGGCTGGGCTGAGGGACACCCTCCTCCCAGTGCACGAATTTTGTGCACTTGGCCTCTAGTAATAAATATTTCTTTATTCTCTCTCACTTCTTAATAGTGATGTGAATGTGTATCATCAAAGGTAAACTGCTCCTTTTGAACATGAATGGTATCTACTATCCACTGGACATTGTGTTTGTGTCCATTTCCTCAACCCTATAGTGGGAAACAAAAACAAAGTTTTGAAGAATTTATTATGAGAATTGAGTGGAATAATGTGAAAAAGTGCTAGATAGGATGACTGGCTCATATTAAGTGCTTAATCATCCTATCTAATAAAAGACAAAAAGGGTAATTGACCGTACCTTCGCTATGCTTCCCATTGGCTAATCAGGGTGATATGCAAATTAACTGCCAACCAAGATGGCAGCCGGCAGCCATGCAGCTGAAGCGAGCAGGAGGCTTGCTTGCTCCAGTGATGAAAGAAGCCAAGGTTCCCCACCTGCCGCAGTCCGGCTCTAAGCTCCGAAAGCAACAAAGTTTAAATTATAGAAGCTAAACAAACCCGGATACCTACTTTCAGCCGGCGGTGGCCATGGAGCTGGAGCTGGCTCTCAGCTCCAGTGACAGCAACAAAGTTTCAATTATAGAAGCTAAACAAACCCCAGATACCTGCTTTCAGCAGGCCGTGGCCTCAGAGCTGGAGCCGGCTCTCACCTCCAGTGACAGCAACGAAGTTTCAATTATAGAAGGTAAATAAATCCCAGAATAAAAAAAAAAAAAAAAAGGAGAGGCTGGGAGCTTCAGTCACCGGCCAGCCTGAAAATGGCCCTCAGCCCCTCACCCAGGCTGGACAGGCACCCCAGTGGGGACCCCCACCATGAAGGGGGTGTGGCCAGCCTGAAAACAGCCACCTGCCCCTCACCCAGGCTGGTCAGGCACCCAAGCAGGACCCCCACCCTGATCCAGGACACCCTTCAGGGCATACCAGCCAGCCCCCACCCATCCACCAGGCCTCTATCCTATATAGTAAAAGGGTAATATTCAAACTGACCCTAACAACAGAAAGACTGGGAATGACTGGTCATTATGACATACACTGACAAGCAGGGGGCAGACGCTCAATGCAGGAGCTGCCCTCTGGTGGTCAGTGCTCTCCCACATGGGGAAGCTCTGCTCAGCCACAAGCCAGGCTAATGGCTGCCAGTGGTGGTGGGAGCCTCTCCTGCCTCCTCAGCAGCGCTAAGGATGTCTGACTGCAGCTTAGGTCTGCTCCCCGCTGGCAAGTGGACATCCCCCGAGGGCTGCCGGGCTTCCAGAGGGATGTCTGATTGCCAGCTTAGGCCCAATCCCCCAGGGAGCAGGCCTAAGCCAGCAGGTGGTCATCCCCCGAGGCATCCCAGACTGCGAGAAGGCACAGGCCAGGCTGAGGGACCCCCCCTACCCCCCAAGTGCACAAATTTTTGTGCACCGGGCCTCTAGTGTTTATATAAATGAATATCATACCCTATACTTATACATCTTTATCTAACTGTTGCTTCCCTTCCTCTCTCTTCCATGCTCTACCTGTGCTACAGACAGAAATTAAATTTTTATTTTTTGTAAGGAAGGAAATGTCAAGATTCATTTTAGTAGAGGAAAAAAACCTTGATTTTCAAGGCAATCTCTTCCGCCTTTGAAATAGTATATGAACTGAATCTTAGTTGATCATATACTGAGGTTAATCTCACACTGATTAGGAATTTAAAATTATGTTACCCTTCACTTTGCACAGATTAGATACTAAGTAAAAAATTTCTTAGTTTTTTAATAGATGTCATCAAAATCTTAATTTTCTCCAAGCTGAGTGTTTATAACCAGATATGTAAGCAAGACCTAGTATTCTTTTGCAGAGAGAGAAAATACCCAAGTCAAATATAGGGATATTATTATAAAAATCAATATCTTAGATTTCAAATAATAGGAAGTTTTTTACATTTGTGGTCTTTCTTTCAGCAGGGACACGGTAGCTCATACAGGCTTGGCTGTATATTTGTAGGGATCTCAGTGTATAGACACAGCCCAAGCCTAACCAAAGTATTTGGCTTGATGATATTTTGAGTGTACAAGAGAAAAAGATAAAGAGGTCAAGTTGTTTGTAATGAAAAAACAACAACAACAACACATACATAGAAATAGGGACAAATCAACAGAAAAAGAGAATTCAGAATAAAGAGAGGACTTGATAAAGTAGAACCAGACAATTCTCTCCAAAGGTCTCAGAAAACCTAGAAAGAAACTGATTGCTGAGGTAGGAACTGAGCAAGTGGAGGCATATGCAATAAGTTTTCAAACAAGTACCCCACATCAAATAGTATAAATGAGCTCAGGAAACAGCAGTGCATTTTAACAAGAAAGTTGAGATCACAAGATGCAGGGATAAAGCCAATAAAAGGACCTCGGATAACCAGATAAGAACAGCTCTTGGATCAAACTGTCCATTTGTGACTAGGTATTTCTTTCTTTTTATTATAGCTTACTGTAGTTTGAAGGTGCCTTCAAAGGTAAAAATGAGTCCTTTGGGCCTTAGCAAGCAAGCTCTTTGTGTCACCTGAAGCTTCTATTATGATGAAGAATGTTTCACTCATCTCACCCTGCACTCCTATCATACTGTAAGGATGGTTCTTGCAACCAAGTGGTAAATAGAGCAGTCACCGTGTGCACACATGTTTCCTGGTACCTCATTCAGAAAGTCAGACAGCTAGGCAGGACTGTGACTAAGCAGAAGGGCCATGTGACAATGCCCTCCTAAGACTCTGGCCATGGTGACAATACAGCCAAATGATTAGGATGAAAGAAAGAGGCAATTTAAAAATGATCATCTACCCCCAAAGGCATTGCATTCATAGCACTCTGCCCAATTACATATTTGTTACTTAAATAAGAGGCTGTTGTTCCCATTGTTTGCCCTCAAGTTGCTAGTCAGCTGGTGACCTCATAATCTGCACAGCTGCAGCATCCCGATATGTTGTCATGAAACAGATTGTGATGCCTTAATTGATCACTTTCAGGGGTTACGACTGTCAAGTGAAACCAGTATGTTGATTCTTATTAGTTAAATTAAGCCTTGTTACAGCAGAACCAGCTAATTTGCTTTTGTGACTGGGAAATCCAATGCAAATTGCTGCATTTTGTAGATTAGAACATGTCTAAGGCATTTTCTTTATATCTTCCTTTTTCCTTTATGATATTTTTTTTAATTGTGGAGTCCACACCCCCCAAAATGCTTTTATTATACAGTGAAGCAACCTCTTGGAGCAGAAAATTGAATATAACTTCCCCGCACCATATGCATCTTGGTGATAAGTTGGAGTGTGCCATATGACACACTCGATTTAAATCAGGCATTGATTTGCATGACTCTGAGTGGCGTTGGAGAACTGAGCTAAGTGTTCTTTATCACCCCAAAAGATTTTAGGCTCCTAGATGCTTGATGACGAGCCTTAGATCAATGCCTGATCCTAAGAGACACCTTCTCGTGTCTCCATTTGGCCATTGGTGAAGTCTTCACTAAGGCACCAATCTTCAGAACCTCATTTTAAAGTGCACTAATATACTCATCTACCTTGAAGGGACCTATTCTAACCTAGTGCCTGGACTACCTGCTGTCACCTTAGTTCAGAAATCTAACTGTAGCAGGAGTGATGGACAGTCCCTTTGTTAGCAGTTTTAAGATTCCTCATAAATGAACTTTTGTGGGCTCTACAAGTCAAATTTCTTCAAAATTCTTAATCTTGACCTCTCAAATAAGTAGATGCCTTTGTCTCCCTAGCATATTTTATAGGTCTACAATGAAAACTAAATCAAAGAAGTAAAGTTAAATTAATGTATAACTGTTAGCATTCAAAATCCAATGGGAAGCACAAGTATGTTCATCAAAGCAATGTTTTTTTATAATAGAAAAAAAATCAGATAATAACTGAATGCCCAGCAGTAGGCAAGCAGGTACATTGTGGTATACCATAAAATGGAATATTGCATATGCATTAAAAATGTCTCTAAGGACTATTTATTGACATGGAAAGGCTTAGTGATATGAAATCAAATAAAAAACCAAGGTTACCAAATTGTATGAATGGTATTTCTCAACCTTCCTACAATAATATATCTAGAAGGAGAAAAATACAAGAAAATATTGTAGCAATTGTTGAACTGAAGAAATATGAAGATCTTTCATCCTTTTATCAATTCTTTTATTTTTTATTTTTCAACTTTTTCATAGCAAGCCCATATTACCCCCCCCCAAAAAAAAAATATCCCTATAGCCATCCCTATTCATTCAGATTATTCATCACATATCATTTTTCTCCTAAGGCCTTTACTGATCACTCTACCAACACACACACACACACACACACACACACACACACACACACACACACACACATGCATTAACCCCTGTCCTTGCTTTAATTTTCTTTACTTAGCACTTATCTCAATCTAGCTTATTTGAAGTCCTGAAAGCTGGTGCTTAACCTCTATGAGTCCCTGTTACCTCATTGGTTAGGAAAAGGGAGGGTGGTTGTTAGAGTAGCCCTAGAGATTGTCTCTGGACAGTCTGAGATCTCTGAGTTCATAAAAGAAGCCTTTCCTTACCCATCCAGAGTAAAGGTAAACCCAAAAGCCAGCCAACACAGGGATGCAAAGGAAGTTTTTAAGGATCTCTGTAATATTTTTGATAACCTGAGACTTGACTTAAGCAGTTTTCTGAAAATCTTTTTCAGAACCTTGTATTTGCTGAATTTTTCATATTTTCATCAACTTCTATTTAACCATTCATGCACATAAGTAAAAGATAGAATTGATGCCTGGATAGCTCCCTTTTGCCTTCTTTTTAGCCATCATCCTTATTAAAGAATCAGATCTTTTTATATTTCCTTATTTCATTTGAAATTAACAGTTTTGAATGAAAAGTCACCATTTAGAGTGGAAAACACATGATAATTTGTCCATTTAACTTTAAACCAATATGAGGGGATAGAAATTAAAATTATTACTTAACAATTTGTATTCCCTTTTTAAATGAAAGGATGGCCCTAGTTTGATATCCTGGGGCGCTCAGTATAGTACTGGTATGTATATTTCAGAGATATTCCTACATTCAGCAGGTATACATATCTGAATTTTCTGTTTTCCCAGAGAAACTTGTTTGGATACGTGGGCCTTACTAATTTATATTTCTTCCCTCATCTTGTTTCTCTTTATGTTTTTCAGCCTTTGCAGCTGGACTGCGACCTTTGTGCCATCGTGTCCAACTCAGGTCAGATGGTCGGCCAGAAGGTGGGGAATGAGATAGATCAGGCCTCCTGCATTTGGAGAATGAACAACGCCCCCACCAAGGGTTACGAAGAAGATGTTGGCCGCATGACAATGATTCGAGTTGTATCCCATACCAGCGTTCCTCTTTTGCTAAAAAGCCCTGATTATTTTTTCAAGGAGGCAAACACCACTATTTATGTGATTTGGGGCCCTTTCCGCAATATGAGGAAAGATGGCAATGGCATCGTTTACAACATGTTGAAAAAGACTGTTGATATCTATCCAAGTGCCCAAATTTATGTCACCACAGAGAAGCGCATGAGTTACTGTGATGGAGTTTTTAAGAAGGAAACTGGGAAAGACAGGTGAGTCCTCTGAGAAGCAGCCTTATTGTCCTTTGTGTTGAATCTTTGCTGAGTCCTTTGTCAGCTATCAAATGAATGGAGAGATTTTTCAAACTGACTGTTATGTGCTTTTGACTATTATGATTACTTGATGAGCCAGCAACTTGGTCCCATTAATTCCACCTACACTACCTTCTGTTCTCTCCAATTTGATTGGCTTAAGGCTCCAAAAAATGCTGGATGCTTTCCCAGGATATCTTTCGATTTGTTCTTATTTAGCTCAATTTGCTATTGATTAAATTGGATTTTAGCCAAAAGTTCCTTAACATTTCAAAACAGAAATGTTAAGGAACTTTAGGACTTAAACTCCTTTGCAAGCAATGGCAAAAATTTACCTGAGACCACAAAAATAAAAAACAGGCTATTGATTCTCTAATAAGGCACACCATCACTTGGTATCTAACATGTTAAGCCGAATATCAGATTGAAATTATGCATTACTTAAAATCATTAACAGTGAATTCTTGAAGAAAAATAAGGTATAGAAACTACTCACTCAAGTTTTTAAATATCTATTTGCACTTTTCATTGCATCCATTTTTCTGCAGCATTCTATAAACCAGCCTTCCACTTCTTTTTTTTTTTTTTGAGGCCTGCTCGCCTCATTTTTTCCCTACTCCTTACTTCTTCTGTTTTCTCTATTTCCTCTTCATGTCCCTCATCTCCCACATAACTCTATTGCCTGTCTTTTTTTCCTCTCTTTAAAAGGGTAGCAAGTATATAGGAGAGAAGTAGAATTCTAAATCAATAGCTCTTAGTTCATATATGTAGTTCTAGTAAAGTACTACTGAAAGAAAATACTGAAAGTAATTGCTAAGGTTTTAAATTACCATGAATTTTGCTTATTCATGCAATACCATGGATAAATTGACCATTGGCTATAATTCCAATAGTAACATTTTGATTCCTCAAAATCTGTATTATCAATATAACCTTATATTGGGGTATATCTTATAGGGCAAAAGTTTCTGATGTCTATGGCTATAATTTCAATGTTGATAATTATTTTAAAACTAGAGTCCCAATGCATGAAATTTGTGCACTCGGGGGGTGGGGGTGGGGGTCCCTCAGCCCAGCCTGTGACCTTTCACAGTCTGGGAGCCCTCGGGGGGATGTCTGACTGATGGCTTAAGCCTGTTCCCTGTGGAGGGTGGGCCTAAGCCAGCAGTCGGACACCCTTAGTGCTGCCACTGTGGCGGGAGCCATCAGCTATGAGCCTGGCTTCTAGATGAGTGTCACTTCCTCTGTGGGAGTGCACTGACCACCAGGTGGCAGCTCCTGCATTGAGCGACTGCCCCCTGGTGGTCAGTGTGTGTCATAGTGGCCAGTCGTTTCGCAGTTTGGTTGATTTGCATATTAGCCTTTTATTATATAGGATCTTATCTCCTATTTAGTGTTTCTACTTCTGAGCACTAAAAATGAACAGCTTCTAATGAAATTTAAGACAGAAATAGCCGTAATACTGTCCCCTTATACTGTTAGACGTACCAAGAAGAATCTCAATGGTTAGATTTGAATTAGTATAGCATAAGCTATTGAAGGAGACAGGCAGTAGAGATAAGAAGAGTAAGTAATCTCACATGTAGGACCATTTCACATAAATATGACCATTCTTAAGGGGCTTTGGAAATATTTGGTCTCCACTACCTCAGAACAATGCAATTAATTAGAGATCTTTGGTTGTTGATTAGTCAGTCACAGTTAGCACTTGGGGTATCCCAAGTGGCTATAAGCCCTCGAACCATTTTGGAGTATCAGAGAAGAACTTAGTAAGCCATATGTTTCCATGTGTTTATATCACATTTCCTTTTGCTGTGAGCTTTCCATGAGACAGCACTGCCACAAATGTGTGGATTGTATAACGAGAACTGGGAGAGTATAGCTTTGAGATATGCATTTTCCTACTGCCTGTGATGAGGGGAGCTGTTTGTATAGTGGGGAAAAACTCATCTGGTAAAATTAATTTGCAGGTATCATTCAGTTGGTAGAGTTATCAAAATAAATGTAGGGGTAGTAGCCCAAATAATTTTTTGATGCTTTCTTGCTGTTTTCTTCATCAAGTCTAATCCTGTCTTGTTGCTTCACCAAATACTACAATCAGACCAAAGAAGACAACTATGCTAGTGGCTTAGAAATGAGCAAAATACATGGTTTTGGTAAAATCTGTTTGACAAAAGTTGACCAAAATGACCTCAAAAGCTGCTATCTCCACTCTAATTTAAATCTATATCCTAATTATAGTTGTTTGGATTTTGTTGTCTAAGTATTTCCCATAGTAACCTGATGCTCATTGACAAATGTCAAACGAGTATTTTTAACCTTTTAATGAAAGAAAATGTCATATTTATAGAGACACTAATGGTGTAATGAACCTCTGTATACCCACCACACAGATTGGATAACTATTAATTCATGGCCAACCTTGTTTTATCTATACCAGTACTCACTTTTCCCCTCTCCAATAATTATTTTGAAGCAAACGTCAGACATCATATTATTTCACTTATAAAATTTCAGCATGTATCACTAAAAGATTAAGATTCTTAAAAATAAACACAATGCCATTGTCCTACATAAGAATCAACCGTACTTCCTTAATAATGTTATATATTTAGTCTGTTTTCAAATTTCTCCAATAACCTCATTAATATTTAATTTGAATAGTTAATTTAAATTAGGATTAACATTAAAGTCCATACATTCTTCAAATCAGGAGTGCATAAGGTCTGTACATTGCAATTAATTATGTCACCTATATTTCTCTTAATCTAGAATTTCTCACCCTCTCTCTTGCTCTATTATTAAAACAAACAAACAAATAAACAAACAAAAAAACACTCTCTCACATACACACACACACACACAAAAGTTCATTTGTTCTACAGAATTTTCTCAATCTAGGTTTTTCTGATTGTAACTAGGATATTTTCTTTATGTTGATATTTCTATACTGAAGTTTTATTAGCTTCAAGTTTGTTTTCCAAGACCATTGGATCATTGGGTAATACTTCTATCAGGAGGAATACTGTCCGGGTTTCTCTTTTTATGTTAGTTGTCTTTAATGATCATTGCCTAGGTCCAATAATTCATTGGAGGTTGCAAAATAGTGCTATTTCGTAACTTCTTTTTCCTTTATTTGCTGATATGTTTTATAAAGAGAAACTTGCCTTCATTAGCCATTTGGTTACCAAGAGAGAGATGGCACCAATCCTTTTTCTTTATCAATTTTAAGATATTGCTTCCCTAACATCATTCAAAAGTGACCAGTAAGTTTATTATTACTAATATTTACATATTGACTTATATACTGAGTGGCCAGATTATGACCACCTGACATTTGTAGGCAAATTAGCTATAATTTCACACTGAAGTTGCTAGAGGGCCAGACCATTATAAATAGGGAAGCAGGTTGTTTACCACAACAGAAGTGACCATTCTTAAGGGGCTTTGGAAATATTTGGTCTCCACTACCCCAGAACAATGCAATATGGGTAAACAACACAATTTAACAGCCTTTGAACGTGGGATATATATACATATACATATATATATATATATATATATATATATCCCGGTGCACAAAAATTTGTGCACTCGGGGGCGGGGTTCCCTCAGCCTGGCCTGTGCCCTCTCGCAGTCTGGGACCCCTCAGAGGATGACCACTTTCTGGCTTAGTTCTGCTCCCTGGGGGGATTGGGCCTAAGATGGCAATCAAACATCCCTCTGGTAGCCTGGCAGCCCTTCAGGGATGTCCACTTGCCAGTGGGGAGCAGACCTAAGCTTCAATCGGGCATCCTTAGCACTGCTGAGGAGGCAGGAGACGCTCCCACCACCACCGCTGTACTGGCAGCCATCAGCCTGGCTTGTGGCTGAGCAGAGCTCCCCCATGTGAGAGCGCACTGACCACCAGAGGGCAGCTCCTGCATTGAGTGTCTGACCCCTGGTGGTCAGTGTGTGTCATAGTGACCAGTCATTCCCAGTCTTTCTGTTGTTAGGGTCAGTTTGTATATTACCCTTTTACTATATAGGATAGAGGCCTGGTGCACAGGTGGGGGCCGGCTGGTTTGCCCTGAAGGGTGTCCCAGATCACAGTGGGGGTCCTGCTTGGGTGCCTGACCAGCCTGGGTGAGGGGCTGATGGCTGTTTGCAGCTGGTCACACCCCCTTCATGGTGGGGGTCCCCACTGGGGTGCCTGGCCAGCCTGGATGAGGGGCTGAGGGCTGTTTTCAGGCTGTGGGGCGACTGAAGCTCCCAGCCTCTCCTTTTTCTTTTTCTTTTTATTCTGGGATTTATTTATCTTCTATATCTGTCACTGGAGCTGAGAGCCGGCTCCAGCTCTGAGGACCAGCTGGCTGAAAGAAGGTATCTGGGTTTTGTGTAGCTTCTATAATTGAAACATTGTTGCTTTTGGAGCTGTTGCTTCAGGAGCTCAGAGCCGGGCCACGGCAGGTGGGAACCTTGGCTTCCTCCTTCACTGGAGCAAGCAAGCCTCCTGCTTGCTTCAGCTGTGTGGCTGCCAGCCACCATCTTGGTTGGCAGTTAATTTGCATATTGCCCTGATTAGCCAATGGGAAGCGTAGCAGAGGTACATTAATTACCCTATTTGTCTATTATTAGATAGGATATATATATATATATATTTAACATATGACACTATATATATATATATATATATATATATATATATATATATATATATTTAACAGCCATGTTCTATGGCTGTTAAATCACATTGTTTACCCATACCTTCAGAAAAATATCACTTCTACTGTCATGGTAAACAACCTGCTTCCCTATTTATAATGGTCTGGCCCTCTAGCAACTTCAGCGCGAAATATAGCTAATTTGCCTACAAACGTCAGGTGGTCATAATAATCTGGCCACTCAGTGTATACTTAAACATATTTGAAATATTTCAGTTCATTAAAATTATATCCTTATGTTCAAATTATCCTATTTTGGGTTGTGGGAATCTCTTCAATTGGCTTTTGAGTCCGTTTGACATGTCTTTAGTGGTCTGGATGGCTTCTTTGCTTCCTGGTATTATGCTTCACGTTCTTTTTGTATATGTCCTGGTGAAAACCTGGATTCAGATACTTCTCATTTTAGTATTGAAGAGAGCATAATTTTGGTGCTACAGATGCTTGGCACTGGGTTGCTCTTTGTTTCTTGGTCTTTTCATTGGACACAGCTAATATGTAAACAACATATGTTGTATACATCATTTGAAGATAAAATCATTATGAGTTCAAACTGAAACTTTCTATTCAAATCAGAGCTACCAGCTTTTATTTCATCCCGTGAATCTTAGATCTATTTTTTTCTTCCATGTTGACAGTCGTAGGTTTTAGAGACACCAATGTAAATGCTCATCTGCTTTATCCCACAACACACCCACAACAATCTTAGAGTAAGAATAACAGCACAACCAGCAATATTATTACAGTAACCATTTTTAGATTATTTTGCATCAAAGAAGGCATTTTAATGGCAGGCATTCATGTGGGTTCATGCTCACAAACTGTGTGTTGGTTATGTCCTAACAAAATTATAAATGTTTTTCTCCCAAGTACATAAGGGTAAGTGATACACATAATTGCAGGCTTGAGGAAGTCAGGAAACAGGGATGTCCATTTAATTTAACATTAAATTAACAAAATAGTTGTAAAGCTATTTTGATTTGCCTGTGCTTATTGAAACTCTTTAGTAAGTGCTCCTTTTCTCATCAAGTTTTTAATGGAGAGATTATGTCACCATTACAATGCATAATTTATAAAATTTTTAAAAATTGTGTCCTTACTAGTTAAAGTGATTCATGATAGGTAAATGATTAAATGGAGTTTCTCAAAGAAATATTTGCCTCTAAGCTAGCTTCTTCAAATTGTCAAGTCCTTTCTAAAAAAAATAAGCTACTCCCTCATTTATGGGGGGGGGGTGTCGTTTTTATTTTTGTTTTAAGGGATTCCTCATTGAGAAAACATGAAGTGGTAGAAGATATATGTATACTGTTAAATTTCTTTTTTTAAAAATGTATTTTTACTGATTTCAGAGAGGAAGGGAGAGGGGGAGAGATAGAAACATCAGTAATGAGAGGGGATCATTGATCAGCTGCCTCCTTCAGGCCCCTGCTGGGGATCAAGCCCGCTTCCTGGGCATGTGCCCTGACTGGAATCTAACCAGCACCCTTTTGGTACACTGGCCGACGCTCAACCAACTGAGCCATACCGGCCAGAGCTACTGTTAAATTTCTTAGAGTGACTTCAGACCAACTCTTAAGTATATTGGAATACTTTCCAAACCAAATAAAGTTTAATTTGCTTTCTTATCAGTTACTTACTAAAATTATTTGACTTGTTAATTAGAAAGGGCGACCTTGATGGAAAGGCTGGGAGAAAAGAAAAAGTTGTTTGCCCTTTCTTTCTTTATCTCTAGAGGATCTAGTTTCCCTTGGGATTCTAGGTCCTTTGGACAGTGGTCACGTTTATATTTTCTCTTCCCAAATATTTTTCTGGGAGACAATAATCTTCAAGAAACCAGAAACCTTTGGAATGAAAAGCCTTATATTCAAAATAATATTGACCAAAAAGGATCTCTTTTTCCCCTTTGAATGATTGGTGTACATAAATATTAGCCTGCTGACATTTACATATTTTCATTAATACAGCTTAAGACTGAAATACCCTAGAGGTGCTGTACGGCTGACAGTGTTACATGATGCCACACTCAACATTTAAAGAATATGATTATGTGACTGGCCATGTACAGGTGCAAAAGGAATGTTAACTCTTCTGGAGAAGCAACAGAGAGTCAGTGTGAGATATTCTGCTTACCTGTGGGCAGGCGGGCAGTTGTAGCTTGCATCCCACTTTAGAAATACATTGGCAAATGCATACCCATTATTTAATTAAGTAATAATTGAGAAACTCCCATCCCCATTAAAAGTGCAATGCTAACGCAGGGCTGATAAAGGTCTTTGAGCTGGGACCAATGTGGCTCTGCCTGCAGGGATGGGTGAAATTGATGAAAGCTAGCAGCAAATACATCAGTGTTTCAAGATGTTACTGCCTCAGGTGCCCAGAATAAGAAGGGAGAGAGTTACTTTTAAGGATCATTTAGGACAAAGGATACACAAAAGTCAGTCTCAGAAAACACTGTCAAACTGAGAAAGTGATGGGTAAATACTGAGATGGCTAATCTTTGGCTGCATGCTCCATCCATTCCCACTCAGTCTGAAGGAGAGAAAAAGAAATCAGCGTTGTGTCATTTCTCAGTGTTTCTGCTGGAGACAGCTTTGTCATCTGGCATGGGTTGTAAGTGCAGCCCAGGTTTCGCTATCACAGCGAGGCCATTTGGAAAGTTTCTTGTGCCACTGTGTGATTGACTTTAGGGATCAAATGGACCCACATTCCTTAGGTCTGCACACATTTAGTAGTTCCTAGAGTGGGAAGAGGTTTTAAGCCTCTCCCCTGAGAATTTGGGAACTCTCTAAGTCCCTTCAACAAAGGCAGTGCAGCCAGCTGGGAAGGAGGGGGGTCGGGGGGTGGGGCAGGGGCACGAGGGAGACAAAAACAAGAACAAAAAAACGGTGCCAGCCCAGGTCAGCCACAAGGTGCAGAAACCGGCCCAGTTCACCCAAAGAAATACTATTACTCTACCTGGACTCTGAAAACAAAGATGTCTAATTATTTCTGATGCAGAGGGAGTCGGGACGAACCCCAGGAAAACCTGGACCAAGAGAAAATGGGCAAAATACAATATTTCTAGGATTGAAAGATAGGACACTATTAAAAACAGCACCCCCCACTTTTTCTTTTCTTGGAATGCAGTTTTTTCCAATACAGCAGCTCAGCACTTTTTTGAGAGCAACATTGACATACTTCTCTGTTAAAATGAATTAATATTCCCACCCAGCTGATGTATTTGGCAGGAACAGTAAGTTCACGTAGCAGTCACAGGCAGACCCAGAGGACCCCTGAGTCGAAAAGCGTATTGAGTTATCCAGGCCTGTGCTTGCACGCTAACCAACGTTGGGAAACAGGGGACTTCCTTTTTCCCATTATTCATAATGCATCCAGTGACCTATAGTAGGCCTCCTCCATAATACACATGCTAGAAATTAATAATTCAATAAGAAAGAGGAAAGAATATATCTTAATCATGGAAAGATGGCAAGGATGTTTGCACTTTAGCAAGCTATCAGAACTAACCTGTCATGTGTTTAAAAACCCACACATAGCCCTAACCGGTTTGGCCCAGTGGATAGAGCATCGGCCTGCGGACTGAAAGGTCCCAGGTTCGATTCCGGCCAAGGGCATATACCTTCGTTGCGGGCACATCCCCAGTGGGAGGTGTGCAGGGGGCAGCTGATCAATGTTTCTCTCTCATCGATGTTTCTAACTCTCTATCTCTCTCCTTTCCTCTCTGTGAAAAATCAATAAAATATATTTTAAAAAAACCCACACATGCACACACATTGACACACCCACACGGACATGCATACACACAAGGTGAAACTATGCTATGATATATTTGACAAGGCAGCATAGTTTAGGATTAAAACAAGAGAAACCACTAAGATTCAGTGGTCATTTTTTACAAAGGAAGACTGCAGATTCTGGTTGTAGAAATCAGGACTTGAACACCTTGTTGCTTAGGGAAATAATGCTCTCCAGCACCTGAGAATGTGACTTGGCAGAATAGTTAGAGCCACAGCCAGATGATACTGTATAGAAAGAAAGTCCTAAGAGACCCTTGCTTTGAACATTCCCTCAACGTGAAGGCTTTTGAACACTACCAAGGATGTGAGCCTCAAAGACAAGCAGGCCTGGAATTAGAAGCCTCAATAGAATATGTTCTCACTTTGAAAATTTAGGAAGGCTTTGAAGGTTTTTTTCTTTTCCTCTTTGTTTGAAGTCATGTGATTAAATTCTTCATTTGATTTATTTCTCTCTATAATTTGGACTTCTCCTCTCCTTTTATTTCTTTAAATTGACCATCTTTGTCTCTCTTCAAAATTAAGAAAATTAAGAATAATTATACACCTGCCCTGAAAAAATATGAGCCAGGGGCAATTTCTTTCTTTTTTCCCATGATTCCTGTGTGCCTTAACTCTTAAGAGAGAGTTAGTTGTTTTGAGATGTTTTGTCCTATACTATGCCTTTCATTTTATACTGCTGTGCTTTTCACACTTGAATGTGCATACAGTCACCTGCTGATCCAGGCGATTTGTGGCGGGGGCGGGGGCGGGGCGCTGAGAATTTGAATTTTGCACAAGTTCCCAGGAACCTAGTATAATATTTGACTCTAACAGCTATTCAGTAAACATTTGAATAAATGAGGGAAAGAAATAATACCTGATAGTTTTTTATTAAGTCTACAAGTCCCATTGCCACTTGTGAATTTCAAAACAGGTTTCTTCAGTATTAGGGGTCACAGTAATACCAAACAAAGCAAGTTCTAGGATTGGATTTTGATAGAAAAGTTTCCACAGTTCTGCTCAGAGAGACTACCCCTTGCTCTGTCTTACCAAAAGGTTGGCAAATCTATTACCTTCTGTAGGCATTTTGTGGACTGGGCATTGGGTTTTTAATAAGTCACTGACAGAGCCATTCCTCAAATACAGGTTTCCATTTTAGTTTCACTTCAGTGGTGAATCAAGTCCCAAGGCTTCACTCACAATTCTGTGAGCTGTCAGCTGCCTGGTGTAAAAAACAAATCTGAGCACCCAAACCCAAGGTTACATATTGGGTCTCAGGAAGCAGATAAAAACAAAACAAAACAAACAAACAAAAAACCACGTAGAAGGCAGAAAACAAGACCCAAGTAAAGGAGAATGGATTATCTTCCAGCTCTATCTTCTAATTGTCTCCAAGAAAACAGTTTCTTCTTTGTTAACAAATAAAGTAACTTGCCTTACTTTTAAATAACTTCATGCAGAACATAAAGAAAAGAAAAAAAAATAATAGCAGTGTCTTCCAACCAACTGCATAAATAGTTGAATTTATACATAGACTTAGAGGAAAATGAATGAAAATGTTTTGACATAACTCAGATCATGTCACTCTTCTACTCAAAACCCGGGGATAGTCCCCCATTTCCCTTAGAGTAAAAGCACAAGTTTTTACAATGACTTACCACGACTTCCACAGTGATCTGACCCTTCGTTTCCTCTCAAACTTTTATTTATTAAATTCCCCTCATGCTCACTCTGCTCCAGGCACACAGACTTCCTAGTTGAATATCAAACACACTAGATATGCTCCCTCCTTCAGGCCTTTACTTCAGCTCTCTGCTAGATCACCCTCCTTTCCCATATATCTCATGATCCACTCCATCATCCCCTTCAAACCTTTGTTCATTTGTCACCCACTCAATGAGTCTACCATAATACTACTTAACATTGACACCCCACTTTCCATAACCAGCATTTCCAATTCTCTTTACCTTGTCCTACTATGCTTATTTTCCTCCATAGCATTGTTCACCTTCTAACATTCTCTAATGTAATTATTGATTGTATCATTTATTGTTTTTGTTTATCTCCCCACTAAGATATGAGTTCCTCAAGGGCAGGGTTCATTGTCTGTTTTTGTCACTGATATATATGTAGTGTATGGCATGTAGTAGATATTTAATATTTGCTGAATGAATGACCAGCAGGTGGAAAAACAATTAAATAAAGGATTCAGGCAAACTTGCACTATTGTTTCAGTGGGTCCACCTAAGTAGCTGAAGAAGAAGAGAATACATATGCTCAGAAACCACATAATTAAGGTAGCTGTTTTAAGCAATTTGTTCTGCTGTTGTTCTACAAAAAAAATACTAGGATGACAGCTCTCTCATATTCAAAGAGAACATTATGTCATTCAACAAACTGGTCTGACTGATTTTTATTGTTTAGCACATGGACCAGTTGTTTAAAAAGAATTGACCATATTTGCTAATTTTTTTGGTATCCAGCAGAAACAGCAAAACTCTCTGATTCGTATTTGGTTAAACCATAAATTGCTGGGCCCACGCTGAAAGTTTCTGAGATGGTTCGGGACAAAGCCGTAGGCTTTGCATTTCTAACAAATTCCCAGGTAATGCTGTTACCGCTGGTCCTAAAACCACCCTTGGAGAACCGCTGCAGTAGGGATAGATTTGAAGATATCAGGAACCATATTGAATTATTTTGAAAACATTTGGTCCTATCATCTTTATACTATTGCTGTAGTGTTATGTGAACATCTAAAGTTATTTTTATCATGATTATTTTTTAATGGTGAACAATTTTTTAACCTCCTACAAAAATCCTGCTGCAGCTCTGTCATTTTATTCTTCCCTCTCTTAAGATCTCGCTGCTTGATGGTTGTGCCAGATGGTGTTGCTCATTAGCTTATGAGGAAGTGATGCTTTATCATTCTAGACAGAGAGACAAATCATTCTGTTCTCTGACTTTGAGTCAAGAATCAACATTTGGGTGTATATTCAATCTACTATTTGCTTTACAATTTTGTCATTAGGTATTTATTACCCTGACAATATATGAGCTAGTCATTATCCCTCTGTCATGTATTTCTTTCAAATTATATTCATTGGAAGTTTACATTGGCACTGTTTGACAGTTGCCTTCCTCACAGCTTTACTTCCACTAATATGTAATATCCCTTTTGCCTGAATTATCTGGGTGAGGTGGTTATCTAGGAAGTATATGCATAAAATGAAGATACTGGATAATATTTTATTCTCTGACTCACCCTGTTCCCAATGGATAACGGGGACAATTGGTATTACTTATTTGTGAAAAGCAATAAAACTTTGGTACAAAAGTAACGTGATGACCAAAGTCATCACATTCTTTTTCATTAATTGTACATTTTCCCTATGAAGAAAGAAGAATGACCATCTAACTCAAATTATAAAAACAAAAACAAAACAAAACTTGAAACAGTGAGACACTGGCACCGTCATGGTGAAAGTTTTCCCATGTGAGGTGGTTTAGAATTCAGGATCTGATAAAAAGGAACATATTTAAGATATTCAAGTCTTAGAGCAAAACCACATTTTTAAAAATTTATAATTTTTACTAAAAGGGTAATTAAAGTTAGTGCTAAATAATTCATGCGAAGACACTATTACAGGGATATATGTAATAGTCTTTTGACATGAATAGGTAGTTATTCTCCCCAAAATGCCCTATATAGATGAAATATTAAACATGTCAAATTTTCTTAAATTTCTGTTGACTTGAGTGTTGGAAAAAGAGAGCCTTCTGGCAGAGGTTGTCAATCTGCCTTAATTATTCCAGTTAGTAGCATATCATTGACCATTACATCTTTATTAATTAAGATATTAGTATCCTTGTGATGAAATGAGTATCCCATAGCATGGTTGTATGTATCATTGTGACGGCACAGAGGCTTTGAAGATAAAAGCAAGACAAAAAATGGTTGTTTTTTCAAGGTCACTTTTCTACTATATATTCTATATTTCTAGTATGTTATGTAGTCCTAAAGAGTACAGTTGGGTTTACTTACATGTGCATTAAATATTCTTCCATCAATGGAACAAACTTCCCTTATGCTCCATGGAGACCATAATTTGCCCTTTGTCTCCTCTTTATCTTTACCTCACTCATAACTCATCTGATTGCTCACCATTCCACCTTAATTAAGAGAGATGACCCTTCCAAAGAGTGAACCATTGGCAACTCTGTCACCTTGAAAGAGTTACATAAAATATGTTAAAAACAGAAATGACTGCATAACTGGTTCATCATATTTTCCACAGCAGGTGGATTCTTGGTGGGCAGAGAGCCTGTTTCTCATGTTTTTGCTGCCAAGCACATTGTGGGTGTTTAATAAATATTAAATGAGAAGAAGAACTTCCTAACCAAGAGGAAGGTTTTTCTATATTAAGCAGATGGTACTCAATAGGAGCAGCCCATCGTTTATAAGCAGGAATGACACAAGGTGCTGCCAGTTGTCTGGGAAACGTGGCTCTCCTTTCAGATGCTGATTATATGTTGAAGCAAACTTTTGTGACAAACAGCTTGATCAATATTAGTTAATGTTTGTGATAAAAACCGTGAATAGGGATGGACTTTGTGTATCTATGTCTATGCTTCTGCTGTTTTGATGATTAATATTGGCTTCAGTTATAAAAGTATTTCTTGCTATTTGCTTCAAGACAAGTTTTTGCAAATCAGTGTATATCTCATTTTAATCCACAGGCTATCCATTTGATCTGAATTCTCATTATTGCCTGATTTCTAAAGAAGATTTTCTTTCAAGTCCTTTGAGTACGCCTTTGTGGATATTAAAACTAGATGTGAACACCTCTGTGATATTTGCATTGCTTATGTTAGTATCTAAAACCTCAGTGGAACTAATGAGAGTTAATTAGGCATTCCCAAAATACACATCATTTTATGATTTTGCAGATCACCCCAATGAAAATAACCGTCTAATTCCGTCAAGTCATGTAAATTATAGTGAAAAGGATGATGAGAGTAGGCAATTCTTAGTTCTTTCGAAAAGTTAATTTTGTTGTCAGCACATCCACATTTCCTAAAATCAAAAACCACAGGAAGAACTTTCTAGCACAAGTGAGATTTGGTGATCATGTACTATTTCCATTTCTATCGTCTGCCTTCTTTATAAGATCTATGCAAATGGGGGCTTTCAAGGATGTAAAACTAGCAAGTTTCTCTATTAGGAGCCTAGCAAGCAGCTGCCACTCTTTTTCATAGAGTATAGAAAACATCCTGTTTACTAACATACACCCACACACCCTCATCCACATCTACTTGTGACAAGCTATTCTGTTTATGCAGAGCTTTTATTTTGGTTTGAGATCAGCAGCACAGAAGTATTATTCAAGTTTTTGGGGTTTTTTACAAACGTCTCATTCATTCTTTAAGCACATTCCCTGGGTGCTAACCAGGTGTCAGACAATGTCTTAGACTAGACATGGGAGAGCCACTGATTTTTGAAACATATTCTCTAGTTTTATTGGGAATTCATCAGAGGTTCTGACATGTGTTGTCAGGTTCTTTGCATCGGTCTCACCACCCTATTTTTAATATTTATAAATCATGCTCATCAGCCTGTCAGTAGGTAGGAAATGAAAGCAACTAGGAAACCCTGCCAAGACAAGAAAATCCAAGTAAAATAAAAATATGTTGACCACAAGGATGTGTAGCAAACCAAGATGTTCTTGAAGCAGAAAAAAAACGTGTTATACCAAAGTCCAGGCTTTACCTCATTGACAAATAATCAGTAGACTAGAGATTTCACCTGTTAAGAACTCATGCCATGTGCTTTTCTACAACCTGGAGTTTGCCCAGAACATGAGCTTATAAATATATTAGCTTGGGTAAGGCTTATGATAATATAGAAGAAGAATTATCTTTCTATTTGAAAAGCATGTATTCTATAATTCAACGTGGCTGAGTACTCCCAGGTTTCTATGTGATTTTTCTGTGGTATGTCTTTAGGTCTTGGTTCAAATGCTGCCTTATCAGAGAACCTTTCCTTGACAACACCTTCCACCTGCCTGCTCCTCCCCCACCCCCATCTGCTTACCAAACTCATGTGCTTTATGTCACTTATGAAGGCCTTGAGCTCTCTTCTGTCTTCCCAGACTAAACTGTGAGCTCCTTGAGACCATTTCACCCAGTGCTGTATCTCTGCCCCCTGGAACAGCGCCGGGCACATAGATGACACTCACTCCCCAGTTGTTGAGTGTATGACTTCAGGCTGTTTGGAATTGTTGCTTTAATTTAAGAAACAACATTGGCTAAGAACTCTTAGGATGGGAACAGAACTTAGAAATCTCTATCGCACTGTGTCCCAATGTGGTTTTTTTTTGTAACAATACTCCTTTGTGAAATTTTACCCCTGTGGGCTTTATGCTTTGAAAGATGTGATCAACACAAAACTAAACCAAAAAGCAACAACAGCCCTACATTTGTTAACAAGTATTCATTTCTTCATTTTTGTAAATCTGAGACAATATAACTGCCATCAGAAATTCTGATAACCAGAAGATAGTGTTCTAGCTGAAAACCAAACTGGATGTATCAAGAAGACTTTTGTATATTTGATAAATAAATTATTCCTATTTGACTTTTGAAATTTATACATAGAATCTCTGTTACTAACTTCATGGCCCCGTTGTACAGCAGTCTCAGTGAGGACATTCTAAAATGAGGCCAACACACATCTCCTGGGTGAGGAAACTGAAGACCAGGGTAGATGTAAAGACTTTATCAGGGTCCTACCTCCTGTTGCAGTGCAGCCTCAGTCTCAGGGTCTGATGAATCCAAGGCTCATGCTGTGTTCACTGGTCCAGGTGGCTTCCCCACCACTGAACTGAGCACCAGCTGCAGTGCTTTTTAAATGTATTCCAAGGACCACCTGCTTCCGAATCTTATGGAGGATCTTGATAAAAACATGACCTCTTAGCCCCGTGGAGTCTATCTCTGGGCACAGGACCTGGGGCTCTGCCTGGTAATCAGTTCCCAGCAGTGTCTTACTCAGACCAGTGTTGGAGAACCAGTCACCCATTAGGTGCCAGGATTCTTGATTCTCCTCCATTTGCATGGAAAAATAAAACAGCTCTTTTTACCAAACTATATTTATTTGAACATTGACCAACAGCTTTTCTAAGAAAGGGGCACTGGACCGTGTTAAAACTTGTTTAATTTTACCATCATCAAGTTAGATAATATAAGCTGTGATCTACCTTGAAGTGTGGTGATTAAATCTAACTAGTTTATTCATTTATTTCACAAACCTTGTAGAGTGCAAGGTGCCAGGGGTTCAAAAGTAACTGAAACAACACTAGTGTAGTTGGGAGAGGTATACACTGAGTGGCCAGATTATTATGACCACCCCATCAGTACTTTGTTGCGCCACCTTTTGCCTTCAGTACTGCGGCGATTCTTCTTGGCATTGACTCCATGAGATGTTGAAAGGTGATGCGAGGAATCTGACACCATGCCTGATAAATAGCGCTATCCAGTTCTGTGAGATTTGATGGTTGTGGAACCAGCTGCCTGATGGCTCTTTTAACTTCGTCCCACAAATGCTCAACTGAATTGAGATCTGGTGATTGTGGGGGCCACCTAAGCAAGGTAAAGTCTCCCTCATGTTCTTGAAACCAACTCCATACGAGCACCGTGGCATGGTGCATTGTCTTGTTGGAAGAAGCCATCTCCATTGGGATACGCCATCAACATGATAGGATGAACTTGATCAGTAACGATACTTAGGTATGTTGTGCTATTCAGACGTTGTTCCACATGAATTAAAGGGCCCAAATCATGCCAGGAAAACATGGCCCAAACCATAACACTGTCCCCACCAGCTTGAAGGGTTGTACTCATGCATGTGGGGTACATGCTTACAAGCTGTTTCCACTAAATTCTCACTCTGCCATCTGCATGATGCAACTGGAAATGTGATTCATCGGACCACATGACCTTTTTTCCAATGCTCGACTGTCCAATCCTTGTGTTCCTGTGCGAATTGGAGATGTTTTCTCTTGGTAACTGCAGACAGCAAAGGTGTTTGAACAGGCCTTCGGTTTCCATATCCCATACAATGCAGTGTACAGCTAATTTGCCTACAAACGTCAGGTGGTCATAATAATCTGGCCACTCAGTGTATATACTGAGTTCAAAGGCTGTTAAATCAAGTTGTTTACCCATATCTTCAGAAAAAAATCACTTCTACTGTCGTGATAAACAACTTGCTTCCCTACTTATAATGGTCTGGCCCTCTAGCAACTTAAGCACGAAATTATAGCTAATTTGCCTACAAATGTCATGTGGTCATAGTAATCTGGCCACTCAGTGTATATGGTTTCCAAGGGCTACAGAGAAGGGTTTGTGATGCCTCCATATGAGGTCGCCAGGCCTAGTAACACAACCAGCTAAGGCCAGGTTTCTAGTAGGCTGCATTTCTAGATCTGTTTGCATATTCCTAGATGGCTTTCCAAGTCCACCATATACTCTCATTCTTCACAAAATGAATAATGAGGGGATCTGTGAATTCTCAGAGGTAAAGGTTAAAACTGTTAGATGTTATTGTTTTGTGATTAGTTTTCAGGACCCAAATCACTGTCCAGTCACATCACCCTTATCCTTTGCTCTAATAAATGCCCCCTACTCTTCGTCATCTTTGAGGATGAATTTTATAGTTCATCAGCGTTTTATTTCCCGACATAGAACCTAGAGATTGAACCATTCAAAAAATTTTTCCAGAAATGGCTTTGTGGGATGTTAATTTAATTTTCCAAACGGTGAAAACTGTTTAAGACATTTTTCAAAGGTTAGGCTATTGAATATTTCATATCATGGAAACTGTATTAAGAAAGAGTTAAAGACTAAAGGGCACAAAAAATGAGGGACAATATACTTGAGGAAATCTTAAGCACTAGAACTTCTCATAAGAATATTAATATATCATTCTTTTTCTTCTCCATCTTGAAATGTCCTCAGGCGCATGTTGAATGAGCTGACTTCATGGTTGTAGTTTTGTTGTTCTTTCCATGTTACTTTGTAATTCTCCCTGTGGCCATCCTATTGATTTCAACACTGTGGTCATCATTATAGGAAAATGAAGGCATTAATAACTTGGTCTCTATGGACAAATTGTAATAGAAAACTTTATAAATAATTACCCACTAATGGAAAAATTAAAAATGTGCATTGTATTATAATGGTCATAATATATTCATTAAAATTACAATTATGTGACAATGAAAGAACTCATTATGCATTAGTTTATCTTTACATAATATTGCTAGTTAATGGAAGTGTGACGATTACATCTAATTAAGTTTAACAACATTTCTGCACTTCTTGTAAATGGACTAGATGTTGCTCGAAATAGTATCTGTGGAGACATTAGTGAAGCTGAGGTCCATCTCTGGTATGGGTTTTGAAATGTAACCGTCAGTCCTATCAGAAACCTTAAATTTATGCCTTTTTGTTCGATAACTGGAAATGCAAGTTCTTACCAAGAGTAGCTTTATAAAAAGGTTTCTTGGACTATTTCATTGATACAGTTAAAACACCCATTCGCCCTTCCCCTCTCGCAAATTTGTGTGTGTGTGACTCATTTTTGTTTTGTCTATTACTATAGACTTGTTATAGTAAACTAGGGGTCCAGTGCACGAATTTGTGTACCTTAAAAGGAACTGTGGGTCACGAGGCTACAGTGGGCACAGGGGCAGGTCTTGGCCCATCCTCCATGCCCCCACCTAGGCCCTCCCACCACGGCCCCTGGTCCCCTGTCTGCAGTCCTGCTCCCACCACCACCACACCCACATGCTGATGGTGCTGGCCCCGCTCACACCCATTGACAGAGCAGAGTGATTGGGGCCAGTGCCGGCAGCTGGTGTGAGCGGGGCCATCACTGACAGTGGGTGCAAGTGGCAGCTGCTGGCACCGATCTCCCCTCAGGAGCAGGGAGGGATGGAAAAGCCCTGCGGGGCGATTGTGGCCAGCAGCTGCCATTCGCACCCGCTGACAGCGCTGAGTAATCAGGACCAGTGCCAGGCGCCAGCAGTGGGTGTGAGTGCCAGGCAGGGTCGTGGCATGTGGGAGCAAAGAATTTTCAGTAACTACCAGAGGCTCACCCTGATGACAATGACTGGTGCCCCACCTTGATCTGGTGCCCCCGCTCACCTGCTCTACCATCTCGTTGTGGTCAATGCCCGCCATGTTCTGCATGCACCCCATGGTGTTCAGCACACATCATAGTGACTAGTTGTTTGATTGGTTGTTCCATCATTCGGTCTATTTGCATATTAGGGTCATATAGACTAGAGGCCCAGTGCACAAAATTCGTGCACTGGGGGAGGGGGGAATGTCCCTCAGCCCAGCTTGTGCCCTCTCACAGTACGTGAGCCCCGCAATCGATCTCCCCAAAGTGGTAGGCCCTGCCCACCCAGCTGGGGCTCTGTGATGGGTCACCCCTGCAGAGGGAGGCCCCGCCCACCTGCTGCAGCCAACCAGTCAGTGGGCTGGGCCTCCATCTGCAGGGCGATCATGGGGCAATGGCCGGGCCCCCAACCAATCGCATCACACCTGCCTTGGCTGGCCTGGCACCAGTGGGTGTCATAGCATGGTCGTGGTCCAGATAGTTGTCCTGTTGTTCGGTCATCAGTCGATTTGCATATTACGCTTTTATTATTATAGATTTTCAAGTTAGAGGAGTTTCATCCATATTTGGATTATAATGATGGATGGGAGTAGGTGTTTGTTCTTTGCCATATATTAGAGCATGTGACTGTTCCCGGTATCCTATCTGTGTGACTTCGGCCATGTTTAAAAACTCTCTAAGCTTCAGTATTCCCATAAACTAACTAATATTTATAAATTTCATCATTAGGGCCCGGCACATGGTAAGCATTAGTAAATATCAGTTATTATTATGAGTTCTTTTACATACATATTATAATATCAAGAGAATAATTCCAATTTAGTGTCCCTTTTACTCACCTGAATTTTAATGATTTGGGTACTCATTCAAACTTATATTTCCTTCCTTGAAAAAAGTAATTACATGTATCATATTAGAAACAGCATAGGGTCTCTCAGCATGTAATCAAAATGTCCCCCAAATGGAGTTTTGAGACACTTGAGCTCTGGAAGGCATTGGCCAAGCCACCTGGGTTTCCAACTGCTCAGGTTTTACTATCAGAATGAGGGTCTGTGGGATTCCTTCCAGACCCTTTGCTACCATCATCAGTCTCAGAGCATCAGGAAGCAGAGACTGTTCAAGGAAATTCATGTAGAACTTGGAAGACTTGGTCAGTTGCTACTGTGATTCCAAGAATTGATGACACTGGTCTTTATTTTTCTTCTATCCCCATTATATGTTCAGTATACATTAAACTTTCCCTCTGTGAGAGGACTCATTCACTTCCATAGGTCAACCATTAATATTATATGTTATCATCATCTCTGACACCAATTCTACATCTTGGTCTCTAAAACTAGGTTAGCTATTAGTATTTTCTATGTGAAATTTAATCTGTCTAAAACTTAGCTCTCTTTCCAGACCCAACTCTGATTGTGTTATCAAGACCACAATCTCTTGCTTCATAATATTGATTATAGGAGTATGTGCTTTATTTCTATTTTAAGATTTTCATCAAATTATGTCTAGACTGTTAAAACATTGTGCATCTCTTCTGTTTTCTCTATTTTGTTCTTTAAGTAACTTTTTTTTTAATATATTTTATTGATTTTTTTACAGAGAGGAAGGGAGAGAGATAGAGAGCCAGAAACATCGATGAGAGAGAAACATCGATCAGCTGCCTCCTGCACATCTCCCACTGGGGATGTGCCCGCAACCCAGGTACATGCCCTTGACCGGAATCGAACCCAGGACCTTTCAGTCCGCAGGTTGACGCTCTATCCACTGAGCCAGACTGGTTTCGGCTAAGTCACATTTTATACTTCTTCCAGATTAATCATCTTAAATCACTTTTGCATTTCATTCACCTCCCCACAAATCTTTGATGGCTCCTCATCATCTATATGTTTCATCTGACATGAGAATTTTGCCCAATTCTCTCTCGAAGTTCGTCACCAACTAGCCCTTACAAATATTCTCCAGCTTAACCAAATGAGTCTGCTCTTCATACACCCTCCCCCCAATATAGTCTGAGCTTTGTAGCTTTTCTGGCCTTGATCCCTCATCTGAAGTGCCCTTCCTTTAGTATTTCAGTCATAAAAATCTCTTGGGACACAACTCAAGAGTCAACCTTTCATGCAGCTCTCTGCAATAGCCCTGTTTATCTCTCGCTCCTGTGAATTCCTCAGGCATTTATTTTCCCACCCTGTATCTTGCACTTTGTATAGGCTGCTTTGGCTGTTTCTTATTCTTTATACATGGTTCTGACTGGCCAATGAGATGAGCATGATGGGAAGCCCCTTCAGGCTGTCTTACATCTCTCTGTGCAGAGCACTCTGTATATACCAGGTCCTCAACAAATGTGATTTTTGCAAGCACTTGGAGACAATACTCAAAAGCCTTCTTGCAACTACTGGAATCTGCCTGGAGCTTATGTCATACTGAGAAGTAATATTTTCTATGCCTCTTTCTTATAGGGATCTTGAAAAACCTCTTGGAAGAATTAAGCACAATCCCCTCTGCCCTAAATTCAAAGACCTTCTTGGGGAAGTGTCCTCTTAGCTCAGAGTTCAAGGGAAAGGACAGACACACGGGGATCAGCATCATAGCCCTGGTAGCCCCTCTCCTGCTGGGCAGTGGTCTCAATCTCCCATTTTAGAAGGGCCTTAACTTCCTTTTTCTGAAAGAGCAAGTGCTGTGTCATCAGTAGCTGATGTCACTTAGCAACCCCCAGAAACAGAAGCAGGTGAACACTGAGCATGCTTGCTCAACTTTGTCACCAACCAGCTAGATAAGCTTGGATAAATCACCTCCTACAACCTCAAGGCTTTATTTCCTCGACTCTAGAATGGATGAAGAGCTTTGACATTAAAGTATGATGATTTTTGTTTCTTTTATTCAGAAGATCCAAATAAAATACATCGCATTTGGTAAAAAAATAAAACTCAAGACAAATCCACCTGATTTTTTGTAGCTCTTCATTTTATAGAGATTAATCCATCACAAATTCACTTCTCCAATGTCTCTCTCTCTCTCCTCCTCCTGCTACCTGCTCTCTCTGTTCCCTCTGTAGCTCTCTTTGTTCTTCCTCAGTGCTCTTGCCTCTGCTACTTAGGCTTCTCCATGCCATGGTGCTTTCAGACAGGCTGATTTGATCAGTGTCTATTCTTTCTCCCTTTAAAAGCTCTGTCTGTCCTGTGTATCCTCTAGATTTCTGGTAATGCTGTCGTTTTTGGTGGCTTTTATTCTTGTTTTGCTTTCATTTTTCCTTGAGTTTTTTTTAACTTTATGAGAGGAAAAGAAGTATTTTTTAAAAAATATGTTTTTATTGATTTCAGAGAGAGAAAGGGAGAGGGAGAGAGAAACATCAGTGAAAGAGAAACATTGATCAGTTGCCTCCTGCCACCCAGGCATGTGCCCTGACCAGTAATGGAACCAGCAACCTCTTGGTGCATGGGACAATGCTCAACCAACTGAGCCACATCGGCTGGGTGGAAAAGACGTACTTTTATCCTCCCTCTTATTCCAGAACTTTCTTTGTGTTGCATTTTGTAATGCAGCTATGCAGTATGCCTTAAAGTCCAAAAGGATAGTTAGAGTGGGTGGTGGGGTTATGCATGATGTCTACTTTCTTCCTGATAGTATCCTGTATTTTTTGAAACTGTTTCATCGTGATATATGCATATGTCTGTAGTTAGAAATAAATTGCAACGAAACTACTTACATTGGGCAAGGAAAAACAATGAGCGCCTGGCTTTGGATCTTGCTTCTAGCTCTCCATCAAATGTCCTTTTCCTTGTCTGTCTTCACCACCAAGCAGGACCACAATGGCTGGCTGAGCTGGAGACGGACAGCAGGCCGTGGGGATTGTGGAAGTGATCCGATGGTTAGCAGGCGCCTACAAAACTGCAAGTCGCGGGTCACTTCTGCTGAATCCCCAGGGCTAGGCTCTTGCTCTTGCTGCCAGTTGTTCCTAAATGGAAGAAATGCAGGAAATAGCACTGACTGCCTTGTGAGATCCAGCAGCCTTAGTCCAACATAACAGTTGTTTTTTAAAGCTGTTGATGGTAGGAGATACGGCCGAGACACGATGAGGTTTATTCATTCATTTATAATAGCATCACATTGTGATTACAGAGGTGTGCTTTTTAAATTTTTCGTTTGATCTATTTATTCATTCATTTACTCATGTTAGCATTCTCATTGATTGTTCTTATTGATTGCTACATGCTCATTTAAGTTGCATGATGTGTTGCTACTTGCTTACTCCTCATAGATATCAACCTCAAAAAGCAAACCATGGCAGGCCACCCAGAAACCAAGGTAGCAGGAATCACAGACAGAAAGTAGGTTTGTTTTTACATGCCCGTAAAATTATTGCCACTCATTATATCCGTGTAAATATAGGCATGGTGCTTCCTGACTATAAATTGTCATGTTCTAAGCATTTTGGTCTTTCAGGATGTGAACCAAATAAGCTTCTATCCTAAGGAATCAACTCACATAGAATAACAAATCAGTATTTCATTTAAGTATGCAACAAGCACTTATAGAACATGTATGACATGCTGTAAATCCTGCAACAGCAAGTAACATGGGAATGTAAAGCTCTTATTTTTAAAAATATATTTTTATTGATTTCTGAGAGGAAGGGAGAGGGAAAGAGAGACAGAAACATCAATGACGAGAGAGAACCACCGATGGGCTGCCTCCTGTCCTCCCCACACTGGGGATTGAACCCGCAACCCAGACATGTGCCCTCACCAGAAATAGAACTGTGACTTCCTGGTTCATAGGTCGACCCTCAACCAACCACTGAGCCATGCCAGCTGGGCAGAACTGTAAAGCTCTTAAAGTATCTCTTCCAGTGAGGGATGCAGACATGTCAACAAATAAATGCAAAACAAAATTATAAAATTTTAGTTTAGAAGAAGTAGCTATTTACAGGATATAGTAGAAAGAGGAGTTAAAGTTGTAATAAACCATTTTTTATTGTCATGTGAACAAAATTGTCCTTGTATTGCATTCACTGCAATTGGTTGATAAATATGTACAAATGCATATATGAGCTGTCCTGGAAGATAACTTTTATTGCCATTTTATATTCTGGTAATTTATATTCAGTGCTCTTAGTCACTTAGTTTCTCAATATCTCATTTTTCTTATGTGTAAAGTTGGGTTCATAATTCATGTATTCTGTATTCAAAAAGTATTTAGGTTAGGGATATTAAAAAATATATATTGTATCAAAGAGTTGATTGAAACGACCTAGTAGGACTATGAATCTATAAATAATTTGATAATATATATAGAATGAAAGATATTACAACTGTTATTATTAGCTTATCTATGGGAAAACAAGTGATTAAATAAATATACACATATTGTGGAAGACAGATTTATGAAATGTGTGCATGTGGCAAATGAGGAAAATCTAGTATCTTCTCTTTCAGAAACAAAGAACACTCTTATTCATTTGCTAGAGCAAAAGGTGAAGTTTTAGAGGTTTGCCATTTCCGGGTTTGATAGATCATAGATAATAATTGTCCTAAATGCAGGGTAAATGAATAAATCTAAAAATGTGAAGTGCATTGTGTGAGGCCCTGGTAATACTTTTCCTGAATAATAATATTTTCCTATAACTACAAATCCCCTAAAATTAATATTTTTTCCTTCTGAACAAATTTTCATATTATTCTGGTCAGTATTTCAGTGTATCTTCAAAATAATATTAGTTTTGATGTGTTCATGGTGGTATTGGTCAATTATTTTCCATTGATGATTAAATATCTATAAATCTTATCATTTCACAACCTACCTATCACTTTATGCTTTGCCCTTTTCTTAAACTCCTCAAATTGGAGTGAAAACCACAATGCTTTCTTTGTTCTTAAAATGACTTTAAATAAAATTTGTAATTCAATCTTTTGCATTATAGCATTTGATTGCAAAAAATATAAATTTCCTCTGTGTCAACATGCAATTTTCTAAACTCACTTAAGTGCAGACTGCTAATCATCAAATGAGGCTGAGTTCCAAGATAGATTAAAGGACAGGTGATTGAGGATGGCAATAATTACTGAAGGACCAGGAAGTCCATGAGAAGATCATATTTGGGTCATTAGGCTAGGGATTGTAAATTTAAGCCTAAAGGGATAGTGTTTTCTTTTAGAATGAATTAACCAATGTTATTACTGAGCTATTCTGAGTCACATTTTTTTTTCATTTAATGAGGACTATGTAATTCTCAGGAAATCTGAGTCCGAATTTCTGCTTTACTTGTTTGTAGTACATCAGCCATTATTTAATGCCTTAAATATTGGAAATAAATCCTTAACCAAAAATATAGTGGGCATGTAAATATGAGGCTTTTATTTTTCATTTTTTAAACCATTTAACAAATCCTTGGCTTTGTACCAGGCACTGTACTAATTATGTCTCTTACATTATCTTGTTTAATCCTTATATTATCTTTAGGAAGAAAAATATTACTCCCCCCTCCACAAACACACACATAAGGGTATTGAGACAAAGAGACATTGCATACAATCCAAACTTATTTTGTCTAAAATGATTTACAACACATTTGAGGATCTTATTTTATTTTAAAAACTAGAGGCCTGGTGCATAACAATTCATGCACTGGAGGGGGTTCCCTCAGCCCAACCTGCCCGCTCTCACAGTCTGGGAGCCCTCAAGGACGGGAGGTGACCCAGCGATCAGGGGAAGGTGAT
The DNA here is from genome assembly GCF_014108235.1 of Myotis myotis. NCBI lineage: Eukaryota > Metazoa > Chordata > Mammalia > Chiroptera > Vespertilionidae > Myotis > Myotis myotis. Next base: position 54,849,546 of record NW_023416324.1, read on the forward strand.
GCCCCCATCACACCTCTGCTGCTGCCGCTGCTGGCAGCACAAGCCTCGGCTGGCCCTGGTTACCTGTGCCTCGGGCAGCCCTGGGCGGCTGGGGGACTAAGGGGACTGGGGGATTCCGGAAGCAGGTTTGCAACTGAGGGGACAGGGTGCTGCCATCTTGTGGCTGTGGGTGTCGCCATTTTTGAGGGTGGAGCAGTCAATTAGCATATTCTCTCCTTATTGGCTGTGGGTGCTACCATCTTTGCGACAGTGTGAGGGTCAATTAGCATATTCCCTCTTTATTAGTTAGGATTGTCCCCATTTTGAAAACTAACACAACTATTGATTATGACATCACCATTTCAAGGAGGTGAACCATTGCATATTCTATGAATTCTGTCTTCAGTCCCCAACCAGGAGGCATGATGGAAAGGGGATACCTGATCTGACCAGAGGTTCAACGTGGGTGAGCATGTGGCTGACCTACTCTTGCCTTATCAACACAGAGTACTTCAAACTTCTTTTAACCTGTAATCCCATTTGACTGTGCACCCATACCAACACAAAGTTCACTGTTACAAAATGAGCAAAAACCTTCTTCTTGATTCCTTTAAATTTTTTTCTCAAGTCTTCACATCCTCAAAGGAAATATACTTTAGAAAATCAAGTCCAAATGAGAAAGCAAAAGCCCCACCTGATAGAAGAGAGGACCATGTCCTTAGAAGTTGACTTTTTAGGGTCAGCTTTCTAGGTCTCTCAGGATACTGATTCAGAGCCATTTCTCTGAAGCACAGGATTCTCAATTCTGTTAGGTTTCATGTCTATGCCTCTCAGCAGCCTGTTCAGTAAAATATTCTATTGTCTGATTGTACCCACAATCCTATGTGCTTTCTGCTTTCTAAGGTGAATTTGTTCATTGATAAATATATCATTGGTTTACTTGTGTCCAGTGAAGTCTTTTTTATTAACTTGCTGAATTATTACAAAAAATATAATTAATATAATTTTAATGTAATATAAAAAATGAAATTAATATAATTTTACATTAATAATATAATTGATTCATTTACTTTCATTTTGTATTTTCTCAATTTCTTAAAATCAATTCTAAGGATTTACTTGGTAAATAATAGGTTCTCAATAAGCATTTATTTAAAAATTAATGTCAAAATAAAGAGACTTTCATATTCTAAGTGTGGCAAATGATTAATCTAAACTAATTTTTGCTTAGGATAATTTATCTTCTTAATTACTGAACCAAACCTTGATACTATTTTTTTAAGTACTGTTTTTTCTTTAGGAAAGCCTTCTGATTTCCTTTAAGTAATTTTAAGATCGTTAGATGAGATGCTATCAAACAACATATTTCAACTTTCTATTAAATGATTTAATTGCATTTAATTTCTGTAGACCTCTGCTTTTCTTCTTTTTAACATTCTTATGTGAGATTCACAGCTATAGCCTATGCCCTCCTTATATGAAGTAGGGCACAACTTTTTATTCTCTCTCCTTATATAATTATAAGGAGATATAATGCTCCAACAACAATATTCTAAGCTTCCCCTCTTGCTTTTATGCTCATAAATGCTGTCTCTCCTCCCTGTCATTCTGGTTCCCACCTTGCCTTCTCTGGCCCAAATTAGGGGTTTCCTTGAGCCTAAGAAGTGGCACCTCGTGGTGACCCCCCTGCTTTGGCCACATCTAGGCAGAGTGGTTCCTTCTTTCCTTTGGTCTTTCATACTCCCTAAGTAGTGGTCAGATTGTAGACAGAGTTGAGTAAATGTCTTCCTGATCAGCTAAAATGTGAACTTTCTTTAGAGTAAAGGGCAATTTTATTCTTTCTATATCTGCAACACTGTGCTAAAAGAAATTAGCTTGGGAATCAGAAAAGTGGTGATAAGATGAGCTAAAAGGTTCTTTTTCTTCTTTGCAATAAGGACTCAATTGCTCATTGCTAACATACCTTTCTTGAAGGCTGAGTGGATACTGAGATGTTGTTTTTTGAAATGTCTGAAGGTTTTCCATGGTAACGTGGTAATTCTCCCATAGTAATTCTCCCACAGTAACGCTCCACCTAAACTGTTAGGCAAAGTAAGCGATCTCCCAAGGGAGGACATGAAATGTCATATATTATTGGTGTTCCTGTGGCACCTAAGGGAAGAAGAGAGTTCTGGGGAAATGGCGTAGTAAAAAGTCTTTGCAAAAGAGTTACTGTCAAAACTAAACTAAGCTGTTTCAGGAGACTCTTAACTCTCCCCAATATGTGTAGCTTAAAATAAAACCTAAACTACAGAAATGAAAAAGGGAAGTTTGTTTAAAAAGGTTTGGGACTTTGAAAAGCTATATGCTTTATATTTTCAAATTCTTATATGCGTCAATAACTCTTCAGATTTAGGAGTGTTTAAAGCATTTGGTTATTGCTGTAGGTTGAAAAATGTCCTTTTACAAAAGTATACCATTTCTGAAACTCTTTCATTTTCTCTCATCAACTGACTTTCATTTCTATCCAATTGCCACTAAGCCCATTTTGCAATCAACTGAAGATAAGATAGCATACAGGATGTTAGGGAAATCTGTAGAGAGCTGTATTTTTCTTATTTGCATTCACGCAGTTAGTAACCATTAGTTAAACGCCAAGGAAATGTAAGGCATAGCGCTGGACCCTGAGCTTATAACACATCAAACTATAACAAGCACCGATGACAGTATAAACAAGTTACTATCCTAGAAAAGAGGACAGAATTAATTTGGACTGATCGGAAGTAGCTTCTAAGTGCCAGGAGTGTGATTTAGACACATTATTTAACCTCTATGTGCCTCACTTTTCTATAAACAGAGATAATAACCCCACCTCATAGGATTTTGTGGAGATCAAAATAGTTTATACATTCTCAGTGCTAAGAACAGTTGCTAATACCTAGTATGTGCTTAATAGAATATAAATATGGTTGGTTTCACAAAGGATATTCTGGACTCTTTAGGAGGAAAGATGAGAAAGGACTTCCCATACAGAGGTAACAGTCTGAATAAGAACAAAAGCATGGAAGTATAAAGTAGAATTTTTTAATATTGAAAAGATGTCCTCAAAATGTAGTTAGGCAGCAAATCAGAAAATGCTGGTGTGGCTCAGCTGGTTTAGCATCCTCCCATATATCAAGAGGTCACTGATTTGATTCCCAGCCAGGGCACATGCACAGGATTAATGTTTCTCTTTCTCCATCTCCCTTCCTTTCTCTCTCTAAATCTTTAATAAAAACATATTTTTTTTAAAAAAAGGAGGAGCAGTGTATACCAGATCATGAATTTCTGACCATGATATTTATGTTTTCAAAAATGAACTTGTGGCATATATAAACAATGTTTTGTAAAGGAGACACAGCCAAAGGTCCAAGTTAGGATTACTGGTTAGGTTATTCCAATGGCCCACGGTAGAGATGATGCGACTAGGATGGGGATGTGCTATCCTTGAGAAGGCAACAAGAACCAGGATTTGAAAGCAAAGATTATACCAAGGGCAAAATACCCACTACAGGTACATTCTTTCTCTTTTCTAGAAAATAGAATGGTTTTTGATAAAACCGTGTTGTTGTTCTTCAAATTCTGTTTTAGATTTTTACTTTCAAGCCACCCAGGAACATTATAGCCTCACATACTATAATTGATTAATTTTATGACCCACTGTTTAAAATAAATGGAAATTTCAAACTTGTTTTTTTTTTTTTTTTATAATGAGAGTCCCTATCTGGCAATAACTAGGCAGAGAAAATAAGATTTAAAAATGTACTTTTTCTCAGTATCTGAGTAGAAAGAGAAACAGGAAGTAAAATGGACACCAGTACTTAAGGAAATAGGAGAAAATATGGATGTGCTCAACCCAAAGGTGTATGTACCTATACTTATTGTTTTAATGAAAATAAATATCATTTGTTCAACCATTGCTATATGCCAGGCCATGGGCCATGTATTACATTGTCTTATTTGATCGTCTCTAAAACCTTATGAGGCAGATACAATTATCATCTTTATTTAACACGTAAGGAAATTGAGCCTCAGAAACAGTATATTTACTTGCTTAAGCCAGCAGAAGAAGGAAATATGGGGTGGGGAGAACATGTTCATGGCAGGATTTGAATCTATATTTGATCTAGAGCCCAAACACTTAGCTGTCCTATACTGAGAACACACAAAAAGCACTGGTAGAAAATACCTAAAAGCTGAATAATTTCTCATTGAGACAAGTAACATTATCCTTCATCAACAATGGTTCTTTCTTTGGCCATTGTCACTAATACACACCTTGGTAAGCTTCCCTGGATGTTCGTCTCAATCTTCAACCCATTTAATTTCTTTAAACACCTTTTAATGGTCTCTCATTCATCAGTTAGTTAGAGCCTTTGGTCACCCATATCTGTTCTTTCAATCCACTCCGATAATCATTAATGTGCAGGTGCATGAAGCAAGTGGTATGACTGAGTGGGAAGAGACTCAGCGTCAGAGGTGAGAGACTGGGACCTCTAACTGTGTAGCCTGGGTTAGGTGAAGTAACATCAGTAGTAGTAAAATGAGTTGATGTCCATTCCCCTCCAGGATCTAATGGTTAGTTAACTCTAAATTTTGCCACCTGGAGTTTATCTATAGAAAAACAGCATTCCAAGCTGATTTTTTCCTCCCACTCCAACTGTCTCTTTTACCAGTTGATGTGAACAAAGAGGCTACACACTAATTTTCACATTTCCTCAAGCAAAACACAAACACAAAGGTAAATCTGACACCTCCCAAAAATACAGTATATTCTATAACCCAAAATAAGTGAGTTTCCTTTCTTTTTTTAAAAAAATATATTTTATTGATTTTTCACAGAGAGGAAGGGAGAGAGATAGAGAGCCAGAAACATCGATGAGAGAGAAACATCGATCAGCTACCTCCTGCACATCTCCCACTGGGGATGTGCCCGCAACCCAGGTACATGCCCTTGACCGGAATCGAACCTGGGACCTTTCAGTCCACAGGCCGACGCTCTATCCACTGAGCCAAACCGGTTTCGGTGTGAGTTTCCTTTCTTATGGCATAGCCACATCATTGTTTGCTGTCATTAGCATGACAGAGTTCAGTATTTACAAGATTGATTTTATTCCATGGCTGTCCAAGATGCAGTCTGTCCATGTTGTGAAATAATTCATGTCTGGCTTTAGGGAGCCAGGGTGTGAACTAGAAAAAAAGTATGAGGTACTTCTTTCGGCTCAATCAATCAAGAACAAACGCTTCCTTTTTTCATCTCTTCCCAACAACAGACTTGTTACCTAATGAGAATCCCTGACTTGCACCTACGCTGGCATTATTCTCACAACACCTAGCAAGTGTCCTGATTTGTGGACGTCTTAACACTGTCCCCTCTGGGACCCCTTTTCTCAACAACAGAACATGACCTCCAATACAAATATGTATTTAATTAATTATTTTTTTAAGACTTAAAAATTCGAATGGAAACAACTTGGCTATTCCTCTTTCATCAGATTCCTAGGGAATTCAGTCCTTTTTGCAAAAATAGGACTGATGAGAAAGATCAAAATGGTCTCCTACTGTGTGTAAGATCTTTTCTCTTTTAATTACTGGTTTTCTGCAACTTTCTTCTGTGATCTCTCACATCTATAGCATCACAATTTTGATTACTCAAGACTTCTCTTCCTTGAAGTCCCCATCTCTGGAAGTCCCCATCTCTTGGGAGCACCTACCTGGTTTTATTCCAGCAGGTTTACTGTTATAATTTTTAATTATGAGTGTGTTCACCAACCAAGCCAAAGGCAGACCTGTCATTGTAAATTCAAACACTTCCTGGAGAGTTAAGGCAGTGTGATCCAACTTGACCTTAAAGAGTGACAACTCTATCAGTTCATTCAGCCTAGAAATGGGAGGGCTGTGCCTCCTGTCTGCAAGATTTTGTTGGAGAGTACAAAGCAGGGCTTCTTCTTAGAGGTGCTGGCAGGGCCAGGTGAATTCTATCACGATATGGCCCTCTGCAATTCCTAAGCTTCCTTCCCCTTTGCTACCCCACGCCACCAAGAATCCCTACACCAAAAGGATCTTACTTTATATTTTTAATAGCTTTGGTTGAAGTGTGAGGGAGACTGTGGCTTAGTTCTCTTGGCCTTTTCAAAATTTTTAAGTGTAATGATTTATAAAGATTATTTTATATGCTTTGAAAGAAATGATTTGAAAACAAAGATAGGATAGAAAGCAGCATTCTGATCTTGCCTTATGAATTACAAGGAGGTCAGGCTCCCACCCAGGAAAGATGGCAAGAAAGTTATATTTCATGTAAATACTGTTTTCTCTTGCTTTCTAGGAGACTCTATAATGGTTGCAATTTGGCATCTTAAAAACTGTGGAAGTGTAGAAAACAGTATTTTCCATTACTTTTCAACACAAATTTTCATTGGCGTATTTTTATTATAGTTGAGACCAATGTTTCAGGTAACTAGAATTGACTTCCTACGTGTCACAGAATCAGAAGCAAAAAAGTTGAAGTCTTTTTGGAAAAGGAGGATTAGTTTTTAAATTTATGATAGACTTGGGTGACTTTAGGCTTCATTGTAGCCACACGTTTTTTTCTTTCCCAGTGAGTCAACTGACAGCTACTGACATGGCATTCCATCTTTAACATTCATCTCTCTAGAATTGATCAGATTATAGATCCATAGAGCTAGATGAAAGGATATTAGAAGATTCTTTCTCAATCTACCCATTTTTCTGAAGCTGGAGGAAAAAACCCTCCATATATGCTCTAAATGTTTTCTCCAATATTTTTTTTTCTGAGAGCTTCTACATTTGTTTACCCATTTAGTAACAATTTTTACTCAGTACCAATTCTGGGCCAGGCATGGTGCTAGACATACAGTCTAGTCAGAGACAGCAAGTTCATAAAACATGAACGAAACCGGAAAAGTTTTCAGGGATCAGCTCCTAAAAAGCCACATCTGCCATTCTAATCTTGAAAATAACAATTTTTAAACATCCCTGGAAGATAAAAATGGCAGTGATGTTACCATACATTCACATAGCACCTTTACTTATCAAACTATTTTCTTGAGTTTGATGCCATTAAGAACAGGGTGTCTTTCTGACTCCTGATTACAGATAATGGAAAGGAGGCTTGTCCAAGGTCACACCACTAGTGAGCTACAGAGCAGCCATAAGAACCCAGGTCATGGATTCCTATCAAAGAGCTCATAGTTCAGCCTCTACTTATACACTTTGAGTGTAGGTGGTGGTATTTCCCCTAACAGCTTGCTTGCTCATGGACAAGTGCTTAAGTTATCTGAAGATAACAGAGTCTTCTCTTTATCCTTGGTAATTAATGCTCACCATAGTTGCTTCAACTTAGTCAATGCTCAGTCAATGACTTTCTACATGATGTAGTTTATGTTGTCTGGATTTTACATCACAACTCTCCTTTATTTCTGCCCTTAGGGGGGAAAAAGTCATGAAGAAAATCAATGAGGAGAAAATAGCTGGCCTGGATGTAAGCAGAAATTAGTTTTTCTGATGAGTCTTGACCATGCTAAATGCCCTTATCTTATAGGGAGTGTTAAGTGCATAGGATAGGGTTGAGGCTCTGGTAGGGAGTCACTAATGTCAGTCATCTACTTCCACTGCTCCCTCTTTTCTGGAAACATGAGCGGGGGAACAGCATCTAACAGTGAGCAGAGTCACAACAAAGAGTAGTCCTAGCTCTCTTCTTAAGAGACAACTCTGACAAGTCTCATGCCTCTGCTTATTAGACTTAAGCAGGACTCTCTTCCTCTCATCACCAAGGATGCTGAACTCACGTAAACCCCTCCCAGTCATCTGGAACTCAGAAGATTTTGGTCATTAAATGATACTTATTAAGCAGTAATGTTTTACTTTCTCCACTTTGTTAATCAAAGGCATATAAAAATGCTGCACAGAGCTGCTGATGTGTCTGAAATAGTCAATATTGACTAGAGAATTCTAAGTCCAAATAGAGAAAGCATGATGATTGTAGTTAGTATGTACAGCCTTATCATAGGTACATCCAGGTTTCCATTCAGCTTTGTCAGCAGTGGAGTATGGTTTCTCACCTTGGTGAGAACTTCAGAGACAACTGAGAACCATGTAGGATGTGACTTGGGAGCATCTCTTCCTGGAAGGTTTCCCTGATGCCCCTGCTGGGCCAAGCGTCAGAGAACTCTGTATGCAGCAATGTCAGTGATGTTCAAAGTTCAGTCCCAGGCCAGCAGCATCCACATCTCCCGGGAGCATGTTAGAAATGTCAATTCTCGGGCCTCGCCCTAGACCTGTTCATTGGAAACCCTGGCATGGGGCTCTGAAGTCACTGTTGAAACCAGCCCTCCATGCGATTCTGATGCATGCCCCATATTGAAAACCCTGCTCCTTATTGGCAAACACAGCATCCCAAAGCTTATCTGCTTATATGTGTGCCTTCATACTGGACTGGAAATTGAAGGTAGGGACCATTTATTTTTATATCCACATTATATACACATCATGTGTGCCTGTATGTGTGTTTTAAAAGGTGGGATCACACAATGTATACTGTTATAACTTGCTTTTATTTCCCTCAACAATATGTCATGAACATTCTTTCTTTTGGATACAGATATTTTGTGATATGGTATTTGATGATGGTGTAGCATCTTCTAATATTGGTTACATCAATATTTATTTAATTAGCAATTATTGGACAACTTGGAGTTCTTTTTAAAGTAAATTTTATGAAAATAATGCATGCATACTTAAAAGTCTGTTTAAAGATAGCCCACTCACTCTTCCCCACTGTTTACTCTCCCCTCTAGGGGCAATCATTTCCCACCCCTTTAAATAAATGATGCTATTGCTATCCATGTTTCTAAATAGCATATATGTACTTCTCTGGTGTAGACCTTTTCTATCAAATTCCTGTGGCGGCAGTTGAAATGTTCTCTCTCTCACACATTCTCTACTCATTCTCCCAATATAGATTCATCAAAGCCAAAAAGTGTGCTATGATTATATTTCTTCTCTTGAAAATATTTTTGAGTGGTATTAGTTGCTTTGTATTTTGACTTGCACAATTTTCTAAATGGTTCAAATACACTCCCATGTGCCCATCGGTTTCTCCCCTCATATTCAGACACACTGCCTCATCTGGACAGGTCCTCCTCTGAGCCTCTTATGTCATTGTCATCACGGATCCCTGTATCACATTTGTTGTTGGATTTCTGGATCCTTTCTTTTTCTTTCTTGGCTAATGCCTTCATTTTGCTGGATTACATCTACTAGAAGCTTGCAGAGAAAGGATGGATAAGAAAAATACATTTCTTGCATTTTTGTCTGAAAGAACCTTTATTCTACCCACATTCTGGATTGATAGTGTGGTTACGTATAGAATTTAGCTGGGAAAAATTTCCTTAAGAATTTTGGAGAAATTTTCCCATCATTTTCTAGTCTGGAAGTCTGGTACTATTTTGATATATATATATATTTTTATCTTTTGTGCCTGACCTGATTTTTTTCCTCATTAAAACTTTAAGAAGCTCTCTTCATCACTGGAGTTCTGATATTTCAATGTGATATGCTTAAGTGTGGGTCTTTTCAAATGAATTGTGCTAGGCTTCAGTGAGCAGTTTGAATGTGGAGACTGCAGTTGTTCCTGCGCTCTGGGAAATTTTCTTGAATTATTTCTTAGATAATTCCCTCCTATTTTTTTATAGCTCTCTTTGGAGCTTCTATTAGACAATGGATTTGTTCTCAAAGTTTCTTTAATTTTTCCAAATTTCATCTCTTTGTTCTTTTATTTTCTTTCTGGCAGATTTATTTAAATGTATATTTCAGTCATTAGGTTTTTAATATTCAGCTATTAAATTTTCCATTTTTGAGAGTTCTTTTGCATTCTCAGAGTGCTTCAGTTTCATAACAACCTGTCCTCATTTTATGGATGCAATATCTTTTCTTATTTACACCATGTCATTACATTTTCTCCTGTTTTCTGCACATATTATGAATGCATATAGGGTTTTTTTTTAAATCATTTCTTTATTTTCTGTTGGTTTCATTTTCGAAGCTTTCCTCATTTATGCCAATCTCTTGCTGCTGATTTATATTTAAGAATAAAGCAACGAGTTAAGGCTACTGGAAAGTCATGTTGAGTGGAGGGTTTTGTGTATGCTGGTCTTGTTTAGCCAACTTTGGGGGAGGATTCATAATTTAATATATGTAGGTTTTTTTTTTACTCAAGGGGACATTTTATTTCTTCAAGATATGTCCCAATTTGCTGGGGACATCACCTTGGTGGTTAAGATGCTGAGGACCTCGCCAGTTAGTGTGCAGATTTGGGAGTTTTGGCTACAAGGTCTTAGTCCCACTTTCCATTGTATCTACTGCTCTGTATTTCAGTTACTCTAGAAGACAGCACTTTGCCCGCTCTCTTGGGGCGGACCAGAGTTGCTTAACTATTCCCTAGCTACTGACTTTGAACGCAATACTTCCTCCTCTTTTAGCCCAGCATTTTGCTTGGCCTTTTAGGGTAGCTTGGATTCTTAGTCTGGCTGCTACTATCACTATAAATAAAAATTGCTTATATTTTCAGAGCCTTCTTATCCTTCTCATAAAATGCCAACTTCACAGGTGCATCAAAAGGATGGAATGAATTAAATATGTGAAAACACTTTGTGAACTAACTGTAAACACAGTACAATCCTGCAGCAAGATGGTAACTTCTCTGTGCGGGATCCTCATATTTTTCCACCAGCATGCCCATCGCTACAGATTTTGTATGGTCTGCTGCAGTTTACAAAGTGCTTTTACGTATTCCTAAAGGCAGTGGAGAATAACTTGCCCTTCCAGAGTCTGAAAGCTAATGAGAATTTTTTTTTAAGTCTTGTATAATCTTAAAAATACACGTGGATCTTGCATCGTGCTCCATATGTATGTGTTTTAGTAGGAAAGTAATGTTCTTAAATCCCTTGTCATGGAGTGAAACAACAATTCAGGAAGATGTACAGTAGTATTTCTGGGATTTATATACCTCCTAACATGTCAGTAAATACCCCTGCGATTACACATACCTCTGCTTAAGTTGTACAGAAACAATCTCTGAAACATTATTTCTGGGAAATTTTGTTCCTTCCATTTCCTTGTAGCTGTTTTTTTAAAGTTAAATTCAAGATTAGCTGACAAATTAGCATAGATAGAGAGATATGGGAATAGAATGGAATTGATTGTGGACTGCTAAGGGGAGTAGCTTATTACAAGTATATAACATGTTTGCTCCCTGTTGCTACACAAAACAATAAAAATTGTCAGGAGAGTCAAGAAGAAAATTAGCAATGTTTCTATATTGCAGGGAAGAAAAGTGGTGACAGTGGGAACAGAAATTATAGACTATGCTCCTTTAAATAAATTCAGATTTAAAAATGTGAACTTTGTTGAATACATAAAGTCTACTTCCTTTGCTGTGTGCTCACTACAAGGAATGGTATATCCCATATTAATTGTTTTAAAATGGAAAAAATTTCTACTTCTATGAGGTGTTTTTACATTGTCAATGTGATGGGATGCTTTTCATAATTTTCTCCCTTTCACAATTTTCATCAGTCTTTTACTCCTAAGTAAATATCCTTCTAAGTGAAAACCATATTCATTCTTAGCTAACACAGTTTTAATGCAAACCTCTAGACCCCTCTCAAACATGTTTCTAACCCCAAACAAATCCCTTAGTTCTATACACAGCTTCTGGAGCTGCCATGGTGTGTGTGTGTGTGTGTGTGTGTGTGTGTGTGTGTGTGTGCGCGTGCACGCGCGCGGACAGGTGTGGGTGTATTAAAATACACATAACATGAAATTTACCATTTTAACTATTATGAAATATACAATTCAATGGGGTTTAGTACATGTACAATGTGTAAGCCTCATGACTATCTAGTTTCAGACCATTTTCATCACCCAAAAGGAAAAACCGTACCTATTAAGTGGTTACTTTCCCTTCTACCTTCCCCATCCCCTGGCGATCACTCATTAGTCTGCTTTCTGTCTCTGTGGATTTGTTTATTCTGAATATTTCATATGAATGCATTCATGCAATATGTGGACTTTTGTATCTGGTATTGTTAGCATAATGTGCTCAAAGGTTCATTGATGTTTAGCATGTATCAATACTCCTTTCCTTTTTGTATGACATGAAATTCATGCACGGGGCAGAAGGGGTGTCCCTCAGCCCAGCCTGCACCTTCTCCAATCTGGGACCCCTCTCACAATCCAGGACTGCTGCCTGCCAACCTGATCATCCCCTAACCACTCCCCTGCCAGCCTGATCGATGCCTAACTGCTCCCCTGCTGGACCGATTGCCTCTAACTGCCCTCCCCTGCAGGCCTGGTCACCCCTAACTGCCCTCCCCTGCAGGCCTGATCGTTCCTAACTGCCCTCCCTTGCAGGCCTGGTCCCTCCCAATTGCCTTCTCCTGCTGGCCTGATTGCCCACAACTGCCGGCAATCTTGTGTCCACATGGGGGCAGCCATCTTGTGTCCACATGGGGGCGGCCATCTTGTGTGTTGGAGTGATGGTCAATTTGCATATTACCTCTTTATTATATAGGATAATATTTTGTTGAATGGATATACCACATTTGTTGGTTCATTCTTCATTTGATGGACATTTGAATTGTTTCCACCTTTTGCCATTGTGAATAGTGCTGCTATGAACGTTCTTTACAAGTTTTTGTTTGAACACTGGATTTCAGTTCTTTTGGGTCTAGTCCTAGGAGAAGAATTTCTGGTTCAAAAGATGATTTTATGTTTAACTTATTGAGGGACCACCAAATTGTTTTCTACAGTGATTGTATCATTTTACATTCCTACTAGCAATGTATAGGCCTTCCAATCTTTCTATATCCTTGCCAACACTTGTTTTTTTCTTCTTTAAATAGCCATTATAATCCATGTGAGATGACATCTCATTATGGATTTGGTGTACATTTTCATAAAAATTAATAAAATTGAGCATTGTTTCAGGAGCTTATTGGTTATTTCTATATATATTTTGAAGACATGCAAAATATTTTGCCCATTTAAAAATTGGGTCATTCATCTTTGTGTGTCATGTTTTAAGCATAAAACTCCAGACAAATGGAAGCTACTCTTTGTTCTAGCTCTTTTTCTTTTTATTATAAATCACACAACTTGTAAAAGTCTTAAGAATAAATTTTGCTAAGTTCTTTGTCCACTATTCACTAAGAAGTCTTTCTAATATCTTTCTCTTTGATCATTGGTCCTCTGGGCTCCATCTGTCAATAAACAAGCCAACCTTTGATTTTAGGAAATAAATGAGACACCACAAAACAGAGTCTTAGTATTACATCTGAAGTTTCATCACGGTGGGTATCCAGGAGTAAGCAATGCCATCAAAGACAATTGCTAAGTGGATCTGACTTCATTTTTCTTCATTTGCATAGGTAATTGATCTAAGTAGTAACATTATTATAACCCAAACCAGAATCCTATTATTTTTCACTTACTTGATTTAATAAATAGAGATGGAGTCCTTTAAAAAGCATTTGCTTTTCTTCCTTCACCAAAATTACTCTTGATGGAAACATTTAGCCTTTTAGATACAATGACTAGGTGGGAATTAGAACTTCTGATTTTGTTCAAACATGTTGGTAAATGGGTAGGAGAAGGAATGGTGGCAGGTTTTACTGTGGCTGGGTTAGGCTCCTGTGAGCCTTAAGTCAAGTGAGGAGGAGTGATGTCTGTGATCATTTCATTTGAATGTCTTATTTATTGCAGATCATGGCACAAAAAGATCCAACTTAGGAAAGCTGGAAGTGGAATTAAACCCTGGCAGTCAAGATTGGTCATTGTCTTATTTAATCAGGCTCTGTTTTTTCTTCTTCTCACCTATAAAATTATTATTTATGATACTCTGTATCTGCTGATACTTCGTATCCTCTATAGATTCCTCTAATTATGCCAAACATATATCAGTGATCAGTTATCATTTGAACCTTTATACAACTTTAATAAGGTATGTGTTTTATATTTAAGTAGTTTCTCCCCTGGTGAGTGCCCATGGCAGACTTTGGAGTTTGATAGCTCTTCACTCCTTATTTTATATTTCATCTCAAAGTAATTATACTCTGTGCCCTTAAGTCTCAAAAGCAGCAAAATATTTAAAAGTACACGATTAAACACTGCAGATAACAATATTAAATCTTCAGGAAAAGACACTCCAGAACAAGGCTCTGCATGCTGGAGTCTTTATGCCACTTCTTTCTTCTCTAAAACTTCTGTCTCAGCGTGGGCATCTCTTATGCTGGTTACAAGTTCAGGGACCCTGCCTCAGGGTCTAACCATTCATGATGCCATTTTGCAAAGGAACTCTTGCCACCAGCTCTGAGAGACAAACAAAATATGATTTTGATGTTGACAGTGATCATGATAAAAACAGTGAGCATGTGTTTTACTACTGGTGCTGTGCTAAGCTCCTTATTATACATCATCATGTTCAAGCCTTACCATAATCCTACTAGGTGGCTGTTATTACCTTTCCATTTTACAGATGGAAAGACTGAGGCTCAGAAGGTTGTTTAAGGCCACTCAGGCAGTAAAATACATAATAAGGGTTTAGTCATAGGTTAGTTACCCTATGGAGTCCCTGAAATGAAAGCTGGGCAGGTTCTTGGAGGTAGCTAGCATGCTTGGTCTTTAACGTGGCCTCCTCTGGAAAGTATACTTGACTTTCTCAGTTCGGTTGACCTCACGGCCTCCTGTTTCCTCTGCACCCTGTTGTCAGCTACATAGTAATTATCTCCATATTGTCATCTTGTTCCTGAATTGCTAACTTCTGGAGTATCTCTCTTCAGGACACAACACAGAGTAGGAACTCAACATTTGTGGAAAGAATGGTTGAATTAATGGGAAAAAAATAAATTCATGTATGTGTGTAAATGAATTAATAGGTTGTTTCCTGCCCTTCTTCCAATCCGTAATATAAAATGGGTGCAGCCATCTCCTTCGGTTCCTGTATAAATTACTCCATTATTTTTCTCTTTAGTTGCTTCAGTCCCCATCATTTCTTTTTTAGGCTGCCTTGTGCTTTCTTAATTTCGACAATTGGCACTATATATGCACTAAGCCAAATCCAGCCTTTTAAAACTGTAGGTGTCTACCCATTAGTGGGTCTTGAAATTAGTGTAGTGGGTGGCAGTAAGCATTCTTTTTAAAAGAAATAAACAGACTAGAAAAGAATACAACTTCTCAGCATGCATGGCACATAGAAAGACACAGTATTTGTTTCAGATGGATGGATAAAAAGAGGATCCATATCTATCAATAGCATTGATTAAGTATCACACATTAAGACATGTTTTAAGCACTGAAAAATGCCACATGGCATTGAAGACAGTGTATCTCTACATGTTCATGAAGAAAAACATTTTGCATTGTGACCCAATATACATCTGACTGTGCCCTAGATTGCTAGGCAAAGTATATTGCTTAGTGTTTCAAATACACTTTCCTAAATGATATCCAGTGTCTAACTTGTAGTCAAACATCACTTGTCCTGCTTAAACAGTTCCTGGAGTTTGATATTTACTCAGCTTCTGTAAAAATTATGGCCAAAGTTTAGAAATTTTTTTAAAATATATTTTATTGATTTTTTACAGAGAGGAAGGGAGAGAGATAGGGAGTTAGAAACATCGATGAGAGAGAAACATCGATCAGCTGCCTCCTACACATCTCCTACTAGGGATGTGCCCGCAACCAAGGTACATGCCCTTGACCGGAATCGAACCTGGGACCTTTCAGTCCGCAGGCCGACGCTCTATCCACTGAGCCAAACCGGTTTCAGCGAAAGTTTAGAAATTTTAATCCCAGTAGAATTATTTTAGCATCATTTGATTAAAAAAAAAATGCTACAGAGAATTTTAATAGGGAAGAAAACAGAAAGTTTTTAAAAAATTAATAGTGGAAGCTTCACTTTGAAATGCACAGAATTACTTTATTTTGTACTTGTCTTTAAATTTGTTTCCCCAGATGTTAACCTGAAAGCACTGCAGCTTAAGTTAAGTCGTGGGGGCTCCCTTCATGTCAGTCAATGGCATTAATATAGGATTTCAGTTTCACTTGCTGTGAGAGAGCCAGGCTTTGCTGTGGAATCCATTCATGTGCAGAGCTGCCTTGCACAGCTCATTGGAGATAAGACAGTTTTGACTTCACATGCCAAGCTTTTCCATTTTGTGTATTTTTAAATTGTTTATGACTCTGCAGAGACATGCTTTTGATCAGACTAGTAGTAAATTGAAAATGTTCTTAAAAATATCGAATACCAAAGTACATACCCATGCAATACCTCTCTTCCTAAAACAAACATTTGTTATGTGCTTATTCTGAGTTAGGCCATTGTTGGACAATAGGCTACAAAATTCTATGGGTAGACTGAAGATCCTTGCATTTGCCTGCCCAGATCCACCCTACACCCTTTGCCTTGCTCTCTGCCCTGGGAGATGGCAGCCAATGGCTCTCTGTCCTGTTGGCTTCGGTTTGGTTTAGCCAGTGGAAACACTAGCACATCAGAGGGAGGGAGGAGGGTAAATGAAGTACTTACTGTCCCAGCTCCCTACTGGTTGGCTCTGTGTGTTCCGGTGACTACTCCCTGTCCTATTGTTTTTCCCTGGTACCAGGCTTGGGTTACTGCACTCTCCACAGTGCCTTTCTACACCCTTCAGCACTGGGTACCTTGACTGAGCACTGCTTTAACTCCAAACCTTTTCCTTTAAGACATTTCAGTTCTCCTGACTTACTCCTTATCTAGTTTTTCAACATGCACAGTTGAAACAATTTCAAAAGATATATGTGCATTTATATGTTTCCAGGAAGCTATCTTATTAATCAATACGGAAAGGCATTTAAAACCACAACCTCTGGTTCCTGCAGTGTTTTATCTCTACCCAATTGATACTTGAAAAGCTCAATAAATATTTGTTACTGTGGATGATGTTGCTCATGACCCATGAAGAGTCATAGCATTCATTGTTAATTACCAGGTTCACTAGGCTTCCTGGTAGATATCCAGAGAGGAACAGTCTTGCGGGAGAGTAAGAAATCACCATCTTGCTAACAAATGTGCCACCAGCCCCCACTTCATGAGTCCTAGTTGAGCATTGATTGCTATCTGCTCTCAGAGATGAATGAAAAAGGATGAAGTAATCATTTAAACCCCTGGCACCTGCAATCACAGAATCAGTGACCATTTATTCATTGCCTGTTGTATGCCAAGCATTGTACTGGACTGGCATCATACTAGAATATTTAAATTAGTATCTTATTCTGTCATTGCAAAAAATTCCGTTTTATAGGCAAAGAAGCTGGGAGTTAAAGAGAATGAGTGACTTGTCTAGAATTGCACAGCTAGTTTCAGAACGAGCTTTGGTTTTACTATCTTATCTCATCTTCCAAAAGCCTCTTTGTTTTTGCCACCAACTCACCAACTTTGCCAAAGGTCACATATGCCACCATGTTTGATCTCTTCAAAGTTTCAAACATGTTTTTAAATTAGGCATTCTATACATGGCCAAAAAAAAATCTGATTTGGATTAATCTCCTTCCTTTCCAATGGTAAAAGAGTAGAAAACATGGCATTTGTGGATTTGTGGGAGAATAAAGAAGAAAAAATGAGCTGTATGTTAGCAAAGGATCTGGGTAGTTTTAGAGCAACACCACCAACACTTTATTCCCTTGGAAGCCAGCATATCCCAGAATTTCTGCACTAAGAAACGGGACTGCGGCTAACAGAAAACAGAAAGCCAAGGAGTCTATCTGCAAACTGTCCGTATCATCTCTATGGGGAGTTATGTTGTTTTGACTTCAATGAAAAAGCAAAAGAAAGCAAGCCAGCTGGTTATAAATTTAATTTATGAAAAATAATACAAAAGTCTAAAGCTTCCAACAGTACAGCCATTGATTCTTCTTTCTTGTTCCTTGGGGAGCCATTGCTGTATTTGATATGGTGAACTTCAAATTGTCTTACTTTATCATTTAAATGTCACATCAGCCATACACAGAGAGCAGCTGGGGAGTTGCATGCTTACTGGGAAAAGACCGGAGAATGTTTCTCACTTCTTTAGGAAAAAAATATTACTTGGTTGACAGGTTTTTCCCTGTTGTGAGGATAGCTGTCGTTTTCCTAATTCTTTTCCTCTTCTTTGTTTCTACCCCAAGGTTGCATTTCCTAGTTTCTGTGGGAGGACGTGGGAAAGGGTAAATCATAATGTTCCGGATCTATGGTCTTTCTTAACCTCTGGGATTATTTTCTTTAACATAGTCGTTGGGAAGTCAGCTGTTACCTGCCAGAAAATAAAACAACCGATTTTTCATCACAAGTTAAATAAACATTGAAAAATCAGCATTCTACAAGGACCATTAGCTTATGTATCACTGTAAAATATTTCATGACTCTTGGTAAAAAGGGTGCTCATATAAAAAATAAATTGTGTTATAACAAACATTTCTCCCTGTCATGGTTTGTAATAGCCCTAATATCAAATAAATCTAAGTTGAATAGTGTGAGTCTCCAGAAAAACTGACCTTCAGTTTCTAATAGTTGGATTAAATCATCGTGACGATGACAGTCTCAGATATAAGGAGATACAAACTTGTATCAACTCCCTAGATCATCTTTTATTTAGAAGAGGAGTGATGTCTCAATGAACTGAAATTGCTCTGTAGTGACCCATTTTATTTATGTATCTGCGTATTCTGACTATCACTTCATTCACGGTGCCAAAGAGAGTTCTGCCCATAGCTCCCCGGGATTCTTGAGAGAGCAACCCACAAAAATACATAGATTAAAAACCATGAGCAGTTACCATTTTACATCTGTCAACTTATAAATAATTTTTGAAGTATAATAATCTCTGCTGGTACAATATTGGTGAAACTGCTGGACTCATATCCTATTGATAGCATTTTAAAAACATTTTGGCAATACATAAAAGTGTCCATATCCTTTGATACTATATTTATATTTCTGGGAATTTAGCCCTAAAAAATCCTTTAGACGAAGTAAAAATAAAAAGATGATGTTCATTGTAGATTTTTTTTATATTAGTGAACATTTAGAAACAACCCAAATACTCAACAGTTAAGATACTTTTATTCATTTTTAATATATATATATATTATATATATATATATATATGAAGTCTAAGTGATAACATGTGAAATTTTATTATATAGGGCTCAGTAAAAAAATTCTGATTATGAGAATATAAAATTATTGGATACATATAAAATAGAATTTGGTAAAATGTGTTCAGATTTAGCTTTTAAATTTTATTCTAGTTTTATAATGTTGTTTTGCATTTAACAATAATTAAGGCCTAAAAATTACTTGACTGTGAAGATTAATATCAGTGAAAAGTTTGTTGTGTTTTTTTATTCGAACTTTGTTAAGATGCAGGGGTGGGGAACCTTTTTTTTTTGCAAAGGCCATTTGGATATTTATAACATCATTTGTGGGCCATACAAAATTCTCCACTTGAAAAGTAGCTTGCTATATGTGATCAAACATTTAATTAACTCACCCCTAATGACTTGGCAGGGCCAGACCAAATGCTTTTGCAGGCCTTATACATCCCAAGGACTGGATGTTCCCCACCCCTAGAATTTAAGAGAATTTTAGTTGTTCAGAAGTAAACTTTTGAGGCATAAAAGTGTCAAGAATTTGGAAAATTAACATTTAAATTATTACATTTAAGCAAAAGTGAAACCAAATAGATAAACAAGAGTTAGACATCTTTCCATAATAATGATGTCCCATTGTTCTTTTTTGAGTTTTTAATGTTATTACTTGGAGTAAAAACATCTCATTAGATGATTTAGACAGAATTAATTTTCTTCAGCATGTTGTAGCAGTGCAGTTTATGGCCATGACCTCACAGTCCTTAATGCATGGGTAAACAGGCTTTGTGGAAGGGGCTGTTTCCCAAAGAACCATAGAACAGAAGAAGAGTATGACACTATCCCTTCCAGGTTTAATCAGATCTAAAAACATCCATAGAGAAAAACCTATTGAAATAACTTAAATACCCAACAGTAGATGATTGGTAAAATAAAGCATGCTGTAGACATAGGGTGGACTATTAAATGGGCATTGAAAGTGAAGTAGAAAAATACATATTAATCTAAGTAAAGTCAACAGTAAAATTATGTGGAAAAAGTGAGATGTAAAACTTTGCATAGAACATGACTCTCATTTTTACACTCAATCATAAGATAAAATAAGAAATGTGTAAACTTGTCAATAGTGAGAAAGCAGGCAATTAATTCTCTATTCACGTCCATGTTCTCCAATTTTTTCTCCCTCAGTTAGGAGAGTTGTTTGTAAAAATTGTTTCTTAAATTGAGTTTAATGCAGGCACTCAAATGCATGATGATTGAACTGTTGCCTGAAATAATTTTGGAAAGAAGTAACATGAATTAAAATAAAATGAACTACAATAAAATGCAATTTTGGCTGCATTAATTGACTAAAAGTGTACAGTGACAACAGTGTTCAGATAAGGTTTTATTTTTGTGTAACTCCACCAGTAAGTAGCTTGTATTGAAATGCCAGTATTGATATTTATGTCCATTCAAGCTCTTGCTTAAATTCATATTTTTTTCTTAAAAAATTATTTTGCAGGAATTATGATGTTATGTATACCAGGTTCAATCAATTCTTCCTTCTCTCCTTCCTCCCTTCCTTCTTCCTTCCTTCCTTCCTTCCTTCCTTCCTTCCTTCCTTCCTTCCTTCCTTCCTTCCTTCCTTCCCTTTTTCCCCTCCTTTTATCTTTCTGCCTTTCAGTTCTACAATAGTAAGCAGAGTGAGTGAGGATGGGTTTAGCTCCGTTTGCCCATTTGCAAAAGGTCTGGGGTTCATGAAATCTTTAAAAAAAAATGAAGGTGGCAGGCATCAAAGACCCTCAATTAAGTACTGGTTAGCAACTAGATAAAGCTTTTACCATCACCACCCCCCAAATACTTTAGTGCCTGTGACAAATAAATAGCTATTTGGGGCACTTTGAGAAACCTGATGTTAGCCTTCTGGATTCATAGAGTATAAGAAACAAAAAAATCCCTTAGCCTTGAAACTTACTAAATAGAACAGCCTGTAAAAGGACAATGTATGTTTTTTATTTGTGAATATATTAAGGATGATTTTCCCCCAAATTTGTCTAATTCTCATCACTTAATACACCAGCCCCTTAGTTAATGAAATGCTATAAACTCTCAAGACTGCTACCTTCCTCCACCCCTTCCTCCCAAAAGGGGAGTTTGTTTAGTTATAATTCTTTTCCTGTTCTTCACTCATTTTTTTACCCAAAGATTTTATCTTTGCTCGTAGAAGGTGAGGACCTACACTCCTATCATTTGAGGCCAAAAGGCTATGGAATTCCAGGTCAAGAGTGTGGTGGACCAGTGTAGTTAATCATTAGAAGGGATTTCTAACCAATATAATTTGACAATAGCAACAAGTATAGTTTTTAGTAAATATTTTTGAAATGGAAAAAAGGAGGGAAGAAAACAAAGAAAAAAAGGAAGGGTGGTGGGGGAAGAAAGAAGGATAGTTTGGCATCACACAGAAAAAAAATGAGTCTTTTCTTGACCATGTGTCTACTGAGGGGGAATTGCTTGCTTTTCCTACCTTGGTAGTATTAAAGAGAAGGCCTCACAAAGGGGGAACCTATTGATTATTACCATAATATTAGCTAGGTAATGAAATCATGTTACTTATGCTGGAAATAATTATTGCTCCTATTTCTTTTCAATTACTCTAGTTATGTGTTGCAAAAATTTAGCCTGGGGGTTAGCCATAAATGATTTTTTTTTCTAATAGACTACCATTGAAAGACTTCTTTTTCCTTATTTATTGCTACCCTAATGCAACACACCTCCTCCTATTTCCTCCTTCATGGCCTCATAATTTACATTTTGTTACTTTCTTATGGATTTGAAGGATGACATCTAATAGTATAAAACCTCAGATTGCCCCAGGACCTAGCTCAATGTCTGGCGTAGTATAGGCGCTCAGTAAATATTTAATGAATTCAATTCAGAACCCTGGGGAAAAGAGTCACAAATTTATCAAATAATTCACAAAGAGACATATCCCTGGCAGCTAATCCAGTTAACTGTATGAAGGTAAGCTGAATCCAAAACATGTTTCAAATCATTTCTCTTCTTATAAAATTTTTGTTTTGTGGCTGGAACACTTGTTTCTCAGTATGTTGATCAAATGTGACTTGAGCCAGAGAGATGCACAATAAATAACACCAGGAGGCTTATGAATGATGTATAGAGCCACCAATTTAATGACAGGTAAGGCAGAGGAGAGCAATTACTTTATTTCAGAGCAGCCAAAGCCTGGATAATGTAATGCCACCATGGGAATACTGAGTGGCTGTGGCCAGTTTGGAGAAAACGCCTAGAATTTTAATCATTTGAAATGTTATGATGGGTTTTTGATTTTTTTTGGTATTAATGGAGCCATTGCTTCAGGTGAGAACAAGTGAAAATGGCCCCTCTTGCTTCTCTAGCATCTTCCCACTGAAGGTTATCTGGGCCAGCTGACTGGCATTTACAGTTTTAATCACTTTTCCCTTGCAGTGAAACTATGCTTTTTTTTTTTTTTTTTTAGTTATCACCTGAGGATATGTTTTTATTGATTTGAGAGAGAGGATAGGGAGAGAGAGAAAAAAATCCATTGATTGCTTTCCCTACACACCCTGAATCAGTATCAAACCCTAATCCTAGGTACTAGTATGTGCCTTGACTAAGAATTGAACCTGCAACCTTCTGGTGTATGGGACAATGCTCCAATTGATGGAGCCACCTGGTCAGGGTGAAACTATCCTATATAATAAAAGAGAAACATGTAAATTGACCATCCCTCCACTATGCTCACCAGCCAATCAGGAGTGAGTATGCAAATTAACCTGAAAAATATGGTGGGTTAATTTGCATACACAGGCACTGGGCGGAGAGCAGAGTGGGAGAGCTGGCAGCTTGTGGGGACATGGCTCCCTTGGTCGCTCCCCCAAGCCCCCGGGCGGAGAGCAGAGCAGGAGAGCCAGAGGCTTGGGGGGACGTCACTCCCAGCGACTGAGGGAGCCATGCCCCCTGAAGCCACTGGGCACAGAGCAGAGTTGGAGAGCCAGCAGAGAGTGGAGTGGCTT
Source organism: Myotis myotis (assembly GCF_014108235.1). NCBI lineage: Eukaryota > Metazoa > Chordata > Mammalia > Chiroptera > Vespertilionidae > Myotis > Myotis myotis. The sequence goes on from NW_023416324.1 coordinate 54,872,756, forward strand.
GGGGAACTTGGCTCCTCAAGCCACCAGACAGAGAGCAGAGTGGGAGAGCTGGTGGCTTGGAGGACTTGACAGAGTGGGAGGCCGTGGGACGGAGACAGAGCAGGAAGGGAAAACCAAGAGCGCGGGGAGCACCAGAAATTCTGGGAATAGTAGTTCTGGTGGCAGCCCTAGGACCTGAAGCCGAAGCCCAGAGCGCTGGGAGCACCAGGAATGCTGGGAATCTTAGTTCTGGTGGCAGACACATCTCCTAGACACTAGAGCAGCGGTTCTCAACCTGTGGGTTGTGACCCCTTTGGAGGTCAAATGGCCCTTTCACAGGGGTCACCTAAGACCATCGGAAAACACATATATAATTACATTACGATTCATAACAGTAGCAAAATTACAGTTATGAAGTAGCAATGAAAATAATTTTATGGTTGGGGGTCACCACAACATGAGGAACTGTATTAAAGGGTCGTGGCATTAGGAAGGTTGAGAACCACTGCACTACAGCAAAGTGAGCCTGGAGCAAGTTACTGTTGCGGTGGCGGATGGAGGGAAAGCAAAGGTGAGAGACATAAGTAAAATCAGAGTGTCTAGGAAAAATTAAAGGGAAGATATCCTAGAACTTCCAGGAATTCTCCACCAATGAAGCAAAAAAAAAAAAAAAAAAATGCCTCTATTATTCTGTGAGCAACAAACCAAACTGGGTTGGGCGTCTCAGACAATTCGCTCACATGATTGCAAAGACAGACAGAAACTCCCGATTGGAGAGGGCTCCCCTGAGGGCTCCCAGATTGGAGAGGGTGCAGGTCGGGCTGAAGATTTGTGCACCGGGCCCCTAGTACATTTTATAAAACAGGATCCTCCATGACTTATTTTCTCTCTAAAGCCTAGCTTCTGCAACAAATCAAAGGATTTATTGCATTGTTACTGCTTGCCTAGTACTGTGATTCTGTCATTGACTTGATAGAAACAGATCATACTGTTATTGGGTGGACATAAATCATAGCTCATGGGTGAAAGAGATTCCAGGTGAAACTAATTGACTGTTGGCATCTAGGAATAAGAAATGATATGGTTGATTGGCTAACTGAAGACTGGTTTCCTCTCATACGATATCTAATCTACTAGTATTTCTGCATATAAATCAAAATACTAAAGTCTTATTCATTAAATAAAGTCCTTATTATATCAGAAACCTGCAAATTAGAAGAAAATTCCAGCCAAAAATGGCTTAAGCAAGTAAAGAAGTTATTATATCACAAACATGAAATATACTCTCTTCTGTGTGGCCTCTATTTTCAAACAGGTTTTCCCCTTATGCTTACCCAAAGCCAATAGGACAAAAAACAAAACAAGGTTTGTTGTTACTGTTTTTTCCTAAAAAGTTTGAACAAAAACTCCAGTCTTGATCTCTTTAGACCAAGTTAAGTCACATGTCCATCTCAACAATCTATCACTGGAGCCATGATCTTGCCTGGTACTAGTTCTCTCCTGGAGCTAGTACCAGCTCCACACAAACTGGGCTGAACATGGGGTAGGATGATTTTGCTCAGGTGCTTTTACTAGAAGCACAGGCTGGATGCAGTTAACAGATGACAAATGGTCACTATACTTACTGATAGCCAGGCCTTGTGCAGGATGTTGATACAGAGACAAATACAGCTTGGCCTGTTCCCTCTTACAGTCTCACTTCTCCAACCTATACAAAAACCCCTTTGCCAGTTCACCTTCTTAAGTCAAAATTCTAATCCTGCCCTACTACTCTTTGCTTTCAATCCTGGCAAAGCAAATGCTCCATATCTTTTGGGTTTTCTTACCTCTGTGGTTTTGCCCTGGAATATCTTTCTTCATGCCTATCAATGGTAGTCTGAATCTCTTTCAAATACTATGATCATGAAACACCCACTGAGTTCCTTATTCCAAGGTTTTACACTTAACATGAACCTATGTTATGGCACTTACTGCTTAACAATTATTTATTGAATGCTTACTATATGCTTATTCCTATTCTAAAGTGTTTACATTTTTTCTACTTTGTATTATTGTTCATGGTGTTCTTGTCTTCTACCCCCTCCCGCCCCCCAGTAATCCATAACTCATTGAAAGTGAGATTCCTAAAGGCAGTGACATACCTACAACCCATCATGGGCTGTCAGCATATGCCTCTTGAATGAACAAACCTTCATTCAGTTGGCATCTCTATTGATCACTAACATTTAAAGCCTAGGAGAGTAAAGCTCTGTTTTATCTCAGATCTCTCTCTGTACAAAGTATGGCAGCGTGCATGTGCTTTTAGCATTCAATAGACATTTGTAGTCTATCTAAATGAGATAAAAATAAAAAATATTCAAATATCTAAGAATTAACTTTTCCCCCTTTGTTTTACATTCTTTAGTCTTTTGGCATCATTTTTTAAACATTTCATTGTCATATTTTTCCAAACAACTTTTATAAGACTGCCTAAGTTCTGTTCTCAAACTTAAATGGGATTCAGGTTATTTTTTTAACAATGGGACCTTTTTCAATAGTTGCACATGCCCACTCTATTGACCCATTATTAAAAGACTGAGCTCTATGAAGTTCTACAGCCAAAGGACTTTTCAGGCCTATATTGTATGAAGGTGTCAGTGAGTAAGAGTCATCAGTGGTTCTAGCAAAAATTGGTGTTTAACAAGATCAATACTCAAGTTGATCAACACTCAATTACAAGTATAATTGAGCACTTGCCTTTATCTGTGAGTTTGTGATTTGAATTGACTAACATTTCTGATGTTTTATGTTGACATTTGGTCTCAAATATAAAAGCCATAAATGAGTGGGAGAAAAGATGCATTTTCTTGATCTCAGACATGGTGACGAGGACAAAGTTTCCCAGGCTGGACCTTATCACCTGAACAAGAGATAGGAAGTCTCTGCTATCGTTCTTTTCAATTTCCCTCCTCATTCCTCTTCATGAATAATTTGTCGGCCATCTTAGATGAGTGCCAACAGGTGTTACTGAAATTGGCAATTAGCATGGCCTTGGTGACCTGTGTGAGAGCAGTTTCAGGACAGTGAGGAAGGTGGAAGCCAGATTTCAGTGGACTGAATAGCATGAATGGTTGAGTCAATAAAGTATGGTGAGGAGTGCAAGGGCTTTGACTGGACTGCCCAAGTTCAAACCCAACTCTGCCATTCACTAGCTGTTGACTATGGGCAGGTTATTAACTCTCTCTCTCTCTCTCTCTCTCTCTCTCTCTCTCTCTCTCTCTCTCTCTGCCTCAATATCCTCTTCTACAAAATGGAACAAAAATGGAACTATCTTAAGGTTTTTATGAGGAGTAAATAAGTTTATGTACATAAAATGCTTAGGACAGCACCAGTTTCCTTACAAGTTCTCAGTAAATATTGGCTGTAATTTTTTTATGAAATACCTGAAGACAACAAGGTGAGATTACTTTTGAAGCTTGGCTATGAAAACTGAAGAGAAATTGAGGTCATCCTATCTAATAATAAACAAAGATTGAAATCAACCGTACCTCCGCTACGCTTCCCATTGGCTAATCAGGGTGATATGCAAATTAACCGCCAACAAAGATGGTGGCCGGCAGCCACGCAGCTGAAGTGAGCAGGAGGCTTGCTTGCTCTAGTGATGGAGAAAGCCAAGGTTCCCAGCCTGCCGCAGCCCAGCTCTGAGCTCCGAGAGCAACAATGTTTCAATTATAGAAGGTAAACAAACCCCAGAAACCTGCTTTCAGCAGGCCGTGGCCTCGGAGCTGGAGCGGCAACAAAGTTTCAATTATAGAAGGTAAATAAATCCCAGAATAAAAAAGAAAAAAGAAAAAAGAGAGAGGCTGGGAGCTTCAGTCGCCCGTGGGCATGGCCAGCCTGAAAACCCTCAGCCCCTCATCCAGGCTGGCCAGGCACCCCAGTGAGGATCCCCACCCTAAATGGGGTGCAGGCAGCCTGAAAACAGCCATCAGCCCCTCATCCAGGCTGGCCAGGCACCCCAGTGGGGACCCATACCCTGAAGGGGGTGTGACCAGCCTGAAAACAGCCATCAGCCCCTCACCCAGGCTGGCCAGGCACCCAGGCGGGACCCCCACCCTGATCTGGGACACCCTTCAGGGCAAACCAGCTGGCCCCCACCCATGTACCAGGCCTCTATTCTATATAGTAAAAGGGTAATATGCAAACTGACCCTAACAGCAGAAAAACTGGGAATGACTGGTCATTATGACACACACTGACCACCAGAGGGCAGACGCTCAATGCAGGAGCTGCCCTCTGGTGGTCAGTGAGCTCCCACATGGGGGAACTCTGCTCAGCCACAAGCCAGGCTGATGGCTGCCAGTACAGCGGTGGTGGTGGAAGCCTCTCCTGCATCCTCAGCAGCGCTAAGGATGTCTGACTGCAGCTTAGGCCTGCTCCCTGCTGGCAAGTGGACATCCCCCAAGGGCTCCCAGGCTGTCAGAGGGATGTCTTTCTGTCAGCTTAGGCCCAATCACCCAGGGAGCGGGCCTAAGCTAGCAGGTGGTCATCCCCCGAGGGGTCCCAGACTGCGAGAGGGCACAGGCTGGGCTGAGGGACCTCCCCCCCCTCAAGTGCACAAATTTTTGTGCACCGGGCCTCTAGTTATCATATAAGAGGCAGAGATTAGGATTTTTAAAAATTCCGGATAGGTGAAAGATGAATATTTTATGTACTGAAAGAAAAACAATAGTTCTCATAGGGTGACAAGTTGAGGCATGTATTAAGAACATGCCATTTAAAAAGAATCTCAATAAAGGATAAATTACCCAGTTTAAAAATGGGCAAAATAAAAATAAAAAGATAGGCATGAATTCATGGAGTGATATTACTGAAAAAGATGAGGGAGAATAGAACTGAGAGAAGATGTGATGGATGGATGGACCTCAATTAGGAGAGTCTTCTTGTTTTCTAAGGCTGAGGGTAGTAAAGAGTTTAGGGGAAAGCTAAAGATGCATGTCTTTGTGGGTGGGAAGAAGAAACTTGAAATCATTTAAGACTGAGAGCTGGTTGTTTTTGTGAAATAGGAAGAAGTCATCTGGCAGGAGAAGAGAAGTGGTGGGAGTGAGGAATGGAGTAGGACTGATAAATGAAGTAGTTTATCAGTAGTAACTTCTGGAGGCGTGATGACACTAGCCAGAATGTATAGTCTGACAAAAAGAGTGAGAGTTCTGCTATGATAAAAATTGTGTTCACAGAGTGAGACATTGGTGTTTGCTTCCAAAGGTGGAACATTTCCAAGCAATAAGTCTAAGGTGAACCATTTCAACATTTTTGTGGTCTACAGTGTGAAGTTAGAATTTGAAATACTTCTTTACCACCAATAAATGATTGATGATTACATCTATATATTTCTTGATTTATTCAATTACCTTTCTCTTGCTTACAAATATGCAATGCTATTGGAAAGGCAGACTTTTAAGGTTGGATTTGATCCTATCCCTATACCACCTAATATGCTCTTGAATATACTTATAGATGGGATATTCACTTTTTATAGAGCTGACCATTCTATTTTTGAGTAGTCTAAATCCATTCATATTGAAACATAAGTGCTAGAATATGGATTTTATCTTGTGATGGTCACACAAAAAGCCCTCCCAACCCACATGTCTTTTTACAATTCTATTCTATCATTTTTTCCCATCAAGAGGTCAAGTCTATCCCCTCCTCTTGAATCTGAACTTGACTTGTGAATTGCTTTGACCAGGATGAGGCAAAAGTGACACAATGTGACTTTTGTGCCTATGCCTTAAGGGACATCACAGTTTCCATGTTTGTCCTCTCAAAATCCTGAGTTAGCAAGTGAAAAAGCCCGAATTCCCTAGCCTGCTGGAGAGAGGCCAGGTGCACAGAGGCCCTGGGATGGAAGAGCATGGGAAGAGCTAGGCCCAGGCAGCCAGGCCTGTTCAGCCATCCCAGCTGAATCACCAGACATGTCAGTAACACCACCTTCCTTCCTGCAGCTCCCAATCTTGTTGCTCCAGCCACGTGGAGCAGGGTCAAGCCATTGCCACTCACCCCTAGTCACCTTGCGGAATGGTAAGCAGGTGCTGGTTGCTTTAAGTTTCTGAGTTTTGAGAGCTTTATCATGCTGCAATAGGGTGTGAAGGGGAAGAGTCTCCAGGCAGGGAGACAAGTGAAAAGGCTTCAGACACAATCCAGGTGTCAGGTGATGAGCTGACAAGAACAGAAAGGCGGGCAGGGGTGGAGGTGGGCGGTCTGAGGGGGTCGGCGTGGGGGTGGAACATGGGAGAAAAGAAGGCCACAAGTCTCAGTATGACCTGGTGATTGAATGGGAGATCAGGGGCAAAGGAGAAAGGGAAATGAAAGAGTATTATGAGCCCAGCTGGCATAGCTCAGTGGTTGAGCATTGACCTATGAACCAGGAGGTCATGGTTCAATTCCCAGTCAGGGCATATGCCCAGGTTGTGTACTCGATCCCCATTAGGGGGCATACAGCCAATCAATGAATATCTCATCATTGATGTTTCTCTCTCTCTCTCTCTTTCTCTCTCTTTCTCTCTCTCTCTCTTTCTCTCTCCCTTCTTCCTTCTTTTCTTCCTTCTTCCTGTCTGAGAAATACTGTTGTGGACAGCAATATGTATAGGTAAAGAATCAGATTCTTGAGGAAGGTAAGTCCAGTTTATGACTGTTATTTTTTAACATGATAGCACAGCTTCTGTGTAATAATGTTCCCTTAGCAGCTGGACACACAGATCCAAAGGAGAGGGCCAAGTTGGGGCTGGAGCCATTAGAGGTTTCAAACCTCTCCTTCCCTTTTACCCCAGTCTAAAGGGTCTTTTCTCACTTCTTTCTCTTGTATTTAGTAGCACAGGTGGCCACATCAAGCAAAGGCACAGGGAGAAAGAAGGGGGAGAGAGAGGATGGCACACAGAATGAAAAATCCAGGAGGAATCCTGTGGGATTGCCTCTTATTTTAGTTACACCTCTTGGAAGGCTGCATGCTTGGATAAAAATAAGGACACAACATACACACTCAACTAAAATTATCACCTTTTAAAGGTTCTCCCTTTAAATAGACCCAAATGAAAATAAGAAACTCTAACCTCAGCTTCTTAAGTCACAATGAAAGGACAAGAGATGTTCTCCTTTTAGGGATTTGTAAAGCATTCAAAAAGTGTACTTTTATGTTCCAAGCAGGATGGCTGTCTGTGTGTGCACGCAGGGAGGAAGCTGAGCATGCTGAGGTGGTGAGGTTTCTCCCGGTGGGCAATGTCAGGACTTCCCACTCGCCAAGTTGTGCAGTATTTATAAAAAGAGTGAAAAATAAGATACACTGTCTGTCTTCTAAAGGAGATGGTATAGTGTAGTGATTCTACAGTATAGTGTAAAGGTTACATGCATATGCTACACTAGAACTTGTTCAAATCCTTGTCCCATCACTTATTAACACCGTGGCCTCAGACATGCTATTTACCCCTTAGAGCCTCAGTTACTTCAGCTGTAAAATGGGGAGAATACTGTCCACCTCAGGGGTTGTTGAAAGAGTCAATGAGATACTACATGCAAAGGATTTAATTTGGTAAGAGCACAATAGGTGATACCTATATTAATTAGAATTAGGGATAATTTGGGGCTTTTGTATATTTGGCTTTCATTGAGATAAGTTTTCAGGAATATTTACAACATAAGGAAATGAGGCCTGAGTCCATTTTCGTTAATGACTTACATGTAACAAGTATTTAATATAATATTATTTAACAACAGGTCACTTAATAATTTTAGAGTCATTAAATTTTCCTCCCGGGGACACATTCTGTGGTTTCACAAAATCTTTGTAAATCTTAAAGCAAGTCAAAACTGCCATGCTGGTTCCTCCTTATTTCATCATTCATAGTTTTGAGTGTAAGAAAATAAACAATGTTCTAATATAGGAGTTAGCAACTTTTTCTGTGAAGAGCCAGATAAATATTTTCTCTTTGCAGGTCACATATGATCTGTATCTCATACTCTTCTTTGTCAATTTTTATACCCCTTTTACAATATACACACCTTTCTTTGCTCGTGCAAAAGAAAGGCCACTGGTTGACTCTGACCATAAGCTGTAGTTTGCAGAGCTCTGCTCTAGTGTGAATTTGTATTGTTTATTACTGGGATACTTATGCCAATAAGTGTTGTAAACAGAAAATGAGCAAATGCGTTAAGTAAGTAAGATGTAAGCGATTCTGATTCAGATATATGATGAGCTTAAATAAGACTTTTCATCGCTCTCCTTCACGGCACAGGACATCTTCACTGAGACAGAAGGAGGCTCGATGTGACTTTGAGGATTGGGGACCATCCAGCACATTAGTTCTGAACAGGATACTTGTGCTTTGCACAGATTTCTTTCTCTTCCTCAGAGGAGCAGTTTAGAGACAGGGCTTTATGGCATCAGGCATAAGCTGCCATTAAAATCCTAAACTGAAAATTGTGTTGCCCTTTATGAAGATGAACAGCTGGTCAGCCCCAGATGATTGCCGCCCTCAGATCTATTTGTGTTGTGTACAAGCAGCTTGAATATCCCTTCACGATAAGGGGTGTTCAAGACACCTCCAATCACCCATCGGGAGGAAAAATATCACCAGCACTGAGTATTTCTCTCAGCCCTGCGTCTGGTGTTGCACCTGTCTCTCTGTGGACTGGACCCAGGACAGAAATATTCTCCTAAAGTCACCGTCTAGGACTGTCTTGATCTTTTCTTTTCTACCTTATGTCCCAAGATGCTTCCCTGGAGACACTGGCAGAGTGTCCTTTTCCCCTCTTTGCCCTGCTGTTCTGCTTGCTGTTCTATTTTCTATTGACTACACAGGGAGAAAAGGAGAAATAATTTTAGAACATATGAATTACTCCAAGGTATTTATCCCTGGATGTGCTGAGAGCAGACTACATTCTTTCTTTTAATGTAACATGTTCCATGAGTTCTGTCCTTGATCACTTTTGTTCAGTATTGTGAAACCTGTGGGCCTGTGACCAAGAAAAAGTCTTTGGACCTGACTAATCCATAGCACAGTCTCCTATGGAAGAAGGGTAGACAGGGAGGAGTGGTAAAAAGGGAGCTGTGAGCTGCTTCTTCCCACATGCCCTGATTCTGTTTTAAAAAATATATTTTTTATTGCTTTCATAGAGGAAGGGAGAGAGAAAGAGAGATAGGAACATCAAGGATGAGAATCAGTGATCGGCTGCTTCCTACACACCCCCTACTGTGGATCAAGCCTGCAACCTGGGCATGTATCCTGGAATTGAATCAGGACCTTCTTTTTCATAGGTGGACGCTCAACCACTGAGCCACACCGGTCAGGCTGATTCTTACTGTGGCTAATGATCACTTGTTCCTACCTCCCTCTAGGTCTCGAGCATGTGTGCAGTCCTGTGTGTTTCATCTCCTAGCCTCATCTGATCATATTCTGTTGGTCTGGTCTTGGGCTAAATTTCCTTTACCTACATGATGATCTGTAAGCCTCAGCCTATAGCCCCAGGACTGTCACACTCGCTGCACAGGTGTCATCTTGATCATGTCACGGCAGTCAAAGCTTATTTTGATTGGGACAGAGAAGGTCCTTTACTGAATGGAGACACCACCTGTCCTGAGCGTTGGAAAACACACCCTTTTCTGTTTTCTGGAGTTCCCCCTGGTTTATTTTCTGAGAACATTCTTCTGACTCCAATGCTTGTCCTATGTTTGATGTATTTTGGCTTTTCCATTCTGATTGATCTGTAGGTAATTTCTAGGGAGACTTCAATTCTTCCTTGAAGTCAGGTTCCTTGCCATCCAGGCCCAATGCCTCTAACCCATTCAGAGAAGAGAATGAGCTTTTATTAACCACAGTGAAAATGACATATCTTTCCTGTTCTAAAATCCAGATACTCCCAGTACAACTTTTTTTTTTTTAGTTTCATGACTCTAAACTTTTCTCTCTGGGTAACCTTCTTCTCTATGGTAAGATTTGTGGCTATGGCCCTTCCACTAAATTATTAATTTGTAATATACCCTCCCCAGCACAGTATCAAAATGCTCACAGTGGTATTCTATTTACATGCAGGCAGAACTGAAATACTGTCTTCACATCACTAGAAACAGTTACTCCAGGAAGTAAGTTTTTGAGCGGTTATTGGAATGCAGAGACAAAGTCAACATTCTTACCTTTCCCCCAGACCTCACAGAGCCTCATACAATCAAACAAGATCTTGGCTCTTGGTTTCCTCTTGACGATGAGGACTCTTCTGAGTATGTGTGTGTCAACCCCTGTTGTCCAAATTTATCCCTTTTCTGTCCAGTCCTTCTGTTAAAAAAATCACATTTTCTACATAACATACTGACCTGAAAGTAGTGAAGTTGTCTGTAGCTGTTGGTTAATAAAAGCAACACAACTGACAACTCCCACGACTGTAATTAAATGTGTGAAACTAACAAATGAAAATAATAGAGAAATAAATTTTTCTTTACCAGTCATGTTGTGACATCAATTTGTATTAAATAATGAGAGTGAGAACTTAGTGGATTTGCTTTTTATTATGGTGCAAATTAGCATTCAACTACTGATCCAAAACAGATTTGCAAAGAGTTACCACTATCAGTAATCATTTAGAGTTAATTTTACCCAGTTAAATTAGAATCTCCAGCAGGACTTAGCTTCTCCATTTCTGAAAAAGAGATGAAAATAATAGCTATTTCTTACAACTGAATCTTGAGATTTGAAACAAAGCATGTACATATAGCTTTCTGTATCTGCTCTTAAATTTTATTTAAGTATAAACATGAATAAATGTTCATGAAACTAAGAAAATAAGATGAAATTTAAAAATAATGGTGGACAGCCCTGGCCGATTTGGCTCAGTGGATAGAGCGTCAGCCTACGGACTGAAGGGTCCCAGGTTCGATTCCAGTCAAGGGCATGTACCTTGGTTGCGGGCACATCCCCAGTGGGAGGTGTGCAGGAGGCAGCTGATTGATGTTTCTCTCTCATCGATGTTTCTAACTCTCTATCCCTCTCCCTTCCTCTCTGTAAAAAAGAAAAAAATCAATAAAATATATTTAAAAAAATAATAGTGGACAGACAAAGGTCAGGAAATCATGGATTTGAAAGATACCAAAATGTCCATTTCCCTGCATAGTACCTCTAGCTACTCAATAATCTCCAAAGAAAAAAGAAGAAAAAGATCCTTCAGTAATCAGCTTTAGGAGTCCCTTCCGCCCTTTCCAAATACCAGTTCTTTAAACTTTCTTTATTACAGTAAAATCTTATGTATTTATATGGCGTAAATAATATATTTTAGAGATGGTAGAGGGGATAATAACAGGTAGTCACCATCCTTTCTTATTGCCCTGTAAATATGATATATAACAATGACATCAACCACAATAATATCAATGCTGAATGTTTAAATGGGTTATTAGACACTCTTCTGAATCCTTCGTTTTAGTATTATTCTATTATTATCCATTGCTGTTATCAATAAAGAAATAGAGACTTAGGAAAAGTAAGGCATTTGGCCAATTGCACAGTTTGTAAGAGACAGCTGGCATTTTGACCATCTGCTCCAAACCTTCACTCTTAACCTTCTGATCCTGCGTCGTTGTATGGTAACTGTGAATTATTGAAAGACTCTGAGTAGGTCCCCCTGTGAGTTTTCTCATCTCCGGATTAATTATTTCCAATTTCTAACATTTCGTCATAGTGTCATGTTCTAGCATTAGTCTCTAACAGAGATATATGTTAGGCTGTTAGTTTAAAATCTATACACATCAAGAAAATCAGCCTAATTGGAGGAAATTAAGGTGGTTGCAATTTCCTGATGAATAAGCATGATAATATGTTGCTAAAGGAAGTTGTAGAATTTTCTCTTTTGAAAATCTGAAGGGAAAAAGCACAATTAAGGTTTTAACAAACTCTGATTTGGACTCCAATTTCCTGATTTCATAAAATGAATGGTTTAGACTAGGTGATCTCCCTGGGTTTCCCCTAGGCCTGACATCCTGAAAGTCTAACTTTAGGTAGAGATTGGATGCTTTAACCTTTCAAGGTCCTTTTTAGACTTCTATTTTTATGCTTGAATGATTCTTGACTCTCTTTGATTTGGCTCTACATTCTTCGGTATCTTTCAAATGGAGATCTCATAAGAGCTATTATTTAACAGTATCCCAAATGCACAATGTACAAAATTAAATACACCCGTGCATTTAGGAACTCAACAATCACAGTTCATCAGTACTGTAAGTTCATTCTCCTATTTGATTAAGGTTAAACAACAAGATAATGCTGTATAGCATTTTAAAATGCACTGTGTATGTGGCAGATGGGATCTTACAAATGCATTAAGTGTGCTTATTTTAATATCTAAGCATATGCAAAAGTTCTAGAAATATTTTACATGCAAATGTCTAGGGATCTTCAAGGGCCAATAATAGCAACCCATACTGGGTGACTTCAAAGCCTTAGTCTCGACAACTAATCACTTGGCTATTTCCAAATCATATTTCTTCAAACAAATCAAGGGCATTTGTCCTACCCAAGAACCAAGTTTGAAATTTTAAAAGCAAGCTGCTTATTGAGATATTCATGCACTGAAAAAGGTACCCCGAATTTCTTTCAAGGGATGAGAAACACCTTTTTTCATGCTCCAGTGACTCAGAAATTTGTCAAAGAGAATTTTATCAAATTTTCTTCACACACAAGAAAAAAACCCACCTTTGCAGTTAGAGCCAGCATTTGGAATTTTAGCCCGGGAGATCTTTCGTTTTCTGAAAGGTTATGAGCCCCTGAGGTTTCATGCCTTTCGGAGTCATAATCTCAGTGTTGCTTCTGAGTTGTTAACAATAACACTGATTAAGTGGAGAAAAGAAGGGAGATATTCCACATATCAGTATTAAATGGCTTCACAAAGTAGGGATATTTTAAACGCCACAGCATTTGTGGTGAGTAGAATAAAGTGCCCAATTTTCCAGGGAGCAGAGCAGGAAAGAGAAGCAGAGAACAATAATGATAAATAACTAACCTTTATCTAGAGCTTCCTATGTTCAAGGAATCATGCCAATTCCTTCACATGCATTGTTTTATTTAATCTACCCAACAACCCTCCATAAAGGTACTTTTGCTATAGCATTTGTACCAAGAGGAAGCTGGGGTTCAGAGACATTGAATAACTTGACCAGAGTCACCCACACAAAGTCCAGATAGGGTTCATTCCAAGCCTCTGTTCTTAATTGCCCAACTCTGCTACTATCTTCTCTAAGAGAGGAACACCACAGAAGCATGAAAAGCTAACTAAGAAACAGGAAGACCAGGGTGGGGTTCCAATGGACAGCCCTCCAGAACCCACATCCCACAGCCTATACAGACTGGCTTAGTGCCAAAACTTAATAAATATTTGTTTAATGAATGGCTGTGTGAATAAATGCAAGACAATGCCAGATAATTTACAGGTCATTCTGGCCCTTCAACAACCCCTCACCCCAGTCATCTCTTCTAGCCCATTCTAGCATCTGCCAGTTGTCTGTGATTCTGTAAGACAGCCTGGCTTTCACTGCCAGGGCCAGTGCTGCACAAGTTTGTGAAGAGAGCAAAATTCCTGTTTGTCAACCTCTGACCTTTGCCGTTCGTAGCTGATACTGATATTTCCCAGGCTCATGCTGTCCTTTATGCTGGCTGTTGGCTGTCAGAACTCAGCAAGTCCAGGGAAAACCCCATTAATAGACTGTTTGTGATCATCTTTCTTCTTTTTTCTCTTCCTCCCCAGTCAAAATTTCAGACTTTCTGAAAGCAATTGTTTATTTGCTAATCTATCTTCCTCCTTTGAACAGTAAGATCTGTGAAGACAGGAGCTGTATCATCATTATAGCTCCAATGTCCATCATGGGACCTAAAAGAAAGTAGCTGTTTAGTCAACATTTGTTATCTAAATTAGTGAATGAATGGATGCAAGTTTGCACTGCAAACCTTGCTTATCAAGATTGCAGGTAATTGGATACTGCACTATTAATAATTATTATAACAATGTACTTATTTAGAGGTATTATTATGGAAAGCTTTATAGTTTTCAGAGTTGCAGAGGTGTGTGTGTGTGTGTGTGTGTGTGTGTGTGTGTGTGTGTGTATACAGAGCGTCCCAAAAAATGTATACACACTTTAACAGCTGATAGCTCAATTTTGACAATGAAATGTATTTTACTAAACAATGCCTTTATAATTATTCAAAGTTTGTATACATTTTGGGAATGCCTTACATATATATGAAACTAGCATGTTATTCATTAATTTATTCAATAAATACGTATTGAATACCTACTATTCTAATATGTGCCACAGTTCTGGGATTGGAGTATATTGTTGTTGACCATTACACAATAAAAATGCAACCTTTGTTCTTTACAATCCCTTTAAATTGTTTTTGGAAAAGGATTCTTTTTCTCTGCTCCTGGATGAAAATTCTAATAGACTCTATAATTCCTCTGCTCACTCATGGGTAAAACAGTCCTCGGATGCCTCGAAGTCACAAACACAGCCTGTAACTGTGATTTCCAGTTCCATAGAATAATCAAAACTCTGAGCATGAGTTAGCATTAAGCCTTCATTTCCTCAGAGGATATGAGCAGGTTCATGTAGCTGTTCCACACCTCCAGATCTGCTCCTCCTTTCTCATCAGGGATCCATTATCATCTCTACCCAGGCCCTTAGTAGGGTCCTACTTGTCCACATCTCTCTAAATATCTGCAATTCTATGAAGTTTTTCAAATAGTAGAATATCTGTCAAAATGTTTGGTTGTCTTACCATAACCTTGACTCAGCCTTGATAAAATTTCTGAACACATTCCTGGTGCCATTTTCCTAATACATTTCTGATCCATTTTGAGTGCTAAATGATGTCTTGACCACATCCTATGCTTTCTAGACTTCATACCACCTTAAATATCTAGCAATCTCATTTCTGACATTCCACTAAGGGAATTCTATTTTTAGGTAAAGTTACTTTTCTTTCTTGGAGAAAATGTTGGTCTTATCAAGTCACTTAAGCCTCTTGAATTAAGTTTTCTAATTCATTTGTGTATATATATATATATACATTCAAGTTATATATTTAAAATATATATGTCAAGATTTATGTATATCTCACATGCTTATGGAGGCTGACAAGTACCAAAATTTGCAGGTGGCAAACTGGAAACCCAAAAGAGGTTACAGTGTAGTTCTGGTTCAGCAATTTTCAATCCATGTGCCATAGCACACTGGTATACTGCAAGAATTTTTAAAAGAGGTCAGTGCCCCTAAACTAAATAAATAGTCAGATATTGTTTTAAAAATTCTTGCAGCATACTGGTAGAGAATTGCTGTTTTAGTCCAAAGGCCTGTAGATTTGAGAACCAAGAACAGCTGGTATTGAGTCCATAGGCAGGAAAACAAACAAACAATCAAACAAAAAAGTGTCCCCACTTAATGCAGTTAAACAGTTTCCTCTTACTCATCAGATTGGTCTTTTTCTGTTTTTTTTTCTATTTAGGCCTCCAACTGTTTGAGGCCTACTCACATTGGTGAGGACAATCTGCCTTTTTAGTCCACCAATTCAAATGTTATTCTCATTCAGAAACACCCTCACAGATACATTCAGAAAAATGTTTGCCCAAATGTCTAGGCACCTTGTGTCCCAGCCAGGTTGACACATCAAAGTAACAAACACAGAGGATATATGTGTATGCCGGGTACACAACAGTATTTATTTAACATACCTTTTTACTATTAGGAAATAGAATAATAGAGTTAATTTTGCTATTATTAGAGGAAAATTAGTAAAAATAACAGTATACTTGTCATGATACCATTGCATATGAGTTAGATGCTTTAGGGAAGATATCTTATTGTGGTTAGAAGATATGCAATGGCTGCTTTGTAATCTCAAACAATGGTATGAAAAGTCAGAGGAAATAAGCAAAACTTAGAGGTTGATACTGTACTAATCAACCTCTAAATTTTGTTAGCTTAATAAAAAATGTTATTTTTCATATCACAGTCTGATAAAGCTCAGGAGGCTCTCCTAAGTAACTCACCTTCAAGTTGTAATATCCAGTAGTACAACCCTCTCATATGTTTAAATTTAGATTTTAAAATCATTATATGTCACTTACTTTGAGAAGAAAAAAGATATAAAGTCAATTCCAAATATATATATATATATATTTAATTGATCACTGGCTCCTATAAATTAGGAGCTGCATGACCTTGGACATATCATTTTTCTTCATTGATGATTTTCTGTAGAACCTAGGGGGAAAAGATGGCAAGTTGAAATAGCAAATTACACTTCCAAAAGATTGTGTTATTCTGGAGTCTTTCTTATGGAGAACTTTGGAAATATGGACTGGTTAGGCTGGTACAGCAGAGGGAACCCTTCAATTGAGTTTTCGATTCAAATACCAATGTCTCTTTAATCTGGGTAACCTAAGCAAATTAATGAACTACTCTGGGCCTTTGCTTCCTAACTTGGAACTTAGGATGTTGGCCACACTGATTTTTCTAAGTTCACTTCCCCAAAAAATGCAGTTACTTTAGTTGGACAATCATTTCTTTCAACTTGGTTTAAACATGAGTTCTACTTGTAGCTGAGAGAAGGAAGTGGTAAGATGTGAAATGGTCCCTCTGTCCATATGAAACAATCTTCCTGGCTGTAACTCCACTGAGCGCCAACCGTGGTTTGTCTGAACAAGGTTAAGGTCACAGGTCTCATTTACTGAGCATTAGCTGCTTGCTAGTCATAATGTGCCAGAGACTGAGCTGGAAAGGCTGAGGCAGAAGGCAGTCTGGAACTCTGTCACTATCCCAGGGAGACACGGGGGATCCACACCAGACATTCTGGCTTCTGGCTTGATTTCAGTTCTGAATTAGACATCCTCATTTTAATCGTCATTCATTGTTTCAATTTGTTAGCATTGTTATATTTCTGAGCTCCACACAGAATGCATAGCTACTCAGATGACCTCCTAAGAACTGGTAGCAGAAGCACTTAGATCCATCCTGGACCAACCCCTGCTATGCCATACACAACATTCTCAAGAAAGCATACAGACACTGCCGCTGAGCCTCCCACCCGCTGCCACTTTGCTACAACCTCAAGGGAAGCCACCCATCTGGAGAGGCTTCTTTCCTGTGGAGCAAGAGGTATCATTTAAATGGTGTCCCAGCAGTGGAGGTTCCTTAATGATGATGAGCCCAAACTAATTGTATTGATTTGTTTATTACTGGCTTAGGAGGCCCATCAAACAAATGGACTGAGACTATTTCCATATTCTTATCTGTTGGGTAAATGAGAAGCAAATGACCTCTCCATATGTCTGCATCCTGAAGTCACTGCCCTCTAAGGCTGACTGCTCTGTGGCCTTGGGTGGGCGCTTTCCCCAATGCTGGGGCCATTCTGCCATCGGTCTTCTTCAGGCGGGTGAAGAAACTGAAAAGTTTGGTATTTAATTAATTTATGGGGATTTGCTTTTAACGGTTACAATCTGGAGCCTTGCCAAAGGGGCCAGATGTATCTGCTTTCTTTAGGAGACTTGGTCATGAGTATTAATAATCCTAATTTGGGATTGTCTGAGGAAGGGGGAGCTATACTATCTGGAATGGCTGGAAATGAGAATTCAAAGCACTAGCAAAACCATATGAATTGAAAGAAAGGAACTCTCCATTTCTGGTAGGGAGGGAGGCCTACCTGTGGAAAGCTCTGGGGTTATGGGGGATGGGGAAGAAAGTCTGTTGCACTTACATCTGTTGGATCTTCTTGGTCTTGGGGCATGGAGCCCACTGCCCAGCCTGTTGTTCCACAAATTAAGAGAAATGAGAGGAGTAAAGGGGCCCTGAAGGGAGGCATGGTAAAGTCTAGGACTGGAAAATTGGGCCCAGGTGGAAGAGAATAAAATAAATGGTTTTATCAGGCTTTAAAAGCCTGAAGCCTAACCATGGGTGGAAGGTTGATCTGTGACTCTTCATTTTCATTGAGGTGAAGCAGCAAAATGGTCCTTAGAAAAGATTTCGGGGGATTTAGAAGGAAAACCAACATTTATTGAGTTCAAGTTCACCTGCAGTTACTCTAAGTGCATTACATGTGTTGTTTCTTTATTTCTCTCACCTACTCCAGCATGTAGGTATTCATGTCCCATTTTAGAGAGGAGGTAGCCAGGGCTTAGATAGTTTAAGTAACTTGCCTAAAGGTGTCCAGTTAGTGTTGGTAGATTCAAAGCCAAAGCCATTCACATCAAAATCATAATCTTAGGAGGTAAAAGCAGATCACTCTCTTTCTCTTTATTTTCTCAATAGAAGTCAACCGAGTTGACATGGGCAATACTGAAGAAAATGACACTTTCTGCCTCTCTAGCAGTGCCTCACTCACCCCAAGGGAGGGCCACATCTGAAAGAGGACAATGTTGAGAGCCTGAATGTCTTTGACCATGTTGGTCAAGGGCAAGACCACAATTCAAACCTACCTAGGCCACTTTAGGCTGACTTTTCTCTTATTGCTACTAGAGGCCCGGTGCATGAAATTTGTGCGCGGGTTGGATCTCTAGGCCTGGCCAGCAATTAGGGCCTATCGGGACCATCTTGCACAGTCCCGATCAGGGCTGGGCTGGCCCGGGGCCTGCTGGACAAGGGGAGGGACCGCAGGAGGTTTGTTGGTGGTGGGGTGGGGGAGGAGGGACCAGGGGAGATTGGCTGGCTGTGGGAACTTGTCTGTGGGAGCACACTGACCACCAGGGGGCAGCTCCTGCACTGAGCGTCTGCCCCTTGGTGGTTAGTGCACATCATAGCGACTGGTCAACCGGTCGTTCAGTCATAACAGTCACTTAGGCTTATATATATATAGATATAGCAGCTTGGCCTGCTCTGTGATTCCATTCAGAAACAGGCCACAAAAGAGCTGCTTCTAGCAGCCCAGTCAAGGCTTTGCCCTCTTGGTCTCTGCATTTCTGCTTGGACCTGTGGTCCCCACAGAAGATGGTAGGGAGCCCTTCCACATTCCCCACTACTACATTTTATCATCAAAAAGCTGATGCTTTTTATGTGTTTACCTATTGGCTTGTTCTTTCTATCTGTAATTGGTTAGGACCTCTAGGATAGGAAAGGTGAGTGATTCGTTTTTTTCTTACTGACAAGACCATGGATAAACTTTCTGAATGTGAGGGTCATTAAGATGACCTGATAGGCTACAGTGCCTGGGAATGTTTAGGGAGAGTCTTGATCCACAGGATCCCACAAATTCGTATTGTTCTTTTTTTTCTAATTGAAGGTTTTATTTTAGAGGAATTCATCTTCTAAAAGTACTTCACATTTTATCTCCATTTGCAGATCTGAACTACTTTGCAATTCATGTAGGCTGTGTAGGGTTAAGAGCCATTGATAAACTTTGCCTCATTCAGTTCTCACAACAACAGCAAAAAACAGAGGGAGATAGAAAATAGTTTCCTCTCTGTAAAGAGATTTAATGAAGGTTAAGTCATTTGCCCAAGGTCACTTGGCTGCTAAGTGGCTAGATTGAGTCACTGACTGCGTTTCTGTGTTCTGATACATTAACCAGTTGATCTTAAAATATAACAACACTTCACAACACAAGATATAAGAAAAGCAGTTGATACATTTGATTACATAGAAATGTCTTCTGCATAATAATAGTAATGCATTAAACAACATGAAAAGATAAATAATAAATGGAGGAATAATTTGTCCCTCTGACAGACAAAGGGTTAATTTTCTTAATTTTCTGTATATAAGAAACTCTTCACATATCAATAAGAACAATACAAACAACCAAAACCAAAATAGACAATGAAGATACATAATTGGTCAATGACCATGAAAACATGATTAAAGAAATACCCCGGAGATATCGTTTTTCACTAATTGGCAATAATTAAAAAGTTTCATGATGCAAAACATTGGTGAGGATATGGGGGGAGGGGGGCTCTTGGTGGGAGTTTAATTTGAAACAGCTTTTCTGGAGGGCAAGTTGGCAATATTTATTATAACCTCTTAGTAATGCTCATAATATCTGGTAGAGTGTGAAAGTAGAATCCCATTACCAGAAATAAAGTATAGATGAAGCCTAGAGGATGTGTTTGCTCTGTCTATTGGGCCACTTAAAAAACTACAGGGGCCAATTCAGATGAAAGTCAGGCAACCTCTGCTAATTTCCTTTCCTCTACCCTCTCTCACCTTCTCTCCCTGACGTCCTCTCCCTTCCCAGCTGTTCTTTTTTTTCTTTCTTGTCTTCTCCCAGACTTCCAGCTTCCAGGTTGTTAGTTCTATTAGGTCCTCCTTTGGTTGTGTCCTGGGTTTTAATGGAAGGTAAGGGGCCCTATGGACTTCAGAGTAAAAATATGCGAGATAATGAAAACATCTCCCTTGCTGATTTTGACAACCACTCAAGAATGTAACTCAAATGCAGTACGCTAATAGGACCTCCCTCTCGGTGAACAAGACTGAAAATAATGAAGGAATAGAAAATTTCATTTAGCCATAACCAGTTTGGTTCAGTGGATAGAGCGTCGGCCTGCGGACTGAAAGGCCCCAGGTCAATTCTGGTAAAGGGCATGTACCTTGGTTGCGGGCACATCCCCAGTAGGTGTGCAGGAGGCAGCTGGTCAATGTTTCTCTCTCATCCATGTTTCTAACTCTCTATCCCTCTTCCTTCCTCTCTGTAAAAAATCGATAAAATATATTTTAAAAAAGAAAATTCCATTTAACTATAATGTAAATTGACCCAGAAATTACACTTAGAGGACTTAATTCTATAGATTACTTGCAAGAGCACATGAGGATACATTTCAGAAAATTAATTGCAATTTTGTAATTGCAGAGCATAAAATATAAATGGTCATCAATAGACACCTAGACAAATAAGCCAGGGTGCATCTCTTATTATGAAATACTCACTAAGAGACCCTAAAGAATGGGGCAGATCTTCCATTATTCTCTTATAGAAAGTCTCCTAGAATAGAAAGCAATCTCATATTCTCCAATGTAAAAATTTTTAAAGACTTTGGCCAACTTATATGTACATTTAGAATTATAAACAATATTATCAAATGCCTACCTGTATTTATTAATCCAGTTACACATTCACATTTAAGATCATGGATATTATTTGGGGAGCATTTCCACTTTTTTAATGTTTTTGCTTTAGCATTTTTAAATGTTTCACATGCATCTTTAACACACTGGAGCTCCTTTCTGAGTCATCTACGCATATTTTTCAGCATACGTCTGTCTTATTTCCATCTGTTACTTGAGATGTAGCATTTGTTGGCCCACATAAGATGCTTTCATTAGAAATTTTATCCCAAACCACAAGTACCCATTCACATAACACCAGGAAAATTATTTTATTATCACTCATTCAGTAGAGGTATATGTAGGATTTCACAATATAACTATTCTGTTGCTTTTCTTTTAACCAGGATAACCATAAGAAGCTTTGTTTGCACCCAGCATAGTCAGGCCACAGAGAGGTTGCTTGTTAAATGATGGTTGAAAACCTTCTTTATAGAATCTCAAGGTGGAAATTTTGAATTCTTACCACCAGCAGTGAAGATTAATCTGTGGTTTATTTCTTTGCCACCTTTTAATCAATTCAACAGGTAACCTCAATAAGCATCTGAAGCTACTCTTGCTTGAGGCTAAGGCATCTTTCACAAACAACAATCTTTTGTTCAAAATTAAGCAATAGGGAAAGAGAGAATTTCTAAGTAGCCTAAGGTAATTATCCTTCTTTTCTGAAGGATAATTTTGGGAAAATAACTTCACCATTTCTCAGTCATTTATGGAATGTATATAGATGTGGAAAAATATACAAGATATATTTTGAAATAAAAGAACATGGTGCAGAGTTGTATTTATGGTAAACCCATTTGTACGGAATAAAAAGGCTGTACAAGTAAACATTATATAGAAATATATGTGACCACATACTCATGAACTTTTTCAGGAATAATACAAAGTGATTACTCCTAGGGTGGCCAGGGAAGGACCACAGGGGGAGGAGGAAGATGTATCATTTTCCTTTTTACCCTTGTTCCAGTGTTGACAGCATGCATTAAATTTAAAATTCTCTCCTTTCCTTTTCCTCTTTCCCCTTTGCCTCCTCCCAAAAGCCATTTCTTATTTGGAGTTTTGCTTGCTATTACCACAAGCCAAATTAAACCACTGACCTGCTGGTGGAAAAGGCAAGTGCCTTTTCAACGACTCTCCTCTCTTTCCTATCCATTGTCTACTGTCAGCACAGATCATGTTCCATCGGTGATGTGTACATCCCCAAATGTATACAGGATGCCTTCCAAGGCCAATGAGTCAA